>NC_139347.1:125900373-126500373 GCF_055883805.1 Amblyomma maculatum | reverse complement strand
CGTCATGGAGGTACCGGTACATTTCCTGAATGAAAACTTTTGATTTCAAGAAATAAAAACGCCGCTTCCGAAAGCAAACCACTGGAAGCGTTGCTTGGCGGCATCCAACAACGCACTCTGGGGCGTGGGAGAAAGGCAACGGAGCTGTCATCCTGCGTGGCATCGTCGCCGAACTCTCTGCAGTTCTTTAAGGCTTTAAGAAGAAGCTTCAGCCATAATTTTCAATAACGTTGTTGCGGAACTGTCGCCGTAAAGAGTACTATGCCGCCGCGGCTCGTGACACGCGCTGGCGCAGGTTCCGTTGACCCAAGCGCAGAGTGGAATAAAATCAGTTGACACCTTGTTCCCGGCCTATTCACATCGTCTGAATCGCGCTCCAGGTAATTTCTAGGGGTCTAAGTCTCCGTCCCTCTACAACGTCATCTTTTCGAATTCTATCGCTTAAAAATAATTTAATATTTGCACGCTTTGTCAATAGCCTGTATAAATTTGAATCCTCGAATATCGCGGAATTCACAAAAAGTGATGCAATTGCCGTTGAAGGTCAAATGTCACGGTTCGAAGTCATAATGGAGTGTTAAAATCATGTATCAACCTTAATGTCACTGCAGTTTGACTATGAATGGCTGACGTTGAGGTAGGATGAAGGTGAATATCCTAGCACGACATGAAGCTTGGCTTTAATTTGGGTAGAGCTATTTCTGTAAACGGCAACATTCACCACAATTGCTTTCCTGCACATTTTGAAGCTGAGGTTAACACAAGGGTGCTCTAAAATCCACATGCAGCAGCGAGGGGTAGATATGGCCGCCGCGATGGACACGGGCATTCCAATGGCCATATATCACTTACAAGCGTGGTGTCCGTATTCCTTGTTTTGCGCCTTCGAGGGCGTTCCGCAACAGACTCTGCCTCACAACTAGCTTGCCGTGCAGCAAAAGCAACGCGCGTGACGAGGCGGTGCCAGCTTCGAGATTCCCCCAGCTAAGGACTTTTCATCTTGTAGTTACTGTTTCAATTGTTGTTGATACTGCCTCCAGAGAGGGATGCTGCTTGCAGAAGTTCCGGGAGAATGTGTCTAGTTGAGCAAGCGTGTGTCTCCAATTTAACGAAGACGCGCAGTAGCCCATTAGAAGCACATTAGTAAAATTATTGTAACCGAAACCTCAATTCATTTGCGTCTTCCAAAGTGGAGCGCGGAAGTACAGATTCCTGCAGCACCTATTAGTTGTGGGACAGCCATGGGGTAATGTATTATACTAGCATGCACATGTTGATGGGAGGGGTGTAAGGATTCGGTGCACAGCAAAAATTGCACAGCCGGTGCACAGCCTTGAAAACCTTTTTATGCGCTCGCAGCGAGTACTTAGAGCTGTCATAAAAATTAATGGGCTTCGTTCTTTAATAAAACTGTGAGCCGAAATGAAATACTTTAAACTACTTTTGTGAACATACTAATGCAAATAATCCAAAGTTCCTTGCCATTGTAAAATTTCTCATCTGAATTTTTTTATGCTCTGACAGTGAGTAAACCCCGTCTGAGAAAACCACTGCGGTGTGAGTGAAACAAATAGGTAGCAAAAAACAACAAGCTTGGATCTGCGTATATTTTTTTTTTTTTGCTGTAGCACAGTTGCACGACATATGAAAAACAACAGAATCGAAATCTCCTCCTTAGACTTTTTCAGAATTTCTGGGCAAGGATTGAAAATTCCAGAAGCTCACCATTTGAAGGAAGTGTGGAAATATCGATTTGTTGGAAACGGAGGAGATGAGAATGGGTCGCGATAAAAAATATCCAGCGTACAAAAACTGATCATCATCGTCATCACCCTTACTGTGCCCACTACAGGACGAAGGCCTCTCCCTTTTTTCCTCCTATTAATCCGGTTCTCCACTTGCTGCATCCACTTGACCCCTGCAAACTACAAACCTCATCCATCCACCTAGTTTTTTGTCGCCCTCGCTACGCGTTTCTTCTCTAGAAATCAAATTGGTTACTCCTAGAGACCAACGGTTATTCTCTCTTCGCACTGCATGTCCTGCCCTTGAACATTGCTTCTTGGTTTTTACAAAAAAAAAAAAAGAAAACCGCGACAAAATCCCAAGACAATATCAATGTACACCAGAAATGCAGTGACAAACAGAACCTTCGAGAGAAGGCTGGTGCCAAATGGGAAGAAAAATCATGATCGTGGATTAATACACCTCTTCGGAACAATCGTATTGCTCTGATATCTTGTCATTGTGATTTTTAAAGCAGGTGATTTAAACTTGCATCGTTGTCTAAAGAAAGTGCACACACTTGAAAAAATGTACGGGGCCCGGTCATTTGCATCTAGGTTGAAGAATTTTTCTGGACATCCATAATTTGTAAGACGCACGCGGACACGCACACGCACACGCACACGCACACGCACACACACACACACACACACACACACACACACACACACACACACACACACACACACACACACACACACACACACACACACACACACACACACACACACACACACACACACACACACACACACACACACACACACACACACACACACACACACACACACACACACGCACACGCACACGCACACGCACGCATACGCACACGCACACACACGCACACACACACGCACACACACGCGCGCACACACACACACACACACGTACGCACGGGCAAAATAACACCTTAATAATCATGATGATCACTGGCTGGCAAAGTGATGTGTAAGATGTATTGTCCTGCGTGCCGGGCCGCATTTAAATGTCTCACGTTTCTTGAACGAACGCTGCAATTCATGGTGGCTACGCTACTCTATTTCTTTCACGTGGCTAAGTCAATGCAGCAACGGCTTTATTCTTAGGCTGGTTTCCGATATATGCTGCTTTGGTTTCTAAATTTTAAGTTCGTAAGCAGTGTTCGCAGTGCTGTATGATTTGTTAACTCTGCATAATAGAAAATGTAGCGCTCTGTATTCGAAGCAGTTAAAGTATACGGGAGTAACATAATAATGCGAATAAAGATGTGAGCTTAAATTTGCGCAGAAACCATAAAGAAAGAATAAAACTGCGTACGTTTCAGATAAATTCAGTGTGCAAAGATTGCCGATTGTGTGCGGTTTTCGCTTGCATTTTTTTTCGAGTGGAGTATTCAAAGTAAATAGGCTGAAGGATACTCATTTCCCTCTTAATCATATATTGTTCAGCGTCCACTTACTAAATCGGCATGGACTTGCCTTCCGGTACTGTTTACGTAGCATGACAATAAAACCCTGTGCCAGGCAAACTTTCTCGTGCTGTTTGCGCTTGGTTAAAAAGAAAAAGAAAACATGAGCGAGAAGTTTCTTGCTGGCAGACTATGCTTCGGAAGGTTACCGTCATATCTATTCCTATTTTGAGGTCATCAAGTTATTTAAGACCAGAGCAATTGCTGCTTTCTGGCGCCGGTGGCCGAAAAAAGCTTGCCTCAACGCGCACTGCACTGTATAACGCGGCGGGGATGTCCCCTCTTTTGCAGGCGCCCACGCCAACGTACGTGCTGGAAGCACCCACCGCCGCCGTGTACCCCGCCGGCAAAGCACGGCCTAGGCCTCGTGGCCCCCAGGACTACCAGTACACGCTGCACTGCCCCTACGAGCTGTACGTGACTGCCGACCAGCCTGCTAACAACAAAGACCGATGGTGACGCCACGAGCGTCCCCTCTCCTCTATTTTAAAATGAAGAGTGTCCTGTACTCCTGAGAGTCAAAGACGGGCACTGCATCCTTAGGAAGCTTCGAAGTTCTCCCCTGTGAAAGACACTGCAATTACTTGAAATATGCGACAGAATTGACAGCACCATCTGAGAGTGGATAATGCAGAGACAGAGAGAACACGTACGAAGCTTTCACGCCGCTTAACAGCCCACGTGTCTGCATTCCTTGTTTTTCCAGCCAGCGCCGCGAGATTTCGGACAAGAGCTCGGGCACGAGCCGCGTAATTGTAGAACGATGCTCTGTGTGCTGGCCTTTGGCCGCCGTGGTCAATTATTAAAGCTGTCCGGTGGTGCCGCACAAGACAGACATCAGAGTGCGGACTTCGTTTGTACATCCTAGCAGTAAACGTTTAGCGTCATACCGCGGTTTTCGCTGATAGTTCGTATACATATGTTCCATTACACTCGAGAGAGTGATTTCGCGTTGAGTTGCTCTATTCATGGTCGCGGGACCGTGTCTCGCGACGACTGCATTTTGACACCTCCGAAGCCAATCCTCAGAGCTGGTGGAGTTTTGTGGCGTTGAACCGCATGCATTGCTGGGTGGTATTTAATGCGAGCGCATTAGTAACATCATTAAATAAAAAAAAATCTGTCTGACGTTGTTGACAACATTGGATAGCACCCATAAAAATGGCGCCCAAACACCGTTGCCTCGCCACCGAAGCCTGAAATGGGACAACGGCACACCGATCACTGTGCAATAAAGTGGGCATTATGTATTTTATGAACCCTAATGAATAAATGAATAATTACATAAAATTAACTTTTCAGCAATTAGTATTCAAGTTTAGAGTCAAGTATTATACGGTGAAATTTAACGCTGCTAACATCAAATGTGAACTTTTTTCTGGAATTATCCTAATCTTAACGTAGCTCTAAATATTGAGCTTCAAAAATGCGCATCTGAAGTAAACCACGTTGAGTTGGCTTTCGCACATTGCGCATTTAAAGAATGGCGTCGCTCGCTAGGTATTGTCGCTAGAATCATTGTAACTTTTGTTGCATTATTAAATAAACAGAAGGCTTCCGTATTTAATTCATAAATGATGCAAGCAGCATAATGTTTTTACTGTGCAATTCGTAGAAGCCACTTAAACGAGCTTTCAGATGCGTATATTTAAAGGGACAGTCTATCGCAGCAGACTAGTATAAAAATTTTGGCATATTCTGGTAGATCTTCGGTACCTTCGGTTTGGTGGCATTATCGAGGGAAGAATTCTGGTTATAACCAGTCTTTTATCTTTTAAATTCATCAGGAAAATCCTATTTTAGCAGATGGGAGCGCCATACTGTGTCTTTCCATTTCTACTATCATTTTATCTGTTTGGAGCGTCGGTTTGAAAAACTATATTTATGATTATGCCACAGCATAATACAGACAGCTGTTGATATCATCTTAGACAGCCTCTTTTTCTCGTTCAGTTATAGAGCTACTTTATTTTTTTATCTTCGTTGATTCGCTTTAAATGTACGTTGAAAACAAGAAACAGCCCAACGAAAGTCGCTGCCATACATGTTGCATGTTACCAATTTATCGGCTACTAATTGTATCGATTTCATTGCTGACGCGTCACCATTCTGCTTGCGTCAGAATACACCCCCTTCACTTTCTGAAAGCGCAGGTGACGTCAAGAACAAAACAGCTCTGAGCCTTGGACAACAAGAATACATGATGTTGCAAGGAAGGACTTCTACGTTGTAGCTTCATTGGTGGAAATACAAACGATGCAATCACAGCAGCATTCTTAAGCTGTGATTATGTGATTTATTTTAATTATATTTATTTATTTCCACAATACTGCAGTCCTCGATTTGGGTCTAGGCAGGGAAGGAAGAAAAATACATTCAACTCAATACAAGAGCAGTTGTATCGTAAAACAAAGAGAACAATAAAATTGTCTAATGTTGTAGATATATAATCTGAACTAGCTCACAAAGTGCATTGTCAAAATAAACAGCCAATATCACTCTTAAAGGCAGGGCATTTCATTCGTCAAACGCTCTTGAAAAAAAAAAATAAAAGCGTTAGTATGCGCGAAGTATGGTGCTAAAGTGAGATTATGATGACGAGTCCTACGTGTTTCTGAAAACTGCACATAAGGGGTGGGAGAGATGCGTAGTTTTCTATGAATTAGTAGCATTTTATTAGTTGCATTAGTTATATTACTTGGTAATCTGCCCCCAAAGCTTCCCTGTCGTGTCAGGACAGCATTCAATGGTAGGGATATGGGACCCAGTCTTTCAATGACTTTGGACGTTAAAGCCCACTAATCAAACCATATTTCAATAACTGCCACACTGTGTAGAGATGCCCTGGCCCCCGCCCACGTAACCCTAGTCTCGCCTCGGTCTCAATATCAGATTTAAGGCATCCTATTGGGAACTGGCTCATTACCCAACTCGACCTTCTACGTGCACTCCGGAGAGTTCTGGTTGATCTAGTTAGAAGAGTGCTGCTGCTTGCTTGTGGACACGGCTTGAAAGGCTAATGGGATTTTGCCGCACAAGGCGGACTTATTTTTCTCCGATGGCGGAACTGATGACTGCCACACCGGAGCAACTATTTGAGACCTATGACCCCTTTCCCAAACATTTCACCCCGAAGAGCCGAGCACCAGGCCGGGGGAAAGCTTGTACCCATTGAAAAGCCGGTGGGTAACCGGCGGCACCAGGGATCGATCCTGGTACCTCTCGAACACGAGGCGGATGCTCTACCACAAGGCCACGCTTCGGTACACGCTACCTTTTACGTGTGGTGGGTCCAAATATTTCCAATCGTGTAGGTTGTATAACAAAAATGCGCAAATCGTACATTCATTTTCTTGCGGAATCACAGTTCGACTCCTCTTACTGCTTCAAGAAAAAGGTCCCGGCTCTGCATAAACGCACTTAGCGCCCAAAACAGAACTCACGCCACGTAACTCGTGCAGACGAAAACTTTCCGGACCGCAGCATTCACATAGTGGTTTGAGCATCTGTCTCGCATGTGGAAGGTGCGAGGTTCGATTCTCATCGCCTCCAGGTTTAGCTACCATGGTGCAGACATTTCGCTGACCCGGCACGCGGCATCTTATTGTTTGCGGCTTTCACGTTTTCCGCGCTATCTGCGTTCAGTCACTGCCGCCTGAAACGCCGGTTAAAACTCGGGCGAACGCAGAACTTGGGTGATCCTGCTTATCAAATGAGGTTAAAATTCAATGAAATCTATAGTATAGTTTTACCTTACTCGCAGCATATAGTACTATGCTGACACCTTTGAGTGACGTATTATGGTTAGTGTGGATTCCCCCACACCATGACCAGGAGTGTTTGTACCGCCTGACCCACATATAGCGTAAGTTGCCCAATACAATAATATCTAACATAACGCAGTTTTACTAGTTTAATGTTGTACAACCTGCGATGATCATTGCTCATCCGGGTGCATAACGGCCGACCCTTCACCAGGGCCTATCCGCAGGCGAAAAACGGTAAACGTATTTGTGCTTGTCTGTTCGTAAACCCCGCAGAATGCACGAAGTTTCCTCTAAATCGCAGGCGGATCGTACCTGTCTGCCGCTGTCGTCAGGGCTTCTTTGAGAATTAGTTAACTAAATGCGCTGCATATACAACACTCTTTTGCCTCCTTTCGTTCCTTATAATAACCGCAATTAGCATTTTGACGTCCAGGAAGTGCCAATGCAAGTGTTGGTGGCCAACGAAAACGTTGCAGCAACAGCGAGCAAATGCAAAGGTCTTGGCAATCCTCTTCCGCAGGAGAACCTCGAACTTGAAAGAGGTTAGCGGTGACTGCGTATCTCAACTGAATTTTATCTTGCATTATCCTCTAAATCAAGCTTTATGGACAGGCGTCCGATCAGCGCATTTACAAAGAGATGGTTTACAGTGGCCTAGAACCCCCCCCCCCCCCTCCCCCTTCCTTTTTTTTATTCTCTGTATGCTGCCGGTTGCCATGCAATTAGGACAAAGACAGCACAAGGTTAACAATTAAGCACTACTCTCACTTCTATATTTAGGTTACAAACGCGGATACATCGAAGACGTAGCCAAGTTTCTTTGGCACTGACTATGGTCTAACGTGCATCGTCGCTGTACCGCGAGCCTGTCGACCACGAAGGGCGTTCAGGTTGCAAGCGAATAGTCGGAGAAAGGAAGGAGCAGCATAAAAACTTTTTTTTCTCGGAAGAGCCGTAGGCTTTACGCGTGCGCTCACTTAAGGAATAAAATAAAAATTTTGTTTTTGAGGCTGAATATATATGCATACGATACTTGAGGACTCTGTAAAAGAACATTTCTGTTCTTTGATTTCATTTAACGCTTTCGAGTTTTGAGCCGCTTGCGATATTACCAAGGCGCTGCATATACTGCGAATTAAAAAAACGGGAGCGTCGAGGTAGCGGTGCATTGTGGTCAAAAATAGGCAAGAAGAAATTGCGAAACTTCTCGGTGCGTCTTTGATGTCGTCATTCGGTGCATAGTAACTATGAACGTCGAAGGACACATTTATAAACTATGAAATCGCATTACAGAGGCGGAATATATCTAGAATACCACGAAACGTATATAGGAAGATACAAGTCGGGAGCACGGCTCACAGAGTGCAAGCAAGGAACTTGCCAAATAACTTTCCGGTTTCGGAGAGCACGAATAAACATGGCAGAGGGTAAAAAGTTACCTAATGACGTCACGAAAAAATGCGACAATCTATACGCTACAGCGATTTGAAGCAAATCAGTTATTAATGTACAGGGGGGGTTCAAAAATTCCCAGGCCGCAGGTTCTGCTTCTGGTCAGCATATCCTGACACATGAGATCCCATTAAAGTTATAAATGATCTCAGAGGTTAGAACAATGCTTCTTCTACCCTCCTCATGTAGTTTGAGATTTGGGACTGTCGTAGCTGCCTGACTATACTGCTCAGAAGCAGACCCTGTGGCCTGGGAACTTTTGACCCCCCCTGTACCTCGATAAATGTGCACTGCAAAGACCGACATATCCCCGAAAAACTTGCCATCCGCTGGTTGACTTTCGCAACCGCGACAGCTTCTCGAGTTATGCGATGGGCTTCCGCGCAGGCTGCATTCCTTTTTGGATATATACTGCCGCTGCAATGATATATACTTTTTAAGCTGAACTCAATCGTCGCACAACACGGTGAACAAACCTTGCTCAGCAGCAGACTACCAAAATGTCGCGTCTGTTCTCGTAAGCAGCGTTCGTGGGCACCGGCGCCGTCCCCGCTCAAATAGAGCGTCGTCTGCGTCGCCGTCTGTTACAGTGGGCCGTTCTCTTAGGTTCCTTTGCCATGAAATTTCAGAGATACATTTAGAATGTAGGTTTGCCTAGGCTGCACACCTTGAACGATCGTTATTAGTGAGCAAATTCAGTGCACGTGGCAGGGCGACAGGCTGCCAGAGAAGCTTGCGCGATTCGGAGAAACACCCAGCTGATAGTGAGCCTGCTGGCAGGGGGCACTATACTTTACAACACACATTTTCTAGCGCATTTTAAAAATAGATTGGCTCCGGATTGACGCAGCATATTTTGTCACGCATTTGTTCAAAGCTCTCGCCAACGTTTAGCCATGCACCAGCCACCTCTGCTGATGCTCTGCGGAAAGAGAAAAATGTTGCTGTAAGTTGTGTTTACATGTGTTTGTTCGAGTCGCCCTCTCAACTCACAACCCCATACGTTTCGCGGCGGTGTTAAAGATACATCTGCTTTGAAAGGACATTTCATGCTTTCACAACCAGTTCTAGGAGGTTTATGGTTGCTTTGTAGAAAAACGTCGTCACAGGTAGAACGCGAAATTAGATATCTGCTTTGAAATCTTTCGCTTCTATGCATGAGGGCTAAGCAAGGCGGATGTAAGGTATATCTACCTTGGGCTAAGCCTAATTACCACCCCCAGTCTGGATGGATGGATGGATGGATGGAATATAGGAGCGTCCCCTTTGAAACGGGGTGATAGCAGTAGCTATCATGCTCATTTTTCTCCCTATATCTTAATTATTGATTTAGATTGGTTAACTAAACCATGATTCTATTTTTTAAATTTTTTGTTTCTACATTACTAACATTATGTCACTTCTCTGCTTTTAAGCCACCAATCTTCCAGTCGTTTTTTGCTAGCTTCCACCGCCGGTTTATTCACCTGGCCACTGTTATCTCTAAACCCCAGAGCTTCAGGAACAGTGATTGCGCCATTGGCTCCTTCAATTTTAAAGAGAACATGGATAGATGGAGGCTAAGAAGACGGGCGTTTGAAGGAAACTTCGAGCAGGAGGGAAATAATGCACTGCAAGCAAAGATGCCTCCCGGCCTGTACTAGCGCCTGAGCGAGCGCCGTCAACCAAATGTTTGATACACAGTGGCTATTTTTCTTCTGTCTGCACGAGGCAGCGGAGGTGGCTCAGCTACAGAGCCAGCAGCAGGCCCGTTCATTTTCTTCCCTTCTTCCACAAGCCACAACAACAGCAGCAATACTTTGTGCAGTACCGCGTATCGTTAAAATACACAATACACCAAAAATGCATTTTCGATACCAACACTCCGATACTTTCATTTTCAGCACTCGATACCTGATACCGACACACAAAATGTATTTAAGGATAGTATCGAAGATACATGTATCTTCGATACTGCCCATGACTGAACGCTTTCCTTACCCCAAAAGCGAACTTAAACAAAAAAGTACGAAACTATTCCTGGAACGGAAAGACGTATACTCTTTAAGAGTTTTTTGCGTATACTTTTAAGGTGATTGTTGAGGGTTCTGTCACTTCCTCATTCTGTCACTTTTCCTGAAGAGCAATGCTCGTGGCAAGAATTGTGAGCGTTATGATGAAGGGTTTTTTTACTGAATAAAATTTCCTGCTTTTATTGTCTGCTGTTGTGTGTTCCCAGACAGCTAACGCCACCAAGCTTCAAACGCAAGGGTGAGAGGTAAGCAAAAATTACTGTACAGACAGTGTGCTCGCTTTCGTGATGCTTTGCGTTTTTTGTTTTGCTTCGTTTAGTTTTTATTCGGTGAGTTCTGTCGCCTGTCGCTTGTAAGCGTTGCGTCATTATCAGGCGTCAGGAAGGAGATGCTTCCATCAGGTTACCGGAAAATAAAAAAGCTTCCAGCCGTGCTGAAAAAATATTTGATGAAGATTGCCAATAAAAAAAATTATTAAATTATAAAGAAATAAAATTTCTAGAGGGCTACTTGCCCTTGCACTTCCTTTTTGTCTTTCAACGCGTGCACTATTCGTTCCCTTGGGGCCGTGTTTGAAGTGTTCATTTTGAGTGATACAGTTTCCGCGGATTTCTTTTTTTCAAAACTTTCTACCTCAAAGCACGGGGGACGAACTCTGACAAGCGCATACTCAGACGACCAGCATTTCAAATGTCCGTCACGTGAATCGCTGGGCTGGGAAGTAAAAGTTTCTTAGAAAAAAAAAAAAAAACGCTAAGCAACCGACGGCGTGGCAGCCCAACCTTCTATTCATCGCTTGGTTTGCCACGCGTGAAATCTTTCACATGGTGAACAGCCTTCGTTACACTTGACCGATCTGAGCACTGCAGAGCGGGCGAAAGTCGCGAGATTCCGCGAAGCGGTGCCGACAGCAATGCGCCGCTGGCGCGCAACAGCTTGCATTTAAATGGACCGCCATGGGCTACTTGGTCTTGAATAAAACTCGTGTCTACAAAACCACATTTCACGCTGCAACGATTCTATCTGCTCGCCTTGTGATGGTGGTGAGGATAACCGAACAGAGTTACGATAAACGCGATAAAAGGGCTGTGCAATTCAAGAATATCTAAATGAAAAGGGAGTGCAACGCGGTATACGTATATATGGCATCGCTTCTAGTTTTTTCCACCCTTCGCAATCTTTCGATTTCACAGAAACCCGACTCTAGACAAACTTGCCGCGCTGTTAGAGAGAAGGCCCTTTATAGGAGCCTTTTCTCGCAGAGCTCTCATGAGAGTTCCGTCAGCCGCGATTGCCACGCGGAGGATCCCCGTGGCACTCGCTTCGAAGCCTGCGGCGCACAGCTGAAGTCAGGAGGGGGCGAATAAGAAGGCGGAGAGAGCGCAATAGTTCTGTCGCTGGTAGGGTACAGCGAGAAGGCAACGGGGAAGGGGCACGGCACAGGTGAGTGCATGGGGTAATGCACTTCGCTTGGGGCAGCGCTTGTATTGCGAAGACTGCAGTGAAATAAGAGAGGCGCTTTGCATAGCGTACGTGCTAGCGTTATCTGAACAGTTGAGCATTCGTACATACCTTTTCACGGAAAATTCTTAAAAGCTCGCCTAAGCACATGCACAGCCGCTTACCTGCACTGTGGGGCGGATATGACGGAGTACTGACGCCACGACCAGCATATATTGAATAGTGTGGGGTACTGTAGACACCAGTAGGCACTGTGGGCTTTCAGCTATTGGAGTAGCATGGCTTAAACATTGAGCATTTTCTTACCCTCGGTATAGTGCTCAAGAATACCCTCGACGATTTATCAATCAGCTTAGCACATGCCTTCGGTGTCCTTACGGTAGTGAGCACCAGGTTACTCACAGATTAAACCTGCGTCTTCTAAAAGCGGAATGCTTATAACACGGCAGTGATTGATATTTCTTGCCTGAAAAAAAAGAATGAAATAAATAGCAGGGCTTCAGCCAACACAGGCGCTTCACCTGATAGTTTTTGCTGTAAGCCACTCGTTATCAAAAAAATGATAAAGAAAAAATTGGTGTTAACTCCTGCGTACAATAAATATTGAGGTCTTGAATAAACGCAATATTAATTTTCAAAGTAAAGATTCACCGCAGAGGAATGTAATTTCTCCTAAAAAAAAAAGTCTAATTCACAATGGGGCTAATTATGAATTCATGAATAATTCTTATTTATCGTGAGGATGATAGTAGCGGGATTCCGCGAGTGACAGATACTGCGCCTCTCATTTTTTTGTAAGCCAATTATAGATGCAAAAAAAAAAAAAAAGACGAACATACAATGCAGTCAAAACGAAAGCGCCGCCCGTGTACTGTCTATATCTACAAGTAAAAATTATTCTACTGTTCGAATGTAGCTTCAGGTGAAGTATTGTTATGGCTGCTATTCATGAACAAATCCAGTTCATTATGCATATTTTTTATCAGAAGTGTGCAAAAGTGGGCTACGGGGAAATCATTTTCTACAATCTACACACATACTGAATGGCGGCAGCCATTCTGAACCTCTCATCATTAGCCTGTGACGTACCCAAAACAAATTCCTAATCGTCCGCATATATAGTAGTGAAATAAAACAGACAAATGCCTGACTGCACTAAATATAATAACAGACGTATGAGCAAACGCATGGTTGCGAGAGAGAGAGAGAGAGAGAGAGAGAGAGAAAGAAAGAATAAACTTTATTTATACAAAGTAATCACGCGGGTGGTTCGCCCAAGTCCAGGAAACCATTGGCGAATACGGCTCTCCAGGCCTAACCGATTAGCTGGCGCTGAAGGGGGAGCTCTCTGTGAGCCAGCTTTGCCTCCCACTGCTTATGGCTAATTTTCTGTAAACCGTATGATTTACGTTGTTCGGGGCAGTTACAAACCATGTGGAGGATGTGGGATACTTTTCCGCAGGCCGGACATGCATTTGTGGTGTATTGCGCGGGCCAAATGAAAGACTCAATTTTGGAAGAGGTACGCAGCCATCGGTTCATTTACAACCAAAGTGCACATCTGCCATATCTTTGTACGAGCGTATTTAGAACTACTTCCCATTGTCAGCATTGAATTTCCAATGATATCGCAAAAGGGCGCGGCTAAAAAAAAAAAAAAAAAGACAGGGCGAGCTTTGCTGTGTCCCTCAATCCAGCATGGATAGATGGATGGAATATCGGGGCTTCCCCTTTGTAACGGGGTGGTAGCAGTTGCTATCATGTTTGTTTTTGTTTCGTCCTATATAACTTGAATATCGTTTTAAGTCGGTTAACTATAATATCAATTCATTTATTGAATATTGATTTCTACATTACTTACAGTAACTTTTCTGCGTTTAAGCCACTAATCCTCCAATATATTTTTGCTATCTTCCACCGCAGATTCATTCGCCCGACCACTGGTATCTATAAATCCCAGGGCCTCAGGAAGAGTGACTGCGCCTGCATCGACATTCAGATGGATACCATCACATTTGAGTATAACATGATAAATATTTTTCTATGAACTTACCACATACTGCACATGTGTCTTCTTGGTTAAACTTCTTTTTGTAGCTGCGTGTTCTAAGGCATCCTGCTCTAGCTTCGAAAAGTAGGGCACTGCCTCTTGAGTTATCAAAGAAAGCTTCCTTCCTGATCTGCCTTTTCCACTTTCAGTATAGTTCTACACTCTGTTTCTTTTCCTTATAATCTATCTAATGTTTACCTTCTGTGTTTTTCATGCGTTGTTTAACGCTCTTTATTTTTCCGTCCTTGTGAACAGCATATTTACTGCTTAGTTTCCTAGTTCTTTTCTTCCATTGTGAGTCAACGCTTTTTAGCTATAGGTATTGAAATACTTCAGCTGCCCATGTGTTACTGTCCAATTTCCTCAGGCGTTCCTCATATAATATTTTACTATGAGCTTCCCATGCTTCGAAAGATGCCTGGCCCATATCTGCCTGTACCGCCTCATTTGTGGTTTTGACGTGGGCACCCAGAGCCAATCGGCCGACGGCTGTCTAATTTATTTGTAATGTCGACTGTATTTCTGCTTTTAGGCACAAAACCTCATTTCCGAAAGTAAGCCCGGGCACCATATTTCCTTTCCAAATAACCCTCAGCACCAGATATCTATTGTATCCCCACAATGCCCTATGCTTCATTAACCCCGGCATCTCTTCACCCTTTTGCCCCAAGTGATTTATCGTGGTTTTCAATCTTGTGATGTTATATATGGGCCCAGGTCCGTTCAGGAGCTCTGGGCAGGTAGCAGAGCAGGTTCACAGACACACGGACGCTTTTCTTTTCTTGACCAATTAACGTAACTGGCACAGACATGCATACAGCCTAGCTTATCCCAATAGGATATGTCCCAACACAAAACCGTCCTACTTCTGGTTTGGGACTTCCAGTCGCCCGAGGACTCGGTAGCGCGGCAGGCCACGCTCCGGCGTCTGTATCCGGCGTCTGCTTCACAGTCCGGGGTACTGCGGTGTACCGCGGGGTACCGCGTCACGCCCGGGTTCTGCAAAGTGCGGCACCAGTGCGGCAGCACAAGTGCGGCGGCCAGGCACGCTGGAGCGGTTTAGCTGTCTCCGCAAGCTGTTCGCCGGACGGCGAACACTGGGCAGTACCAGACCTCGGACCAGGTGCCCGACAGGTGCTGGCGAGCCGGCCTTGAACGCCAGGCCCAGGACGATGAACTCCGCCGCCAGCGACGCCCAGGAGCGTCCGACCCGTTCGCTTGCCGGAACAAACTCACGCGCACTGGCCCGCCCCGCACGCGGCCACACTTCACTTCCTTTCGAGCCACCCGCACACTCGCCACAATCACCATCATCACAACCTCCCCCCGTTTCAAGACAGTTTCTTGCAACTGTTCTGGCGCCGGGGAGGGGGAAAACGTGGCGGGGAGAGAACAAACTACAACAATAATAAACCCAAATCAGAAGCACACAAAACTTCACAATGCAACACACGAGTTCGTTTTTTTAAATTTTTGTTCGGACACCAGAAACACACTCCCACACCTTTCACACGCTGCTCATGTAACATAGACACAGGACTTAAACACTAACACAAGAAATACAAGGCTGCAGAATGCAGGCTCAAGTTCACACACGGCTTACGTAGTCAGCGCCCACATTGTCAGTTTCCTGACATACTCTTTCGCACTTCATATGGAAGCAAGTTCCCATAGTTTGCGACACCTAAGCATCAATGGTAGTCCTTGCGTGGCACAAACTTAATAGCGGGATACAGTCACTGTAGTCACATTTCTTGCGACAGATGGGATGTGTGTTTGACATGTTTCCTTCTACAGCGGCGACAGCCACGGTGGGGAAACTGGTACGCAGTTTCTCATATTTTTTCAGCATGTTGATGTGGAATTGTTCCTTTGCACCTCCCAAGTCAGTGAGGTAGTTAACCTCGTTTCTCACGCCCACAACTTCAAATGGACCTCGCCATTACATGAATAGTTTGTTTGAATAGGCCAGCAGGAAGATGAGCACTTTCTCTCCAGGCTGTAGCTTCCCCGGCCGACTCTTGCGGTCGTAGTATGTCTTGTTTTGTGCGAGCCCTTTCTAGGTGGTGGTGGTGTTTTGATGCCAAAAGGCATGTATCGAAAGTGGTACAGTCCAGAAATACTGGAAAAATCCGTTTTTTTTTTCCTGCTTCCAGCAACCATAGTGACCTTCCAATGACGTACCCTTCGTAAAATTGAACTTGGAGAAAAACGTTTTCTGTCCTGCAAGGATGAAGACGGCATCAATGCGCGGAATGAACCCACAGTCAGACTTCAGGACGTTATTGAACTCCCGGAAGTTACTGTACAATCGTATGCGTTGTCTGACATCTTAACAAACACAATTGGCGCATGGTAGAGAGATTTCGACTTCTCGATAATTCTAAGACGCAACATCCTCCGTTATTTCACAAGCTGCTTTTTTCCGGCAGTGAGTACGATGCCACTGTTTTATGGCATGTGGTTTCATTTCCGTCCTTGGCTTAAACCGAATGTGCTTGCGGAAATGAGCTTTGCACGTCGAGGTTCTTCGCGCACTTCTGCACTTTCTCGCACAGCTTGCTTCTCGTAGGGGGTGTTCTTTCCGGCCACCAACATTCTTCTTGAGATGAACCATCACTGATTTTACGGCTTTGGGAACATGGAAGATCTGCGGCCAGTCTTTCGCCTCCGCCTGTTCTCCAGATAGTCTAGAAACATCAGAATATGTACTTTTCTTGGTATGCCTCGGTCGCCCACCTTTCCGGCGGCGATCCTCACCAGGCGTGTGAGTCGCTGCAGCTGTATCTAAAGTAAGATAGCCATCTCGACGTTCCGGAGAATTTCCAGTGCTGCTCAACAGTCCATTTGTGAGCTACTCACGCTCAACATTTCGTAGCAGCCTTATATAACCTAGGCCAGCCACAGTCTTGACTCTTAAACTCTCGTTATGCATTTTCTCATCTTCACGCATGCTCACTTTTCTGCTCACAACGACTTTATTCTCAACCTTCTCATGGATGCATAGTCCTTCCCTGTGATTCTTTATCAAGGTGCTTACGTTTTCAGTATTACTGTGACAGTCAGTAAGGCACCTTTCCATGCAGACATATGTCCTTATGGAGCTCTTAACCTCGTTAAGAACAGAGGTGAACATATTAGGACGGTGTCCAACTGTATCTATGTCAAAACAGAGCACATGTAGCGCTGAAGGCTTCGTAAGGTCTTTCACAGCTTTGTACTCATGCTCTAGATGTGATCTTACACTACTAGCAGGTGCTGCGGCCTGTAATGCCCCATGTGCTTCATTAAACAGTAGGGTCACTTTGTCAGGGCTGCTCTGATCCAACCCAGTAGCTCTATCTATGTAACGTCCAACACCATGAAACGAGGCGTTTTTCTCCTCCGCTGTCACGCGTTTTCGAAGCTCTAATAGTGTTTTTTCGGTCGCCTTCAACCACTGTTCTCTTTCACGGAGTTCTGTAACCTCATGCAAATGCTTGGGTTCGGCATTAGGCGTAAGCCGCCCATCCATTCGCGTTTCTGCCCAGTCCGCTTCTAATTCCTCTTTGTCAATGCTAAGCTGTTCATCGTACCAGCCGAGGAATTCTTTAAGCGTCATACCTAGCTGCTCGCTCATCAGCACCAACGCCTCGAGCTCCATCTTTGCTCAAACGTCGCGATGCGTGTGAACCCGTCCTCGACTCTCTGCCCCCTCTCTGAATGATTAGTTCCTTGAATCTACTAATTTCTAGGATCCTGGCAGGCTCGCCAAATTGTGATGTTATATATGGGCCCAGGTCCGTTCAGGAGCTCTGGGCAGGTAGCAGAGCAGGTTCACAGACACACGGACGCTTTTCTTTTCTTGACCAATTAACGTAACTGGCACAGACATGCATACAGCCTAGCTTATCCCAATAGGATATGTTCCAACACAAAACCGTCCTACTTCTGGTTTGGGACTTCCAGTCGCCCGAGGACTCGGTAGCGCGGCAGGTCACGCTCCGGCGTCTGTATCCGGCGTCTGCTTCACAGTCCGGGGTACTGCGGTGTACCGCGGGGTACCGCGTCACGCCCGGGTTCTGCAAAGTGCGGCACCAGTGCGGCAGCACAAGTGCGGCGGCCAGGCACGCTGGAGCGGTTGAGCTGTCTCCGCAAGCTGTTCGCCGGATGGCGAACACTGGGCAGTACCAGACCTCGGACCAGGTGCCCGACAGGTGCTGGCGAGCCGGCCTTGAACGCCAGGCCCAGGACGATGAACTCCGCCGCCAGCGACGCCCAGGAGCGTCCGACCCGTTCGCTTGCCGGAACAAACTCACGCGCACTGGCCCGCCCCGCACGCGGCCACACTTCACTTCCTTTCGAGCCACCCGCACACTCGCCACAATCACCATCATCACAAATCTATGTAAATCGTTGTTCCCCCATACCCCGAGATATTTATAATCTGCCACTCTGGATATTTCATGACATTGTATTTTAAGACCCTGATAAGCTGGGCTGCTGAAAATCATCAGAGTTGACTTAACTGAGCTAAAACTGAAGCCTAGAGCGTCTCCTTCGTCTCGCAATACTTAACAAGAGTTTGCAAGCCTTCCTGACGCTCTGCTAGCAGCACAATATCGTCTGCAAACATTAAACCGGGGCGATGAAGCTCTACGACATTTCCTCCTAGTCTATATGACAGGCTAAAACCTAGATTACTTTCTTGTAGCCTCTGTTCCATATTTATCCCACAAAGCACGAAAAGCAGCTGTGATAGAGTATAAACTTGTCTTAATCCTTTGCATACCTTGACAGCGCCCGTACTTCTTATCCCTTCCCATGTAATTTCTATTTGTTATCCCACATTTTCTCTAGGAAATCTGTTGTCTCATGACCAATACCTTCTCCTTTTAGTACGTTCCACCCCTGTTTACATTGTCGCCCCGTTTATGTCCAGAAGGGCTAAATAGAGTAGTCTGTTTTCCGCTCTAGTTATTTCGATGCATTGAGTAGCACGAACAGGCTATCATCTAAGCGCGTACCATTTCTAAACCTGTTCTGAAGTTCTTCGAGTATCTTCTTACTTTCTACCCATGATTGCATTTTTTTTTAATTTCACCACCTGCATGACCAACCTGTAAATAACAAATGTTATTGTAATCGGCCTCCAAGAGTTTATGTTCTGCCTGTCTCCTTTCGCTTTATAAATCAAATTCATTGTACCCTGCCGCCAGCTGTCCGGAGTATGCTTATTTGTTATGACTCTTTCTTATGCTTTTAACAATGCTTCCTTACTTCTTGGACAAAGTTCATTAATCAGCTTTATCGCAACTTCATCTATTCCTCTAGATTTACTTTTAGGAATACTTTTTCCGCCTTTTTCAGTTTAGATTGGTCAGTTCTAAGCTGCTTTGTATCTTGTGTTCTTCCCTGATTTGCTGAGATCGCCCTACCGTCGCTCTTAAATGCCTCGGCTGTGACTTATGTCATCTAGTTCACAGCGTTGTCTACATTTCAGCAATTTATCTGGTCATCTTGAATCCGTTCCTGCTTTTATTTTTTTTATTTTTATCTAACCAGCTTATATCGTTCCAGTATTTTCTTGGTCCGCCTTTAGTGGCGTCGTGGATTTCAGCCATCCAGCGATTGGCAGACTGCTTTATTTTACTTTGGACGAGGGCCTCTACATCCGGTGTCTTTTGTCGATACTGTAGAGATCGTGGACTCCCGGCGGTATGTGCCTACATCGACGACATCCTCGTCGCGAGTCGTTCTCCCCAGGATCACGAGCGTCACCTCCGGGAACTCTTTCAGCGCCTCCAAGAGTTGGCGTCAATGTCCAGAAATGGGTTGCCGGCTCTTCTGAGCTCGAATTCTTGGGCCACCACATCTCGGCGCAGGGAATTCGTCAGTTGCCTTCTCACGTCCAGGCTATTAAGGACTTTCCAGCACCCATTACCCTACGCAAGCTCCGTGAGTTCCTGGGCCTAGTCAATTTTTCACGGCGCTTTATTCCGTACTGCGCCGAGCTTCTTCACGCCCTGACTGACCTTCTACGCACCACCAAGTCCTCATCCTTCACGGCTGCAAAACAAGCCCTCGCCGATTCAGTCGTCCTCATCTACCCTAGGACTTCCGCGCCCACTCGCATCATGGTGGATGCTTTTAGCGTGGTCATTGGTGCGGTTCTCCAGCAGCAGATCGACTCCGAGTGGCACCCACTGGGTTTCTTTTCTCGGAAGCTCCAGCCTGCCGAGACTCACTACAGTGTATTTGGCCGTGAGCTGCTTGCCATCTACTCCACCATCCAGCACTATCGCCCCTTCTTAGAGGGCCAGCCGTTTTACGTTCTCACGGACCATAAGCCTCTGGTGTATGTGTTCCGTACGAAGTCTTCGAAGTACGTCGCCAGTGAACTTCGTCAGCTGGCCTACATATTGGAGTTCACAACTGATATTCGACATATCAAAGGCAACGACAATGAGGCAGCTGACGCACTTTCACGCATTACCACCATCGGCGTGTCTTCACCTGCTGTAGACTGGCAATCTCTGGCCCGGGCGCAGCTTGAAGACCCTGAGCGGCAAGCCCTGCGTGCCCACCCCTGAGCCCTCTGTCTGCAGCTCGTGCCTCATCCGTTTGTACCCGGATCGCTCTGGTGCGACATATCATCGGCTCTACCACGACCGTTCCATCCCGGAGGCCTTTCGTCGGGCCATTTTCCATTCTCTCCACGACATCTGCCATCCTAACATTCGAGCCAGGCAGCGCCTTGTTACCCAGCGGTACGTCTGGCCGAACATTAACACCGTCGTTCGCCAGTGGGCCCGCTCGTGCCTTGCTTGCCAGTCTGCCAAAGTGACACGCCATATCAAGACTTCCCCCCAGTCTTTCCTGCCACCTGGATCGTGCTTTGACCATATTCATCTTGACCTGGTTGGACCGCTTCCCCCCTCTCAGGGCTACAAGTATATTCTAACGATGGTTGATCGCTTCACCCCTTGGCCCGAAGCCGTCCCAATTCCGGACATTACTGCGCGAACAGTTGCCAGAGCTTTCGTTTCAGCGTGGGCTTCCCGCTTCGGCTGCCCGGCGTTGTTACCACGGATCGCGGCCGCCAGTTCGAATGTGCTCTCTTCACTTCGCTCACACGGCTACTCGGCACTAAACACTGCCGCATCACATCATACGATCCCTGTACTAACGGCATGATCGAGCGGCTCCATCGCCAGCTCAAGGCTGCCCTCACTGCGCGCCTGGATCTCGAGCACTGGGTCGACCACCTCCCTATGGTGCTCCTAGGCCTACATGCCGTCCTGCGTCGTGACCTTGGCTGTTCGGCGGCCGAACTCGTCTTCGGTAAATCCCTGTGGCTTCCCGGAGACTTGTTTGTACCTTCGGCTCCTTCGTCCCAGCCCCTACAATACCTTCATCGCCTACAAGACTGTCTTCAGCATCTGCGCCCAGTGCCGCCTCGCTCATCTGCCCATCCAGTCTTTGTGCACCCAGACCTTGCTTCCTCGACGCATGTGTTTTTCAGGCGAGACGCTGTAAAGGCGCCTCTTACCCCTTCATACGACGGCCCGTACCGCGTCCTCAATAGAACGACAAAGTCAGCGACAATCCTGCTGGATGGTCGTGAAGAGGTCGTCTCTCTAGATCGCCTCAAACCCGCGTACCTCGAGACGCCTCTCCAGGAGCTCCCCTCAGATGTTCCCGGCTTATCTGCAGACCTGCTTTCCGCCGTGACACCGCGCGTACATTTCGCCATTCCGCCTAGGCGGGGGGCCCTATAGCGCCCGCCGACGCTATAAAGCGGAGGCGCTAAGATCAGTGTTAGAGAAAAATAAAGATGTACAGCGCGTGCTCGGAGCGCAGGTACAGGACGGGCTGTTCAGAATGAGAAGCCTGCCACGCTGGTCATCTTGCTCTGGTGCTCCATCGCAACAATACGATTCACATTTTTTGGCCTATTTCCTCCTGAGATACCTGTGCTTTCTTTGCCATATATACGGTGATCACATGTACACAGTATATGTACACCGTAATCAGCGCCACCTCAGCGCTGAAGGCTTCAATAACAACTCCAAACCAGATTGGGGTGGTTACTTAAGCAACTGATTTGTCAATCTCCCACTATAAGTGAAAACTATGGCACAATATGCAATGAACGATTCATTCGAGCGCGCGGTCTACTGCGTGCCAAAGGGTGTGCGCTGGGAGCGTCTGTTTGCTAGCCCCGGCCGTGGAGCTACCGTTGTCACTCAGGACCAGAGGTGGGCAAATGCCCTCATTTCGGCCTTTCCTCCCTCGCCCTCAATTTCCAATCGGCAGCCCTCCCTCACCCTCCCCCCTCACTTAAAAAATATTATTCGCCCTCCTTCGCCCTCATCCTCACTTAAAAAATATTGGTGGTCCTCACTCACCCTCACCCTCATCTCATTTGCCCTCCCTCACCCTCAACCTCATGCCCAGCAGTTTGAATATTTTAGATATTTTTCATTACTTTCGATCTATGACAACGTTACAGCGAGTCCAAGTAGGCGCAACCTATTCTTTTCGGCATCTGTTTTCGGCAGTGTCAAGCCGCGTTGATCATTTAGCAATCCGAATTCCTCGAAGCTAACAGTGGACTTAAATTAATGACAGGGCTGCATTCATGCTGTAGCGTATCACTGGCAAGAGCCATCTGGTACTTGTTCCGACAGTTGCTGAGAATAAGATATGCACTGCACATTGAAACCAGAGACTGCGAAAAGTGCAAAGAACAATTCTGCCAGTGCCCTAAGCATACCAATCAAAGTCGAAACTTCGAGGAGAAAGGAAAATAACCACTGTCATAGTTACCAGGCAAACCTGCCCACCGGTTTACATGCCATGTATTTGAAGGAGATAGAGTGATGAAATACGTTTACACAGCGCGTGAGGAAGGAGGAGGTTCTAACTTCTAACCAGCCGCAGACGGAAGGCATGAGGCATATACGGCATATCAGACAACAGAACAATGTAATCTAATTCAAGTAACAGAAAAACGCTGTCACACAGAAGCGTAAATTTCGAGGGAGTCAGGGGATCATGACCCTCCATCGCTTCGCAGAGGGGGTTGGAATGGGGGGACATAGCATGCGAGCCCGGGGCCGTGCGCGACAATTTCCGACATGTACATGTAGTGTCATTTGGGAAACGCCACGTAAAAATGCGTTTGTTAGGACACGGTGCCGTAAATGCCACAAACGATGTGCCCCGATCGCATCCCGCCTTCCTCCAAGAACAAGCCAAAGACGCAAAGTGAAACACGTAACTCTGTTGCGCTTCTGGTTTTCACGAACGCCGCCTTAGTGTTGCGTGAAATCGTTTCTTTTTTTTTTTTTTTTCAATTTCTATTAAAGTTATACGAGAATAGGACGAGACAGCGCCTAACTAGAGCAGTACGATGTGCAAAGTGAACAGGCCAGAATTTTATGTATAAGGTTTGATTATGCTTCCTGAATAGTGTGCTTAAATCTAGGATCACTTATTAAAAAAGCAGTGTTTACAGAACGGGAACAGAAGAGCAACACATATGCGCCAACTAGCCGAAATCAGCACTCTGCATTAATTCGCCTAAGTTCACATCTCCATAGCTGATCTGCTTCATTCCGGACAAACCCGCATATTCAAAAGCCGGAAAACGGATTGTCTGCACTGTGAAGGCAAGAGTGGCAAAAAATGAAACTCACCCGGAACCTGCATGACGTCCTACACACCTTTCACTTGGACAGCGCATTTCCCAATAATATCCGAGGACACTGCCACAATGGAAACTTATTCGCGCACATAGTACACGGACGTCCTTGAGCATATAGAATTTGCAACAGCGCAAAAAAGTGTTGTTTCAACAAGCGTCACCAACTTGAGTGGTCCGATCGAAAGGACACAGCAACACAAACTGAAGGGCTTCCCCAGCCATTCCTGCCGTTCGCTGTTTCTTTTCTCTTTTGGGGAGGAGGGGGGGAACTGAGCTAAAGGAAGACCCTTTCTTTGGACAGAGAGCGGGAAAGGAATGCACGGTGGTCGACGCGTGTTTATCCTTCCGAGAGCAATGCTGCCACGTCCATCCATGTCTCCAACCGGTGCCTCAGGGAGATCTGATAAGACCAGCCACAGCCGTCTTTTGAGCCCAGCCGTGGACCAGCGTGCGTGGTCTGCCCACTGCTCGGATATTTTTTTCTTTTTTTAACATCTTTCCTAATGACAGCTGCCCTCGCTATGGGAGGAGAAGGGGGGGGGGGGGGGGGGGGGCGTCAAGCGCCTGTCGTCGGCGCATTGCCACAGGGTGCAAAGCTAGGCGCACACTGTTTTGTGCGTTATCTGTCGCCCTCTCAAGTGGTCTTCAAACGAAGCGCCGCTAACCAAAGCTCTCGGGTGTGCAAGCTGAGGTGCACCCCGGTTAACAACGTTCCGGCTTACAGCCTTGTAGAACACTGTAGCCCGCCGAATGGAACATCTTCCCGCGGCCTAGTACGAGTAGTGGCGTTCGTTGCTTCGTTTTTAGTTTGCAACACACAGATGGTGTATGCGTGTGTTTGGCACGAGACCGAAAAATTAGCAGGCATCTCGCTGATCATTCCACTGCTTCACACGAGAAGCGACCAACAGCTTGCACAACAACATGGAAAATCCGCGGAAGAGAGGAGGCCTCTTTCCTTCCACAGAAATGACTAAGCACAATCAGGTGCACAAAAATCAGGGCTGTCATAGTTTCAACTTGCCAGCTTGAGATCCTAGGACATACCATTACTACGCGGAATCGGGCTTACCTTTATCTCAGCTGTCTGGTTTATTAATATTGAGTCGGTCCTAGAGTGAATGTGGGGCGCTTAAGCTGGGAGGTAGTGTTGAGCGTTCGAGAGCAGGTATCACGCAAACCCTCGAAGCCTTCTTCCCTGAAGTCTTCCTCTTCTTCAGACGTGGTAGACGTTTTAACAGTATGCGAGACAGGTG
The DNA here is from genome assembly GCF_055883805.1 of Amblyomma maculatum. Taxonomy (NCBI): domain Eukaryota; kingdom Metazoa; phylum Arthropoda; class Arachnida; order Ixodida; family Ixodidae; genus Amblyomma; species Amblyomma maculatum. Next base: position 126,475,452 of record NC_139347.1, on the reverse strand, counting down.
CTCTCTGGTGCGACTTTAGCCTTAGCGGCATGTATCCGAGCTGGTCATCTTTATGTTAAGAAAATGTGGGGACACTTATTAAAACGTTCTCATATATTCCAAAGCTTTGGCGTTGAGGCAATGGGTCTTACTCGAAGTCTAAGCGTCCTGGAGGGCTGGACTTCGACGTCACCCTCCCATCTCATAGGTGAAAAGCACTCAGTGCGGACCTCTATTACCAAATGTGAATTGATATTTTGTAGCTTTTCTCGAATCTAAAACCCTGCTTTACGTCAGTTAAAAATTCCAGTTTAGCGGTAGCCTTATTCTGCAGCATTGAGCCTACATCACTTTTTCGCTTTATATCGTGACGTACCAAGCACAGTAAACCATGCTTCGAATAAGAAGTTGTTGAAAGCCGACATAAACGTGGTCCGCCCCTAGAGTGAAGCTGATCTTGGCAAATTAAGTAATGGCAAAATAAGAACACTGGCCCGTTGCCGTACGTGCGATTAAGTTATCGGATAAGGCGACGGAGGTTTCAATTGCTAACACAAGTGGTGAATTCCATCTTAATGTAGTATGCTTCGTATACTTTTCTGCTTGTTTCGAACGCAAACTTCTTCATGATTGTCGTTTCGCAGAATCGACGCGCACGTTTTTGGATCAGAACCATGACACTGACGACATAGACGGCCAGTTCCCCACCACCCCGCCAGTGCGTCTACTCCTGCGTGGAGCTCTGAAGTGCGACGTTTCTGCAACATCCAATTCGTTCTGTGTAGCTTCTGACACGGGAGATCGGTATATGGTAAATGACGGCACTATCCCTCGGCACGAACCTGCCTAAGTGTTTGATACTGCATCCTTAGCTGCTTGTGCTTTCCTTGCACCATATTGCACAAGCTAGTCAGTTTTTCGGGTACAGTAATGACTACCAATACGTCACCTTTCTGAGCCACATTTTTTACGCGGTGGAAAATTTGATAGTTATATAGAATGACAACGGATCTTGTACCTTGCGCTTCTTCAGCGCAGCGGTGCTGCTCTACATCCCTAGCATCCCTGGCAAGGTCCTCTAAAACAAAGGTGACAACCTCAGAGGCAAATCCTGCACTGGACAGTGTTTGCAGCCAGACATTCACGCTATATGTGTCATTTAATGTAGGCAGGATTTGTCAAGAGCGGCATGCAGGTAGTTTTTAGCAATGCTCTTCTTAGGAACCTTTGAATGAGCTAACTGGTGGCTTCAAAGTACCTCCTTTTTTTATAGCGAGGCTGATACCTCCAGCATGCTTTGATTTTGCGAACAGCAACACATGTATCTAAGAACTGCAAGCCCCCTTGCGCACCCAACCCGAAAGCACATTCGGCAATGAACTAAACCCGGTACAGTATTGTCAAACCTCCCTCATGCGTGAGTCTAAGACAGCATTCGGCCTTAAGATTGTCGGGCATTCCCATGCATTAAACTTATTGTGAATACAGAACAGATGCTAAAATCAAAGAATATTAAAGAACCTTACTCCGGTGCAGGACTTCAACAGGTTAACACGAAATGAGAACACTCTATAGACTGGATACTGGAAATGAAACAACTCTTTCGCGAAATGGTGCTCAATGCTCACACGCTGCAGTTATTACTTTCAAATCGATGCTATGTTAACACCCATCTCAAGAAAACTGTCTTAGGAAAATAGAAAAAGTAAAACTTAATGCTATGGAAATTGCAGAAAAAACAATGCGCTGTAATTACGACCCGCACATATTAATGCCCGATTTGACAATTTTGCTAATTCACAACAGAGAAAAATGATAACATAAATAAGAAAATACTTCTTGTTTCTACAAACACATGACAAAGATTGCAACGGATATTGAACTGCGGTTTATTTTATTGCAGCTATTATCAGTACAAATTCAATGCTGTTTGTTTATTTCCGTTGGTTTTGTTGCAAATTGTAATTTACACAACTTATGAAAGTTTTATGTAAAACCTTGCTAACCAAACAGTCAAGTAACACTGTCAAGACAAATTTCGCATGCGTCGGCTACTCATGCAAGCTATCTGGACGAGAAAAAAAACAAACATGTGGCAGGGTCCTAGCAGATAAGATCACCCCACCTCGGTCTTTTGTGTTCAACTTTCTCTACGCGTCCCCTCTACTTTAGACGCGCTTTTTTTTTCTGGTCATGTTTTTTCCTAAATGGCAAAGAAACGTTAGCAGTTAGAAACGGGGGTCCTGTAAACTTTGCCAGTCCTGTCGTGTTCTGTGAGGCTGGAAAGAGCGACATCGTTCTCGGTGACTTCCTGCAGCTTCCTAGGGTCGTTTTTAGACTTTTCTTTACCACGAGCGCCGGGGCGATTTTGTGGCTTTCGTTCCTGCTTCTTCTATAGCTGCAGCGCCTGTGTCCCGTTCCATTACATCTGTTTTATATACAACACATGTCCAGTGGAGGAGAAAACGTGTTGTCACCCATGCCTTTCGGGTGGCCGCGTGTTTTTTCTTACTGCAGAAACTACACCTTTCGTGGAGCATTTGCCCTTGCCCCTCAAACTCTTTATCTTTCCCTCCCTCACCCTCCCCTCACCGCCTCTGCCCTCCCTCACCCTCGTCCTCACGAATTTTTCAGCGCCGATCCTCCCTCGCCCTCACCTCACCGAGTCAGATCCTCACGAGGTGAGGGTGAGGACGCCCTCATGAGGGTTCACCCTCGTGAGGATGCCCATGTCTGCTCAGGACTAGCCGAGAGGAAGTGCACCGGCGCAGGAGGAGTAGAGCGGTCTTGTTTATTTAGGCGTTTTTGACTGGACCCCCAGATGGTGCCCTTTGTCTACAGCATTAAAGGCGCTTGGATGCACGCACCCTCGCTTAGGGTAAAATCCCTGCTTAGGGCTTAGGGTGGTGCCGCTCTTGAAGGAGTCGATAGAGGCGCGATCGGTTTTTGCGCTTGCTCCGCCATTCGGCTGCCCACATCCTCCTCCCGGCGCCGCTGTGCAGGCGTACGCGAAGTGCTGATACCTTTGGACAGCTTTCTTCAGCGTGTAATGCCTGGGTGTTTTATTCCTCAGTGCTCTAACCACTTGAGAAATCGTTGGAGAATGTTCCACCTTCCGAGAGATCCTAAATAGGAGGCGTCTGTGGCTGCTGCGGATGATGCGTGCCAAGTGGGGGACAGCCAACTCATCGTGCGTGTGCAGCGTAATGTGCCGCACGTAGATTCAATTCGGCGTTTATTGGGATCTATTGCTTTTGCTTGAGGGTAGGCAGTGTAGTTCAGCATTAGCGTCGATCACGTGCCATAGCTGCACTGGTAAATAAGTTTGGCGAAAAGATAATGCGCCAAAGACGAACAAAGTACTTAAATAGCACTTCTGCGCCTGCTGCATACCTCCTCGCGTTCAAAAATTTACAATTCAATGTTACGCTAGATGATGCGTGAGCAACGTTTTTACGCGAGATGATGCGTGAGCAATATGCTTTCGTCGCTTTTTTTAAATAAAATGTTTGTACTTACACGGCGTCAGCGGGCGAATTGACGTCGGCGACCAGACATTTCATCAAAATTTTTTATAAAAGCATAAGGACAAGGAAGAGCAGATAAACTACGGCGAAGGTGCGTAACTTGATCGTACAAGGTTCGATTCAAGTTATTCTTCTTCAATTTTCTCATGTGTCCTTTGACATATATACGATATTGATAGAGTAGCTCGCGCTACGTTGGCAAGCCGGACGCTTCGTTTTAACACGCCGCGCTAAGTAAATAAATGCGACACAGTGTATTATTAAAGGAAGATTAGGATGTTCATTCGAAGATTTCGCTTTGAAATGTTTCCACTGGGCTCTTTTTTTTTATAATTTCTTCAAATGTGCACATTTTTCTTTCATGCCGAAAACGTACCGTTAATATCAACGTCAAATTTATCTACAGGCTCCCTTCGAAGATAGCAGCTTTGAACAGAACCGTAAGGATGGCTGGAAAAAGCTCAAGTCGAATGCCGTGCCAAGTGTGTTCTCATTCAAAGGCAAGATATGCCTTCTAACCTCAGTATCTGTTACAATTCTGCGTGTCTTCTAATTATCTATATTTGAAAAAAAAAATTGCTCTGAGAAAACAATTCTTGCATGCACATTACGTTCTTTCTGGGTCGCCTTCTATTCAGCGTTCAATGCTCAGTATTTTAAAATATATGTAATGTGCATTTCTCCTTTTCCAGAACATCCTAAAGAGGAAAAGCCACCAAGAGAACGAAATTCCCCCGCTTTATTAAGTGAAGACGCACTCCGACAACGTTCGACACCAGAATCGGAGGACATCTTTCCTTTAACTACGCACGAAATCCCACCCGCTGATTTTGCTTTAGACAGGCAGTCCACTGAGGGTTCGAGGAGTACAAAAATGAGCAACGCTGATGGGAAACTTCTTCCAGTCTTTAAGAATGTAGGCCCTGAAAAAAATGCATTGGTTACAGGGACCCAGCATTCTAAGCCAGCATAGCCAGCTTAGGGAAACAAAACTGTACATTCTACAGCAGCGATTAACATTAATGCTGGATTGACACCATGAAAGGCCCTAGAACAGTCTGAACAGTCTGAAATCAACCTTTGCAGGTTTGCAGGCTCCAGAAATAGGCAAACATTTCTTATGAAACATCAAGCTTTTCAATAACACCAAACTCGGACCTTTTTTGGAGGCAGCCATCCCGATTACTTGTGGTAAGCACAAAGTTTGAAGCGAGATTTGTAAATTGTGTTAACTTGTGGAACGACCTGGTACAAAACGCTCAGGAAGAGGAGCTGCAATCTTCCATGAAGCAGAACATGACACTAAATTTTAATTAAAAGTAATTGGTTACGTACAAAGCAGATCGTTCTTACTGTCTTACATTTGTTTTTTGCCTTCTTACCTTTTGTTTAAAATGCAAGTATTGCATAAAATTATAAGGCCAGACATGTGGATACCAAATCATCGAAACCCGTATTCCGTTGACAGTTTGATCGGTCAGTGGTGTAATACAGGATATAACTGACCCGGGCCATAATCCATAAGTTCAGGATTAGTCGCATAGCAAACAAGTTCCTAGCCGGCCGGCTAGAAGGAACAGACCCAAATAGGCAAAACACGATTGTTTGGGTTCCCGACGCTGGGGTGAATGGTAACATTATAAAAGATGCCTTCGTCCGAGATTTCACTAGCAGGGCGGCGGAGCCATCGGTAGAGCCTTTCACAACACCACAAACATATGGTTTCAACTATACGAGCGTGTATGGAGAGGCGTAGAAAGTACGCACTTCCACATGACACACTAAGCCGAGAACAAGCCCCTACACTTATGCGGCTACAAACAAGCACATATCCAAACATAGCCTTGTAACACAAGATATGGCCAACACAATACAAAAGCGAATGTGTCTGGTGCGGAGACATTGCTACACTATACCACGCAACATGATGATGTAGGACTAGCCCCATAATGCCTAAAATAGATAGCCCTAGACCTGACCAGTTGGAGGACCTTTTAGCTGACTCGGACACGCAGCATCAGCTCATGCTGGTGCAGCGAGCCAGAGCCGCTGCTGAGGCCAACGGACTCCTGGACAAAGGACTGTAGACCACTGCTCTTTCCTAACCCACTGTCCCTAACCCCCAATTTTCCCCCAATAAGTTTATAAATAAATAAATAAACAAAATCAATCAATCAATCAATCAATCAATCAATCAATCAATCAATCAATCAATCAATCAATCAATCAATCAATCAATCAATCAATCAATCAATCAATCAATCAATCAATCATAAGTTATATTTTGTATCCTACTAAAACAGCGGCCGTTTTCTGAGCTAGGTTAGCACCTACTGTGACTGTAGCAACGTTCGCATCTTTGTTATATCCATTGTTTCTGACTTTAATGGGTACTTTTCTTTTCACAGTTTTTTTAGTTTGTTGAACCGACGTATACACATCACTGTTTGATGTACTATTTTGTAATGAACTATATTACTTCGGTGTACGTACCGATCACCGTCTTATATTGGCTGCTTACTAATCACGAGCGTTGTTATTATAAACCATACTTTCTCTCCCTTTATCGTCTTGCTCCTTGGAGCTCTTTAAGTAAATAAAAAAAGTAGATCAATGCATACGTAAATAGAACCAACTCTTTCGTACTGAGTTCTCTTCCGGTTTTAAAACTGCATATCGCATGAGCTATTTCCGGCATCACTGAAAAGGACCGCACTTGATACCGCGTCATACCTCGCTGACGGACCGTTGCGAATGAGGGAACATCAGCGTCAGCGTCTTGACGGGGCCTTTGGCTTCTGAGCTTCAACCATGTCTGAATTGGGCTACGGCGACCTGTTTCAGTGCTTGTATTTCACGACGAAATTGAGCACGAGCGACGAAAGATAGACAGACCGCGGCGTATTCAACTGCCATCGTGATTCATTTGCAGAAATGACGAAGGGGCGCTTTGCAGCCAAGAATGAGGCTATACTAAAGCGCCCGCAAGATGTAGGCTAGCATGGGTTTCATTTGTGATCTTCAGTTCGCTAATCTAGTTGTGTGATGTGTGTGAGGCTGGAGCGACAAGAAAAATGCTTAGCGTATTTCAACTTGTACAGTATTTACGAAAGTAAAACGAAGCCTTCCTCAGGAATACCCAGTGAAATCCTCCTCGTGCTAAATGACGCAAGGTCTTAGTTCATTAATTAAATGATCGGTATGTGATTAGTAAAAAGGGAATACATGATAGTGATCGCTCAGTATGTAGAACCAATACAGATGACACGAATAGTACATAGTAAAGCCCTGCTAAATTGAAAAGAAAACATCATAGAAAAAATTATACACTAAATATACTGTCTTGGAGACCTGCATGAATTCTTGAAAACCCGTTTGACCTGGTAGGGCATAATAAGCATCCTTTAAATATGTATAGGTAAGGAGTTCATGGAATGCACAATGCGCTATTCGTCGACCGTGTGCACAATATACATGGGGCATAAGTTTTAATTCCTACGCTAATGACATCGATATTTGCTTATCGGTGACCAAGGAAAAGGGCATTCAGGAATTTGCAAAAGCGGTCTTATTTATTTGCTTTTTTTATGTGCCATCTTTCGCTTACCGTAGTGGGTATTTAGGTGAAATCAAATTGCTCGAACACGAGGAAAACAAAGCGGTGTTTTGTTTGCTTGTTTGCTTTGTGGGGTTTAACGTCCCAAAGCAACTCAGGTGATGAGAGACGCCGTAGTGGAGGACTCCGGAAATGTCTACCACCTGGGGTTCTTTAACGTACACTGACATCGCACAGCACATAGACGCCTTGCTTTTCGTCTCCATCGAAAAGCGGACGCCGAGACCGGGATTCGATCCTGCATCATTGGGAACAGAAGTCGAGCGCCGTAACCACTGTGCTGCCCAGTCAGAACTGGGCATGGTCTTACTGATTGGTTTCCGATTGAGAAAGGAGTGAGGCAAGGCTGCATACTGTCGCCCTGCCTATTTAACCTATATGCAGAGTGCATCATGAGGAAGGCCGGTCTGGACGAGTCTTCAGCTGGAGTGAAGATTGCTGGAAAACGTATCAACAACCTTAGATATGCGGATGATACCACTTTAATGGCAGAAAGTGAAGTGGAACTCAAGAGACTTCTGATGCGCGTACAAGAAGAGAGTGAGAAGTTTGGGCTTAAACTGAACATTAAAAAGACAAAGATCATGGCGTCTTGCCCTATCAAGTTCTGGAGCATCAATGGACAAGAAGTGGAAGCTGTGATAGATTTTCTCTTCTTGGGCTCCAAGATTACCTCGGAAGGAGACTGCAGCCATGAAATTAGGAAACGCCTGCTTCTGGGAAAGAGAGCAATGGTTACCCTTGACCGCCTAGTAAAGAGCAGAGACATTAGTCTGCTAACCAAGATCCGTATAACTGGTGCTATGGTCTTTCCAGTTGTGATGTATGGATGCGAGAGTTGGACTGTGAAAAAGGCTGACCGCCGAAGAATTGACGCGTTTGAATTGTGGTGCTGGCGAAGACTCTTGAGAGTTCGTTGGACTGCCAGAAGATCAAATCAGTCGATATTGTCGACCATAAACCCTAACTGCTCATTGGAGGGTCAAATTCTAAAGTTAAAGCTCAGCTACTTTGGTCATCTGATGAGAAGAGAGGAGTCGCTGGAGAAAGATTTGATGTTGGGAAAGGTTGAGGGTCGCCGGAGAAGGGGTAGGCAGCGAACACGATGGTTAGATGGGATCCTCGAGGCACGGCAGATGAAGTTATGTGATGTTAGGAAGATAGTGAGAGACCGGAAAGCGGGGCGTGACATGGTCCATAGGGTCACGAAGAGTCGGACACGACTGAACGACTGAACTGAACCCCGACGGGGCGAATACAGTGTTTTATTCATTGAAAGAAACAGATATCGGTGAATATAAACATTGTATTAGGAATTGAATATTTGAATTTGCTTACTCTGAGGATATTCTTGGAGTGGCATTTCGCGGTATCTAATTTGAAACGACACTGCTGATTGTTTTGTGTTTAAAATGTCAATAGCTGCTGCCGCTATCGCTCTAACCAGGTACCTTATAATATCTCCTAAAATAAACCTTCCTGTATTTAATCCACTCAATCACGTGTCCTCTTTTTGAAAAGTGCGTCTTAATTTGCTCCACCTCAAGAGTGGCCACTTTATTAAGCGTGTATTTGTTGCAGGAAATAGTGGTATCCAGGATAGAGCAAGAGAAAGAAGATTACCGACAAGTATCTTACTGATTGGTTTCCGATTGAGAAAGGAGTGAGGCAAGGCTGCATTAAAGAGCAATGAACAGGTGTTGAGGGGAACCTCAGTTCGCCAGCCGAGCCAAAGTTTTGACAAGGAGACTAGTATTCTTCCGGGTCGCGTGATCATCACTGGCGGAGGTTTAAATACGATTTTCGTTCAGAAGAAGAAAGGCCAGGGAGGAGATAGAGAGGAGGTTAAGGGACAAAGGAGTGATATAATGTCTCTTTCGGTATGAATTTCCGAGCCTGGAACCGGTGATTTCGTGGTCAGAAAAAGGAAATAAGAAGCGGAAGCAGCCGCAAAGACTACAATGCGGGGCGGATGATCAGTCAGCATCTCAAGCAGGTTCGATGCTGACACACCTTTCTTGAAAGGGGACATGCATTCCAAAGGGTCCTGTGCAAGAGTACTAGATTATATCACCGCCGGCGTACCTGACCTTCTGCCACCTGACCAAATATTTTTCGCGCTAATTATAGTGAATTTTATGCGTCTTTGTTATGCAGTGGAGTATTCATGACTGTATTTAAATCTTACATCAAAACTAATAATATCAATTCACTTGTAGCTATAAAACAAAATTTAGCAAAACGTCGGACGGGGCATAAAGAAAAGTATCCTATTCCGGTACCTCATACGTTCTCATATAACAGTCGTTGTTCAGTGCTCAATTAGCTAATCACTTCCCATTTGTGTTCTGCACTGCACAAGTACCCCTTTTTTAAACAGTAATTCCTTGGTATTCCCGCTATCTGAAAATCCGTCTAGCTTTGTGAACAGTGGATGCTGCCCAAAAAGATAACGTCGCAACAACCGTACGAAGTGATGATTAGGACGACAACATGCACAACAGCTAAAGACGCTGAAGTCCACTGCTGAAAGCAATAAAAAATTTGAATAGGAAATATAAACAATAAATGTTTAAAAATCCTGGAATTAAAAAAATGGCTTTAATGTGCTATCGTGTCTACCCTTAAGGCTGAGCTTTAGCATCCTCCTATTTTTTTTTTTTTTTTTGGGGGGGGGGGGGGAGAAGTTGCTATGATTGTATATGTTTTAGTCTTTTGCTTTATGAATGAGCGTCTGTGTTTTTGAGCGTGTATTTCTGTTTCATGTGCCAAGGATTTGTCGGTTTGTTTGGGTGTTGTCTGTGATGTACGACGAACATTTTAGTAAAATATTTGTTTTTCAGGTACACATATGACTAGTTCTGAAAATTCCAACTTAATTTATCCTCCTGTTTCCTGCTATACCCGTTTTGTAAGGACCTTTCGAACTGATTTGTACAGCTTTACTTTCCAGCTTCTCATTTTCTTTACGAAATAGAATAAACGTGGTTTGGTTCCAGAATATTGTCTATTTATTCAAATACCACGGGTCTACTGCATTAGGCGACACAAAGGCGTGCTTGTTGAGGATCATGACCTCACGTTCACTATTTTATTTACGACGTTAGTGCACTACCCCAGTAGGGTTGAGAGGTCCTTGAAACCAGGGTTGCTTTCGTGAAAAATAACCAGAAGTGAGGTGAAACCTGCTGTAAAAGGATTATAGGTTTATAGTTTCGCAGAATGTAACGTGGTTGCATTTGTGTATCCTAGTTTTGTTCCTAGCCCTGTGTCCGTTCTATGAAAGGGTGGGGCTTCATCCGTTCAACGCAATTTGGCCTTACTGCGCTGATGTAAGGCAAAATGTTTACATAAATGAAGTGTTCTGTTAATATATGAAACAGGCGCTAGTACAATGTCGTTCGTTTGTCTTTCACTTACTGTCCTGAAACCTGTGCCTGGACCTGCACGGCCCTTTTTGAATCTCCCCGTTTGATCAAAAGGCGGCTGCTTAATAAAGGTGACCTACCCAGCCGGTTCCAAAATCTGTCATCATGAATGCAATGTAACAGTTGGCAACCCATGTCCATCACGCATTGGAGGACGGCCAAGAACTCGATTAAAAGTGAAGGCACCTGCAGTGCACCTACCGTCTCGCTCCGCTAAGCTTTTCCCATCCTTCACGACGTTCGGCGACAGGAGACCGAGCATTCAGAGTCATTCAATCCCACCATCTTCTTCCTGGCAGTATGACATGTTCAGGAAGTGGCCCCACTCTTAACGCCGGCTTACGACCTCGCGCAGCAAGCGCACACGTCAACTCGGAGAGGCGGAAGGCTGCGGGGCTACGTCCGCGAGGCGAAAGCGAAGCAGGATGGGCTGCTGATATCCCGCCTGCAGGCTTCGAAAGCAGCGTCTACAGGACAGAGGCCGGCCACCCTCTCCCCTTCGCCGCATTACAAACGAAATAACGGTATACAAATAAAGACGTGAAATCAAACAAAATGCAGTACGTGAGGAATCCGGAGATGATACGTGAGAAATCGAGAAGACGAGAGCAGATGATCAAACATTTTCCGGCTGCATATCAGTGGTCGCCTCGAGTGTTGTGGACTGTAGAGGTCCGTGACAGATTCGAAATGATATATATATTTTGACTGAACTTCGTTAAAATGCCTTAAAATAGAAACTTCTTGACGTGTTGCAGTGGTTGCGACGCTGTAAATCGTCCAGTTGTAATATTGAGAGGTTAGGCGTCCTTGCCGTTCATCTGAGGACACGTTTGGTACGTGCCGAGAGGAAGTTGAGCACCATAATTTTTCGCAGGTTCTGAATACTTCCGTGCCAATTTGCTTCACAGGTCTTTTTCACTGAGCGCTTTGAGAAAACGGTTGCCCCGTCGGACTAGTTTGCCGCTTTGCTTTTCGAGACCTACCAACAATGTGATCGTTATGTTTCTAAATTGATTACTTTTGATATCTGCTCTCCATGAGTGGCTACAAGAAGGGGCGCAGGCAATTAATTAGGATATCAATTGCAAAGAACAGGAAGCTAACAACGGTAATCTAACTAGCATTTTATTCATCAAGTATGCTCAAATCCTGCGATATGGAGGTCCCTGGTTCATCGACTGTGCGAGCCATTGCGAAACTTCTTTATGCAGCGTTACTTCGTTTATGACGACGGCACCCGAGCTCTGCAATGACTGTCAGGAAAACTTTATCGGGATACAAGAGAGGGAGATTTGTGGGTGAGGTCCTTTAGTCCGGGACTATACTGCGACCGCCACTGCTGTCCGTGCTCGAGTTGTGGGCCTCAAATCTAGAGCTGGAGAGGGCCGCCTCCCAACCCTTTAAGTCGGCCATTCGTTCTGGTCTAATGCGCACCAAAACTGAAGTACCGCCCTGCTCGTGGAACGAGCACAGTTTTGTTCGGTTAAGAGAGCTTTGTCTTAATAGCTTATATCTTTATACCCTTCATCGTCTTTCATTTCAATTTGTGTTAGGAGAAGAGCATCGGGAATAGACCTCTCCTAGCCTACGTCACGAATGACGAATCGGAGGAGGTGCGAAGGGAGCGGCCGCCACGTGGCTTGGCCTGGTGGGCAAAACATTCCGCTGCTGGTGGCATAGTGCGGAGGATTTGGTCTCATCTGAGGACACCTCGTTGCGTTTTTCTTAATACCGTCAAGCTCTCGCGTGGTGTGACGCGATATTGCTCGAAAATGACCAACGGCATGTGTTTCTTCCATTCTAGAAGCGGCCCATATCTGCTTTTCAGCTGTCCAAAGCGCGAAGCGATAAACGTCATGCGCTGGCAGGCATCGATATTGTTCTTGACAGAAAGCACATTTTTTCTGGTATACTCGTGCGTTCGAGAAACGAACAAGCACTTATCGGTTTGCTTTATTGAACTTCTAAACAAATCATGTTGAACGCTGACCGATCGCACTCTAAAAGGCCCGGACGGTATGCGATCAATGGCAGGGACTAGAGATTCTTGCTCGGCGTTGAATTTATTCCACTTCAGCACACCATGTTTAAGGAGATAGCTTTCTCACAAAACGGCTCACAAGGTCATGCCAGAGGCATGGTCGCACAAGGGCAACTGCATCTCTAGACGGAATCCTTACATAGCGCGTTCAAAGGTTATCGGGCTCAGCAGTCGCTTTTGTGAATATTTTTAGAAAAAAAAATGATGCCTGTAATATGCCTGCAATGACCCGTTTGGTAGGAGCGTTTGGTAGGACCGCAACCAGCCATGATGCATGCTTGCCAAGACTGTCATCTTTTTCAAGGTAAAAAATTCTAATGGGTACGTGTACTAAGGAGTGCTGCTTGTTGTGATCTGAATTTGACTAACGCACGATATGAAGCAAAACGTTTACAGCAGCGCGCAGCTTCCCGCCGCTCCTTGCAGCAGGGATCGAGACTTGGCTGAAAAAGGCGCTTTTGCCCACAAAGCCAGGTATCCTTCGGTGCGCCCCCGTCGTCGCGTGCCTCACTGACGTCACATTGTTTGCAAACAGGAAGAGGTCTATTGTTACTTTAGAGGCAATACCTTATAATGATGATGGTGGTGTCATCAGTCTCATTAATGGCACATACCCACGACGGGGCAATGCCGGACCATACACTAATTTTCTTCATAGCTGTCTACCTCGCTTCGGCTCATAATCGGCAAGTAGGGAAAACATTAAATAAACGCCAAAAGGCAAACACGACGCACACGAAGCCCTCCTGCCTCTATACGCTTTGTGCATTTCACGCGTTGTTTCGAATTTAGAAGCGAATTTAAACTCAGCGTAGCGTCGTCCTTACTTCGGCGTCTTCATCATCCTCGAGGTTCAGCCCATGCTAAGCAAGGACACTCGTTCTTCTATTGGAACCACGGAGTTTCAGAGAGTGAAGGTCAAGGAATAAATTTCCGAGAAAACTTCCTGCTGGGAATGCTGGGAATGCTGGTTATTTTTGCTAGTATGCATGCAGTACGACAGAGACGGCAAAAGGCAGCAGATGTAAGGCATGAGCGCTCCTCTCATCTGGCCCGAATTCATATCTCAAACATAACACACACCCGCATATGCATTTACACATGCGCAGAAAGGACTGCGCACACTTAAACACACACACACACACACACACACACACACACACACACACACACACACACACACACACACACACACACACACACACACACACACACACACACACACACACACACACACACACACACACACACACACACACACACACACACACACACACACACACACACACACACACACACACACACACACACACACACACACACACACACACACACACACACACACACACACACACACACACACACACACACACACACACACACACACACACACACACACACACACACACACACACGCACGCACGCACGCACGCACACACACACACACACACACGCACGCACGCACGCACGCACGCTCTGAGTCCCGCGACTAAGAGCGGCCTGAGACTATCGATCGGGGTGCAGCGATACCCGGCAGGTGTACCTTGCGTTAATTGCCCATTCTATTTCAATGCTGCCCTGCGGTTACCGCGAGAGAGATCACAGAGAGAGAACACAATTGAGTGCTAGCGGAGCACATTCCTTGTCACTTCATGCTAGCAGTGGTGCCCTGCTCCTCGCGCGCTTGCGAGGTTGTTTGACGGAATGTGAGTGTGCATCTGTCCTGCTGAAGGACGGCGTTCAATAAATGTATCCTTTGTGAATAAGGAGGCTTGTTTCATCGCAGTTATTCTCTTTCTTCCCTGCAGAGGTTGAGTATGCGCTGTGGTGTTATAATGTCTGCGTGGTGACCGTTGATCGAAGCCTCGGCTCGCGGGAGGCTCCAACCCGCAGTGGTTGATGTCCTGTTCTCACCGAGAATCCACAAAGTGGCAATTGGGAATGGGCCTGGAAGCAGCATAAGGATCAGGGAGTCCATTAAACCCCACTGCATTCACTCACTGCAAGACTTCTGCAAACCTAATTCCTCATGGCACATGGTGAAAAAAGTTACCATCTCCGACTGGGCTGAGTGCACGGCCATATTTTGCTTCCCAGTACGAAGCTTATAGGGAGTATGCGCCGACGTCACAATGGCGGCCGTTTTGTTGTGCGTCCAGCACGGCGAAGGTTGAGAGGATACATAGCGGATTATCACCGCTGCCTCAGGTCTGCAATTACACGACATGAGCACCTCGATTAACCATACACCCATCACCTAAAGCAGAATTTTGAACTCTTGGAGCTCGAATTGGAAGTCTACCAAATACCATGCATAAAGTATCATTTTCAAAACCTGTGTTGCCTTTTCGTATCCTCTGTTTTGTCGCGGTTTTCAATCGGTGAACTTCATACACCAGAGAGCTCGTCAAAACACTTTCCTGAGATGTAATTCGCTCAAAACGTTTATCTGCGGTTGCAGAAAAGTTGATACAAAACATTCAGACTAAGGAATCTTCAAAAAAGTATTGAAATCAGTAAGGGGCCTCATGTATTATTCATATTTCCTTCGCCTGGCTCTAAAATGAAACAAAGTGGCGAAAAAATAGAAGCCCTGCCGCGGTGGCTCCGTGGTTATGACACTCGACTGCTGAACCCAATGATGCGGAACCAAATCACGGCCGCGGCTGTTGTTTTTCGATGGAGGTGAAAAGTAAGGAGCCCGTGTTCTGCGTCCAATCTCAGTGCACGTTGGAGAATCCTGGGTGGTCGAAAGTTCTGGATCATTCCAGAATGTAATCTCTAATTGCCTGTGTCTCTTTGCGATGTCTTAATCATCGTCTTTGTGAGCATGAAAAATATAATGTTAATTGGTCTGGGCCACGCTTAATTCGTCATTTAAAGTCCTGCAAATGGCTTGGCATGCGGTCATAATCGTTGAAAGAGAAACGGGCAGTCGATAGAGGCAGCGGCGTGTTAACACGTGCGTTGTTAGAAGCTTTGCACTTGGTCAAAAGCAAAAAAAAAAAAAAAAGAAGGGTTCAACGCTGCTGAACCGAATTGGAGCGAAAGCATTAGCTTCGGGTGACCGAACGTTTTTCTTCTTCTGATAGGCGCAGCGCCGGCTCGTGGACCACGGACACGGCACACAGCGATGAGCCCTTCGAACTGGCGTATATTGCTTTCGCAATAAAACAAAGTAGTTCGAATGGCGTCAGTAGCCACTTGGTGAAACTAACTAGCGAGTATGTAAATTGAAGTACCCACCTCTTTTTGCTATTGGTGGAGCGTAATTTACTTTACAGGGCGCAAGCTTATTTGTACTTACGAAAAAAAGCAGCAAAAGAAATGAGCCATTGTGAGCCATCGATAAAACGAATCCAGAGAAGCCCTTTCGCCGTCTATCTGCGCTCTTTTATATTGTCTGTAGCGTCACATGCATTCCCATGTAAAATTTCTAGTTCGCATGTCTGTTTACTGTCAATTATCAGTGACAAACCAAGTTCCGACTAGCCTAGCTTTACTGCGGCCACTTGTATTTGAGTGTTTGACCCATGAAGTATGTATTTTATCCTCTTGCAATGAGAAACAGCTGCCCCCTGAGGAAATGGCTGAAGGGAATTCTCAAAAGACATCGATGGAATCTTGAGAAGGCCCGCAGGTGAGCTTTGTTTTCAGTATCGTGATTGAGTTTACCGGCGGACAACTTGAGCCAGTGATCGTGTCCCTCGCTATTTGTGGAATGTTTTCGGGTTTCTTTTAGTCTGCATGATCATTTTTAGCAATTGTGCTTGACCACTTTAAACAGTCCGCTAATATGAAAGGCTGGAGAAAGCAATCTCGCAACCCACCCATGATGGTTCGCGGGTCTCTAACACACAGCCAAAAAGTTTTTTAATAACCAACCATCGCGCAAAAACCTTATGATGGGCAAAAAAAAAGCACACATCGCCTATACTGAAGGAAGTGGAAAATATTCCATTCTTATACAGACCCACTCGAATATATAGAACCCTGACATATTGACTTATTTTCTACACCGAACAGTCAGAATATGCAATTTCAAAGCACACCAGAAGAGTACAGCTCGCTTGTTTGCCTTTACTGTGAAGAATATATATTTAACGGAGCGCCGTGACCCTGTACTTAGCTTTCATCCTAAAGTGTTTATTCACATTCACAGTGTTTATTCAGTTACATTTGTCGCGCGGTGCTTGGTCAGCTGTCCGGCCTTGATAGCTGCTGTCAGCACTCACGAACACGAAGCGTCCATGAGAACGCTTCACGGCCTTTGTACTTACGCTTCATGCCACATGACTAATTGTCCCGGAGCTAAAAGTCTGAGGGTGACCCTCGCCGTACGTTCTTGCCGAAGGTATTGCGCAAGTACACCTTGTCTTTAAAAAATGGGGTGAATCTGTTTTAGAATGTAGCATGATTGGACACTTTATGATTGGCAACAAGTAGTTGCAATATACCGTCCTTTTTTTCTTCGGTGTGGAAAATTTCAGGTTATGTACCAAAGCCTCGAGAGACGCTTTGGTATGTATGTACAAGAGGGGCGGCACGTCACCGCATGGAACATGTCGCTATCGTGGTTGCAATGTATTCTTGCTATTTAGGTTGCATACAGGCTAATTTACTGCGATTTTTTTCATAACAAATTATCGATATAGCATGTCATCCCCATATCTGAGGCTGCTGAGGAATAATAAATAAACTCTTTCAGAATTCCCGCGCATCCGAGACCGACTGTAGTAATTTAGCCTCTCAATAAGCCTATGAATAACTTTCGTGTGCATTCGAAAGTAGACAACCGCCCAACATGTTAAAATGCAATATACTCTAGCGTTGTTGCCTGCCGGTCGTTGTTCCCATCAACTTTCATCTGTTGGCAAAAGCACTGGTACAAAACACCCTATCCGGTTTAACTACGCTGAAAAACTGTTTATTTGCTAGGATATCAGGGGAAAGCTTTAAATTGAATAAAATATTTTTAGCCATGTTATTTCAGTCAAATGCAGCTCATGGTTAGTTCGTAAATATTGCATATCCGGAGTCCAAAAATAAACAATGGCGGCGATATCTACGACGCTCCCTATTTCTGGTTTCAAATCCACTGCACTACGACGTTTATTAATCCGAGAGCATTACTTCGCTATGTTCACAAATATCTGTCCGCAGACCGCGTCCGCAGACCGCGTCAGCAAAATCGTGTCCGCAGCAGTTGCGAGTAATTGAGAAGTGGTAGAGGTTAATGAGCGGTGTCAATCGATAGAACGTGACGTAATGTTGTGTCCGAGAAAATAATTAGGTCAATAAGTTAATTACGTAATTAATTAGAGGCAGAACACGCAAAATTGTGTCCGCAGCAGTAGGGAGCAATTGAGAAGTGGTAGAGGTTAATGAGCCGTGTCAATCGAGAGAGGGTGACGTATTGTTTCCGAAAAAATAGTTAGTCCAATAAGTTAATTAGGTAATTAATTAGAGGGAAAATACAAAAGCAAATGCGAAAATGGTATAATTAGCCAATGGCTAGGGGCCACATTTGAATGTACCAAATACTAAAATAATTATTTAAATCAGTCAATTAAGATGATGTCAAGGATTTGACGTCACGCAACCTGAAGTCGAGCCAAAAAACGGCATAGGAAGAGATTGCAGCGCAAATTGAAAGTACCAAAGACTAAAGTAGTTAATTAAGGCCGTCAAGTAGGGTGACATCAAGGATGTGACGTCACGTAACCAGAAGTAGAGCCTAAAAAGGGCATAGGAAGGGACTGGCGCGCACTTTGAAAGTACCGAAGACTAAAATCGGTAAATAAGAAGTGAATAATTGTGACGTCAAGGATGTAACGTCATGCGACCGGAAGTAGAGCCGGAAAAGGGCATCGGAGGGGATTGGCGCGCAATTTGAGAGTACCAAAGACTAAAATGGGTAAACAAGAAGTAAATTAACCAACTAAAAACAACCAGAAGCAACCAACCGCAGCATCACTGCTTTCGCATTACTCCAATGCAGATTCTGCAATGCTGTCTAATTTTTTTTTATTCTGGTCGCGCACTCCAGAAAACTATGTTGCTAGTGAAGGTAGGCTGAGTCACAAAATCGTTTACCATAATCTCTTGCTCGGGGTAGAACAGCTGGATGATTGATTTCGCGTTGATATAACTTTTTAGTATTGCGCAGTAGGTAGCGAAAGTGCCATCCGCCAGCTTTCTACATGCGGTTTTCGTTTTTTGCTGCACCACCTTTCACCGAAGGATAGGTGATCAATACGCCTGAGTATTTTGCGCTCTCTAATTGACCTTGAAATTTCCCTTAGTTCTTGCATGATTAGTTGCTCTGTGACTGCGTGTAGCATTTCGTATTTAAGTTTACATCATATAGTTGTTTCGAATTCGACTGGCAGTGTTCCTTGTATTGTTCTTCAACTTATTCAAACCTGCGACTTTGAGTTACGCATTTTCTGCTTTCTTTTGCCTGTAGGCGTACTTATAAATCTGTACCACACCACATGTCTTGGCTGCTAAGTACACTTAACAAACAAACAAACAAACAAACAAACAAACAAACAAACAAACAAACAAACAAACAAACAAACAAACAAACAAACAAACAAACAAACAAACAAACAAACAAACAAACAAACAAACAAACAAACAAACAAACAAACAAACAAACAAGCAAACAAACAAACAAACAAACAAACAAAAATAATGAATGTCGAAGAGTTCTCTCTTCTGTTAGTTGTGCTCTTCTCCTTTGCTCTTATAATAGGGCCTGCTATGAACTCTGTCAAATTCGTCATGCTTGCAGCGTGTATGGCATATCCACAAGAAGGGTACAGACGAAGCTCGTGCCCTTCTCGCGGATATGCCATACACGCTGCAAGCATGATAAATTTGGCAGTGTGTGTAGTGTACGCGCTTCGTCTGTGCCCTCCGGTACCGCTGCCAACTGCAGGTGCTGATGAGACCCGTCCTTAGTCTCTGCCGTAGGCTGTGTATCGCGGAGTTCAAAGCGTAAGAAAGGAGGCGAACCACGCAAAGCAGGAGTCTCGCTTACCGTAAATATGAAGGCACAAAAGTAGCAACAATGCTTCCTTCATTGCAGTCCTCTGCCTTCCTACTCCATTATTTTTGCGACAAAAACAGCCCCTATCCTCACTCGTTTACGTGTCCTGGCATAGCAACCATGGGAAGCCAACCGAGGAAGCCAGCATCCCATTTCCTGCGGTCTGTACACCACACCACAAGCACGTCTCGCTCGCTGCTACCATCGTGTTCGCTCACAATGGTGGTTTCTCGTCACCACTTCGAACCGAGACGCACCGTAAGAGAGGTTCTCTGCGCGATTATTATCCGCGGAATCGACGCACATTTTGGATTTGGAAGGAACCTGTGCCATGGAACGCCTTTATTTTCGTCTGGAGGGAGAGCTAGGGACCAGTACCCTACAACGGGCTCTATCAGTAGGTGCTATAACACGTCTAGTTCGTTCCCAACTTCTCTCCTCGTTTGGGAGGGGGGGGGGGGGGGTAGTCTGCGCAGGAATTATCACGTGACACCTGTTATCGCACGGACGTACCTGGCCGGCCCTCAACAAGGCCGCGGAGATTTGCTTTACCGGTGGCGCGCAATTCGCCGTTGCGGGGGCCACGCGGGCCCTCAAGGCGAGCCGGCTCGCATTTCGTGGGAAGCGCCTCCGGTTCGCGTGGCCGTGGCGATGTGGGCGCCGATGGCGTCAACGCGCGAGGCTGGCAGTAGCGTACTTGCATATACACTTACGGTGCTGTTCCCCTGCCGTATCTTTGGTCCTTGTATTTATTTATTTATTTTTCTGTTATGGCAGTCCGCACGTTGTACGGCAGCGGCAGTGCTGTTGCCGTGCGAGGCTTTCGGGTCGCCATTGTTGCGTCTAGCAAGCAGATGTCGAGGTCGAGACCAATGTGTGAGAGATCATTCGCGTAGAAAGGCTTCGGCTGGGGCCTCATACATATGCGAATAAGCGCTCGTTCACTATTTGTACACCAATGGGTGCCAAAAGCAGTGCGTCTCCAGTGATCCCCAGCGCATATCGCCAAGTACTACATACGCCAAGCTCATTTGTTTCACCTAGGCTGATTCTGCGATAAACGCCCCTGCGGTTATCTTTTTATTCAATTTGTACGGGGTACTCTGAGGTGCGGGGTTTGAATGCCACCTGCGATGACATATATTAGGTTGAGGCATGTAGAAGGAAAGAAAAATAAAGAGCCTCTGCCCGTGCCACAAAGTATAACGGACAGACGGAAGGTTCGACTCACAAATGGTAACGCAATTATTTTTCAACCTTTATTATTCAGAAACGAAGACAATGAAAAGACTTAGCAGCCACTGAATATTCTGACCTTCGAGGCCAACAAGCAACTTTCGATGATTCAAGTGCAAAACTAGGCGGCATTCTGCGTAAAATATCAAGCAATCATTTTCCTCGTTGTGGCGCACTGTTTCGTTGTCACGAGAAATACAAAATAGCGAAACAGAACTGCACATTCGGTTTTGTTGTCGTTGTTTTAATATCGGTTTGAAAATTTCGTTACCAAAATGCAGCGCGAAACAACTAAGATTCTTAACGATATGCCCGGGCCTGATGTTAATGCACGCTTGAGGACTTTAGGCAGTTAGAATTTATCCGTAGTCATTCACTACGGCACCCTTTCGTTTTCGTTCTAATTTTGCTTGCTCATAGCCACCTTACATCTGTCACTAGCGAATCGCGAAGGGCACGCGACAGGCTGCCACTGCCAAGGAGCTCCTTGTCTTTACTGATGTATACCTTGGCAAGGGCGATTTTAATAATTGGCCTCCTTCGGAACAAGACTTTTCGATTGTGTCCTTTTACCACCAATGAGAAACCGGATGTATAACAAAATTTTGTTAACTCCAACTGCGCTACTAATTGGCTATCAATTTGCGACCTCTCGTCTCAGAGCTATAAAATCAATCAGCATGAGACTAGCCTGTGACTGCCGCTTTTTACCAATACGACAATTTCAGAGAGTTGATTTTCGATCAAAACGGTCACCAAATCCATGCGAGTTACAAGTTTGAATGGCTTTTGAGACTTTTGTAGATTTTGATTGTCGTAGCCACTATTTAAACGGCTTCAGCATAAATAAGAACAGTACCATCCCCTTCCTGCCATTGAGCGTCTTCCCTACCCTCTCTGATGTGTTTCAAGCAATGAAAACAAGTCGCACCCATGATGACATATATTCGAATTCACGATAAAAATGAAGATAAGTCTCCGTGGCTTTTTATTGCGAAAGCTAAACTACTCTAGGTTTCGATCCTTCAGCGTAGCGCGGCCGGTAACCATGGCTTACCCATGTGAGGCTGTGACATCATACCCCACGTGGGCTGGCAGGAGCTGCCAACTTGGGTCTCTCGTTTCACATGGGACGGTTTTATCAGAATCAGCCTGCTAGTACCCTGGCATTCCCCTTACCCCTATAGGCCACTAAGGCACGTTCATACGGCTTCTTTAAAGCGGGGCTTTATATGTGGGCTCAGGAAGAAGAAAAAGAGAAGAAGAACGCTCGGTCACCCGCAGCTAATGCTTTCGCTCAATATTTGGTTCTGCAGCGTTGAACTCTTGTAATTTTTGTTACACCTTGCACGCCAAATTTGATCAAGTGGCATCGTGCACGCAAAGTCGTCTTCGGTCACAGATCAGCACACTTGAAGATGAAGAACTACTATATCATATTTGAACAGGTACTGCGGCTGCATTAGAGCGAGGATGGTGCGGTATCTGCACGAAATTAGTGGGGTCAAAACGATGAGGAAAAACAGCGTGGGGAAATTAATCCAGAAATTTCTAGACTTCAAGGCAAATTCGCATTCTTTGTTGAACATACTATAAACTGCGACCTTGGTGGTCTTTATAGTAGAGGAGAAAACACTGAAATGTAATGTGGGAAGTTCAGTACATCATGAAACAGAACAATATTGTCGAAAAATGAAAAGTATTCAGAGCCTATTGAGGGACAAAATGTGAGTCTAAGCATTAGGCAAAATTAAAACTGCAAAGGCTGCATAACAATTGACAAGATGCACTGATTGATTTAAGTTCGTCAGTTATTTTGAAGAGAAAGCATAAGGCCACTGTGAGAGAGAAATGCCACAGTGGCCTTAGCCACATCTCGAGGTCCCAGTTAGCTTCATGCCATCCAAAAAAGGTTTAAGATATGATGTCTATCCGAAGAAAATCTCTTCCAGTAAACTGTGCTAACGAGGGTAAGTTTTAAGGGGAAATCATACACTGATACTAAATTTTCTTTTGTTACGTGGAAGGGTAACCAGCATGCGCAAACCTACAGGCAGGACCAAATATTGTGAGCACTTTTCGTGAACTTCATCCACATTTGTTATTAGTATTCATCATCCTTCTTTTCATGTGAACTTAATGCTCCATTGTGAAAGATCATCACCATCGCTTGTTCGGTGTGATCAATCTTCGACGCCATTCTTGTCAGCGTCAATAAAGCTCGGTCTCCAAGCTTACAAGTGGAATAGCCTGCTCTTGATCCCAGTACCTCTCAACCGAAACCCTGAAGCTACGCTCTGGTCGAAACCTGGTCGGCCAATCTGCCAGGATGTAACACCACAATCAACCCCTCGGTCCCGGCTGACATCCCCCTAACTGCTTCTACTTCTCCTATTGGTGGGCGTGCTGGACACGAGACTTCTACCGGCACTGCCCACACACGCGCGTCCAATGCTACGCCACCAGGTAAGACAACTAGGATAATTACCACCAGAAAGCGCGATCCCCCGTTTTTCCTGGTCTCCACGGCCACGACTTTGAGAACTGGCTGGAGCAGTGCAAAGATGCTAATGCCTACAACCACTGGTACACTTCGAGCAAATTTTTGAGCGTTGGATTCTTCTTGAGCTGTAATCAAGACTTGTTTTGTCACTCACTGGGTCGCCATTCCTGTCTGGCCTCAGTCTACCACTCAGGTTCTTCAAACCTTTGGAACGGTGGCCACCGGCCCCGCTCCTTACCAACAGAAATTAGACACCTGTGTGGAGATTCCCGGGGAGTTACACGTCGTACATTAAGACGTACGTAGTTGCCCTTTGTAGGCGTGTCAACACTGCCATGCTTGAAGCCGACCGGTTCAGCCATGTTCCCAAAGGAATAGGTGGTTTGGCGTTTTGCACCCTCGGGCTCAACACCCCTCATCTATTGCGGACATTCGTACTAGTTGTCAGCGCTTAGGTGCACTTCAGTTAAGGCGCCTCTCGGACAACTGGGATAATTGTTTTCCCACAGATGCCGACCTTCGCGCGCTGATTCAATCGATCATCCGCGTCGAGCTGCAGGGCTCTTACACAGACACTGTTCCCTCTTCTCTCCATACTGCAAGATAACCTTATTTGCGTGCCGTGATATGGTTCTATCTTTATGGCCGTTTCTTTTGTGTATAAATATTGTGAACAAATTCTTGGGCGCATTTTCTCTCGTTTATCTTGAAGAAGGGGTCATCTCAGATCTAATATATGTGGGAGGACATAAATTGTGTTGCAAGCTTTACAATACAGTTTCTTGCGACAATACACATTTAAGTGTGAAAGCGCCCATGCCAACCACCGGCAAACCAACGCCGACCAAGATTCTTGTCCGACCTTGTTTGTGTTGCTGGTCTGATTGGCTAAGCTGTTTCGTGAAGTCACAACCACGTGGCCTCGCGCGGATGATTGGCTGAACAATGAATGAACATTACCTGCTGTAGTGCTTCCACATCAAAAAGCACGGGAACCGTTTTTGTTCAGTGAGATAAGTCTTCATTCAAGATTTCAAGGGGGAATTTACTGAGCGGAAAACACACATCGGTACTGCGCAAGAAGTATAAAAAAGATAGCACCAGCACAAGATGACGTAGGCTTGTAAATTCCCGCTGTCTCTGCATGTCTATTTTTCATACTTCTTGCTACTTAATTTCAGTAAATACGTGTTGCTTTCAGCGCGTAAACTTCCTGAATAGTACACCAACGCATCCCCACAACAGTCTTGCTGAACTTGCTTCAAGGATGGGGGAAAAAAATGAGACACGTTATAACGTTAAGCCCTTAAATAAATAAATAAATAAATAAATAAATAAATAAATAAATAAATAAATAAATAAATAAATAAATAAATAAATAAATAAATAAATAAATAAATAAATAAATAAATAAATAAATAAATAAATAAATAAAGCCATTGCAATGCCATCACCCGAAAGAAACCCCCATATATGTTTTAATATTCTAAACTTTTACGTGAAACCGTGCGCATTCCTCTGCTTTCTTCATAGTGGTCTCGCTTGTGGCGCTCGCACCATGTTATATGGTGCTGACATTGGTGTCTGCATGCTCCGGGAATCCCGGAAACGAGGTTACCAACCTTGCCCCATAGTTTTTCGGTTTTCGGTCGACGTTCTTTAAACCTGGCTCATTTAGCCTCTGATCCGGGATTCACGAAGGAGCTTCAACTTTGAGACGAGGGAGACACAAGAGTCACAGAATTCATCGCTGAATAACTGTAATGAAGCGTGAAAGGATGCGATATATATACACATGGATAGAGAGGAAGTGGAAGGAGGAAACGAGCGTTATAGTTCTGTGCGAATGTCAAAAGGAAGCGCAACAAAAGCAAGATACAAACGATAAGGGCATTTAGACGGGCGTCGACCGAGTAATCGATAAAACCAAACACTGACACCACGTTACATCCATCTGCACGGGTACTGCACGTGTAACCAAAACGAAAAAATCCCAAAACACACAAAAGGTTTGGGCTTTTTTTGTTTTTTGTTTCGGGTTTTATTGTTTGAAGCGGTGTCCGATCCTTTCAGCGCCTGGCTTTTGCAGACTAGCGTTTTGTCTCACTTAGTTCCCACTTTTTTCCTCGGTCATCTGCCGGTTTAGTCAGTACACGTGCGGATGGATGAAAAGCGGCCTCAATATATGGGTTTACCGATGATTGAGTCAACGCCTGTCTAAATGGCCTTATTCTTTGTATCTTGCTTTTTTTTAGCTCCCTTTTGTCATGCGCACTGCACCGATGGCCCTCTATTCCTCCGTCCACTTCCTCTCTACTCATGTTTATATGTATCCCATAAAGTGATTAGCGATGTGTTACGTGTTTCATCTGTGTTCTTCGTCTCAAAGTTCAAGCTGGCACCCACAACAGATATCACAGCAACTAGCCCGCAACAGTGCCATTTTGCATTTCACGAAGGAGCGCATTCATCCTTTCACCGAGCAGATGCAGGCTTACAGAGCCGCGCTCCAGCTCAAGCCCCCATAACAACATCCCCTAGACAACAAACACGTAGCAATAAGTGGCGCATGCTACAAGCACACTCTACCCTTAGCTAGTACTCTATCCCATTACCAGATTCCCTTTCCCACTCGTGTAGGGCAGAACCCTTTATCTATTCCCTCCAAATTCTCTCCCTCTGCCCGGCAGAACCTCACTCAGGGGCCTAGAATGCCTGAAGACCTGGGAGACCCTGCTGCAATGGGAGGACTCGGCGGTGCATACAACCCCCACAGGCAGGGCCATCAGTGTTATGGGCGTTAGCCATTCAGTGGAGTCATAAGGGACAAGGGGACCTATGTGCCCCGAATTCCTTCATGGAAATAAAGTTAAAATAATTAGTTTTTATATCTTTCAAGAAGCATTTAATTTCTATTTAGTAAAGAGCCGCAGACATGAAATCAACAAATATAGATTGAAAATTGCCAAAAACAGAAAAAAAAAAAATGGAATAGGAAGTAAGAACTGCGCCGAGCTGTGGAGACCCGCAATCCTGCTCTTCGCGGATCGTCGCGTAATAACATTTCTCACGACCATTATAAAGGCTCTCAAACGGCCTCCGCTCTGCCTGCGGCGCGGAACGGCACAACGGGGGCTTTTAGCGAGGCGCGTGGCGGGAAAAGATCGCTGAAAGGAATACGCGTTGCCTTCCTCTGGCGGGGGCGACCAGAGAGAAAACGACTTCCGCAAAGCCGCCTCCGCCCGTTCCCATCGTCTTCTGGCCAGGCTTCGCCCACGGCGCCGCTTCCCTGGCAGTGTTCTCGCGCCGTCTCCAGACTAGTCATGAGAACAACAGAAAACTCGAAGGAAGCAGCGGGATCCTTCAAATGTGGACAAAGTATTCAGGGAGTGAGTCAGCGGAGAACGAGAACTCCGTCGATAATGCGCCATTGAGTCCTGGCGGGGATGGGGGATATGGCGCATGGATAAACGAAATAATAGAGTTCTGACCGCTTTTATACGATATTTCTATACTTTTCGAGTTCAGAAATATGGTTACAGATGTTGGTGTATTAAATCACATAAAATTATCAAAAACTAACCGTAAACAAAATGCCATCTGAAAGTAAGCAACATCAAATTACCTTGCCACCTAGTTTCGGTCGCTTATACGACACTTCATTAAACTTTGAAGGCCATTTTGCTCACTGCAGCATAACGTTGTTAGTTAACGTTGCGGGACGATGGCATTAGATATATAAATCTGCGGCTGGCGATTTTGTTCAGTGGGAATATTAGCTAAAGTGTCACTAAGTGAAGTGTCGCTGGATAGTAGTAAAGGTTTTTGCATTTGGCGCTGCCCCTTTTTGGCCAGCATATACATTTTTTTTAAAAGCACATACGTTTAGCGAATCATTTTACTTGCCAAGAATTGTCAGCCATAAATGTAAAAATCATTTTTAGGAAAAAAAATTTACCGAGTGAAAAACTGATTCTACTGGCTAAGAAAGGTGAGCAGTACAAAACCTAATATCTTGATCAAATGTCTATGCTAACTTAAAATGGAGCCGTATATGCAAAAACCGACTATTTTGAGCACCCCGACATGGTTGTGCAGTGGTTAAGGCGCCAGACTGCTGTGCCCAAGGATGCGGGATAGAATGCTGGTGGCGACGGCCGCTTTTCGTTGGAGGCGAAAAGCAAGGCACCCGTGTGCCCTCTCTTCTCTTCAAAGTAGTACAAACATGGTACAGCCAATTTCTGTTCAGTCTTGGAATATAGTTGGCTCCACATTTTGCAAAACAATTTTTTTTTTTTTTTGCGAAGTTGAATTCCCAAGGTAGGCCACAGGTTTTCCTCATCAGGCGGGGGGGGCCGATCGCTGATTTCGACTAAGCTGAATGCAAGGAACATGTACTTCAGGTGCATACATTGATAAATTTATGAAAATATAATCTCGCCTTTAAACACGACGCAAACGCGGTGTTTGGAGCACTTTCCTGACTGTTCTCGAAATATAGGCATTCTTTTGGTAATGTAAATGTCATGTAGCATTTTCCATCTGCACGTTGGATCAGTGACCTCCAGACTACAGGTGTACTTCACCTTTGAGTGAAGTCGATATTATATCAGAAGCTCTAGAGGCCAAGAAGCCACCACATATCAGTTGCGTTTTGAGCGAAATAGTTTCGTGCCTTAGGTGAAAATCTTGCTTCACAGGCGCAACGATATCGGTGAAACTGCGACGATCGGTAATAGCTTTTTATTAGTTTGTTTTCAGCAGTCTGTGCTCCAAGGCAATTCGTGTGCAACGCAGTGTCCTGCTATGTCGGGCGGTTCTTTAAAGATAAACTGTTTGATTCCGCCGTCGTCCTTGTGTCGTTTTCTTGAGATATGCATGTTTCTTTCTATGGTTTCTTTTTCACTTCTAGGTATATGCACGAACCGACGCAGCAAGTCACACTTTAAACATCCAGGTCACGTTAAGAGGCACTTTACGGGATAACCGCCGCAAAGGGGCTACATATAGTGGCATGCAAACACACCACAAACTTGTGGGATGTAGTCGCATGTCTTCAGTACGTCGGCATGATAATTTGGAGGTGTGGTTAACCGACAAGGTCCCTTTGTGACCTCCAGGCTTACGCATACTTGCCGATGACATGAGAGCTAATCATGACAAGTGGTCTCATGCGAACAGCTTCGCCGCTGCAGGCTAACTAAATTGCGTGTCATGAATTTGCATGCAGTTTGTGGAAAATACCTGGGCGAAAAATCTACTGCATATCAATTGGGCCACCGGTGGACAGTATGCGAAAATCTCTGCCAAGCTGCCGCTGTATACGAATGAAGTGTCGATAATCGAAGTATTTATTTAGAAACGGTAAAATAACGCTTCAAATAGTTTGTGTCCAGAGTCATAAAAATGTAGGAGACAAAATGCACTGCAAAATGCCGCCACGAGGAAACTGCTCTCACCGCCACATCTAAACCCCAGTCTGGAAGTATCAGGTACGTTTTCGGGGCTGGCGCTAAGCTACTTGAAATGCGAATGCAAAAAAAAAAAAAAAAAAATCAAGGAGAAAACCTTCGTAGCTCTCGCCCCTTGCTCTTCGTCTCCAAACGAGCGCGCAGTTCAACGACGCGATTTGGGCGGACGCCGCCGAGGCCGCATGTGGGGCTCTGCCGGCGCCCGAGCAGTCAACGGGGCCAGCGCTGGCGGCGACGATCGAGCAGAGAAGCAAGAGAAACGCCGACCGGTTTCGCTGCGGCGCTCGCCATTAACTAGACCAGGCCGGCTGCACGAGCCTCCCATTGAGTGCAGTGCCGAGAATGCTGCACGCCAGCTGCCGTGTTCCCCGCGCTGGGAGAAAGTGCCCACAGGGGATCCCTTCGTTCGCGTCCAGCCGCAGCGGACATGGACATATGGCACATAGCCTTTAGCGAAGAAAGTCTTCTAGCCTGTCGGAGCCACTCTGATAAGAGAGAGAGAGAGAGTTCGAAGTGATATGAATAACGTTCCATAATTCTAGAGTAAATAAAACGCAGGGAAATGCAGGTTGGAAACTACTGCAGATGAAGTGTTTAGAAAAACATTGAAAATCACGTAACCGAACGAAGGCATGGACAGCTGTTCGACGCTCGCCCCGTTCGATGACCGCAGAAGGAGCCTACGTTGCGCTGCACGTAAATCCTAGTCTGCGCGGTCTTGGGCTGCCGTGCGCCTCTTTCCTCGGCTGCTGCTTCTCTTGGCCGCGAGACGCGCCCCGCTGCCCGATGTCGGCCCAGTAAACGTGCGTTGCGCCGGTGGCGAACCTATCGGTGCCTCATTTGCTTTCGATGCCAGGCTGCAGCCATTTAGACGGGTCGTGAATGGTGGCTCTGAGCGACCGCGTGCGTGCCTCACGGATTATGGGCCACCGTAGGCATCTCTAATAGCTTCCGAACGACTATGCTAGAGGCCAATGAACGGCATAAGTGGGGCCCAAGATGCAGGGAGTACCTAGGATAATGTATCGTGAGTCTGGGCATTGAAACGAGGAGCTGTCCGAGGATTGCACTGCCCCTCAAATCTTCGAGCAACAATCTGTTGATTTTGCTATGACTCATAGCGAGCTGAACTGGCATGGCATTCTTTGCAAAAGCGATACGGGACGTTGCGTGCCTGGCCTTCTGTGTGCGGCAGTGACGAGTACTGATCTCCTATGCACAAGCTTGCTAACATGCTAACGAATTCAGTAATTAGTAAATCATTCAATAGCGACACTGCACGAAAGAGCATGGTCCGACCGTACTAGCCAATGTGTGACTGCTGCGAATCACCGTGTACTACTGTTCCTTCGCTACCACTGGAGAACAAAATATACGGACACTACTGAACAAAGGTTGTGCGCTATCTCCTTATGAATGTGCTGGGAGACGAATAAGCGCAGAAACAATGAAAATCTACTTTGCAGTACAGATGACGTTCTTGCAAGCGAGAACTTGAATAAACTGTGCTTTTGTTACCACATATCTACATAACTAAATATCAGGCGCAAAACATTTAGTGCGTTTCACTGACTTCAAGCAGGACATGCAAGGTTATTAGGTGCAATTTTTCATACAGGGTGATGTTTGGTGGAAGAACAAGCAAGAAAGAATGTGTTCCACTCGTTCTGTGCCCTGTGTGTGTGTGTGTGTGTGTGTGCGTGCGTGTGTGCGCGTGTGTGTTCGTTTGCCTGATTTAACCTTGTCTGAAAAGATTCAGTAAACTGAAAAGAGATTTATGACAGTCGAAAGTCGCTAAGCTTGTGAAGAGAGCCATCTGAACGGCGTTATAATATGCCTGTTCGTCACAAAATCGTGCAAAATTTCACAGCTGTGAAGAATACAAACTAATGATATCCGAAGATGGGCGCTATAGTCTTCTTGATTAACGCAAAGGTGCCTGCAGATTTTCAAAATTCACGCTGTAACCCGACTCCAATGCCGCAGCGCGGCTGAAAAGGCTGGTGGCGTAGCCACAGCGTTGTAGGGCGTACACGACTGACGAGCAGGAAGGGGGAACGAGGGAACCACATCTTTATTGAGGCCGACCCATGCAAGCTTCTCATGCGTTCGAGACCAGAAAGTAGGAAGGCGCCGGCAGGGCGGCGGTCTCTTGGAGCACATCAACCACTAGATGGCGCGGGACGGACACACGGGCGCGCACTGATCAGTTCTGCGTGACTGGCGACGAGCGGGGGCGTTTTTATTGGGAATCACATTTGCTGCGGCCGAGGGCGCGGCCGTTCCTGCCGCTGGCCGGCGCAACGGGACTTTTGCGGCAGCCCAGCTGGCGAGGGAGCGGAGACAGTCCGAGCGGCATAACGGCATCGGCCCACGTGGCCGGCGTCCTTGGGCACCGCTCCAGACGGTAAGGCCGGACCGGTCCGAAGAAGATGCCGCCTGCCCCGGGGGCGCGGATGGCGAACAAGACGCGTGTCTACTTGCGGAAGGCAAAGTAGTCTCCCGTCGGGTCCTCCAGCCACGGGTAGTTTTGCGGACACTCGACGCACGTGTGCAGCCGGATGGTCTCGCCGGGCAGTTCCCTGGTGGTCAGCGGGCAGGCGTTGGGCAGGCTGCAGTAGGCCTGGCCCTTGACGTCACACTTCTCCTTCCAGGGCGCAAAGTCCCTGATGGCTGAAAGTTCGGTGGGCTGCTGCATCCACTGGAGAACTTGCGTCATTGTCACAAAGAAGATGTCGTTTTTGTCAAGCGTCTCGTCGATCCACTGGATGAAGGCATCGAGGTACTCTGGGTTGAGCTTGAGCCATCCAGCGTGGAAATAAAGACCCAGAGGAGCCCGGTTCGTCTTGTAGTGACGATCCAGATTGTGGTTGAGGAAATTGTAGAATTGCTCTCCAGAGATGATATTGCTGCAACTGTCGACCATGGCACAGCCAGCCAGCTCTTCATCAAAAGTGGGATCATCACGACGGTCAAGTTCGTTCATGACCATCTCCCAGACAGCGTGTGATCGGCTGGGGCAGTTCTGACCGTTTCCATGGCACTTGTGAGGCATGCGGAAGTACAGAGTGTAGGGCCACAGCGGCGGGTTGCTGAGAGGGGCAGCGATAGTCGAGTCATACAGGAAGGCCTGTTCTTCCATCATGAAGAACTGGCTGTTGCCACCCACTCGCAGGTATGGGGCACGTACACCGACGATCGAGTTGTCGGTGATGTTGGCGAAACGCTCCATGATGAGACGCACACCGGCCATCTCCTTGGCCCAGGTCTCGGTGCTGGCCTCCGACCAGTACTTCTCTACGTGCTTGTGCCTGCGTGAGCAAAAGCAAGAGGAACGCCATCAGCAAAGCGGTCACGCACCTGTCGGCGCGGAACAAGTTTGTAACAGGCCCAACAAGGACAGCGGCCGACCAGAACCACACGCGCGATAGAAACAGAGATAGGCGGCAAGGAAAGACGCTCTCCTGCTTTCTGCGCTGTAGCTGCACAGTTGCTCTGGCGGTCTTGTGCAATAAAGAGTAGCCAATAAAATGCAATCTGGGTGAAGATATTACGCGCAAATAAGAAAAGGGCATGAAAAGGCTAGATGCCACTTTCGCCTCCACTAGAAACTGCTTTTGCTTTCTTTGCCTGCGGTATTTCCGGTCGCACCAAGTTCCCTCGAGCGGCCCTCACGGCCCCGTCTGGGCGGCCTCGCCGGAGCCGCGTTTGTTCGAAATTGCTCTAGCGTTCTTTAAGTCTCTAGATTTGAGTCTCCACGTTTGGTAGTGGGAGCAAGCCAGAAGGCATGCAGCATGACTCACGTGATTGAGTGCGCGGCCATTTCGTGTCCCCGGCGGTGGAGCTCTTGCACGGCGGAGTAGTTGGTGTACTTGTGCGAGACGAAGAAGGTGGCCTTGATCTGGCAGCCGTTGGGGTTGTTGCGTCCCTCCTTGAAGATCTTCTCGTAGATGTCAATGTTGTTGTTGTTAATGGCGTCGTCGAAGGTGATGGTGATCATCTGCGGCACTACGTTAGGTTCGAGGCGACCCGGAATTTGGGTTCCATCGGCCGAACAGAAGCAGTCGGGCAGCACGCACTGGTTCTGGTCACAGGGAGGCGCCCGGTTAGGGTCCTTGTCTACGGTGCAGGCGTTCTCGTCCGAGCCATCACTGCAGTCAGGGTTGCCGTTGCAGAACATTTCTTTGGCGATACAGTCCCCGTTTCCACAAGCCAGCTTGCCAGTCTCGCAGATGGGCTCGTCCGTGGCCAGAAGAGGCGCCACTAACCGCGGCTCTGCGCAAAACGAGAATGCGTAACTTACCATCAGCGCTTAGCATCATAATCTACCAGCGCTGAGCGTTTCAGGCCGCATGTCTAACCCTTTAAAGGCCTAGATTTATTGAAATCTGTGCTGTCTGTAGACTGCAAAATAACGACCTGATGAATGAATTAAATAGAAGGTTGGATTAGATTAAATTATGACAGGAGTCAAATAATAGGCGCAGCTGTGCCGCTAACTGGTGTTGACTCTGCCATAGCGCATATTATTGGACGTTCTACTGTGTATAGTGGCAGAAACCCTCTTTATTGAATTTGGCCGTTCAGGCCGCTAAACGCGCGTAATTTGACCGACCTGTTGATTATTTTTTTTAGAAGAACTAATCGGTTTCAGCTAGAGATAAGAATACCGCTTCGCTCAAACAAAAACCTCAACTTTTGCAATGATGGTGCAGTGGCACGAGATCCCCCCAGAACCCTAGCTTCAAATATAGAGTCCCGCGTACATTGGAAATATGAGGTGGCATTGTTTTCTTCCGGCATTTGCGCACGGAACGCTTAAGGAAAAGCGGGACTAGCGAGGGAATGTTGGTTAGTGGCACGCAAAGAAGCTAGCTACTCTGCTTCATGCATGCAGGAATAAATGTTATCGAACAACCGCTTGCTGCTGCTCATCGACACATTTTAATGTGAAAATATTGAATCACAACCGACTCTTTTTGAAGTTAGCATTGATCATAGGCATGTCATTTAATTTTTTTTTTCTGCTACGCGTCAATCCCAAGCATCAACACTTGTGCTAAACGTGTATTATGGGGAACTGTCGAGGGGCTCGTTAAAAATATTATACAGAGCAATAATAACAAACATTTATGAGAGGTGAGATGAGTTGTTTTCGGTGTCGTGTAATATAGCTGAATATGGCTACGAAGCAAGGACACACAGCTGTAATACAGCCATCCTTCAGCTAATACAAGGTTGAGTTAAGTCGTGCAAAAATGAGCTCTCGTAAGGTGGGCAGCCACGATTACTCCCATATTTGCAAAAGGCATACATTTTTCTTTTAATATATGCTTGTCGAGTGAAGTGCACAAGCAGCATAGAAAAACACCACCGTTTTAGAGACTGAAGGGCTGAGCAACCAATAGCAATGCCTCCAATGAACTGTCGGACAGCAAGTGTATTTTTTTCCTTTGCTTCACACCTGATCTGACCAGAGAGCGAAAGCAAATGGTTTAAGCATATACACAGATTCACGGTGATTTCATTACCGCGAGCGGCAGCAGTTTTAAGGTTAACGGTTTTACAAAAGCTCCTGATTGAGCAGATAGAAAGAGGCATTAATGTCTCTTGGCCTGCAGAGGTGATTCACGAAAAAATAATAAAAACAGCACTTACTTTCAAGTTGTTCGCAGTTCTTGACATTTGCTTTCCAATCGCACGTCTGTTTTTCGATGTCGAATGCGAGGCCAGATGGACACCGCAGTGCCAGAAGGCCCTGCACCGAGCACCGGACCACATCTCTGCAGTCTTCGTCCGCCGTCAGACGGAAGTATTCCGAGGGCGAGCGGCCCTTGCAGAGCTCGGCGTCATTCTCGATGTCGGTGGAAATCTGCCGCTTCACTATAGAGCTGGCTCGAGCACCTGTTGGGGAAGCGACGCACAGGGTGCTTGATCACCACGCTTGGAACAGTCTTCGCGGGCTGAGCCCGGTGTCACAGTAAAGCTTTCCCACAGACACCACGGATCTTCGCTGCGGAGAGTGAACATGTATCACGAGTGTCGTAGACCCTAGCGTCTGCTTACAATAAAGGCCCTACAGATTTCCTGTCTTGCTTAAACACCCGGAGGCCAGACAGTTCTTAGGCTCTAGCGTCAACAGAAATCCTGCAGGTATTCTGTCTCTGGTACAGCACTATCCTCGCGTGGTATCGCTGACCGTGCCGCCGAGGCCACCGGACGCCTCAAGTCGGCTGCGAAGAAGCGCGTCTCGAAATTAGCGTGTACGGATGGTGACGTGGAAGAAGCGCCATTGCAAGGATACAACGCCCTGATCGCTACCCATGTTCAGTCTGACCATCGAAAACAATCGAGGGCTAAACGCTTTCATCTGCCACTCAGACGCCCGTTATGCTTCAAGAGAGATTATTAGAACAATAGCGACGCTGCGGAGGCTCAGTGCTACGCTCATTCGAAACTGGGCAAAAAGCAGTGGTATCCCATTCAGATATGGCCTAATTTAAGAGATAAATATTTCAAGCAGGACCTTAATCTTAGACGGCATGCATAATAATTCACAGGGCCAGCTTTTGCAGAACAGCTACGAGTGCAAGCGTGCCGGCTGCTAAGCTAGGATGAAGGCAAAGCCCCGGCACGTGAACCCCGACTACGAATCGCTGCCTTCATGGTGCGAAGACAGGGGCGACGAACCCGAAGGGCGCGGTCGAAGGGGGTGTCACGTGAGGCGGGGTCTCTGGCTTTGCGCGCGTAAACTCGAGCCGGCTGTCGCGAGGGCTCGAGCCCAGGGGTTTTGCCTACCGTGCGCTGCGAGGAGGAAGATGGCGAACAGCGGGACCGCGAGAGCCCCCATGGTGACAGCAGTGCAGAAGCCTGGCCCCGAGAGCCGGCCAAGCTTATATAGGTCCTACTTGGCACAAGGGACCCCCTTTCCCGCCGCGTTTCTGGGGCAGCCGCCATTGGCCGCGCGCGCTCCCACGTCAGCCGGCAACGTTCTCGCCGGCGAAAGCGCGCCTAGGCGGAGGACGCGCCAGCGACCAGACCGGGTTCCCTAAATCTGAGCGCCCTGGCGCTCATTCTTGCAGTGGCGCGCTTGCTTGCTTTCTTTTTGCGGGCATGGAATGACAGGATGACCGTCTCGTACGTTTGTTATTCCCGGCAGTTGCCTTTTTCTTTAGTTTCAGAAGCTTGTTTCAGTTCCGTAGGAGCAAAACTACGTCGCATTCAGTTTAGCAAACTCTGCCGCCTTTGCTTCTGACAGTCTAAGCTGTCAGAATCTTGTAGATAATGTAGCGGTATTCGTTTTAGCTTTATCATTGGATGTCGATTATGCCGATGCTTGCTTTGAAGCCAACCGCCGGGGAGTTAAAAAGAGCTGCTTGAAGATATCCGTAAGGTCTTAGCTCTAGTGCCTCTCATATCCATGACTAGTTTCGGTGACAGGCACATTGTTTACATTTTCAGTTATAGTTTTCTTTAGGGCGGTTGCCTAGTGCCAACGTTGATGGCAGGCGCAACAGAAAACAGAGAGACATCACTAGACGGTGCAAATACGCCGCCTGGAAGAGCGGGTACTACCAACCCCTTCCATGGGCCAGGAAATGACAACCTGCGACAGCGTCCTCTCACCCCCGTTTTGAGGCGTGACAACCAACAGAAGTGTCAATAGACAGAGGACATCGGAGTGGAATTCTTCGAAAATACATCAGTTAGGGTCATTATTTCTACCCCCATGTATGGGAAGAAATGTAAATATTCATTTATCTTTACCTCTATTAATTGAACAAGGTATGTGAATTCATCCTGACACTTTATTAAGGAGTCAAAATTCTACATTATGCCGGCGGTAACTACAGCATGTATAAAAAAATTGGGGTGAATTGATGTTTCGAATTTTTAAATTTCGAATTAAGATTCTCAGTCGGCAATTAAGCTATTTGAATTGTAACAGTGTGCAATATTTTCCTGTGGATGGAGGACAGAAAAACAGGCTGTCGAGACAATGTGCTAATCGTCAGAGATTATATCTGAGATATGCTAATCCTGGAGTGGTCTGAACCGATCACAGAGATCTGAAGGACGATGTGATTATTGTTTTAGTGCTGGAGCAAACACAAACCTAGGAGCGCCGTTTTCGCGGCTGCTCCGTTTATTATTATTATTTTTTGTATTCTCTAATTGTCCACGCAACTCTTGGCACACCGGAGGATATCACTTCAATGCGTCATCTAGTCCGGAGAAAAGCATCCAGCAGGTGAGAGTTCTGCGTGCCGGATTGAGAGGGAGAGCAGATGAAAGAAGGGCACGGAGATTAGCCAGAAGGAAACGCTAAACAATAGGGCGCACTGGGACCATTCCGATGCGTTCCGGTTTCAAGAGGCTCGAGGGCGCCGGTGAGAACCGGCCTAGCGGCCGACGCCCGGACGCCGTCCAGACGTCCCGCCGATCGAGATCGCCGCCGTCCGTAGCTGCTTGCGCAGTCTGAAGGTCGACCCGCCGTGCCTGCTCCCAGTTGCGCGCAGCCTGCGGCCGGCCGATCGCCCGAATGCGAGCACCGGGTGGACGCGCCACCTTCGGCTGGAGGCGCGAAAACCGGCGCGTCGCACGACGTCGTAGCATTGTCGAGGCTCCCGTGACGCGGGTGCATGCAAGCGGGCCCAACAGAATGGCTGTGCGCTGCGCGCTACTGCGACTAGCCATGATCACCCCTTGGGCGTGCGGTATGGACCGGCGATCGGCGGCGGTGCGCAAGGGCTTCCTCGGGCGACGCTTTCTATTTGAGTACGAGGAGAAACAGGTTTCCCGTTCGCTCCACGGGAAAATCCAGTTATGTAAGGTGAAAAGCCAGCAGCGCCAAGTAGGCCGCGAATCTGTGTCGACCCGCTAGCTGTTCGCCGCCCGCTGTTCCGGGCGAAAGTGCGCCCGGACCGGTCCACGCGAAGACGCCTTCGCCGACGAGGAGCTCTCCTCGGTGGTTTCGGGCCTCGCCCTTGAATCGCCCGCGCACCTCTGCGTCGCTCGAGGGCGGAACCAACGCACTCTTCCTACACCGCAAACACGGTCGGGCGAGGAACCGCAGTGGTCTTCCACCTTGTGCTGCGCACGCCTGCCAACAATGAGCCGACTCGGAAAGGGAGCCCCCGTGCCATTGTTGCGCGTGTATGCCGGGCGTCGCGTGCGAGGATACGGAAGGAACGACGCCATCTCGCCTCGCTATTCATCAGGTGTCTGATGGATGCGAGCCGGGCGCCGCAGGGATAGCGATCTGCGAAGCACTGTTTGAGTGCGCGACCGCTTTCCTCGTTTCGCCGGCGCCACAAAAACGATCCCCGGCGCAGTCACTGAGCAGATTACAGCTCGAGCCACCATTAGCGTTTGTCACCATGCGGGCCCTGTCTCGCTGCTTTGAGAAAGAGAATGAAACGTTGTTTGAATACGCGTGAGAGCTCTTCCTGCCCCTCCTGTAGTATGAGTAGCGACCTACTGCCACCTCTGAAAAAGAAAGCATAGAACTAGTAAAGCCTGCAACACAGTTGCAGAAGCTAGACATGGGTGCGAAAAGTAAAAACAAAACAAAACACAGAATAGGTTAACGACACTGGACCCTACCATGGAGAGTCAATGCAGCGGTGTCAATTTCGAATACGCGGAGGATGCAGCAAGCCCTGTCTAAATACCGTTTTGATGATGTTCCCGCGGAAGTTACGGATTGTATACATATATCCTCAAGTAAAAAGCCTTTCTGCGTACGGGTGTGCTGCTAACATTTATTTATTTATTCAATTATTTATACAGAGTACCTACAAGTGAGTAGGGAGGAGCCTAAATGATGGGCAGTGAGAGCTAGGTGAGCACGGTGGGATGCTTTTTCGAATAGGATAATGAAGTTGGGCCGAGGAAGCATAGATTGCAATTCGTATAGTGGAGATTTCAAAGAACCTGTCTATATGCTAACTTTTGTAAAGTCTCTAAATACTCTCTGGTATTTTGCGGTTACCTGAGTGCTACGCTAGCAACTCACAAGCCGAACAATTTACCGAAGACTTTCGGCCAAGGCTGTTCACAAGTAGGGATTTACTAGCCACAATCAAGATCCACTCGTACATTAGTACAGTGCACGCCAGTAGGGAGGAGACCAAAATGATGGTGGCAGAGAGCTAGATGACCAGGTTAGGATGCCTTTTCCAACAGGATAATGAGGTTGGACCGAGGAAGCATAGATTCTCTTTCGGTAAGTAAGGGCTCCGACCCGAAGCGCATTTACCTCAACTGACGATGTTAATGACGATGCCGAGAGTTTGAGTATGTTGCGGCCGAGCACTCGTGATGTGTGCCACTTAGGGCCTGAAAGAAACACTACAAGCAATTTAAACGGCACGTTTTATGTTAATGATTTGTAGACGGTGCATTCAAGTTTGCAATGCTGGGCGTCCTCACTGTGGAGACCAGATGTTATCTGGAAGTATATGGTCGTACTAACCACCTCAAAGTGTACTCTCTTATATATAGGGTATAGTTGGATGCGCGAAATAGGTTTCAGCACTTGCTGAAGTGTAATTGACACATCCAGGCTTTTTTGCTACTAAAGGCTTTACTAAAAATTGTTACAGGTTGTCGGTCGAGCACTAACTAGGATCACCCGGCCCGAGTAGCATGCGCTCGTGCGCAGTGATTAGCTTTCGGTTCCCGGAGTTCGAAGGGCGAAAGCCCATTGTCCATCCTTACCGGGTCAGCAGTGATGGCGCCTAGTTACGTCAAGAATATATGAATAATTAAAGTATTGAATAATTGTACCTAAAAAACATTTACTAACTTCCGTACTGTCTAGACGCAGTGCAGAATTAATAAGAACATGCAGTAATTAGGGCATTATCTGAGAGTGCCTAACTGGCATCAATCACAGTAAAACTTCGAATTTCAAGTACCCACGCGTTGCTAGGCGTTATGTGAACACTCATGAAACGTTGTTATGCGACTGCGTTAATGAAAGTTCAGATTTAATATATTTCAGGAAGGAGGAGAGTTGGGCGATAAGAACCGGATTCATGGCGAAGGTGGCGCGAAATACGGGACGAAAGGAAGAATTATGCAATATACGTCACGAGCGCTTAACCTCTAATTTAACTGCTAGCAGTTTTCCATCCTGCACCACAGTGGTGGCTCGCCCAAGGCGCTCGACTGCTGAGTCGAAGCACTGGGGTCCAAATGTTGGCCGCGGCGACTGCCTTTCTATGAAGAACACATGCACGGCGCCCGTACGACGTGCGACGTGTCAGTGCCCGTTAAAGGACCAGGTGGTCGAACTTTTCGTCCGTAGATCCTTGTAGCTTGAGTCATTTAGTCATTTTAGGATGTTAAACCGCATAAACGAATCCAACCGGTTTAACTTGGTATTGTGGCATATAGAGGACGATAAAATTATTTTTATCGATTTCTACACGTAAACGCACAAGAACACTTTATTGAAGCACATTTTAATAGAACTTAACCGAAACGAATTATGCCTCGGCTCAGGGCTAATCAGTTTCACTGGTTGCCGTGTTCGCCCCCATCCTTTTCTCGCCCTGCACAATCTCTGATCGGCTGGCATTGTAATTCCTTCGCGCGATTTTTTTTTTTTTTTTACGGTTGCTTCCGTTGCCATTTATACAGTATACCGAGTTTTACACTGCACCTTGCGAGATGTGAATACAGCGGACACTATTGACTTTCAGGCGATGCGAAATCTGCGTGCACTACTGGTTTATTGCGATACCAATACTGTGCCAGGTTTCGGCCCGTCGTGTCATCCCGGGAAGAGCCACATTTGACCTTGAACAGGCGGGAAGAAGAAGAAGATGAGAAGGAAGAAGAGGAAGAGGAAGAAGACGACGACGACGACGAAGAAGAAGAAGAAGAAGAAGAAGAACGCTTGGTTACTGGCAGCTAATGCTTTCGCTTCACATTCGGTTCAGCAGCATTGAACCTTTCTCATTTATATGTGGCCTGGTAGCTTACGCTCTCGCGTTATACCCTAAAAGGATGAGCTTAAGTGTCCCCAATAATGTAGCACCTTACACTGATAGGGTGCGATAGGGGAATAATGTAGCAGGCAAAAGAAGCTTCCGCCATCGCTATAGCAAATCAACAAGGGTTAACCAGAGTTAAACTACAGCTTTTTTTTTTTTTTTTTTCGTACTGTATTTTGTTCCTCCGGTGGTCCGCAGACGGAACCTTGGCTGCGGTTATTCTCGCCGAGAACTTTCGCTCCCGGAGTGGCATTCATTTGCCGGGGCGATGAAGATATTAAAGCGCAAATCTAAGAGTTGGTCAGCAAGATTTGAAGGCAAGAGGCATCTGGCGCCACTCATTGCAGCGCTTGCATTCCGTGCAAACTCGTCGCGGCCCTGATAGCGACGGGCGATGGGAGAGTTTCCGCCACTGAGTCTCCGGTACTTCCTACCGCGATTGTAGACGCCGCGGCATTTATTTGTAACTATTTTGAACTAAACCCTCTGATGAAAGCCGTCGCGCTCGAATTTTTTGTTTCGCTCTTTATATCTTTATGTGGGTAACAGCACTCTTCGCAATTTCTTTTACTTCTTCTCTTCATGCTGTTTTCACCATCAATCTCTTTTTATTTTTTCCTTTTTTGCTCTCCATTTGTATTGCTGGCCTTAGACGGACTTCAGCCACTTGATGGGTCGAGATGTGTACGTTCCGTATAGCGGCTCACGCCATGCTGCTCACAATGAACCAAATTATTTTAAAATTTATGACATATCGATTTTCCGACTTTAACGAAGTTAACAGATTTTTTCGCAGTGGCTTTGTTAACCTACGTAATATATAGTTGGCATAATGTGAAGGTGGTACATTTTTCATCGCTTCACTAGATTGACATTCAAGGTCTCGCACATTATGGGGTTCGAACATCACGCACCCCTTTCCGGCACTCCTCATTCGGAGTCACCCATCATCCGTTTTTTCCGGTGGAGACTTTGAGTATCTGTCCTCCAAAATGGGCTCTGGACAAGTGAAACGCTCGATCATCTCTCTGTCCTTCCTTGGCTTTGTCTTGCCCGGCACTCATCACCCTTGAGACGGATACGCCTTGCCACCACTGCAAGACATATGCCCTGGACGCCAGCAGAGAGGTGAGAGAAAATCTCGCCTCACAATCTATGCGTTTTTTTGTTGTGAGTCTGCGTTGAGTGCCTTCGGAAGAGGAATTCCCACAAGTGTCGAGCAGCTCTTCATGTCTGCGAGGATGAGCTTCCAACGCTTGAAGAAAACGAGTCATAAAATGGTTTCAATATGGTGGGAAAAAATGGAGAAAGACTTAGAACGTGGTGGAGCGCATTCGCGAGTAGAGCAATTTATGTGGCAATGGCAGCGACAGTAAAAAGAGAACAGTCAGGTTCGTGACGCAAACGCTTCTCGAAAGGTTTTCCTCAATTCCTTAGCATAGCGCTCGTACCACGTGCGACATCCCACGTGAAAAAATGCCCTGACTGATTCAAAGACTAAACTACATAAAATACATTTCACAGAGCCGGATTACGAATATAGGAGGCTGCCCTGCCCGTATATAGAGAAATTTGGGCATTAAATACAGATACTGAACATTTTAAGGATCGTAGACTGAAAATTAGCAAAGCCGCATTTTAGATATTTACAAAATGGCTTCCGCGGGATGCTTTACACCCATCTTCCCCCTCCCTTCACCTGGCGCAAGTAATTGTAATCTGAGAGCTGTTTTCTACTTTCTAGCTAGCGTATGTCCGATAGCACGAGCAACTCTTTCTGGTGTTTTGCTGGCGAGTGGCTGGTGATGTGAAAGGTAAGCCTCTGAATATTATAAAGGACAAATATTTTGCATTTTAGGCTCGTGGTTCAGGCAACCTAAGTTTATTTCCGTGTCAAGGATACTGAATGGAGCGAGGGTGTCAGAAAAATAACAAACTTATATACGTCAGTAGTCAAGCACAATGACTAGCACAAAAAACAACTGAAGAGAACAGACAACCGCAGAAAATACGCAGTCGCGTTTGAGCCATCAATTTGTTTATTTTATATTATGTGCAAGGAAATATCCAAGAAGTTTCTTCTTGGTTCCATTCAAGCTGTCATTGTCGTGACTGTTTTAAGAGAAAGCAAACAACTCAAAGCCTTTATCGGGTCGAACTTTTTTCATGGTTCACAATTGCGCTATCACTAAATGGATGGGCGGGAGAACTCTCTTTCCCTATCTAATCAGGGGGGCAGCTGACGAGAAGCAATTTCTGAACAAAATTAGACATGCACAGAACAAACGATGTGCACGGGGTCAGGAAGATGAGGATGTGACTCACTTATTACTGAACCGACCAGAGCATCATTATTTCAGGACATGACAGGAGAGGAACACCGTTGATAAAAGGCATCGAGTCTACAAAAGATATTAAGTTCAATGCCAACTCGTGTACGACAGAAACGGGCAATCATAGCACCGACAGCTTCTCTAAAGAAAGTGGCATCCTTGGGAGTTAGCAGATAATCTTCTTGTGTTTATTCTGTGAGTCCTTGTTTCGCCTCGTGCTGCACAGTGTTTGCTTGCGTGTTGCTTGACCACGCGTTCCTTTACAAACAACTTCGATTCTACGATCACATATCTCATACATTATGCCTTGCTGTTATTGTTGTTATTGCTCTCTATTTCTTTTCAATTATGTTCATTGTTCACATATATCATTGCTAACAGTATTTTCAATCTTGTTTTATCATAGCTGGAGTATGAATTGTATACTATGTGCAATGAGAATTTCATGCGTTTGCGTCCGGCTTCATATAATCAGTCTGATTTGATTTTTTTATTACGCGAAAAGGAGTTGCCGGCTTCACTGTTAGCCTCAAACATCTCCGTTCGTGCTCTCAACAATAATACAAGGTCATACAAGAAGCCTGAGTCACATGCAAAGCTGTTAGCTATTTACCTGTTGCATTGTTGCGTGATTTCGACGAATGTAAAAATCTCAGCGTCCCGCTTACATGGCGGGCGTTCATGGTTCCCCGTTTCTTCGCGTTCGTGTGACCGGCCTCTTTTTCATAGTCCTCGAGGAAGAAGCGAAATTTTTGAAGTTTTTCACTCTTACTCCTGCTTACAAAGACCATGACGCCACCATGACCAGCACAAAATTGGATGGCACCTGCGCGTTCACTTAAATCTCACGTCGTGACGACCGAACTTATTTTCACCAGGGAAGAGATAAAAGTTCGCTGGTAGTTATATGGTGCGGTGTTCGAGTCATAAAGAAAGGACAGTGACGAAAACGGAGCTTTTGCAAATCAGCGACAAACACAGAACGTGTATACTACATATGTAGTTGAGGTGTTGCCATTTCCGTCTAACTTCGAAAGTTCATTGCGTTTCTTGTACAACTGCTGGGTGCGGACGCCAGAGGGTACGCTGCACCGCCATTCAATTAAAAAAGGGTCGTGACCCGCCCTTTTCGGCAAGGATGCGACCGGTTTGAGTTGACTTGCGCGAGGAATTTGAGATCAAATTTTCTGTGTTATAAATCAGTATTTTGCTGTCGAAGAAATGTCAACGTAGCCAGGAAGAGTGAGATTAACCGAACTTCACTGAGACTGAACGGAGTTGTCCCCACTGACTTTTCCAGTCTTTCGGGACCACACAATAGGCCATCGCTAATATGCGAATGATGGGTTTGCACGTGGTGTGGCGCTAAGCTAAAATTTACTGGCACTGGTATATGCCTGACCATCTAGAAGCCAATTTAACATGTATATTATCGAGTTTAGCATAGTGCGTTTTTCTCAGCACGCGGCGACGCGTAAGAGGGTTGTATGTGGAGCATGAACACTGCTTACTGTACAAGAAGCCGCCATGGTCGCGTCAGGTCGAACAAAGAAATTGACGTCAGTCGGGAGAAAAGGCGGCTTCAAGGGCTCAGGATTGGGCGCTAGTCTAAAAAAAAAAGCTCTTTTCCAAAAACTCTGCCGTTGGTACTGAGAACAGAAAATTACGGGCATATATGCCTCTACCAGGCGGTGGTTGGCAGGTA
The DNA here is from genome assembly GCF_055883805.1 of Amblyomma maculatum. NCBI lineage: Eukaryota > Metazoa > Arthropoda > Arachnida > Ixodida > Ixodidae > Amblyomma > Amblyomma maculatum. Next base: position 126,430,548 of record NC_139347.1, on the reverse strand, counting down.
AAAAACAGGTCATTGATTCAGCGTATGGTTGGGTGACGTGCACGACGACGTGACAGGCCGATTAGGCAGGTGCGGCAAATGGGACTTGTAAAGTTTGACAATAAGCTGAAGGGGATCGAATCCTCCAGGACCCTTGCATCCTGAGTCAGACGCGTTGGCCCTAGGCCAAGTAGGCATGTTCGGACAGCTTGGTATTTATTAGTGGTGCACGGTCTTTCAAAGGCTTGTGGAACATTGCGACTATGTGCTACTGAATATGTGAATTAAGATGCGCAAGAATAGCGTGCGGACGGAATATCCGCTAATTCATTCGCGTCATGAAATGAGCGGCGCAGTTTAAGTTGCATCCTCCCCCCTTTTTTTGTCAGACTAGTAGCTAAGAATCGGGAGGAGACTTTGGAATCTATTATTTAATTGCGGAGGTCGACTCATCTGCACAGCTACCTAGAACGTCAACTATAAAGCCTAAAACAAAGTTCATTTGGTCTAGATGGTGCATACTATTTGAGACAAACCACAAGAAAGACAGGCGCAGGACAAGCGCTTGTCCTGCGTCTGTCTTTCTTGTGGTTTGTCTCGGTTTTGGGCTGTTACGTTATCCCTCAAATAGTCAACTAGTGTGCTCAGCTTCAGCTTCCGCTCGCTCTTGAATACGTACACGTGACGGCTACATATACTCACCGGTTTCACCTGTGTTTGGCAGGGGTTTAAAAACGAACAGTAACGATCGGCCGTAAGCCTAAAATGTCAACCTTGTGTGCGCCCGAGGGAGGATGTGGGTGTGACACTCAGAACCGGATCACAAAAACTTTTGTTTGTTTTATCTGCTGATTATTTCTAGTGTCAAACGGTACAAGCTATTTGCGAAAGTAGCAATCAGCATGTTTGGACACAGCTTGAAGAAATCAACGCATGTTCTGCCTAATGGCTCGTGGTAGTCGAATGTTCATGGGACTGATGATCTGCTGAAGTTGTACTGAAATGTGAGAAACAAATAACAGTAGCCTGCTTAATGCCTTGGAGCAATATGTTTTGCGTTGCGAGTGCTACTGCAAGTTGCACAGGTGGACAATGCGAGCCAGCCGTCCTGAACTCCAATACTTGTGGTGGTCACTTGAAAGCATCAAGTTTGACCACCTAGCTTTCAGAGGAGAGGTCCTTGAGCTGGTTTTACATCTTGATGGAATACAAACACGCACTCCGTCAGCGATAAACCATAAACCACAAAAAGTTCGAGGAAAAAAACCTCACAAAAACTGTAAGTGATATTAGCAGAACACGGAGCTGAAAACTGACGTCTTAAGCAACCAAGAAATGTTGTTATCAGAAAGGCACGCCTTCGCAACGGACTTCACCAGAGTTTCTTAATGACTTTCCTCAAATAGTTGACAAACTGGTTAGAGCTACTTCGTTGCCGCGACAGCGACGAATGCATACTAGAATTTTGCTTAAATGAGGTCTGAAGGCACGGACGAGTCGATTTCGTTTCGTTCGTTGCAACCCTCTAATTCCTTCCCTTTATGTAAGTTGGATCTTGATCTGAATTTTGAAGACTTCTACTCTAAGGAATATACATGCATTCCGCAACATTTCGCAGGCCACCCCGCACCTCCACCAAGTGTTAAGAGGGAGTTCAACCACTGGTAGCCGGTCAGGACCGCAAAATCACTAATTTCTCTCTATCTCTTTCTCCCAGGCACCTCTCTGCATAACTTCATCGCTGCGTAACTTCTTTACTACAATCTCTATAAACAATCTGTTGTTTGAAGTACTAGTATGTACCTGTTATCAACGTCTTGTTTTATGATGGTGTATTACTGTCATGCTCTTTCTTCCTATTTATTGCTTTGTGTAATGCGATTGTGTGTAGGCTTCGGCCTAGGGGGCGCTGATCTCTCAGGAACGATTAATGCCTTCATTCACAGCCCCCAAGTCATCCCATTAAGTATTGTCTTCAATAAGGGAACGAAATAAACAAATAAGAAAAATTACAGGATTGCACTTAGCTTCGCTTAGGCGCTTATAGCAAATGCCTTTCCCCCTTCTTCTCTTCTTCTTCTGTCTACCTCTTCTTCTTCCTTTGTCTCGCGTATTTGTGTACTTGTTATAACTTCCACACTTTCGTTTTGGCTTCGTCGTCAGAATCTATTGTGAAGTCTTTATTGGGGAAATTACATTGATGTCAAAACTTACTGCGACGTCTCGCTGATACATCTCGCGAACACCTCTTGCGGACCCACCTCGCAGGCGCGAGGTATTCACAGTGAGCCTTGCAAGGCTCTCGCCTTAATAAACCAATGGTGAATTCCAATCGCAGAGCAAGAGCACTTCCAGAGCAACGTTTTCTGCTCCTTTCGGAGCAATTGTCTTCCAAACGCAGATCCGGAACACGGATCGCGTCTTCCAAACGCAGAACGGGAGCAATTGCCGAGCGAGGGTCGCTCCGCGGAGCAGTCAAAACTGCTCCGCCGAAATCGGGGGAACCAACCGGAAGTTTGCGTGACGTGACTTTCCGAGCGACGCTTGTGCATGCGCTAGCTAGCGCATCCATTTCCGATGGCTCGCCGCGTTGGCCGGTCTCTGCAACGCGCCGCTCCATAGCAGACGATCAGTATTTGCCGCCGCCATGGATGGTGATTCGCATCGCGCTCTTGCGCTCGCTTTGCTTGAGGACAGCGAGTCGGAGAGCAGCAGTTCCGACTCATCTGTTGAAGAATCAAGAATCAACTATTTATATGTCCATCGTCCGTGTAAACTCAAAGCCGCGCACGTTACAGCTCGGCTCTGGAAGACTGCAAACATTCGGTACGTGAACCGAAGTTTTCTTCCATATTAAAGAAAGTGCTGAAGGAGTCTTACCGTGTGTGTCCGCGCTCGGCTCTTCGAGCAAGGAGGATATAATTGCGTAAACGGCTGGTGTAACCTCCATATCAAAGGGAAGAAAGGCTGCAGGCTTGCAAAGTAGACGACGCGAGCGCACGAAAAGCGCGGGCAAGTGCAAGGAATGATGGGTACTTTCTCCGTCTCCGTTTGCTCGCGAGCGCCACCTACTTGCTCCGGCCGGAGCAAGAGTATTCGAAACGCAGAGTCTGGGAGCGTGCTCTCCGCCGGATTGAGGCGTTCTGTGATGGAGCGTGCGCGCTGCTCCAGTTATGCGATTGGAATTCGCCACAAGAAACACATTCAAGTCCCTGGCAGTTTGGGTTCACTGCACCTTATTGGTGCAGCTAGAAGAATGAATACTTCAGATCGCTACAACCGCCTTGGGAAGTGCGTGGTGACCACTGGAGCCTAGAAACAACAAAACAAAGAAACTTACAGCTGTGTCAAATTTTGACAGCTAAAGAAGTGGCCAGTGTAGCACATTTAGCAAATTTTGAACTATCTTTATCGCGGTTTAATTTTATGTTATTAATGCGAAATCATTACTTCGCTATGTTCACATATTTCTGTCCGCAGGCCGCGTCCACAGACCGCTTCAGCAAAATCATGTCCGCAGCAGTTGTGAGTAATTGAGAAGTGGTAGGGGTTAATGAATGTTGTCATTCGATAGAGGGAGACGTAATACTGTGTTCCAAAAGTAATTAGGGCAATAAGTTAATTCCATAATCAATTACAGGCAAAAAATATAAAAGCTGTCCGCAGCAGTTGTGAGTAATTCAGAAGTGGTAGAGATTAATGAGCGGTGTCAATCGATAGAGGGTGACGTAATATTGTGTCCAAAATAGTTAGGCCGAAAAGTTAATTAGGTAATTAATTAAGGACAGAAAATGTAAAAGTTAATGTGAAAATGGTCACATTAGCCAATGACTTGGCGCCCCGTTTGAATGTATCAAATACTACAAATAGTTAATTTAGTCAGTCAGTTAGGGTGAAGTCAAGGATGCGACGTCACGCAACCGAAAGTAGAGCCGAAAAAGGGCATCGGAAGAGACTGGCGCACAATTTGAAAGTACCAAAGACTAAAATGGGCAAACAAGAAGTGAATCAAGCAACTAGAAGCAAACAGAAGCAACCAACAGCAGCATTTGTGCTTTCGCATTACTCCAATGCAGATTTTGCAGTGCTCTTTAATTTTTTTCTTTTTGTGCTGTTTTTTTTCTCTCGATAAATTCGCAGAAAGATGCTTTTATTTATTTGTATTGTGTAAGAAGAAACATTTTACTTGCGCCGGAAAGACCGTCTAAGCTGCTCTACTTTATTGTACTTTGTACCGGGATGGCGGAAGCATTTGGTGTACTAAATTGTTTTCCACGGCTGCTCAGAGTCGCCTGTTTTTTCACGGCCTCAAGATAGTTGACGTATGTAGTCAAAATAACGCCACGTCATCTTTGTTCACACTAACTGAAGCAGCGTTACAAGTATGGTCGTTATACGTGCAGAGAAGTGGACTGGCAAATGAAGGACCATTTTTCTTACTCTTTTTGGAACCCTATTTCATTAAAATACATGTTTTAATTAGTATGTTCACCTGTAAAAACTGCTTTAATAAAACGAAGTTCCTAAAAAGGGTGCCGAAATTGTGATTTCACTCGAACACATTTATCCAAGCCCCGCTTCGGTGACAATCTGGTGAGAGCGCTTGGATCTAGATCCCAAGGATATTAGTTCGATTACGGCCACGGCAGCCGCGTTTTGAAGGTAGGGAAACGCAAGGCGCCCGTCGGCGGTGCGACGTAAGTGCCCCGGTAATGAACTCCACCTGTTCGAAATGACCACTGCCCTGCTATACGGCTTAGCTGATGTCCGTTGTTGCTTTGGGACGTTAAACCTTATATACCATACCATATGTCAGACCATACATTTATTCGATGGGTTTGTGCAACGCGAATCATTGTTTTAGGGTAAAACTTGTAAGTGGATATTTCTGTTTCTATCGCGTTAATTCAGTTTATATTCCAGCATTTTGATATGCTCAAGATATCAATCCTTACTTATGTCGTTTAGTTGATCTTCTGCTTCCAAATAATGTCAATCGCACCGCTCTTGGAATTACTGAATATATAATTCAAATACGCATCGTAGGGACCATAGCCTACAGGAAAAGGCTTTCATCTTTGAAAGCCCTTCGTTGCAATAACAATGCACTTTGCGGAGGAAGTTCGGGCATCCCCAACTAGCTCTAAAAAGTGTATTGTTTAGCGAGCTCTATCTTATCTTACCGAAACTGGAGGTGCAAGAAAGAGGAGTTTTTTTCGACAAAATCAGATACTAACCGCACGAGTTTTTTAGTCAAGACTTGTATTATTAACCTCTAAAACCAGAAGCCGTACGCGTCGGCCTTAGCAAACATCGTTAATTTCTCCAGTTTTGAAAATGACGTATCTGCCACAAAAGCGTAAAATAGCACTTATGTAAGCGAAGTTGTCTATGGAGTGTTTTGGGGGTTTACAAAATTGCTAGTAAAAGTGCTGCATTTAATAAAATGATTATTTAAGCACACGTGAACAGTGGCTTTCGAAGAATGCAGTGCAAGATTAATGCCGCAATACACTCCTGCGTAACCAAAATTTTTAATGTAAGAAAAGAGGCATTACGCCGCCTATTGTGCATTAAGAATTTTGCTTACCATTTCTTAATTTTACTTGGACCCTTTCCAATTTTGTAATCACCTCTGAAATTTGGAAGTGAACAAATTTTTATGTTAAGTACAGAGCTTATGCATATATGATTTGTGTGAATGGAACATCATTTAGGTAGCTACATATTGAAATATTATACGCCAGTTTTGCTTAAAATTTGCAATAAAATATTTCGAATATACCACAGCAACATCTGCTTTCTTTACGGACCTAAAAGAGTTAAACCTTTACAGGTACCAAGCGCTATATGCCAAACGTGCAGAAATACCTAAGCTTCAAATCTTATCAGTGCTCTAGTAGGCCAAAGATAATGCTTTTGTAGCACAGGTGATGATATGGCTGAATATTTGGGCTGAGCGGCGCACAAGGCACTCTCTTTTTCCAATCAGGTGTCATAGCCCAAGCACTTCAGTTCACATTCGTCGATCTCAGCGACCTTTGCCTGGTCCGTGAAGCTGTCAATAAGTTGGCAGTCAGAACTCTCTCGCCGATTTGGTGATTTCGCTGATTTCGCCGATATTTTTCCGGTCCTTCTCTGGCAGGCGGTAGCTGGCAGGCAGCGGTTAAGTGAAAAATGAACGAAGAAAAACACTTTAAAGCTTCCAGTTGATTTAAAGCTTAAAAGCTTTAAAGCTTCCTACGGCGTTGATTTCATTAGGTCACTACGACATCGCGGTAGCTTTACACCCTCCGTGTTTAACTACCAGCCTCTCAAGCTGTGCTTTGCATGTAGTCATCTTTATCAACATCCATTCACGCGCACTGGATCCCGGTTGCTCTCTTAAGGGGCGTTAAGCGGTCGCGAAATATCGGAACGAACTCATATCCTGCCGAGTTCACAGGTCCTTCCCTCCAGCCTTCTTGACCTTGACCTAGAATCGACATCGGAAACGAAGGGGAACCCTACATATCAGAGTACCTAACTCGCTTATAGCTTTATCACGTCCAGTTGTCGGAGATTCCTACCATACACGCCCTTATGTAAAGTAGCTGAAAGCGAGGGAGAAATTGCAGTGCGTTTTGTTTTGTTGGTGCAGAAGATCTTGGCGGCTCTATCACGACCTATGTTCAAGTTGAGGAGCGCATTATAATCTTTGCATACAAAACAATGGTAGCCGAAATAAAGGCATACCTGGTACTCAAGCCCTGGCGTGTTTATATCACGTGACGACACACCTAACTGACCATCGCGGGCAACACTGACATGAACCGGCGGATTATCAAACGTACAATTTTTACTTCGTCGAGCGTCCTTCGGACCTCGATGTACTAGGGCATTTTAGATCGCTTTAAGGAGTTATAATCACGCAGCCGAGCAGGAGCCTCGCAGGATGAGCGCACCACCTTAGAAACGTAGCACGTGGCGTGATGGAGGCGTTTTGGCAGGTTAGTGATGACAGGCCTATGCAGCACATTCAAAGTCTCGTATGCTTGTTCAGCGCTCCTCGAACATTATGCAAGTCATCGGGGCCGAAAAAAACACGCATGGCGACCGCAGCGTTATGTCTGCATCGCATAGCTACTTAAGGCAAACAAGTTGATTAAAGTCAGGTCACTTAGGCAGCCGCAACGTCGCCGCATGCGCTTTTTACTTTTTAACGCAGCAGAGTCCAAAATATTTGTTACAGATTGTGGAGTATTAGGCCGCGAAGAATAAACGAGATTTGACAAGAATCGTAGTGATTCCAACTCCAAAGTAAATAAAGCACACGACAGTAAATAACGCACAGACACATGGTACACGGGCTTATTTTGTTTGTCAGCTCCATGTCAGCTGCATGGAAACGCAGTCTCCGTGGTCGAACGCTAAACCGCTAAGCCACGCGTCGGGTATAGCTCGCGTTATTTAGCCCGGTTCCACCTTTTGAACACAATGAAAGGAGGGCACAAATTACTGTGCCCTTGTCTTATCTCATTGACCAAAGCCGCGACCACAAAAATTGCTTTCGTCTTTGGAAGGCAAGCAGGTCAGACAAGTAGGTAAGCGAGTTATTATATTTGTGATTTGATTGTTGTTTTTGTGCAGAATTTATTTGTAAAAAGATCACTAAAACGTCCCCCTATCCAGTAGATTACATGTAAACGGCAATATAACGATAACCACTGAATGTTTCGCATATGAAATAAATATGATTTCAGGGTCTGCAAACAAGTCGTTTTCTAAAAGAGGAGACATTCACGGGAGAATCGGCGAACTGCGTGCGATATGATCACTTCAGAAATTAACCGACGTAATCATTCTCACCTTTTGCTGATACTTCGGGCTCTGCAATTTCAGCTAAAGCCAGATTTCACCAAATATTAGCTTATTTAGAGAAATGTAGTTTGTCACAATAGCAGCTACGGCTTGTTGGTCGCCCATCCTAAAAAAAAAAAAATACTGAGGCAGAAAGGGTACACGAGCCGATGACATAACGAGCGCTGACTTTCAACAAAATTTGTTTGAAACATGCAGCTACTTGTTATACCTTCGGTTCGAATGCAAAGCCCCATCAAGGACATGTAAAGTCAAATGACATGGCACATGAGGTTCTATACAATCATGAAATTCAATCGGCGCTTCATTGGCATAGATTCAGTTTTCATATGGAAACTGTGCTCGTACAGTGCACACGCAGCCTAACTAATCAAACTGTTTCGATAACTTTGCATTTACAAAATATATTTGATGTGCTTTGACCTGCCCGTTAGGGTGTACTGCTGTTTGCCCCAGGGTGGCGTGACCTCGTCAGGCAGTCCCCTGTCTTTAGTCTCGTCCCTCAAACCAATAGTTCTATATAATTGTCTATAAAATCGAAGACACCACATATCGGCCTTTCACAATGTTAATGAAACATTTTAGCGCTTTTATGTCGGCGTACAAGGCTAGCAAGGACGATTTTGGGATTAAACATCCACATTTCAATAAACCTTATAAACGTTATTAGTGTTTTTTTAGTGTTCGCATGCAGCACGTGAGTGTTAAGCCCAGATGTCAAAGGTTAGAATGCACAAGAACGTGAAATAAATAAAGTATGCAAGAGCTTCCGCGTAGTACATGGCACAGCTCCGGTTCTTCTTCTTCTTCTGCCTTGATATATGACACATACCCACGAAGGGGGATTAGCCAAGGTTCAGTGTGGACTGGCAAATGTTCTACACAAACTGAATTAGTGCATTAAAGTAATTATTTGCTGTGCTTTGGTGCTTCATTTTCGACGGGCCGGCGTTAACAAATGGCCAAAAAATGTTCTATTTGTCTTTGGTTGTAATTATCGGGTTCAAATCTGCTCTAGGACCAATCTTTTTTAGGCTTGTGATATTGGGCGTGCGTTGGAAAATGCCCTTTGATGCCGCCACATTTAAGAGCTAAATGTCTGGTGTCGCGTTTTTGTGCCTGCGCTGGATAACCTCTTGGCGTTTCCTTCGTGAATGGCTGGGTGCAAAAGCGCTGATTTGTTAAGCTCGGTGCGACCCATGCATACGGATTTTAGCGGAATGTCTTCTTTGGCCCCTAGAAACCATTAGCAATTGAGGCAGCCATGACGTTGTTAGCGGCATTTATATGAGCAACTTTGCGTAGCGACATGGTATGCCGGGCGTTGTACACGGTAAGTTAACGGAGAGCTCTTAATTGTGGTCAGGTGGCTTGAAGGCAGCAGAGCAGGAAGAAGCCTTCTATTGCGAATGCAATACTACGCCAGGTTTCGGGCGCAGTCAGGCAGTCCGTGGGCGCAGTTACGAATGACCTTCAACAGCCGGGAAAAAGACGAAGATGAAGGCGAACAAGAATACGAAGAAGGAGAAAAAGCAGAAGAGGAAGAAGAACTTTCGGTCACCCGCAGCTAATGCTTTCGCTTCATATTCGGTTCAACAGCGTTGAACCCTTCTCATTTGTTTCAGTCATTGTAATTAAAGAACATGACGGTTCGCTTATGTATATGTTTTGCAGGCATCACCATGTTCAAAGAACAAAAATCGTCCTATTAAACGAGTATGGCGGGTTGTCATATCATGCGAGGCGTGCTCAAGAGGCTTCACCTGTAAATTGCGGGCGCTACGCTTTTGGGTGGCACATCACTTGCAAACAACGAAGCAGCGCAGAGGAGACGGAAAACAGTTGCGACAATCTACTTAGCAAGAAGAGGGATGATGAGGCACTCTTTCTTGTGTATTCGCATCTCGTCGGACTGAAACACTGCTCCCGCTTTGCTCTCAATGCACGAACCACCAAGACCTGCTCTCCTCATCAAGTGCGAGGCTCAAGTATCTCCGCTGCGCACCTGATTTTGCTGGGTCAGTGCAAAATACAGCGTAGATTAATAAATGTCTAGTGGTGCTGAGCATTGTTAACTAGTCAGGCTCGACTCTGGTCGCCTATTGATACGCAAAACTCGTACTCACCGCAATCACTGCTCCTGAAAGCAGATGCGAGTCGACTATGGAGCTGCTGGTGTATGGGTTAGCGTTCGCCTTGTAGTAGGACTGTAGCAACAAGTTTCGGCAGCCGTGGGCAGCATCTAAAAAACAGTTATAATCACGTTCTTAGGGTACCTTCAGAATAAAGCAGCGCGTCCTTGTGGCTGCCTGGCGTTTCTAAAGACAGTGAAAAAGCGTGCGAATAAAACGTAAATTATACCGTAGCATACCGTAGCATAGAGTATACCGTAAATTATACCGTATATCAATTTAAAATGCAGAAAGTAAAAAGAAATATTTTACAAATGACGCGAGTGATTAGTCACCACCCGGTACATAATAGTAGCCGTACGGCTACTACATAAGAAATCTGTAGAATGTTCTCAAACTCTTCGCAACTGAAAATGTTTTACAGGGCTGCGAGCTTTTTAAGCCGAAAGCCTTTCTGGACTCCTGAAGACGTGTTGATGATATTTGTCGGTGAGATAGATGTGTCAGCGAGATTTCTCGAGTGACAGGTACTGCGTCTTTCTTTCCCTGTGAACTAATTATAGAACGCCGGTGAACATTGAAGCGTTCAACGGAATGCTGGTTCTCTTCGACAAGGGGCACGTGATGTAGCGTATGCAGCAACAACGCCCAGGCTTTCGCATTTCTTCATTGCAGATTCTGCAGTGCACTCGGAAGGATGGAAAACTTAATCTCGTCCTATGTTATTTTTTCGGTGGTTCTTGGGGCGTCTTCAGAGGTGTCTCCTTGTTGCGTACCCAGGAGCCTTCTCCGTCAACCTCGTCTACTTTTAACCAATGGTCGGTTGCCCTCAGTCCAGAGTTCCGCTGGCCACTGCCGCCCGTTGAGCTCGCTGCACCAGTCCTTGCTGGCCTTTACAGCGGTCACTGGACAGCAGAGTCTCTCATTGCTCCGCACTCGGGTTTAGTAATTTGGGGACCACGTTTATGTTTTGGCAGTCGGAATTTTTTTACGAAACTGCATTGTTTGAGAGAGCGAATAGTTATGCTCTAGAATAAACATCACTGGAAATTAAATATTCGCAACCGGTTTTCGCGACGCTTGCGCATCCGACTGTTGGTAATTATACTGGAGTGCTTTTGACTTGGAACTCTATAAAGCGGCTTGTCACTACACCCAGAATCTAAACACTGCGAGAAGTATTTCACTGACAATGTTTTCAGTTCACTTCATGAGAGGAGTCGTGGCCCTGTATTCCGAGTCAGCTGATTGGTGGAAACCCGGAACCAGGTGCCGAAACACTCGGTTCCGGCGTTTCGACCAATCAGATGACGTGAGATCACTTAAGATAGAGACACTTCGATAACAACACCCACTCGGAATACGGACCCTGGTATGATGATTTAAAGCAGTCCCTCTAATTGCTGCACCTGCACAAAATATGCCGTCATATTTCCGAGACCTGTAATTCGTCTTCTCGCGCGATTATGTGCTAAAAAGGATGCACCCCAAAAGTAGGTGGAAGTAATTATTCTTGTTGAACTCTGCGAGCCGTACAACATCATAATATTCGCTAAGAGAAATAAGGATCAGCTGCTCATGAAGAACGCATTTTTTCTTAGGCTGCTTCTTTATTGTTGTTTCGGTGTAAAAACCACTCATCCAGCCATGCCCACCCTCAAGGTTATTTGTGCGTGATCGGCGCTCGGCCAACTAAGTCGTTGCCATAGCAACTTTGATGCCAGCCGCTGTCCAGCCACCGAAGAGAACATTTGCTTGTCACTAGGGGACGGCACCCTAACGAGAGATGCAGAAGATTTCTACGAGTAGCTGAAAGGCGCTGTTCGGCCTGAACGTGAAACTGCTGTCGCACGGCCATTCGTTTAACCATGGCTAAAGGCGCTTTTTTTTTTTTTTTCAATTATTACCGAGGAGAAGCGGCAGTCACTTCTGGCATTCATAAGTGCAAAGAATTGTCATCACGAATTAAGGCGGTGCCCTCCCTCCCCCATCAGGTAGCGCGCACGAAATCTCAGTTGTTCGTTAAACGACGGTCGCAGGAATGTTGTGATTGATTATATTGGCTACTGTCCTGCAATATGTTCGTCGCTAGAAGAGTGCGAAAAATGGCAGCAAAAGCTACTGCACAATCTAAAGAAGAACACGGTAGTATCATGGTTGTGCTTGAGCCGATGTTGATGAGTTATTACTCCCTTATTTCAAAACAGCATCATGTCGTTGCAGCATGCATTAATAGCCACCGGGAAAAGAGTAACCGGTATTGATAGCTCAAAAGCGATGCGTTTTGAAGGACATGCAGTTAATCGTCATTACATTAGATCGTCAAAGTTGATTACTACGCTGAGATACGCTTTCTTGTCTTGTCTAAATTAAATAGAGCAGCACAACTTAATCGCCTGTTACGGCGGTGACGCGCCTGGGCAGCAGTGTGGCTGATTTCAATGTCGCGCGCGCGTTCCTCCACGCTCGGCCACCGAATGGAATGCCGTTTAGTCTGTCCCCGCTTAGATCCGCTCTACGGATCTGAACGGGCAGCTGACGTAACCGCTGTCGCAAAGGGGCGCACCTTGCGAGCACGTCGCCTGCCCGAGGGTATTGGAGAGCCACATCTGCGCTGCCACCCCTCTCTGGCGCAGAGAAAGAGCGGCATTCACTGCGTGGGAGCCGTTATCGGACGTGCGAAGTGGAAGCCGGTATGAAAGAATGCGCTCTCGCCAGCACACGAAAGCCGCGAACGCACCACGATTGCTCAAAAGGGGGAATGCGCGCCGCACCGCTAGGGGCGAGTTTTCGTCTCTTTGTGCTAAATAAATGTGGCAACAGGTCTATCTTGTCAGGTAGGGAGTGCATTCACTCTGCTTCAAAGTCCGCCCAGCAAACGTCCGAACTGGCTTCTTTTAGCACCAATGCCAAGAAAAAAAAAGTGTGAACTTTCTATCGCGTCTTGCTGGAAACCCTGCACCGTTCACTCGCGCTGCTGAAGAAAGGTCACTAGAAATTACGATTTGAAGGATCTGAGTAGTCTTCTTTTGTATCCTGAGGACTAGTTCTGTGGCGTCAGTAGGCGGTATATCGGGTCGTGCAGGCTACTTCTGCAAATATACTAAGAAAGCCTCCCCTTCAATGTTTTTTTTGAGCTACGAGGTGAAACTGTCTTCCCAATTACCGTTAGCCCAACTTTCTGCAGTCGACGTGCTCATGAAACCTTTGTTCCGGGACGTCAGCTGCCGGGTGCGAAATGTTTGGCATGTGGTATGCACTGTTTCTACTTTGGAGCATCACCGGCATGCCATCGACTGCGAAAGAGCAGCCCCAGCCCTAACAGATCCAAGGGACACCTCCTTAAACCTCGTTAAATATACGGGGAAATGGTTAGACATATGACGGAATCGGGACTCATCTATTGCTCCCTAAAGAGGACGCCCGTAAGGGAAAAGAGGGCCTGAGGTCAACGAAACGTTCTGCTGGGCGAGCTGGTTCATGGCAGAAATAGAATACCTTAAGCGCGAAACACGTAGGAAAGGATGAGGACAGAACACCGACAAGAAAGAGTACTTCGCGTAAATGTATTTTATTTCGGCCTGAGTTGAAAAAGATTAGTATAGGGCAGGCATTCAAAGTTCGGTTCTTGGTTCGTAAGACCGTCTGCTATCCTGTGGTAAACGTTTTGCGCATCCTTCTCATTACCTGGACGCTTTTTGGTATCTTCCTGTTGAAAGCATGAGCTCTAGAGCCTTCAAATCGGCCTTGCCATTGTAAGCGACTGGGGGCGGTGATCGGCTCATTTTTGTTAAAGTCTTGAGCCATTGAACTGAACCACGGGGTGTTTTTACCGTATGGAGGTACAGAAATTATGTGCTGGTCAGGATGAGGAAATGCCAAAAATACAGGATTTGAAATTTATCTCCGTTGTGGCGCAATTTCCGGAAATTTCTACCACCTGAAAGTCTCTAAGGTGCACTGAAATCGGACACCACACGGGCGCCTTTCTTTACGCCTGGATCGGAAAGCAGCTACCGCGGCCGGAATTAGATCGCGTGTCCTTGGGATCAGCAGTCGAGTGCCCTAAAACACTGGATACCCGCCACGACGTTTTTCTTAACAATGACATTACCAAAGATATTACATTACAACCCTGAAAATTGTGGAAATGAAAACTGGTATCCCCTTAAGAAACCCGTGCAGTTATACTCACAAGCGAATTCGATATCATCCTCACAAATGCTGGTACTCTTAATATATTCAATAGGGAATTTTCATCTGTGTTCATTAAGGACATCGGGACATCCCAAGTTACCCCTCCCGTGAATACAACAAATTACGATATTAAACTCTCATTATCAGGTGGCATTGACAAAATTAACTCCTAAAGTATTGAAGAATATCAAAAACAATTCGGACAATCTATATGCCTTAAATTTTTGCAGTCTATCTGCGGGCCATTTCACTCATGACAATAAGGAAGGAAAATCGTTCTTGTCTGCTAATCAGGCAATGAAAACATCCCTCTTAACTACCGCGCGATTTCACTAATCAGCGTACATGCAACTCCATGGAATGCCTAATATACTAGCAGATTGTGGACAGATTAGATACTAACAACTTTTTCATAATTCACAGTATGAGTTTGGAAAATTATATATATTTTTTTGTGAAATGCAGCTGGTACTTTATCTTCATGATATGCATACTGTTTTTCATTGTAACCTTCAGATCCACGCGGGTTTTTAGATTACGCGAAAATTTTGATGTAGTAACTCACCTGCGCTTGCTACTGAAAGCTTTCTCTCCTAAATCAACACGCTAATATCTTGAGATGGGTCGACCTGTTTCTAGGGACCCGACCAGCCTTCCCCTAATCTAAGCCAATGTCAATAAATGTTTTCATCATCATCCTTAGTAATCGTACATGATGTCCGGTCCTTAACAGTCAGATGTCTAGCATCATATTCCTAACATAAGGTGCCCCACAAGCCTCAGTCATTGGCTCTCTTCTTTTCCTAATATGCACTAATATACTAACGATCTATCCATGCATGTTTCTTCCTCAATTCGCTTGTATGCTGGCGACTGTGTCATTTATCGCACTCGCAAGCACCTTTGTCCGATACTTCAAAAATGTGTAAGATGGAGAGATCAGGCTCGAATGAATTTTAGCCCCCAAACGAATAACCTAGCATGCAGAGCCAGAGAAATAACTCTAGTTAATGATATTTAGTGGAAATCAAGAATAAGAAATGGGCATGGGCAGGACATGTAGTGCGTAGAGAGGACAACCGATGGTCGATTAGGTGACAAACTGGATTCCAAGAGAAGGAAAGTGTAGCAGGGGGCGGCAGAAAGTTAGGTGGGCGGGTGAGGTTAAGAAGTTCGCAGGGGTCAAGTGGATCCAGCTAGCACAAGAACGGGTTAATTGGAAGCGTATGGGAGAAGCCTTCGCCATGCAGTAAATATAGTCTGGCTGCTGATGAGGACGATAACTGGACCCTCAGCTGCAACGCCTTTCCTGGGAATTATACATCGGGCATAGCCTTCACCAGGAGAAGTGCCATCCGGGCAACGGAATTGTCGTTGACAACAGTCCCTCACCTGGGCCAGTACGCGACCACTACGCAAGTCAGTTACAACATGAATGCCTGGGCAAGAAATACTATATGCAACACCTCACAAAAGGCTCGCGCCGAAGCTGGCCGTAACCTATAGTCACAGCTACAAACTGATAGATATTGTGAGCCTTCTGTGAACGTTCTTTAATTTGTACATGCCATGATCTTCCTCTTTCATTTGTACCTACCATCATCATCGTCCCGCGGCGCCGGCTCCGGCGCGCGCCTGGGTTTTGTCATCGGAGTAAAACGCCAGACACGGCATCTCTTGCCTTGCCGTCTCGACCTTGCCGTCTCGACCTGGCCTTCCTCCACAAGTGGTGGAGGTAGGACTTGATCCCCTTGCTGTTTTGTGCCCTGCCTCTCGCTGGAGCTACGTTCCGGTCGCTGTTTACCGCCTACCACCATCGTTATGACTACCGAGAGTACCCACGAATCGGCAGCACCCTCTACCTCGGCTGCACCACCCCCTCCGACTGTGCCCACACGACAACGCGACCCGCCGCTGTTCGCCGGTCGTCGCGATGAAGACGTCGATGACTGGCTGGACACCTGTGAACGCTGCAGTAACTACAACCGGTGGGACGATGCTCTGAAATTTCTGAATGTTTCTTTCTACCTAATTGAGGTCGCCAGAACCTGGTTTATTAACCGCGAACCCCACACCACTAACTGGACCACGTTCAAGCAGCAGTTCCGCCAATATTTTGCGGACCCAGCAGTTCGGACTGAGGTCGCGAAGAATAAGCTCGCCTCTCGCCTCCAAGGTCCCGATGAGTCGTACGCGTCTTACATAGAGGCCATACTTGCACTTTGCCGGCGTATTAGTCCCACCATGCCGGAACCTGAACGCGTACACCCCATCTTGAAAGGAATTAATTCAGTGGCATATAACACCCTGATTGCCCAGAATCCTTCTACTGTTGACGCCATTATTGCGATCTGCCAACGTATCGACCAGCTGCAGTCCTCCCGATTGCAGCCCGGCATTGCTACTGGCCCGACCTCTGCTGACCTAGATCTGCGGGCACTGATTCGAGCCATCATCCGGGAGGAGCTCCAAGCCCTCAAGCCTGTCTGTCAACACGGGTGCGATCATTCTTCGGTACCTTCTAATGACGCCGGTCTCCGCAACATCATTAAAGATGAGCTGGCAACAATCACTCGGCCTATGGTGTCCGACCCTCCTGCACCCCGCCAAGCATCGACTTACGCACACGTCGCAGCATCACCCCCTTCTTTTGTTCCGCTGCCCCAACTGGCACCGCCCTACAACCACATCAAAGCCGTTACGACGGCTCAGCCTACGCCACCCTATTACGCACCTTGGCGCCCCTCTCGCCCAGTGTGCTACTACTGTGGAATCCGAGGGCATATATCCCGCTTCTGTCGTCGACGCATTCAAAACGAGCGGCGTGGTTACGACGCCTTCGAAAGTGACGTACCCTCATATTATCAGCGGCGACCTATTCCCAGCCCACCTCGTCGATCCTCTCCACCGCCGGTATCCTCGTCTGAACCAAATGGCGCCCATGTATCTCGACGCCGGTGCCTTTCCCCATACCGCCGCTCAGTTTCCCCTCTCCGCCCCGCAACCACTCTCCCTGTCCGCCATCCGGAAAACTAAGTGTTGCAGTTTCCGGAGGTCAAACTGCACTCTGCGAACTTACTAAAAGTCCTCCTGATCGCCCGTATAACGTGATTGCTGTTATCGCTGAAGGTTTACCGGTTGAAGCTTTGATTGATACAGGGGCTGCAATTTCTGTCATTCAGGCTGATTTGTGCTACCGTTTGCGAAAAGTGACAACACCATATGATGGGCCTGAACTCCGTGGAGCCAATGATGTCCCTTTGCGCCCTTCAGCGAAGTGCACCGTACGAGTTGTTATCGACGGCATCCGCCATCATGTGCTCTGTGCCTTGTGCTGTGCTCTCACCTTGTGCGCATCTGATGATTTTTGGATGGTATTTTTTGTCAACTGCTTCAGCGCTAATTTTTTGTGGTGAGCGTGTTATCCATATGACAGACAGCGATTTTTCATCTGACTTTTCTGAACGACATCATCCGCTCGTTGCCGCCGCTGATACTGTTTTGCCTCCTCAGTGCGAAAAACTGCTTACTGTTGTTTCTGACCACATAACTGACGGGGACGTACTCATAGCACCATCATATAGTCATCTTGCACGCGGCATCGCCTTCCCGTCAAGTCTTGTCCGGTTCCACAACGGCTCAGCGACAGTAGTGGCCACTAACACTTCACGTGAATCCCTCGTGCTCCCAAAAGGAACTTCTCTGCATTGCATGGTGGATGTTCAACCTTTTTCCCTGATTGTGCTCACCGCCCCTCCCCCTCAGCAACGTGTTTCGTCAGACGTCTCTCTTTCTGTTCTCGCAAAGACTATTATTCCTAAACTCGCGCCGAACCAACGCCAAGAACTGCTGACTATGCTCAGACACCACCAAGCCATTTTTGATGCCACTTCCACACCCCTGGGACAGACTAGTGTTGCGCACCATCGCATCATTACTGAAGGTAACTCTATCGTTCGTCGAAGGCCTTATCGGGTTTCCCTCTCTGAGCGAAAAGTAATTGAAGAAAATGTAAATGACATGCTCCATCGCAATATAATTCGTCCCTCAACAAGCCCATGGTCCTCCCCAGTAGTGCTAGTTAAAAAAAAGGACGGCTCGGTACGCTTTTGTGTTGATTACCGCGCACTCAACAAAATTACCCGCAAAGGTGTATATCCGATGCCGCGAATTGATGACGCCCTTGACTCTCTCCAAGGCTCCGAATATTTCTCGACCTTGGACCTCCGCTCAGGTTATTGGCAAATACCTGTGCACGAGGACGACAAAGAAAAAACCGCTTTTGCAACACCCGATGGCCTTTACGAATTTAATGTTATGCCTTTCGGACTTCGTAACGCACCAGCGACATTTGAAAGAATGATCGATACTGTGCTTCGTGGCCTAAAATGGAGAACCTGTTTGTGTTACTTGGACGACATTGTTGTCTTTTCGGCAACCTTTAATGACCATCTCAAGCGCCTGAATGAAGTCCTCACCTGTCTCGCTTCGGCAGGCCTTCAGCTCAACACCAAGAAGTGCCACTTTGCTCAGAAGGAAATTAGAATATTGGGACATCTGGTCAGCCATGACGACATTCGCCCAGATCCTGAAAAAATCATCGCGGTCTTGAACTTTGCTCGTCCACAACGGACTACAGATTTGCGCAGTTTCCTCGGCCTCGCTTCTTATTTCCGGCGTTTTATAAGGCATTTTGCAACTATTGCTGCACCACTTCATGAGCTACTTAAAGCACGCAGCCCTTTCGTGTGGACTGAACAGTGCGAAACTGCTTTTAATGACCTAAAGCAGGCCCTTACATCAGATCCTGTTCTTGGCCATTTCAGTGACAGCGCTCCAACTATCCTGCACACCGATGCCAGTGGTCACGGTCTTGGCGCTGTACTTCTGCAGCGTGATGCAACATCGCGTGAGAAAGTGATTGCCTTTGCCAGCCGGACCTTGACTCCAGCTGAGAAAAACTACACCATTACAGAGCAGGAGTGTCTTGCCGTCGTCTGGGCTGTCCAAACATTTCGCCCTTACCTATACGGTCGGCATTTCACAATTGTGACCGACCACCATGCTCTTTGCTGGTTGTCTTCACTCAAAAATTTGACAGGCCGACTTGGCCGCTGGATTCTACGCCTGCAAGAATACCATTTCGACGTCACTTATAAATCTGGTCGCCAAAAACAAGACGCCGACGCTCTCTCTCGCTGTCCCCTTTCGGAATCAACTTGCTGTTTTTCTTCCCAATGCATTACCACCTCTGACCAGAGCCGACCGTCTCTTTGCCCGACATATACCACAACCGTTTGTTTTGACGACTCTGAGAACAAGCACGCTCTCCGCTCACAGCAATTAGCCGATGCCTACTGCCGTCCTATTATCGACCGCCTTATTGGCGTTTCGGACCCACCCAATGCTAGGCTTCGCCGACAGCTTCGCAATTTCAAGCTCGAAGATGGCATCCTACTCCGCTATGTGTATTGCCCTGATGGAACTCGTTGGATCCCAGTCGTGCCGCGTGTGCTTCGCCCACGTATACTGGCGGCTCTCCACGATGACGCTACTGCAGGTCACCTTGTTTTTGACAAAACCTACGACCGCGTGAGAAAACGATTCTTTTGGCCTGGCTTATCTTCCATCGTTGCCAAATACGTCGCATCCTGCCCTCTGTGCCAACGTCGCAAACGGCTGACTTCTTCGTCCGCTGGCCTTCTACAACCTCTTCCTTGTCCCGCCACGCCATTCGACGTAGTCGGCATCGACTTATATGGTCCCCTACCTCTCTCCGATGGGGGTAACCATTGGATTTTAACGGCTGTCGACCACCTCACACGCTACGCTGAGACAGCACCTGTACCGACTGGTTCCGCTGAAGAAGTAGCAAATTTCTTTTTGCAATCAATTGTATTGCGTCATGGCGCTCCTCGGGTGCTCCTAAGTGACCGCGGTACAGCCTTCTTATCGAAAGTCGTTGCCGAAGTTCTTCGCGCGTCATCCACCCTTCATAAGACAACCTCAAGCTACCACCCCCAGACTAACGGTCTCACTGAACGATTTCATCGCACCTTGTCGGACATGATATCCATGTACATCACACCAGATCATCGAAATTGGGATACTGTTCTACCATTCTTCACATTCGCCTATAATACAGCAGTACAGCGAACTACCGGTTTCTCTCCATTTTTCCTTGTTTATGGCCGTCCTCCCACTACAATTCTCGACGCTTCCTTCTTCTCTACGCCCGACTACTCCACGTCAGTACCTGCCCATTTTTTATCTCGTTTGGCCAGATGCCGTCATCTAGCCCGCCTCAACACGGCAGCGTGCCAGGAAGACCGCAAGACTCGCTATGATTCTACACATCGAGTGGTCTCTTTTCGTCCTGGTGACGAAGTATTACTTTATACACCATTGCGCACCCCTGGCCTTAGTGACAAATTCCAACACCGCTACGTAGGTCCCTATGAGGTGATAAGCCAAACTTCCCCAGTGAACTACAGAGTGACGCCTGTTAATACCCCAGCTGATCGACGTCACCGTGGAACTGAAATTGTTCATGTGTCTCGCCTGAAACCGTTTGTGCGCCGCGATGCATTGCTTAGTTAGGAGCGGCCAGGCTGGCCGCTTCCGACCCCCCGGACAGATTGTGTGAGCCTTCTGTGAACGTTCTTTAATTTGTACATGCCATGATCTTCCTCTTTCATTTGTACATACCATCATCATCGTCCCGCGGCGCCGGCTCCGGCGCGCGCCTGGGTTTTGTCATCGGAGTAAAACGCCAGACACGGCATCCCTTGCCTTGCCGTCTCGACCTGGCCTTCTTCCACAATATCTCCAATTGAGCTTACAGCAGAAAGTACACACTATATTCTACCCTAACTTACTCTCGCCTTGCAATGAATAGTCCTCGTTGTAACACTACACCTGGTCGTAATAACGCTACCGGGTAGTAATAACGCTACCCCTTATTGCTATCCCCGCCCGACTGGAAGCCCTGTTGTCCACTCAGAAATGAATGAGTAGCGTAAACTGCTAGACTAGGCCAGGCTGGCGGAAGCTGATGCAGGCGCCCAGGAGCACTGGAGTCAGGGCCTTTACAGGGGAAGGGCAAGCTTTTACTTCTGAAATATTTATTTTGCATCATAAAAAAAAACAGTTAGTTACGAAATTAGCACGTACGTGACCCCCAGAGCTGCTGAAAATTGACGACGGGTCAAATAAGGACGCCTTAATTACCGAGGCCTGCTTTTATGCAAGCACCGATTGGCACCAGACAAGCAGAGAAGAGGCCGGATGCCGTAACCGTGGAGTTGTGATAATCAACAAGCTCGTCACTTCTCAAGCCAAGCGTAGATGAGTTGCTCGCATCTTCAAACAGCAGCGAAGGTAAATTAAAGGCGAAAGCTAGACAAATACTGTACTCGTCAAACATAGAACCTAACACTGCAATTGTAGCGAACTATTGACCAGTTTTCGCTACAGATATGCAGAGCTTCGTATGCTCATCCACAAGTTACGCAGTCCCCAAGGGCAAACTGTGAGTGTTAACTTCTTGACCACGAAGACAACGAATGTCTTAATTTAGTATTATACTTTACTTGTTTAGTTTTCGGCATTCGAACGCTAATTCTGACCGCCGTTGCTACTGCACGCAATGCAAGCGCGTTAGATCTTCACTGCACATGGCATCTCAGCCAAGCTCTACAGTGATAACAGCTTTCCCTACAACAGTGCAGGCTTGCAATAGTTCCAGCTAACTTGAACTCGCAGCTTTGGATCATTGGTCACTCTGGCCCGATGGCTGAACAAACGTCCGCGGGTTCAATCTCGGCCGCAGCGGTGTCTTTTTGTCGAAGGAAAAAATCAAGACGGCCGTGTACTGTGCGATGTCAGTTTGCCTTAAAGGCACCCACGCTGTATAAAGTTTCGGCGTCTTACACTGCGGTATCCCTGATGGTATGAGTCGCTTTGGAGAGCTAAGCCACATAATCTATACGCCACAAGTTACTTAAGAATCAGCTTTATGACGTCTAGCTCTTACTAACCGGGGAAACCGAGTCGGAATAACGCGCCGTTCGGGAAGCTAAAAAGAGCTCAAAGAGCGCCTGTTTTCCACCCTTAGGTAGCCTTGTTGGAAAAGAAGAACACTGCCAGGGTCGAACACCAGAAATCCTCAGCTTAACTCTAGTGGGATGTCACACCAGAAAAAGGCTTCTTACTATCCGGACTCGAAGACGGTCCCCGCTGACCATGTTCGACAGTGACTGCATAAGAAATTTATGGGAGACGCTTAAGCGCTACCTTTAAGGGTATGGCGCAAACTGCGGCCTTCCAGCCTAAATATAAAGCCTCGCTTTGCCACGCCGTACGATTGTACTTGCACGGCCTAGGTGTACATAAATGCAATGCTTATGGCAGGCTGGCAACACTCTCCCATTTGATAGAACTTAGAAGGAACCCGAGTTGGGAGTTCCTGCAAGAGGCGATGTCAGGCTACACATGTTTAGTCAGTGCGTGGCCATAACAGCTACTAGCTACCGCCTGCCAGCGCCAGGTTCGTGATTTTTTGCTCACAACCCAACACCGCGCCGACAATGATGCCCACACCGAAAACAACCTGCATTCTCATGCACAAAATCAAAAACTAAAAAAAGCATATGTGCTTTTTTACTTTTGCTTCAAGGTGGGGCTTGAAGCAACATGGCTCGAACGCTAGTGCGTTCTGCATTACAGCCTCGGCTTCTCTATCAATCCCAATTTCAACATCTCACATTAGGAAATTGGGACCGCTTGGAAGCAGTCAATAGAGAGGCAATGCGAGCGATCACTGGGCTCCCTCCCCTGGCATCCATTCCCACTCTCCAAGCGGAGGCCCAGCTGAACACCATTGACTAGCTCGTCGAGCAGCGTCATGCAGCGCGCTATCTGAAGCGTCAAGGTATTATTGCAGCGTGTGCACTAGCGCATTATTTTATTCGTTTTATAAGCGGCTTGAAGCAACGCCTTCGGATCCACCATGGAAGCGACCACAGATGACAAACAACCGTCCGCTACGTGAAAAGCGCCGAGTTCAACATTCAGTGACAGAATGAGAGCTCCATCATTGCACAGACACTATAGGGGCGCTTCAAGCGTATGTAAACGCAAGCACTAGCTATTAGACTTTACATACTATACCTCATTTGTCCAATGCTTCCTGAAATGTGCCAGATAAGTTCATATAGAACAGAAGCAACGCACCTGCCTTCTCTGATAGCAGAGCTCGTTGCCGTTCGCGACGGTTTGTCTACATTATCAGAAAGCTTATATACTGCACCGCCGACCATTTTGATCTTACTTACAGAATCCACTGTCTATTAACATCAGCATTCTACAGAATATAGAGTAGTATGCACAGAAGATGGTTTGTTTCAGAATCAGTCCACAGAACTAGGGAGCGAGAAAACTGCCATATCCTTTTTTTCCTCTGCAAATGCGGACACCGATAAGGCACTTGCTCCAGGTTCACTACCGCCTAAACTACGGAGACTGCTAGAGCTACATCATTTTTGTAGCAGCAGTGGCTTGCGCAGTCCCGATAAGATGACATTCATTACAGTGCCCCCAGTTATTATTGCTCGCATATCCAACCGTAACAGACGGTGACATTTTGTGCAAGCGTTGAGAACGTAGAAAAATACCCTTCCAGTGAATACATTACATTGAGAAAACTTCTAAACATAGTTTTCTTTTAGTCTGTAGATCATCATCATCATCATCATCATCATCATCATCATCATCATCATCACCAGCCTGATTATACCCACTGCAGGACGAAGGCCTCTCCCATATTTCTCCACTTAACCCGGTTCTGTGCTAGTTGCATCCACTTGACCCCTGCGAACTTCTTAATCTCATCCGCCCACCTAACTTTCTGCCGCCCCCTGCTACGCTTTCCTTCCCTTGGAATCCAGTTTGTTACCCTCAGCGACCATCGGTTATCCTCTCTTCGCACTACATGTCCTGCCCATGTCCATTTCTTCTTCTTAATTTCTACTAGAATGTCGGTAACTTGAGTTATTTCTCTGACCCACTCTGCACGCTTTCTATCTCTTAATGTTACCCCTACCGTTTTTCGTTCCATAGCCCTCTGGGTTGTCCTCAACTTAAGTAGAACTCTCTTGGTTAGCCTCCACGTTTCAGCCTCATAGGTGAGTACAGGCAAGATGCAACTGTTGTATACTTTCCTCTTGAGCGATACCGGTAAGCTGCTAGTCATAATCTGCGAGTGCTTGCCAAATGCGCTCCATCCCAATCGTATTCTTCTTGTTATTTCCTTTTCGTGGTCCGGATCTGCGGTTACTACCTGTCCTAAGTAGGCATATTCGCCTACTACTTCCAGTATTTCGCTACCTAATGTAAACTGCTGTTCCTTCCCGAGGCTGTTGAACATTACCTTAGTCTTCTGCATATTGATTTTCAAGCCTACCTTTCTACTTTTCCTGTCTAGGTCATCAATCATTATTTGCAGTTCATCCCCCGAGTTGCTTAGCAAGGCAATGTCATCAGCAAATCGCAGATTACTGAGGTATTCTCCGTCTACCCTTATCCCTAACTGCTCCCATTCCAGGTCTCTGAATACTTCCTCTAAACAAGCTGTGAATAGTACTGGGGAGATTGTGTCTCCTTGCCTAACACCTTTCTTTATGGGAATTTTGTTACTTTCTTTATGCAGAACTATGGTAGCTGTGCAGCCACTATATATATCTTCTAGCACTTTCACGTACGGCTCGTCTACCCCCTGATTTCGCAATGCCTGCATCACCGCCGAGGTTTCAACTGAGTCAAATGCTTTTTCGTAATCAATGAATGCTATGTATAAGGGTTGGTTATATTCCGAGCATTTTTCTATCACCTGATTGATGGTATGGATATGATCGATAGTAGAGTACCGTTTCCGAAACCCTGCTTGATCCTTTGCTTGATTGCAGTCTAAGGTTGTCCTGATTCTATTAGCGATTACCTTAGTAAATACCTTATACGTAACAGATAGTAAGCTGATTGGTCTGTAATTTTTAAGGTCCTTAGAGTCCCCTTTCTTGTGAATGAGGATAATGTTTGCATTCTTCCATGGTTCCGGTACCATCGATGACACCAGGCACTGCGTATACAGGGCGGCCAGTTTTTCTAGCACGATATCCCCCCCATCCTTCAGCAAATCTGTAGTTATCTGATCCTCTCCAGCTGATTTCCCCCTTTTCATAGTTTCTAGTGCTTTCTTGACCTCGTCCTTCGTCACTGGTGGAACGTCTGACTGTTTTTCCCTACCGCCAATCTCATTACGGTCCTGCCTACTTTGGCTACTGTAGAGATCTGTATAGAACTCCTCGGCTACTTTGACTATCTTTTCCATATTAGTGATGACGTTGCCCGCCTTATCCCTTATTGCATACATCTGGTTTTTGCCTATGCCCAATTTCTTCTTTACCGCTTTAAGGCTTCCCCCGTTCTTTACAGCATGCTCAATTTTCTCCATGTTATACTTCCTTATATCGGCCACCTTGCGCTTATTGATTAGCTTTGATATCTCGGCCAATTCGATCTGGTCTGTTGGATTGGAAGCTTTCATACTCTGGCGTTTCTTAATCAAATCTTTCGTCTCCTTAGACAGCTTGCCGGTATCCTCTCTAACTATCCTACCGCCTACTTCTACCGCGCACTCAGTAATGATATCTCTGAAATTATTGTTCCTTGCCTCTAGGGTAACGTCGCCATCCTCAGTTAGAGCTGAAAACCTATTCTGTAGCGAGATCCTGAACTCTTCCGCCCTCCCCCTCACCGCTAATTCGTTGATGGGTTTCTTTCTTACTAATCTGTAGATTATACCTCTCCTCAGACTCCCTTTGTCGTCTAGTACTGGTGGGTATGGCGAAAAAGCAATTAAATAAATAAGGTTATGTTGTGTATTGAAAAGTCAATTCAACTAAAAGAAAAGCCCTCCTTAGGACATCACTCAGAAAGCGCATCATAGGCATATAAAAAATGTCGACATCACGTGCTCATAAAATAACCTCTTTAATACGCCATGCGGACGTAAGAAAACACAAAGCAGGAAACACGTACCCTTAAAAGTGGCAAGCACACCTCTCAAGTCTTCATAACTATAAGCCTGACATTTTGCGGCATTTCATTTTCAAGCAGGCTCTAACCTTAGGCCTACCGAAAACTAGCTTGACATCGGTACTATTCCCATTTATCCTTGCTGCCGCGGGCTCAAAGAGATCAGGAGCTGGACTTCCGAGAGACACGCTGAGTCTAGTCAGCCACCTCACGAAAACGTTACCCCCTGCCCTACTTTTAAGTAAACGCTTTTCTGAAACGATCTAGACAGAAGTTTCCTGTGCTGCGGAAGCCGCGTAAATGGAGCTTGAATAAACTATGAAGCATATACGGACCTTCGTGCGAGGAAGCACACGAAGCTTCGCGTTTCATTTTCCCTAGAAAACTACGGCACTTCACCGCTTCCCATAAATTGGGTGGCTCTAGAAAAAGCCGCGGAACTCATTTTTAAGAACGGAGGAAGGCCCTTCAAAACAACCGGTACCGGCAGAGTTAGAATCTCTGTAAGAAAAGGACAGTCAAGGAGATGCGCCACTCTTACAGTTGGCTACTATGAACAGTGCCAGCTTAAGAGGCATGTAGAAATTCATTTCCAATTCATAAAAATTAGCTTTGTTTTGACACCATCACGATATGTGACGTTCTCCCGTAAGCGCCTGGGTAAATCATCTACGAGTTTGCTTGGAAAGCCACATATGCAGCCGAGACAGCGACGTGGCGATGCAGGTGATTAGCAAAGACGAGGAAATTTCGCGATGCAACACCAGCTATAGGGCATCGCAGTCACGCTTCGTTAAACCGGTATTTGCAGAATATAGCTGCCAGTTCATTTTCTCTGTTTTTCTTTATTGGGCTGCTTCGCAGCTGGCTTGGTGAGCCCAATAAAGTTCGAGCCATCGCAGGCGGCGCCGCGGCGATTTCCTCGGGTTTCTAAGAAGCGGCGCTCATTGCGACGTCTCTGGCAGACCGCCGGAAACAGTGTCGCATGTTATGACAATTCAATTTATATGCAGATAGGTAGCTTCACCTTTGCCATCCAGCTATACATTATGCCTGGCCTGTTTCTAATAAAAATAGCAGTTACAGATTTTTTCACTCAGTGCATGCAAATGCGTTTGAAAAGGAGGAGATGCTATTTTGTGCCATCGGTCTCTACGTGTTCAGATTTGAACGAAATGAGTGAAACGCTATATACGGCGCACTTTCGACACAATATGACACGAATACCAAATGTTGTCTTGAGCTAACTGCGGTATTTATGAAGATCACTGTTTTATAAATATACTGCTAAGATCTTGCAAAGCAGCCTGAATGACGAGATAAAACTATAAGTAAAGAAAAGCAAAAAAGAAACGGGTCAAAAACAGGAAACAAATTATCTGGGCTCAAAGAAGACAATAAATATGGCAGTCCAGACACATAAACCCAAATTGATAAATATGCAATAGTCATTATTGAGTTTCTAAACTCTCAGTAAAAACAGTAGGATATATTAAATCTACAAATATATGGAACCACGCGACAGCGGCATGTAGTAATGTTAATTGGTTTATAAGAAAGGAAAAGGAAGGACGCAGTATCTGTCACACTTTTCCGTGGACACCAGACCGCGCCGTAAGGGAAGGAAGGTGGTAATGAGAGCCGGAAGAGAAGAATTGCCGTAGTGTGTGTGTGGAGGCGGGGGGGGGGGGGCAGTTTATATGGAATAATTTCGACCACCTGACATCGAACCGCCCTGGGACGCTTCTCCGTTTCGCCTGCATCGAATTTCAACCGATGGCGGTCGGGTTCGAAACAGGTTATTCCGGTCTCTGGTCCGCATTCTCACTGAGAAATTGAACAAAACTGAACAGTTTATATACCGGGAACGCCGCATGCGCACTGAGAACGCCGAAACCACAAACGAGCGTCACTCGTAAGCATTTTCTTTGAGAAATTGCGCAGTTTTAAAGCTGAATCCTATGAGGCACGCAGGGAGGTTTAATTTTGGATATGCCGGTTAAAGTCAACGTTATTTATTATTGCATGTTTGAAGTTCCAGCGCGAGTTTATGCTGCTCTGACGTCATGATCCAGACGGCTAACTATGATTTTGGATGCACAACAACCACTAAAATAAGGACGGAGACATCGACCCTTCGTGTTATGTGGTGCGGTACATTTGCACTACGAATGGAAAATGAAGCTGCATACAATACAACTTATAAGCAGTGTTTTAGAATCCAAGATACGATAATGAAATACGCGAAGAAAATACAAAGGTAACTGATACCGTGGCCCAGATTCTGCAAATTGAAATTTGATTTCATTGAGCACAAGCAATATTTCTGACGAGCATAAAGGTATAAGCCGTCGTTTTGAATTGGGTAAGTCCTCCGGAGATAACTGGAAGCGATTCAGTTGGCCTTCTCGGTTTAAAGACGCTCTCGTTGACTTGCATCGCGAAGTCCTCGGGTTGCTTCTCCAAATGCAGTTTTATCCTCTGTGACAAAGGCTACAAAATCACTCATTATCATAAGCTGGTTCACTACGATCACTTCAGGGAAAAATACTTTCCGATAGCTTTCCCATTAACCCGGTCCTGCTCCAGCCGGATCCATATAATCAAAACACGCTTAATCACCAGCCCACCTTTCTCAAGCCTCATGCTACGCTTGCTTTTCGCCTCAAATCGGCGAGTTACGCCCAGATACCATTCGTTATGTTGCCTTCGCACCATCTGCCTGGCCCGTGCCCGTTTCTGCTTCTTGATTCCCACTAGAATATCGCTGACTCACCTTTGTTCCCTGACCCAGTATTGAAAGCTTACTGTGTCTGAAGGTTACACCTACCATTCTCCATTCCATAGCTGTCTGTCTGGTCCTCAAATTAAGTTGAGCCCTTTTAGTTAGCCTCCACATTTCGGTCCCATTGTGAGTGTCTGTAATGCAATTGTAGTGTACTTACGCCTGACACTACATGATGCTGGCACCACCGGATAGAGTAAAGTTAATTTATAGATGCCTTTACAACATGGTCGCTTTTTATGTGTGTAGGTCTAATGAAAAGGACGGGCTGGAGATCAAAAAATGATTCATTTCTTTGCGTTGAAGTGCTATGGATAGTGGAAAATGCGCTAAAATGTAGAATATAACAACCTCTGCAGCGCATCATTTTGCAAGCACGGGCTACTAGACTTCTTAAGAAAAGCACAAATGCAACATCCTGCTTCAAGAAATAACGAGACAAGAGAGAAAAAGCCGCACAGCTGTCCAGTCAGCAATCAGCAAATTGTAATCGGTCGGCAGGACTACATTTCCATGTGGTGACATTACTATGGTTGCGAATAAAACTGTTGCTACGTTTATTAACGGCTCCTTAACGTGTTCTTAAAATCAAGCGTCTTTCACAAGGACGCTCTCAGATAAACATTGGTTGTTTGCCGCATTATTCAACAGAGGTAATCAAGGGATCTCAGTAACTGCCATCTTATTTCCATACTACCTCTGTTCCACCATGGTGGTTCGACTACTGGGCCAGATCACCTATGCAGAATACCTGCCGCGGTGGCCGCTTATTAATATAAGCGGAACCGTTACAATGTACGATGCCACCGAAATTTTCTGGAGTCTTCTACTACAGCGTCCCTTGTAGCCAGAGCAGCTGAGGGGTGTTAAATCTCACCGTACTACTTACTTATGAAGGATAGAGATTTGGGCGAGTTGTACCGCTGTCATTTTGAAAGTAGCAGCGCGAAAACCATGGACGTAAGAGGGCACAAGATCTTGTTTTTCGCGCTGGTACTTTCAAGTGTATTACAGCAGATTACGAAAAAAAAAAATGGAGCGTTAGGCCCTTTCACGTGGCTATATAAATTATCTTATATAGAAATTTGAAAGCAGCAGCAAGAAGACCAGTATGAAAAATCTACCTTTCAAAAGTTTTGTCTCAAATTCAAGATAAGTTGATCGAAATACGCTAACAGGCTTTCCGAACAGGTTACACAACTTGGCCACGTTAGAGTCGTGTTTTCGGCGCCAAAGAAGCTGGCTGCTATTTTCCGACAACTCGAACGAAAATTACGAGATGGTAGCCACAAGACCCTGAAGGCCTACTCAAAGCACGTGGCGTCTTTCGTCGGACGTGGAATGAGGGTAGTCCAGCAACGTTTGTTTCTTGGCTAGGTGGTTCATGTTTTCAAGGTGGAATGCTTTTTTTAGCGCAATACGTAATTGCAACAAGACAAGCGCTGTCTTGCCTTCTTATGTGTTGCGCTAAAACTGATCCCACCTTAAATATAAGTATTGTGTGCCAATCGCCGTTGTAGTGAGCCGAAGTGTACATCGCCCAGATTCATCGATGCGCGAACGTGATGCTTTTTGAGCACGCCAATTTCCTCGGCCATAATTGTTGTGACAGCCTTTCAGCAAAGTGCTGCGAATGTATCGAATCCCTTTTTTGTTAGCAATACGCCAACCGATGCGTCAGTCATTCCTCAGCGGACGTATCAGGTAAACAATTCAATTCTTTAGATTGCCAGGTGCCCTCTTACTTCTGATTAGCGATATTTTTATGCCACGCGCGTGATCATGCCCCAACATTAGTACGGTGAAACCATAGCTAGCGATGAGTGTGGTGCATAAACTTCTGAATTATTTTTTATCGTCATGCGAGCATCAACTCCCAGGTGCTACAAATCCGGAAGACGAAAGGGGAGAGCAAGCATTGCAAGGGCACTGCTACTGAAGATAGCGTCACCTGGTAGGCTGGTCTCAATAATTCGAGGAAATTATTGTCAACCATCGTGTCATAATTGTTTCACCAGCTGCATAAAGTGCGTGGAAGGACAAAAACAGCACTCACTTGAGATAAGGAGCTTAGCATGCCAGAGAAAGCCCTTGAAATTATTAGTTACGAAAACATGATTGTGGAGGACCCTCAGTATCAGCGCGTTAGTTTATGCTTAAAAGAGTAATTGCTCATCTGCGCATACCCAAGCGTGAGTTTAACAAGATAAGGCGTAGGGTTTGTAGCTATAGGGCTACATAGATTAATTATGCGGATTTTGCAAAAACAGAGTAACTGAAGAAGTTGTCTCAATGCGATGATATAATCCAAGCGCCCCGCCTACATTGTTAGGTTCTCTACAATCAAAGCGAACCCTAGGGACTAGCAGATCAAGTCTTATTCAGGGACAGAATGGACCTGGAGCTCGATGCGGGAATGGCGGTGTTCTAGAAAAAAAAAATTCAATAGAATTCACTGAATGGAATAGATTGTTAATGAGAGAATAATTTCTTATGAATATAATAAAACAAACGCTCTTGAGATGCTATCTCTAAGACCTACCGGAGGCCTATAGGTTGGTACTTGCAACACCATGTGTTTGCAGTAATTCAGTCATAAATAAATAAAGAATGAAGAAAAAAAGGCTCTGGAATTTCGGCGATGACACTTTTTCCAGAGCATTCATTCGCTTGCAATAGGGAAGCGTGCGACGCTCTCGCCCACAGCATTGTCGATACGCGTGCTCTTTGCCTCCCTCGATTCCCGCCCTGTTTCGCTTCGGTACCGCCACACCCGGAAATCGGCACTCGTGCAATTAAAAAGCCGGAAGACTGTGTATACAATCGCCTTTTCATTGAGCCTTTTGTTGCGAGTCGGCGCTTGTGGTGTCTGTCTCCTTGTTCTCTGTACTCTAAGTGCTCGATGTTTTTCATCCGGGGTATACATCAACCAGCCCAAATGCCTGCTCTGCTTCTGTGTTGCGATCGTAGCACAGAATCTGCTGACGCATCACCGTACAGTGCCTGACGCAAAAGTAAGGGGGATAAATACAGATAAAAAATTGTTGGCCAGCCAAGAATCTTACAAAACATCTGATAAAATACAGAGTTTTGTCATGTTCTACATTTTAGAGGATCCCTTATGACCATATATCAAGGCCAGTAAAAATGTTGCGAGGAGGTAAAACAAACCAGCTGCCCTGGTGTAAAATGTGCCTGCAGTTCTTTTGCGGAAGACGAAGGGTCGATTTTTCTTCTAAGGAGAAAGAATTAATAAATGATACAAGTGGAATTTTAAAACTCGCACTGTACTTCGCCTCACAAGATGTTTGAAGCATTACGAAAGGCAGGAGAGTCCTGGCCCACTCAGGATCCCGAGAACTATAATAGGTAAGT
This sequence comes from Amblyomma maculatum, assembly GCF_055883805.1. Taxonomy (NCBI): domain Eukaryota; kingdom Metazoa; phylum Arthropoda; class Arachnida; order Ixodida; family Ixodidae; genus Amblyomma; species Amblyomma maculatum. The sequence continues at coordinate 126,398,127 of NC_139347.1, read as the reverse complement.
GTGTATCTCGGCCTTGCGCACTACAGTAGATAATTGTGCTCCTACAGTCGAACCCATGAATTCTGGGGTTCAGAAGCGCGTAGGACCATAATTCTATATTCTAGTGCGCATGATCCTGGTTGGACCAGGCCGCCCCAGCCTTCCGCAGTTCTGCAAACAGGTTGTGAGACAAAGAATAGAAAGACTTTAAGCCCAGCACCAGGTGCTTAAGCTGGACGACCGTTTTACCTTTGAGCGAAACCATGTAGCAGCGTCTCAGGTCTTTTGAGGTTTTGCTCCTTTGGGAAGAGGGGGGTGGGGGGGGCACTACTTCTGGAAAGGCCTTAACGAAGTGCCGTGTACGCTGATTTTCACTGCATGAAGGTGTTTCTGTGCTTGGTTGTGAAATTTGTAGTTTTTTATCGCAACTTAATTTTTTCCCCTACTTACAATGAAAATATAAAAAAAAATAAGTACTCGACGTGGTACTATTTAGAGATGGAAGGAAATGAACCAGATCGTATGCTCCCGTGCTCACAACGAGGGTTTTTGCTTATTCTTGCTCGGTAGAACTGCTTTGTTGACTTTTCAGTTTCTTATGAAGATAGCGAGCTCAATTCTGCCCCAAACAAAAAAATCAATGTTTAAAGTGACTATGCAAGACAAGAAGGAACGGAAGGAGCGCGATAACCGTAATCAAAATCAAACTTCTGCGATGAATAACTTTATTTATTTCTAAATAGAAGATTTGGATAATCGATGCAGGCGAAATAATCCCTTTATGGTTTTCATCAGTGGGGGGACAAATATCCTAAGTGAATAAAATATAGTTTATATGGACATCCTGAAAGGAAAGTCGAAAATGTCCGATTTTTATGTCTAGATACTATTTAATGCTTTGGAAGGGGCGCAGAAGGAAAATGCCGCCATGCGATACCTAATTTATTCGATGGTAGGAGAGAAAGTTGTAAAAAAAAATTAAACAATAGGGTGGAAAATAATGGATTCAGATACCAAGATGACAAATTTGTTATTTGTTTTGATAAATGCTAAGTGAAATGAGAACAGTTAGGAGTGCGAATGCACCAATACATTAACAGTCGCCAGCATCTGGATAGTTAAATTGAAGTTTTCTAATGAGCGATGCGGAAACGACTCTGGTGCCTTCTTTTACTGACAAAGTCTCTCTAATGAGTATTAAATTTATACGTATTATAACAAAGGGGTGAACTTCAATGACTTATTTCTGTACAAAACTGAGAGAATACCATGCTTTCTGGAAAATGGCTACATGGTAGCGTTCTGGAAGTGCAGGTTGTACCTAATTCCCATCAAATAATTCGCCGCAACGGTACTGGAAATAGAACAGTAAGTATACACCGGGAGCGCACACTACAAATAATAAAATGCTTTAGATACCTGGTCATTAGGACGCATAATATCCGGACTGTTGCCGTCTACAGACCATAATGCGGAGAACATTTTTTTGCTAGATTCATGCACGATTTCATGCTGGTGCACTGAAAGCGGTAAGTCGATTTTCCCTCATGGAGTTTTGTAGCGACAGCGGCTCTAGACAAGGCAGCATAGCATTTCGGGTAAGCGTCGTTAGTCACTGCGCCATAACCATAGCTAGTAATTGTTCCGAGCCATAGGCGGAGGAGGAGAAGAAGAAGAAGGAGAAGAAGGAGAAGGAGAACAAGAAGATGATGATGAAGAAGAAGAAGCCGGTCAAATGGAGTAAGAAGATTCGGAAGACACAAAGAAGACGCCCTGAATCGTCGATCACATCATATGATTTGCAGCCAGTGTATCGGCGACGAGTGCGTTCAGACGGACATTGTGAACAATCCGCTTGGTGCCCTTTGCGGCGCAATCCATGCTTACCGGACTCAGAGCCGCAATAATTTTTTAATGCTGCCAAAATCAACTTGAATTCTTTGTAAATGATGTCCTTTCGCCATTGGAAACGATGCTAGAAACTGAATTTCCTATAAATTTAAAAGGAATTGTAGAAGCTAGCTCCCTTCCATGTCTTAAATTAAATTCAGTAAATTTTGGACGAAAGTTTGAACTATTCGATGAACTAGGATTCTAAATAGCTACTATAACTTGAACCCACAAAACATTCTCTTCACGTGCTACATGATGCGTCAGCGGCCTGAGGCCGCAGAACGAACTTGAAAACGGAACAAACCTACATGGTCTGTCTTGAAAGTAACAAGTTTGGTCCCGGCGTTGCGCACGTATGAGCGCGATTGGGGAACCGATGTCGGGAAATAGCGGACTACTCTTCAGCTTCACAATGTGCCGAGTTCATATGGCCTCGAACAGGCGAAGTGAATGGATGGGTTTGATCGCATACTGCTGCTTCTTAGCCCCGTCGTGGAAAGTGGAGCAAACGTCGCAAGAGGGATATGCGGTGACGTTCTGTAATAAAATGGGTAAGACGCCTACTGAAGCAATGATGCAATTTGCTGACTGCAGGTGTTCAAATGGCATGAAGAATTTACAGACGGTCTCGAAGATGTCCAGCCCAGCATCGGTCCGGGCGCCCATAGTGAATAAGTACTGAATCACAAATCTCGTGACGAGCCTAACGCAAAAAAATTATAAACCGCTTTCGTTTTCACGCTGTTGCAGTAAGTGCGGAGCGCATAGTTTTCAAAACACTTATACTCACTTCCGATAGGAACTTAGTTCTTTGCAACCGCTCCACGTGAGTTCCACCGCTCTCTGCTGATGTAAATCAACGCATTCAAACAACAAATAAACTGGTATCGAGTTCAAAAGGGGTTAAGAGCGGGCATACCACAGTAATTGACTATCAAAGCTTCGCTTGATTCAACGAAAAAAAAAAAAAAAAAGCCTGCTGACCAGATACTTATATTTTTCACATCACCGCCAATATGTTCAAAGAGAGTTTTCTTGGCGTCCATAATCAGATATCTTATGGGTTCCTCGGGATTCGGTACTTGGTTCATTTCTCTTTCTAATTTACCCTAATGACCTGCAGTTTACCTGAACAGTTTGATCGCGCTTTTTGGTGAAGGAACGCATACCGTGCTTGATGATTTAGAAGCCCGAAGACGAACTCATCTGGAATAATGTTCTCCTGCACTTACAAAAGAAAGCATGTCCTAAATGAAACTGACACTGAGGTCAGGTACCTGAAGCACATATAAGCTGGTCAGTAAACACGAGCAGTCACTTATGCACTTTTTCTCGGGAGACTCAAAGAAGCTCCGACTCCTGAAAGGTGACTAGAAACTCTGCACATCTGAGCGAAAGTTCGTGGTATACACATAACAATAAACTCTCTTTCCGCAATTTTCTGATGTCTACTGGAATCCAGGCCCTAAAAAACACAGTATTGCAAGTAAATGTTTTCATAAGAGACAAATTAATTGGCTACGCGTAAGGAAAGCACATATCACTTAGTGGTCTTAGGGAAAGGAAAAACATAAAAAGTTTAGACTGGACATCAAGTGCTATATACTGAAAACATAAATGTAAAAAGGTTGACAGACACGCATGTGTATTTTAACAGAATAAGGCAGACATGGTGGGAACAGCGAAAACAAATATATTTCATCTGACTAGAACGTGCAATAATTGACATGAAATTTCAATGTTTATACCCCTACTCATTCTTTGCTGCTGCAACGGTATTGCGGCACAAAGATTGTTCACGCTGTTCCCTACCACGTGGGCTGAGCCAACGCCTCCAGACTTTGTTGTCTGAACGCTGTGCACAGCGGCGTGGGGCACTGTTGGCATATTTTGTTGTTTCTTGGTATGGGCGTTACGCATGTGGACTTTGTCTTACTTGTTGCTAATCCTACCTGCTTTGCTCAGGTGGGAGCTAACGTGTGACGCCTATTATGATTATTGTATATTTTCCTGCATCGTGAATAGCATTCATTTTACAATTTTTTATGAACGCAATACTTTTCTTTTTTTTTTCTTGACGTCCACTACTGTCCTGACCGCCGAAGGGCTGCATTTGATACACGAACAAAATTAGTATAAAAAAAGTAAAAAAGAAAAGGCTGGATTAGGTTTGTCAGCTTGTGGATAGGCCGCTCTCAGGTGAATGTTAGTAATTCTTTAATTCCTTGAAGCCCACTGCACCTCAAGAGATGGCCCCAGAAAATGAAGGCTTAGCGTTATAGTTCAAGGGATTAAAGTCATGAAACTCAACCGGCTAGCTCAAATGTCTTAACAGTGCCATTGATGAGAAAGAAGTCATGAGACTGATTTGGGTTTTAGACATAGAATTATGACGTTGCATTAGTATGAGTTGAGATTGAATCTAACAGGGCAATTTTGAGCTGATTCTGATGCATTGTTGAGATATGGTTGATGTGAGTTCAAGATTGATGGCGCGTATGTGAGTCCTGGTTAAGCACAGCGTAAGTGAATACACTTACATGCGGCTCAGCGTTCAGAATTTTCTGAGTCAGAAAAGTGAAGTTCATGTTGGATGCTGAAATACTGTTGTGGCCTACGCGCCAACCCAAATTGTGGCTTATATAGCATTACAATAAAAGGCTTCCTAGTAACAGTTTTAGTGGTGGGTTAGTAGTTGTGTATGCTGCGTATGAGAGAATATGGATTTACACTCCTTGGCGTTAGGAAGAGTCGTTATTGACAGTGCCGAAAAGGACGGAGCCGGCCTCATTCTGCCATCTGCCAGCCATCGTACTTCTACAGTTTCGTCATTAACACCCATTACTGCGTATATAAAGCGGATAAGATCCGTTTCATTGACCCTTTATTGAAAACAAAATTTTAGGTTTCAGGGGTAGTAGTAAGTGGTTTTATTATTGAATAAAATAAAAAATTATAAAGGAAGGAAAAAAGATGTTTTGCCTACCCAGGTATCTGCTTTCGAAATGAGCTGAAACACCTGAACTGGGGCGGCGGAAATAAAGGGATATCAAGGAGAAAGGAATAAAAAAGGTGAGCGACAGGGAGAAAGAACAGTTTAAATTAAAGGTAAAACTGCTTAAAACAATATTGTACATAGGTTTGAGGTGCAAATACTTGTTTTCAATACGAAATCCAAAACAGAAAATTATCTCAGGGTGCTGTTTAAAAGGGAGCTACCCTACAATTTACACGGCCTGGTCACAGATAGAAATTTGCGTATATTGGTAGGGTCCTCAGTCATAATCGTGTAGAGGTAACTCTCCCACAGATAAAAGAAAAACGGTGTTCTTACAGGCTAGACACTATAAACAAAAACAACAAAAAACAAATACGAGCGCCGTTATTACCGGCCGACTTCGCAACTGAAGTGGAGTGGTGGCGACAATTTTTTTCGCTTGTCACGGAGGATATCCACCACACAATTCAAAACAGCTGCATCAAATTCTTTTCAGAAAGGACGTCACGAGCTTCAATGCACTGGGCAGGAAAATAATGATCTGCAACTTTCCATGGACGTATTTTTTTTTTTTTTGGTTGTAGCCAAACTTCAGTGCAGCCAGAAGAGCCCCAGACTCAAATTTAACCAGCAAAATAGGACAGAGCTGCCCTCAATATCTCTTATGTGATTTTCCACTCGTAGGGTTACTACTCCCGACGTCTTGCTTACCCTGACCTCATTTATAGAGGCGTAGTCAACGCAAAGCCTTATCATTTTATTATTTCTGAAGTTAACCAGTAGTATGAGCTCAATTCCGTAATCGTACGCAAAACAGAGGTCATCTGCAGCACTTTTTTAGTAGGCGTTGATCCGTTAAAGAAATAGTATGCCGAGAAAACAGCCGTCTTAGCTCTGTTGGCTGAGCGATTGCTCTCGGTCAGGCATTGATCCCGGTTCGAACTTCGGGTTAAGATGAATCTTTTTCAATTGTGAAGGTATTGCGATAATTGTATGATTTTCTATAGCAGCCGCATGAGTGCGGTGGGGAACGATCACAGGTAATCGATCCATTTATTATACAAAAATCGACTTTTGGAGAGAGGGGGGTGGCGTCCTCCTAAACGCGATGGGGGCAGAAAAGACCTGCGCCTTTTTTCAGGAGAAACTAGTGAGCAGCAAGATTAAAGTACACGAAGCACTACTGCCGCTACATGACCTGTCACCTCACGTTGGAGTGATGTACCCATTAAAGATTGAAAACGCGCTGAGAAGCTCTTCTTATAGCTTTTACTGCAGTGCAGTGCAGCATTGCTTTCTCAAAATACCGGCATTCATTCGTTACCACGGTTAAAAGCGCTTTGACATATCAAATCATGATGCTTCACTTTTGCGTTTTCAGCGAATACATTTTGTGCTGCTTTTGCAGAGAAAACACCTTACCGTACCGAAGCTCCCGTGACTATTTGACCTTGAACTTCGTCTGTAGTGTTTTTATACGCATAATTTGCCATAGCGGTAGAATGAGGGAACACATTTTTTTCATCATTGTGATAAAATCTGGTTGCTCAACGCGTGTTCACTGGGCGCATCACCTGCCGTGTTAACGCCATTTTTTTTAGACGCGAGCCATAAGGGGTCCTCAATGCACTTCAGATTATTCCGAAGTCTTCCAGTATACGGAGCGCTTGAAGCCGTACAGGTTGGCTTCAGTTCACACACACAAAAAAGTATTTAATCTGTAAACCTCATAAGAAAACAGTAAGACCACGAGAGGCAAGGCTCCATGAAACAAGTCTCGATGCTAATTGGTATCGCTGCACCTTGGCTGCTTCCGGTTAACACTTTCTGTTCGCATTGGTACAATAAAAGCGCAACAATAACACTACATCGCATCACGTTTAAGTCTAGAACTTGTTTCCGGTATCGCTGTTGACGATCTGGCGCGTGAGAATGAGGTCACTCGCGGAGGGAAACACAAAGCAACGCGCCTGCGCCGTGCGAACGAGAAAGACTGGGTCCTCCACGATTTGGTCTAGGCTTCCCATGACACACACTGTTTACAGAGGGAGGCTATCATATACGCGTGCATAAAACATAGGGACATATGGTGAATCAATGCGAGCACAAAATGAATGTTGAGGCTGGATACTACACGAACCTACTTCGTTTTCATCTTGTTGAATAATGCTCTATCGCAATGCTCTACATTGGCGTACTCTCTTCTACGACAATGAAAACACCAGGTTTGCAAATAAACTTTACACGGCTCATCAATAAGAAAGGTGTACGCATTTTGCTGCTACTGCATTGGAAGGCAGAGTGTCTTGACTGTAACATTCGAGAAAGGGTAGCTTTTGTAGCCTTTTTCTCTATGTTCCTTTTTGTAGGACTTAGTAAAGCGATTATAGCAAAAGCTTCCTTGGTATAACCATAAAGCAATATAATAAAAATATAATTTGGAAAAAGAAAGCGCTGAAATGTGAAGGAATTGATGGAATTAAGTCATTAAAACTTACTTAAAATTAAGTTAAGCGACTTTAGTTTACCCACCAGATGCTTCAAACGTGTTGTTGAGAATAACATGGCTCAGATAGCTTTCTTAATCACAAAATGCGACATATGTCTCCAGAATAGGAAAGTCTCCGCTAGGAGGGAGAAAACTGGAGTCGTGTAATTTTAATATGAGAGCGGTTGTATAGCGAAGATAAGCAACGGAGCAACACTAAACATAGCACCAGCATAAAGAGTGACGACGTACCAGTCTACAACACAGCTTCCTCTACGAAGGCTAACAAAACTTCCTCTGCGGATGCTACATCTGTTGGGATCAAGCAGCGATGAAGCCACGGGGGGCGCGTCTGCGTCCAGGTTATTTTTGTACCTGTAAGGAAATCAAGGAGGAAAAATATACTCATATGCTGCACACCACAGTAAACAAGAAGCCGCCATTGTGGCTATGTGGTTAGCGTTTCTGCTACTGAGCCTGTGGACCGAGTTTCAGTTACTCGCTTGGCGGTCTCCAACAAAATGCAAAATGACTCAATCTGCTACGTGATGTCAGGTCATAATAAAAATCAACACGTAATAGAAAACTATCAGGAGCGTTTCACTACGGCATCTCTTCTGCCTTCTTGATGTTGACAGAAAGAACTGTGAAAAGGGTGGTAAATTTCGTCCGAAGAGCTAGCACCAAAAATCACGGTGCCGCCATATTGCGTATTGAAAACTTGGATATTGAACTATTGCCTTCTATCGCTGGTGACTCGCGCTTCACGCTTTATGCATAGCGTAGCTCGAGGCCCAGGCGTCCTCACTCTGCCGAGATTGCAGATAGTGTGCTCGGTGTTTGAAAACTGCCTTAAGGAAAAAGGAGGAAAGGAGTAGCATTTTTTCAGCGGACGGACACCTGGTCGGCATTCCGAATGGAAGTGTTTTTAAGTAAACGAAAGGGACATATAAAAATTGAAAACGCTTATGCTGGCACTTGATGACATTTGGGACATAACAACAAGAATAAAAATTGCAGCTTTTCTTCGCCATTTAACGCGCCTCTACGCGTCGTGGTGGTCGTGCTGAAGACGATGACACACTTCAACGTGCTCCAGCGCGCTCCGGCCGAGCGCTAGACAGAGGATGCTACGGCTTCAGGACTGAACGCTAGGGGTGCACTGCCCGCTTGCGCTTGCTAAACAGGGATTAGTCAATATATTTTGTGGACACCAGAAACAGTCTTCTCTCTGGTTCTTGTACGCTACAACCATATATCAGCTTTGGATATTGATTTTCGCCCCACCGTTGTGTCCGACGTTCTGGGCGCTTCAAAGTTCAACCCAAGGAAGCCAGTTGAACCCCCACCACCCGGTCCATTTTTCAATGGAGGAGGAAAGCAAGGCGCCCTCATACTTTGCGATGTCGGTGCACGTGAAAGAACCCCAGGTGGTCGATATTCCATAATCGCCTGAGTAGCTCTGGGATGTTAAACCCTGCAAAACCATCCAAACCAATCCTTTTTTACTTTAGAGTGTCCTAAACTTCGTTTGCCCTCTCTCCATCTCTTTCGTGTACCTTTTAATTGATTTCAGGCTATTATAGTTGATCAGAGGGGGGGGGGGGGGAGGGCTATATATTATCTGTCTATTACTGTTGCTGTCTACGCGCTCCGTTTCCAGGTAGACTGGGCATTACCTCCTTCCAAAACGCTGAGGCCGGTTCCAAGCTTGGTCGTATTAGTCACCATATTCATCTGCTTGATTCGACTAGTGTTCATGAAGATACTTCACAAGCTTCAGACGCAGCTGCTGCTTACTCCGCTGTGCATAACATCCAGACTGAGGTGTACGTTCTCGGCCTTACACTTATCAGTCGTTCAGCGCTACACAGTGCCAATGTTCATCATCACCTCTCTGAGCTACGTCCTACATCTTCTGTCTATCCGCGACGCATCGAGTCTATGCAAGAAATGCGCTCTGTTCATAGGAGTCACATTCCTGCTCAATTAAGAGATGGTCTAGAAAAAAAAATTCACCAAATGTTAAAAAAAATCTTGGGACATTTCAGTACCATTAAGAGTGATTCGATACTATGCGGCGTGAGGTGGTTGCATGAAGCCCCTAAGCTGGCGCACTGGACGAACATTCTGAGGCGGCCGGAAGATAGCTTGCTCATTTCACAACATAAGGGGAAGTGATTCGGCTCCAGGGTGGGCTGTTTTTCTTATACATACAATTTTTTATTCCTTCATATGCACTTCATAATGGTGGCAGACTGACATCATGACCTTCTGCACGTACTTACAATTGGGTAAGGATGTCATCACTACTGCATTCTGTGATTGCAGTTGGGCTTTCGGATTACCTGCGCAAATTCAGTGGCTGTGACTTCACATCGTAGTCGATGAATTGGAATTTGGTGACCGATGCGCGACATTTTTTTTGAACAGGGTCCTTAATGCTGTCAGAATAGATCTCTTTGTACACAGCATGTTTTTGAGAAGTCATTTACAATCTTTTAGGCAGGAATTTTTCTACTTATCTATTTAATAGCACACTCCGGACCCTTGAGCGTTCTTTCTGCAAATACCTGCCCCATTTGCTCGAAAATCCAGTATTGTCTTAAAACTTTCCCCTTACTCTGACACGTTGAATACATATGCGCATCAGTTTCCAGTCACTTCTTTCCCAACCATCCAGTCACTTCCTCTCTGCCATCAAATTACAGACCAATTTCTTTAACCAATATAAGCTGCAAATTGCTAGAACACATAATCTCCTCCGCCATAATGGGTCATCTGGTGAAGCATAACTTCTTTTTTCCCAATCAGCACGGCTTCCTACATGGTAGGTCTTGCGAAACACAACTGTTTGAATTGGTTACTGACCTTCATCATGCTGTTCATGTGCACTCTAAAATAGACGCCGTATTTATAGATTTCGCCAAAGCATTCGACAAAGTCCCACACATACGTCTAATAAAGAAGCTTGAAAATTTAAACATAAATTATAAGGTTATTTGTTGGATAAGGAGTTTTTTGGCTAATCGCTATCAATCAGTCTTTGTTAACCGCCATTCTTCCTCCCACTCCCCCGTTAAATCTGGAGTGCCGCAAGGGTCTGTACTCGGACCTATTTTGTTCTTAGTTTATATAAATGATATCAGTAATAACCTAAATTCCACGGTCAAATTATTTGCTGATGATTGTGTGGTATACAGACAGATAACTGATCTTTCAGACTGTACTCATTTACAATCAGACATTGATAAGATCAACAATTGGTGCACACAATGGCAAATGGAAATTAACACCTCAAAAACAAAACTTGTCAGATTTACCACAACATCTAACACCGAACCATTCCATTACACTTTGAACAACGTGCGTATTGAATCGGTACCCATCATAAAGTATTTAGGTGTACATTTAGCATCAGACCTTTCATGGAACTGTCACTTAGATACGGTCATCAATAAGGCTTCCAAAACACTCGGCTTCCTCAGACGCAACCTGCGATTAGCTAATCCAGACACAAAGCTATTAGCATACACCACATTAGTGCGCTCTAAGTTGGAGTACGCCTCTTTAATTTGGAACCCTCATCAAGCATACTTAGTAACAAAATTGGAGTCTCTGCAAAATAAAGCCGCCCGTTTCATATCTAAAAACTATTCGCGATCAGCAAGTATAACTGAAATAAAAACAGCCCTCAACTTACCTCTTCTTGAAAGACGGAGAATGTTTTCCTTACTGTCCTTTTTCTTCAAATTATATTATAGTAATTCTTCCTTTGCGTTGTATCATATCACGCCGGCTCATCATGTATTCCCACGCATTGATCACCAACTGAAAGTGCAACCCATCTTTGCTCGAACCAATCTGTTCTTTCACTCGCCTCTCCTCCTCGCCATCCGTCAATGGAATCTGCTGCCTGCCACCATTGCATCTTCCAGTGATTATGAAACGTTTGTAACCGGACTAAAAAATCACTTCGAGCTGTAACCTTCATCTTTGCATTTCTTTTTTATGTTCGTATTAAAGCGCTGCTCTTCGAAAAACGTGAATGTTAGGTGCCATCTGTATCTTTATTTGAGTGTTTGAAGCATTAGCTTTTCAACATTTTGCGCCTGGCTATATTGTTAACCACTGTATACTTATCGCAATTTTGGATGCATTGTTTGTACTGTTGTCCCACTTTCCGCCCCCCCCCCTCCCCTGTGTAATGCCCGCCCGGGCCTTTAGGGTATTTGAATAAATAAATAAATAAACTTTCCGTGTCTGGCTAATCTCGGACCCGCTAACAGACCAGTATAGGCTAGCTTTGGATATATTGGCCCAGAACATATCAAAGTTGAATGTAAGGTTTTTACTATATTCAGTTAAGCCCCGGAGGAGTAACGAGGAATCTAATTTCCTTGTTCACGTACCGCAATAACGTGTGTTGTTGGGAATTATTTAGGTGAAATCACCAAAAATAAAATCTGTAACGTAAACAAATCGATTCGTGTGCATATAGTGATTTTATTGAATGTCGTGGTCATCAACCTGTAGATGCCTTGGGGCGCACGTGTATTTTGACTTAACATGCATCACAATATCGACCTGCCTCTGGACTCTAATAACAGATCATTTGGTCTTCCTATTGGTAACGTTAAACACGTCCCTATCGACGTTAAAAAACTGGCATATACAAATGTAATCCACCTTAAAATTCAATATGCAGTGGCTATTTGAGATCGATCCTTATCAAGCCTACGTTATTGCTAATATCGAATCCTAGCAGGACCGTGCTGTGCGTTTTATATTTTTCAGACTGCACACTTTTCACAAGTGCTACAGCATTACAAAAAAGTGTCAAAGTGAAAGATTCTTTACATCGTCGTGAACAAGCTTGTTAGCTCGTTTAAAACCTCTTCGTAAGCTTTATCATCATCCCTTACTTTGCAGTGATTTGTTCATGTCATCTTTGCACGAGGTGATAATTCTACCAAACTTAAATGCGTAAAGGGTTATTGATCGTCTTCGGCCAATCCATTCATACCTCGTAGAGAGAGAGAGAGAAAGAGAGAGAGAGAAAAGCACAACATAAAGGTAGGGGGGTTAACTAGGAGACGCCGTACAGGCTACCCTACACGTAGGGAAGGGAGCACAAAGAGAAAATGGAACAAAAGAGTGGTAATATTCATACCTCGTAATTTTATTGCGTGGTACAACTTGCCATCGGATATCACTACACAAACTGGCAAAAAAATTCCAAAAACTGCTTCGCTGTGACGAAACTGTGTAGAATATTTTGATGACGTTTTTCCTGTTTTCCATCTTGTCATGTTACGCATAATGTTTCATTCATGCTTGTTGCGATTGTTCTTCCGAAATATTGCGATTATTAATATATTTGTGCCTCACTCTGTGTAATATTTTCCTCTTGATGGCCTTGAGTACGGAATAAAAAAATAAATAATTAAATAAATCTAACAGAAATCAATGAAATATCAAGGAACTGAGATTTTGATATGAAAAAAGAAAGAAAGAATAGAGAGCAGTTTCCTTCCCATCCCATCGTCCAACACAAACAAAAGTCAGACTTCTGTCAGCGTGCAAAGGCAACTTCAACGCCTTTCAGGAAGCTTTCAGTTTTGCGCGACGTTGATGAAGCGACGAGAGACGCATTATTGGGTCTTTTCAGTGACTACCGTCGAAAACGTGTGGGTTCTGGTGGGACACATACAATTTTTCTTTAAGTTCCAAAAAAGAAATTTTAGGCATTTAAACGCTTATGAGCATATGCATGGAATGGGTATTCGGTAACATTATTATTATCATTTATTATTATTTTTATTATTATTATTATTATTATTATTATTATTATTATTATTATTATTATTATTATTATTATTATTATTATTATTATTATTATTATTATTATTATTATTATTATTATTATTATTATTATTATTATTATTATTAAACTCTTTTTGTCCTCACCTTGACACCTTCCAAAACTCGCTTTGTTCATTTATATTGGATGTTCGTAGCGTTGTATTCTAAATAGTACTTTATCTCATATAACTCCTACTTTCTAGCCTAAAATATTTAATTTACTTCACTTCTTCTTTTTCTCCTATACAATGCTGTCTGTATCTTGAACTGCTTTTTATCAGTTTCTTAATTATATTTTAGCTTTAAACTTTATATTTGAATCTTACTGTCCCGCGTTCAATTCTATTTATTGTACTTTTCTGTATTTCTAGCCTGTGTTTTAGGTAACACGCACTTGTTGCTCCTTTAATGGTTGTTTATTTTATGTATATATATTTTTATTACTATAATCAATGTCAGTTATTTGTTGCTTTTTTTTTTTCTCTCTGTATATATCGTTTTTTTTCTTTCGTGATGTGCTCAACAATTCTCTCACTGTGTATATAAGACATGCTACTCATTGATTTTTTTTCTTTTCGTGATAGTGTTCGTCTCAGGTTCATTTCATGTGTTATTTCCTCTTCTGTGTTTTATATGTGTGTGCAAAACGTGTGTGTGCATTTTCTTTTTTTATCTTTTTTTTATTTGTGCTGCATCAAGAAGACCACATGGTTGTTCCTGCGCACATTAAATAAAGATTGATTATTATTATTATTATTATTATTATTATTATTATTATTATTATTATTATTATTATTATTATTATTATTATTATTATTATTATTTTATACCTGGGCTATAGCCGGATACCAGTAAAGAAGCTTCACCGATTCTTGCGAATCGAATCATTTAAATGCCACTAAAAAGAACCCTTGCTGTAATATTTTAACGCTAGAACTCTATAGAGGACATCTGTATAAGTACTTCGCTGAAATTTAAGAGCTTAACGTGGAGCCTATAATTTACAAATGATTTTTAAATATGACTTTGGCAACCAGTCACATCTGATTAGTGCGACACTACCCTGCACTCTTCAGCCTGACGAGGGCGAGACGGAGGGGGGTGGTCGCTGTCGCGACTTGTTTTCTTCATTTTGTTCTTGCGTGCCGGCGGGCGCTGAGTTGAAGGTGGAGACAAGAATAATCATTTTCGATCACCCACATGTTCGCTGCTAATGAAGCTAGCTTAATAATATTTGCCTTACGGTGAGAACTGATGGGATAGCCATCGCTTGATCGCGTTTTACAGCTTTAGCATATAACATTTCATGGGCCTTTTAAATCTGCTAGCGAGTGAACACAGACTGTGCCAGAAGAAAAGACGTTCATCGCGCCTTATGCGAATTAACGGTGGTGACGTTAGCATCTGTCTATGTTGGCTGAAGGGCATACGTTTGGGGGCACCTGCTGCTTTTTTCTTGCGTTGTGCCCGACTATTTCTTGTTTTACTAAGCTATCGTTAATAATGTTGCAGTTCATGAGAAAACAATGCTTGCGTTCGTTGTCGCAGAGTGTTTGTTGCCAAGCAAAACAAATTTTGCTGTTTAATGTCTCGAAAGGCAAATGGGATTCATAGGACTACGCAGTGAAAAGCTGCGGATGTTTTTACAATATTTGGATTTCGATTATGTGCACTAACATCGCGCAGCACACGGGCGCCATTTCAGTTCCTCCTTCAATCAACATTCAGCCAGAATGGAACCAGGATCATCAGTAGCCAACAGCCTTAACAAGTGAGCATCGTTGAGGGTTAGTTCAGAAATTACCGTACAAACGACTGTGAAAAAGAAAATCGGTGACACGGGCAGGAGTTTGAAGGGAAACCCGAATGAGATTACATCCCCTAGTGTTACCACGGGACTACCCTACGCAAAAATTCTTTTCCTGGTGCCAACTTTGTAAAAGGTTTGCAACGTGGTGAAGGGTCCAGCAAAAGGTGTGCTTCCGTTTTAAACACTTCATCGACAAGGTCAGAAGAAACTCCGCATGATCTGCATCTTTCTGTGTGTGATGTTCCTCTCCAGCTGCCTAACTCCGGGGTTTGCCGTTTAGTATTTCTGTGTTTTCATTCGACATCAGTATGCCTCTTCTAATAACATGTACACTAGGGATAGAAACTTACTAAGCTGCTGTGAATTTAGTTTTCCTGAATTGCCTGTAAGCATGCACATATAGGCAGTATTATGCTTTCACCACACAACTATGGTTACAAAACGGTAACAGAAATTCATTATGCCACCAGTACAACCGTACCGCTGTGTAATTTAAAATCTTTTTACCTGAAGCATGGAAGACCACAGCGAGCAATAACTTTTGGTAGCCAGCCCGCAAGAATTTGTGACAGCGTCATGTTTCCCTAAGGCTTCTGCAGTCATTCCAAATGCACCCGTAAAACTTATTAGCATTCACGCAAAGGGAACACTGAAGAAAGTTAAGGCGACGTATTTGTGGAAGTATTGGGTTGGAGGTAGAATTGACCATTCCTCAGAAATGCGTCTTGCTACAGGCGCATAGAAAGTCTAAATACAGACTTTTGTGCAGTCGTCGGCAAAAGAAGGTTCTCTTTCATTGTCACTGTGACAACGAATGAATTCTAATCAACATTGTCATTATATTGGAATTATGCGCTCCTGAGAACCGTAGTATGCATTCTGTCGTTTGTTGAAACGAGCTGAACCGATCACATGAACACTTCTAACCTGAAATTTCACGTTTAAAAAAAGCAGGCATCTGGAAGAGTGGAATCACTTTTCGACATCCACTAATCATGAAGGATCTAGAACTGGGAAATAACAATATCTAACTTGCGTTGCGTACCTAGCAGGCAGTAGTATTGTCCCTCAATGCATCACGGCTCGCTGCACAAAGTTAGTACTTAGCTGCTTTCTTCTTTTGCTACTGGTGTCTCTGGTGCCATTGATCCAATGTAGTTTAATAGAAACAAAGAGGTGTCTGAGGTTATTTCGTTGAAAATTTTTGATGACATTTGCAGAATTGTGCAAAAGAAGGAGCGCCTGCACAGCAAGTATGCTCTCAACTGACACTGCGAAGTTTTCATCGTAGGTGCACGCAGTCAGTAAAATGTATGCGGCTTATCTTAAAGAGAGGAATGGAACGCACTGCTATTAAAAGTCGCTCACGTACTTAGAGCATGGGATAGATGAACACGGCAAGGACAGAAGTAGTGTCCACAATGTGAATGAAAAAACTGTTAACACTTCTCGGTGTATTAATCGCAAGCAATTTAAATTGGTCTGAACATATTGATACGGGGAAGAAGGCTAGCGCAGGAAACCACAGCAGGTGATGAGCAAGTGTTCACAGCACAGCAGAGCAGAACACAGCAGATGTTCAGGCAAGCCTCAACGGTTTCTTCAGCTTCGTCGTCTCTCACTCTATTTTCTATCGTCGTCCTCTTCGGTGGCATATACGTAACAATATAATTAAAATAGTCGCCGAGAGCTATAAAACACTGGGATTTATTAGAACAACATCATAATCCCCCCCCGTCCGTCCGCAAAATGGCATGTGAAACCTTCGTACGACCCAAACTCGAATACGCATGGGCAATCTGATGTCCACATCAGATTTACCTCGCCAATTCTTTGGAATCAGTGCAGAACCGCGCTGCTTGTTTTATATCTTCAAAGTAGGACTACGAAATCAGTATCAGAAGTATAAAATCGTCACTGGATCTTCCCCTATTGGTCTTCCGCCGCAAAATATCACGCCTATGCCTCTTCCACAAAATATTCTATCACTTCACGCATCTACGCCAATCTCTTCTTCACCCACCAGCATGTTCATCTCGACGTTTATTCAATTGATTAAGTGTACAGCGCCTACATGGATCAGCATCTGTTTTTATTAAACCATTTTTGCCAACAGCAATACAGGAATGGGATGAATTGCCAGATCCTGCTGTCATGAAAAGTGACCCTGTCAAATTCAAACAATGCCTACTGTCTGGCTTTGAACATTAAATTTGTCTTTAATTTATTTCCTTACCCATAGTTTGATTATTTCACATGCTCTCCTTGATTGCAATTTTTTATTTTACTGATTCTATTCGTTGTACTACTTACTCTCATTGTATGCTTATACATATCTGTTTTACAAGATTTTTTCGTGGTTGTTTTAACGTTTTGGCTTTCCTCACGTACTGTTTTAAAATGCACGTTGCTTCCCCCCTCCCCCTTATGTAATACCCTGTAAAGGTCCTTAAGGGTCAATAAATGACCATGGTGATGATAATGTCCATTTTCTTTAGAATGCAGTTTTCCAAGTATGCAAACTAGTCATCGAAGGCTTCAAGCTTTAGGTGAACATAGGCAAACATGACCACAACTCACTGCCCCGCAAGGTCCCTCTGTTAAATTCAGCACCACAATTTGAAAACGCTACATTGAATTACCTTGAGGCAGATATTGGTTTTTAGTCAGTCCTTGGCCGTTCATGTTGAATTCACTCCCTTTGGCTTGTTTTCGAATTTCTGCTTTTAATAAATTTCTTGTAAGACTTTCTTATTTTTTAGTTGCAATACTAATCACTACTTGCAATTACACATTGATGCCTTACATACTGACTTTACGACGCATTTGCATACAAGGCGTGTATTTGATTTCTGTCCTCTATCCGTCGTGCTTGAAGTGTGAGTGCACTGCTGTAGCCACGAAATAAAATACACCCTCTAAGAACCTCTGGACCAACAGTATAGATAAAAATATTTAAAGCACTCTCGGGGGATGCTGCACCTGTAATTCTCAGTATACAAGTATACTAATGTCCCAGCTTTCGCCAGTTTCTATTACACTATAACAAACGCACTGATTACGTCATTGTTTAACGGCGGCCTTGTCGTGAGCGAGATTAGAGACCAACGCCGACGAAGCGCCGTTCAGTGGGCGTGTTGCGGTGGTGTTGCGGTGGTGTTGCGGCGGCAGAATGCGCGCAGGCGTAGCACATGTCGCCCCCGCGCGTGTGGGTCGCCGCCGGAAGACGAGTTCTGTGACGGAGCGACTCTGCTTCGTGCAGACGGTGTTATATCACAGCAGTCTTTTCCGGGCAAATTCAGGTCGAGAGTCACGGTGGATACGATTACCACCACAAAGCTTGCAGGATTGCATGCACGGAATGATGGAAGAGGAAAGAGAAAGCGGGAGCTACATTCTCCCCCTGCCTCCCCCTGTCTGACTACTACTGTCGACTGGGTGAATGTTCGCGTACTGGTTTAATTAGAATTGGTTTCGGGCAACGAAACCATACAGTTACGGATTCATTAGAAGCCCTAGAGCTTTTTTCGCTTTTAAAAATATACGAATTATGTGATAGAGTTTGTCGGAAATACAAGAAATATGTACTTTCGAAAATTTCTGAACGTACGTACGTGACTTGTAATTAAACAAGTATCAGAACCAAGTATGAAACAAAATGAGTGCTTAATGTCACAGTTTAGAACGTGCCTTTAATTGTTCCTGAGTTAATACATCATTTTTACAAATGTTTTACAAATCTTGCAAATACCTACATCACAATGAAAATGCAAAAGTCTTTTTAGGTGGCTTAATACTAACTCTACGTTTCTCCAGCGCTTCCTCATTGATGTTTAAGAAGCGCTGTGTTGGTATGCGTGTTCGAAATTAGTGGACGAAGATATGCTTCTCGGTAGGTCAAATATTTTCGCAAAACTCGACGTCACTCATATCCTTCATTGCCCATTGTCACCCTCTTTATTCTACTTACTTGCAGCAGAATGAGCTACTGCTAACCGACTTCCGAGGAAACATAACTAACGTATTTGGTAAAGAAGCACTGCAAGATAACAATACATCGTTTAGCATTTACTTTGCGAGCTCAGAAGACCCCTGAAATACTCCAGTTTGTGGATTGCGACTGCACGCGGGTGTGCCTGTTTCCATTAGTTTTGTGTTAGTCGAATCTCATATGAGCCCTGTTAATATGGGCTAATCGAATTATGGACAATGTTTCTAGGGATCCAAAAAATTTGAAAGTATTGACGTCGGGTTAATATGAAAATTTCCTGCCCGAGCGACGGACATGGGAAAGTGCTGAGAACCCATTGAACTTCGTGCCTCGCAGAAAGCCTCACTCAATAGTCCAGTGCGTCGTGGGATATGAACAATAGTAGTGGGAGCTAGGTGATCAACAATGAGATGCCACCAAGCATGCGTGGTAGTAGACAACCAGGCACGTGAAGCTACATCATGTTAGTTCAACCATAATGACAACTACGATATAGGACTCAGAACTGCCAAAAGTTTGTGTAAATTAAACTTCATGACTATCAAATTGCATGCGTGCTGATTCTAATCATGTGACATGGTAATTTTTTTCCGAATATATATATATATTTTCAGAATTCGTTATTACAGACAACTCGATTTATGGGCACATTTACACGGGCATCAAAGTGTCCTTTCTAGCGGGGCGTGTATGCATACTTTCATTTGGACGGCATAGAAAACGGTGGGGTTCTAACGTATTTAAACAGAGTAGAACGTGCGAAGCTTTTACGCGCAGACTAAAGTTGATGGAGACGACGGCGTGCTGAGTACAACGGGGAATGTTTTATAGCTACGACGTTCACACTCGGTTCGACGAGAGATTCCTGGCATCCCTGGAATGGAAAGTTGCGATACGCCCTTCGGTCATGTCATGACACTTTTAAATGGTGTGCTGATTCCCCAACTTATGAGCGCACAACGCGGACACGAAACAACGGTACCATGACCCAAAAGTGTGCTCCCGGGCAACCGAAGCTGCCAAACGTGAGAGACAGTTGAATCACTATGCGTCAGTTGAGCATGTGAGCGACAATTCAGCAACTACCAGTTTGGTTATATTGTTACCCGTACTAACCGTGTCAGTTGTGAAGGGGAAGAAGACGAAGATCGTGCGGAGTGCGTGTAGTTCTGGGCCACTGCTGCTTTGCCTGGTCAAGCGCCTGTTCTCTGCCTCCTGCACTTCAGCGCCCTAACCTCGTCCCCAACTCCGTCCCCTCCTGGAAGATATATATAGTGGCTGCACAGTAACCATAGTTCTGCATTAAGAAAGTAACAAAACTCCCATAAAGAAAGCTAGTAGACAAGGAGACACAATCTCCTCAGTACTATTCACAGCTTGCTTAAAGGAAGTATTCAGAGACTTGGAATGGGAGCAGTTAGGGATAAGGGTAGATGGAGAATACCTCAGTAATCTGCGATTTGCTGATGACATTGCCTTGCTAAGCCACTCAGGGGATGAAATGCAAATAATGATTGATGATCTAGAGAGAAAAATTAGAAAGGTAGGCTTGGAAATCAATATGCAGAAGACTAAGGTAATGTTCAACAGCCTCGGGAAGGAACAGCAGTTGACATTAGGTAGCGAAGTACTGGAAGTAGTAGGCGAGTATGTCTACTTGGTGCCTAAAGACGAAATACAAATAACCGTTTGACTGAACGCACGTTTGTCGCGCTTGCGAAAAACGCCGCTAGAGTGGTTCCTGAACTCAGGAACGAGCAAATTTTTATTTACTCATACCTCTGATACTTCATTACCCAGAACATGTATCGTGCTTTAACACTCTGACAGAGCCCGTCCCCGATCATCGCCTCATACAGGGGGCATAGGCCCTCCAGGCTACACTACAAAGGCAAGAAGTGCAGGTAGGACACTGCAAACACAAAAGAATGTTCTCACTCTTAAATTCCATTACATCATTTTTGACTATTTCGTCTTCTGTTTTTCGGCCGATGTCACTGGCGCGGAAATCATTTTCAGGCAATTGAGTCCTCCCAGCAAAAAGTGCAACGGCTGGAGCTTCCGTGTCGTGCAATTCTCGCCTAGTCCTCAAGGAGACTGGGAGTCCTTGCTGCCAAATGCCTTGAAGAATGCTCGCCTGCTGTCGGTCGAAGCGTAGTGAGGCCGCAAACTGAACAACGCGTTACCACATGGCCTTCATCGGCCGGTCTAACGCTCTAGCCGGTGTTTATGCAGGCCTTCCGGCTGCTAGCCGAACGTTGACGCCCAAATGACATTCAGGAAGTGCTTTATTTATTTCCATTCGCATGCACCTATGCCAGGCACCAATGGATGTGGGATGGCCTTTACTTTTGAATGGTCTGGTAGAAGTCTGCATGAGAGATTTTCGAATGCCTTAAGGGGGGTGGGGACGAGTCATTCTCGAATTGTGTCAGTGAACAAACATTGCAAGATACTTGTGCAAAACGCCGATGACGTACGTACATATTATACCAGTCTGTGTGATGAGTGCATAGGTTTAGACACACACACACACACACACACACACACACACACACACACACACACACACACACACACACACACACACACACACACACACACACACACACACACACACACACACACACACACACACACACACACACACACACACACACACACACACACACACACACACACACACACACACACACACACACACACACACACACACACACGCACGCACGCACGCACGCACGCACGCACACACACACACACACACACACACACACACACACACACACACACACACACACACACACACACACACACACACACACACACACACACACACACACACACACACACACACACACACACACACACACACACACACACACACACACACACACACACACACACACACACACACACACACACACACACACACACACACACACACACACACACACACACACACACACACACACACACACACACACACACACACACACACACACACACACACACACACACACACACACACACACACACACACACACACACACACACACACACACACACACACACACACACACACACACACACACACACACACACACACACACACACACACACACCTGCATTTAGGAGATTAAGAAATAGGTACAGCATTCCTTGTAAAAACCTGCATTGACGTTTACAAAAAAAAGTAGACACATTTCATATTCGGCCGCGAGTATGCAGAAACTAAGATGTTTGTCGGGAAGCGTCCACCACAAGATGGAAGGTTTTTGAGTGCGGATTTGTTACGCTGTGAGCAAGCCATTTATTCAAAAAAGCGCATCCGCAGGATTCAGCTCGCTTTCCTGTAAGAATTCCTTCGGGTGGCCTAAAAAGGCGCCACGTGTGCAAAGCGACTTCATTATCGTCTAACGATTGCGCAGACAGAACTAATTTTCTGTAGGGGGTGGGGGGGGGGGGGTGCTAGCTCGTTGGTCGAAAAAGAAAGGGTGGAACGAAAAGGGCAAATAAAGGGCAAAAGGAGGGTGGGAGAGAGGAGATGTAGCACTTAGAACATTTCGGGGGTTATTCGCACACCAAACACGCCCCCTGGCTGCGCCCCTGCATTTCAGCATCGTCCACAATTTATTGTCTAAAATACGGTGCTTCTGAGTGAATGTCTGCCATTGGACGACAATGTCTCGGGCTCTAGGTACTGATGTGCCAAGTTTGATTCCAAGAGAGAGAGAGAAACCTTTATTATCGACAAAGGTCGGAGGGAAGCCTCATAGGAAAATTTCAACATCAATGCACAGTTACGTATTGCGCACGTAATTTCTTCCACGTGGTCGGCGTGTTAGTGCAGCGAATACAGACGCCACCGTCAGGACTATGAGACTCGCTGCCTTTGATACTCTGAGAAATTTTGTATAAATTCGTTATGCGAACCAAAACCCAAGTTCTCGAACAGGCTTGAATGTAGCAACGCTAGTTTATATTATCTTTTGTGTAACAAAAGTCACATTTTCTAATTGTTACGACAATAAAAAACTCACTATACCGACGAATGGTTTACAGTGAACTGACCGTGCCGGCTAACGAGTTCGCATAGTGCAAAGAAAGGATCATCATCATCATCATCATCATCATCATCATCATCATCATCATCACCAGCCTGATTATACCCACTGCAGGGCGAAGGCCTCTCCCATATTTCTCCACTTTACCCGGTTCTGTGCTAGCTGCATCCACTTGACCCCTGCGAACTTCTTAGCCCACCTAACTTTCTGCCGCCCCCTGCTACGCTTTCCTTCCCTTGGAATCCAGTTTGTTACCCTTAGCGACCATCGGTTATCCTCTCTTCGCACTACATGTCCTGCCCACATCCATTTCTTCTTCTTAATTTCTACTAGAATGTCCGTAACTTGAGTTATTTCTCTGACCCACTCTGCAGGCTTTCTATCTCTTAATGTTACCCCTACCATTTTTCGTTCCATAGCCCTCTGGGTTGTCCTCAACTTAAGTAGAACTCTCTTGGTTAGCCTCCAGTTTTAGCCCCATAGGTGAGTACAGGCAAGATGCAACTGTTGTATACTTTCCTCTTGAGCGATACCGGTAAGCTGCCAGTCATAATCTGCGAGTGCTTGCCAAATGCGCTCCATCCCAATCGTATTCTTCTTGTTATTTCCTTTTCGTGGTCCGGATCTGCGGTTACTACCTGTCCTAAGTAGACATATTCGCCTACTACTTCCAGTATTTCGCTACCTAATGTAAACTGCTGTTCCTTCCCGAGGCTGTTGAACATTACCTTAGTCTTCTGCATATTGATTTTCAAGCCTACCTTTCTACTTTTCCTGTCTAGGCCATCAATCATTATTTGCAGTTCATCCCCTGAGTTGCTTAGCAAGGCAATGTCATCAGCAAATCGCAGATTACTGAGGTATTCTCCATCTACCCTTATCCCTAACTGCTCCCATTCCAAGTCTCTGAATACTTCCTCTAAACAAGCTGTGAATAGTACTGGGGAGATTGTGTCTCCTTGCCTAACACCTTTCTTTATGGGAATTTTGTTACTTTCTTTATGCAGAACTATGGTTGCTGTGCAGCCACTATATATATCTTCCAGCACTTTCACGTACGGCTCGTCTACCCCCTGATTTCGCAATGCCTGCATCACCGCCGAGGTTTCAACTGAGTCAAATGCTTTTTCGTAATTAATGAATGCTATGTATAAGGGCTGGTTATATTCCGAGCATTTTTCTATCACCTGATTGATGGTATGGATATGATCGATAGTAGAGTACCGTTTCCGAAACCCTGCTGGATCCTTTGCTTGATTGCAGTCTAAGGTTGTCCTGATTCTATTAGCGATTACCTTAGTAAATACCTTATACGTAACAGACAGTAAGCTGATTGGTCTGTAATTTTTAAGGTCCTTAGAGTCCCCTTTCTTGTGAATGAGGATAATGTTTGCATTCTTCCATGGTTCCGGTACCGTCGATGACACCAGGCACTGCGTATACAGGGTGGCCAGTTTTTCTAGCACGATATCCCCCCCGTCCTTCAGCAAATCTGTAGTTATCTGATCCTCTCCAGCTGATTTCCCCCTTTTCATAGTTTCTAGTGCTTTCTTGACCTCATCCTTCGTCACTGGTGGAACGTCTGATTGTTTTTCCCTACCGCCAATCTCATTACGGTCCTGACTACTATTGCTACTGTAGAGAGCTGTATAGAACTCCTCGGCTACTTTGACTATCGTTTCCATATTAGTGATGACGTTGCCCGCCTTGTCCCTTATCGCATACATCTGGTTTTTGCCTATGCCCAATTTCTTCTTTACCGCTTTAAGGCTTCCCCTGTTCTTTACAGCATGCTCAATTTTCTCCATGTTATACTTCCTTATATCGGCCACCTTGCGCTTATTGATTAGCTTTGATATCCCGGCCAATTCGATCTGGTCTGTTGGATTGGAAGCTTTCATACTCTGGCGTTTCTTAATCAAATCTTTCGTCTCCTTAGACAGCTTGCCGGTATCCTCTCTAACTATCCTACCGCCTACTTCTACCGCGCACTCAGTAATGACATCTCTGAAATTATTGTTCCTTGCCTCTAGGGTAATGTCGTCATCCTCAGTTAGAGCTGCAAACCTATTCTGTAGCGAGATCCTGAACTCTTCTGCCACCCCCCTCACCGCTAATTCGTTGATGGGTTTGTTTCTTACTAATCTGTTGCGTTCCTTCATCAGATTTAGGCTAATTCGGGACCTCACCATCCTGTGGTCACTGCATCGCACTTTCCCGATTACCTCTACATCTTGCATAATGGAGGGGGTTGAACACATTATGAAGACGATTTCATTTTTAGTTTCTCCGTTAGGACTTTTCCATGTCCATTTCCGATTCTTCCGTTTGCTGAAGAAGGTATTCATGATTCGTAAGTTATTGCGGTCTGCAAACTCAACTAGTAACTCCCCCCTGCTATTCCTAGAACCAATGCCATAGTCACCTACTGCCTTGTCTCCTGCCTGTTTTTTCCCTACCTTGGCATTGAAATCGCCCATTAGTACAGTATACAGCGTCTTTACTTTTCGTATTGCCGATTCCACATCTTCATAGAAGCTCTCAACTGCCTGGTCATCATAACTACATGTAGGTGCATAGGCCTGTACAACCTTCAGTTTATACCGCTTATTAAGCCTAATTACGATGCCTGCATCCCTCTCATTAATACTATAGAATTCATCTATATTGCCTGCTATATACTTATTGACAAGGAAACCTACTCCTAGTTGTCGCCTCTCTGGTAAGCCTCGATAACACAGTACATGCCCATCCTTCAGTACAATATATGCCTCATTCGGCCTCCTAACCTCACTAAGCCCTATGACATCCCATTTCATGCCCTCTAGTTCCTCTAACAGCACTGTTAGGCTAGCTTCACTAGCTAGGGTTCTAGCATTAAACGTTGCCAGGGTCAGTTTCCAATGGCGGCCTGTCCAGCGGAGCCAGGCTTTCTTAGCACCCCCTGCTGCGTCACAGGTCTGACCGCCGCCGTGGTCAGTTGTTCCGCAGCCGCTGGTGACTGAGGGCCGGGGTTTTATGGAGCTTATCATAGGAGGTTGTGGCTAATTACTGCACCAGGGTGGCCAACTCCTGTTCTGGTGAGGGAGTGCGTTGCCTGAGGTGTTCACCGGCATCAGGTTGCACCCCAAACCTGTTTATGCAATTCCATCGACACGCGGATTTTTATTTATTTTTTTTTCATCCGGTGGAGAATTGCGCGGCACCGGGATTTGAACCCCGGTCCTCTTGCATGCGAGGCGGATATTCTACCGCTACGCCACCGCACCGGTAAGAGCATTGTAAAGGAAAGCAAAGATGTGTAATACATGCTTATGAAGTGCACCCTCTCGAGATGACTTGTGAGCACCATCATGGAGAACGTAGGGCCCCCATCGCATCTGTGCTGGTGGTGATCTCGGCATCATGTGACTAAAAAGTGTGCACGCACAAAGTACACCCACTCACTGGCTTCAGGCTTATCAACTCTAATCAGGCCTGCATTTTAAACTGATGCACCATCCTAACATACAATTATCATGGTGCAGAGGTGACATGATATCGGTGCTACACTGATTGCCTGCAGTATATGCACAGGTGCACTAAGTACCTGCTTACGAAATGAAAAACAGCTATGCTGCAGATGGAGCGAGACAACAGAGAGAGACACATACACAGCTAAACTGCCAGCTATCTTTGAAGTGCTTGGAGTAGGTCTCAAAACAAAATGTAGAGAACACGAAAACAACAGCCGCTGTGGGATGCAGTCAGAGAGGTGAGACAGTGAAAAAAGAAAACTAGGCCAGTCCGTTTTCAAGTAGGATGATATGACCTTGTTTCGACTGAAAGTACACCCACTCACTGGCTTGAGGCTTATCAACTTTAATCAGGTCTGCATTTTCAACTGAAGCACCATCATAACATACAATTATCATGGTGCAGAGGTGATAAGATATCGGTGCTACGCTGATTGCCTGCAGTATATGCACAGGCGCACGAAGTACCTACTTACGGAATGAAAAACAGCTATGCTGCAGAAGGAGCGAGACAACAGAGAGAGACACACACACAGCTAAACTGCCAGCTATCTTTGAAGTGCTTGGACAGGACTCAAAAAAAAAAAAATAGAAAACACGAAAACAACAGCTGCTGTGGAATAGTGAAAAAAGAAAACTAGACCAGTCCGTTTACAAGTAGGATGATATGACCTGGTTTCGACTGAAAGTACACCCACTCACTTGCTTGAGGCTTTTAAACTCTAATCAGGCCTGCATTTTCAACTGATGCACCATCGTAACATACAATTATCGTGGTGCAGTGACAAGATATCGGTGCTACGCTGATTGCCTGCAGTATATGCACAGGTGAACGAAGTACCTACTTACGGAATGAAAAACAGCTATGCTGCAGAAGGAGCGAGACAACAGAGAGAGACACAAACACTGCTAAACTGCCAGCTATCTTTGGATAGCAGGATCCTTAAAACAAAATTTAGAAAACATGAAAACAACAGCTACTGTGGGATGTAGTCAGAGAGGTGAGACAGTGAAAAAAGAAAACTAGACCAGTCCATTTTCAAGTAGGATGACATCAACTGGTTTCATGCTCAGTCTTCAGCTTACTTTATGCACAGTGCAGTAAATGCTGTCTGCAATTATTTTCTTTCTGGAAGGCTATTTTAATTATTGTTTTCATGTAACATATATTTGGCTCACTTCTAATACAAACTTCAAAGAGCCAGAAAAATTGTCTTATCAGACATCTGTCTTAGCAAGAGTCTACCGTACACCTCACCTCTAGATTCAGTTTTTGCTCAAATGTATCAAACTGATAAACTTGCTGTCTCATTTCATGTATGCTGATCCAGCTGTACAAGGAGAAGTGCTAAATGATGTGATGGAAAAAGTGGCTCCTGTTGCCAAATCAAAACTTGCTGTGCAGAAACCTGACTGAAATTAACCACAATCATGTGCCAAATGCAAGGACAACTGTATTTTGTTCAACAGAATAAAAATATTTTAAAACCATCATGACATGCTTAGGAGCTTTGATTCTTTAAGGGGAAATGCTCCTCGAAAGCCTTCTTTCTCGGTAATATGCTAGGTGACTGACAATCATAGTTGGGTCTCCTTTTACCAATTCTGTTTGCATGCTTGTGCAGCTTTTGGACATGCAACAAGCGTGACAGCAGAGCGCAAGTTTTCCTCATTTATTTTCACACTCCACACTTGGAGCAATTGAGCAAATTGATGTAATTCTCTTTGCACGCACCATTCCGAGAAAATTTTGTACCCGGTGTTCCAGTGGCTGATTTTACACCTTGATAGGCGATTCTGCAAACATTTTTTGGTAGAGGAGCGCAAATAGTAGTTTGTCGAAACTGAATCAGATATGAACCAATAGTGGTAGCACCAAATCGAAAACAATATATTTGTGCTAATATTCAGTATTTCTGCAAACACTGATATAAAACAACGAGCAAGAGTGCAAGACATTGAAAGCTCATTAATTCAAGCCTCAAGAATTTGAACTTCTGGACAATTCAAACTCTGCTATTCTGTACAACCAAGTTCCATAGAAATATATGCCTATGTATAAAAAAGGCCTGTTAATGCACGGATAATTTTATTAGCTGGTTTCAGATTCGTGTGGCCAGACTGCAGTGACGGCAGCTTTCAGCCGTGCATCAGCCAGCCAACAGAGTGTAGCATTTCGGACGCTCACTGGAGATACTGCACCTTTCTATCTTCTTTCACTGCGTACACTCGTCAAAGGCTGTTCAGCAAGTTTTAAGCATCTCTGCTTTGATGCTCCTGACAATGTGAACAAAAGCACTGATGGAAATATGAAAAGTACTCATTGTATAGTCCTTGTCTACAAAGCAGGCAACCACAACCCTATCTTTCGAGAAATAAGTTCACCATAATGCAAGTCGTTATAAATTATTTCGAAGCCATTTGGAATTTTTGCACGATTCAAACTTATTTGTCGGTTTCATGAAGTTTGAATTTACAACCTTTTACTGTATAACCTTTGGAGTTAAGGCTATAGCTAATACAAGACTCACAGTCAAGCTCCACATGAATAAAAATGTTTTTTCGTTACTGATGATGAAAAGCATAAACCCAGGACATGAGACGAGTGAGAGCACGTATGAGCCATGGACTTTGATAATGGACATTTAGGCAAGGTTTGTAGAACTTGCCTTAGCCTTGCTGCATCACACAGCCTTAGGAGCCAACGATGGGGGCATTATGAATGCTGCCCTGAATCCTTTATTTTATTCATGCTAATCGCTGCAGGATGGAATCTGTTTGGGCCTTTTTTTTAAACTACACATATATTATATATATATATATATATACATACAAATATATATATATATATATATATATATATATATATATATATATATATATATATATATATATATATATATATATATATATATATATATATATATATATATATATATATATATATATATATATATATATATAACTATGCCGGACCCGATTAATTCAAGCCTCAAGAAATTGAACTTCAAAAATTTGAGAAGTTCATAACATATGTGATTCCCTTCAAATAATTTTCAACACAAGCTATTTCACTCGTTTGAAATACCAAAAAGATATTCGATTACCTATTCAAAATATTGAACATCACACACCACTACTTTTTGGTACTGACAAGAGTATAATGAATATATAATGTACCCGAAGTAAGAAGCTTAGAGAGAGAATTGAAAGTTATGTCTAGTGAAAGGGCTTGGATTTGGCAAAAAATAGGATTTGTTAATACCGTATAAGTGTGTGTAAGGGCCGACCCCAAACTTTCTGCGATCCACGAGGCAATAGCCTTCAAAATGCACATGCACAGGAGCTTCCAAACGCCGCCCACGGATGGCACCCAAAGTCGCGGGTCATCACCATTATCCTATTTTTCTTCTGCGGCGAGCTTCCGCAATGCATATTGGCATTGGTATTGCCAGCCGCGGCCACCCCGGCCGTTTTTTGAGACTGTCAAAGGCACGAGAGTAGTGGTAGTGTACAGACAAGGCCGTTAATTCCGGCATCTGCAACCACTGAACGTCAGCATCAATTGGCCTTTTATGGTTGAATTCCGAAGGCAGTACTCAGAATGGATGGCAAGCGGCAATCACGACAAGATGCCGACCGGTGGCTCAAGAGGGCACTGCTCGTGTCTCTGCTTGGCTCGAGTTTGTTCGCGTGGAGGTAACCGGGATTTCAAACAGTTTAGATGGGACTGAAGATGACGACTTGTGGGGTGCTCGGAGTTGGAAGACTCTGTGAGTGACTATTGAATGGTAAATAAACAGTGCACATTTATTGAACGGTCTATTTTTACTTGGAGAATAAATTTTTTTCTTGCACATGCTTTTTTGGTAATTCCAATAATGGACTGGTGCTGCTCGGGCAGTTACCGATTGTAGAACTGTGCAACGAAGACTATCCCTGACGACCACTTGGGTTGCCAATAAACCGGTACACATTTAATTTTGAACTGTGCGAGACGCATGCCTAACTGCGAGTGTATACTAGACGGCCATTGGAATTTTATGGGGCAGACGTATGCGGCATGTGTAATCGAAACAGCATGAGGTTTTTAGCGGGGTCAGCAGGCGGCATCGTCCAGCGACGTCTTGAAATTGCCACGCGTCTTTACGAAGCCTTTTCGTTTGATCATTGGACTGCTAGTTGGGAGTTTGCGAGCTTTTCACATTTATCTGTCTGGGTGCAGCCATACTGTCACTGAGCGCTCCCCTATTCGGATCGAAAAACATCGAACAGGCAGATTACTGCGCATTCGCGGCGCAGATCAGAAGGCATGCGCTCTCAGTGAAAGCGCAAACAGTCAAATTGTCTGATGATCGCCTCACAATTCTTTTCCAGGGAACGTTAGCTGCGAGCCCCAGATGAATACTTCTCCAAGTGAGATGTTCTCATGCTCTTGAGAGCAAACATGACAAGGCTGAAAGCTATCTCCTCGGATTTGAATATAACTTCCACTCTTCTGAAAACTATTTGTAAGGTGCAGTATCAGTAAGATTCATTCCGAGGTGGCCACAATTTTAGCGTCTACCGAGGACGTTCGGTTAACAAGTCTCTGAGAACTTTAAAGACAACTGTTGAATGTCCTGAACATAGCCTGATCAGCGGCGAATGATCGCAGTCGTCCATGAATGACCTAATATTGTCCTGGCGCTACCACGATCGAGTTTTTCGTACATGTCTAAATTAAATAAGAGTGGGGTACCAGGTAGTGTGCGCGTACTAGTATTTGACATTGCTCAAATGATAAACCAGCTTGTGGCGAGAAGAGAAACTACTCCGCCAGAAAGCAAGCCGCAACGCATTGGTGGACAACGCAAAGTAACGTGCCTCACCTTGTCAGCTAAACTTAAGAACGCGCCCACGGCATAGAGAATGCCGAACAAAACAAAGCCATGACGAATCGTCGGAACAACATATTTAGTGTGAGTACATCCCCTTTACATCGGGCTAACTCTATTTAACTGCTCCAGTAAAGAAAGTTTCTCGTGTCATTAGGCAAGTTCTCCGATGGAAAGTTAAGTAGTGTGCAGAGGCTACTGCATGACGTGTTATAAACCTTTGATTGGTGTAGTCAAGCGTGCATATTCCCACCTTCTATCATGGGTATGGCGCTAGCAGCTGGCCTGTCATGGCACTGATTCTTCGATGGTATGAGTTATTCATCAGCGGTTACAGTAATGTACATGCATATGGCCGTGTTATGACTCCTGTAAATAACTGGCCCTAATCAGAAAACGCAGGGAACTTAGTACTGCCTAATATTTTCTAGATGCACTGTTATTTCAGAATAAAAAAAAAAAGAAGGTTACGAAAAATCGCCTGCAGAGTGAAGTAAACTAAAGGAGTTAAAAGAAAAGCAGACGGCAAGGAACGAAGCCATAAAAAATACGTGCGATCCAAAAGGATAGCACAGAAAATTTCCTAAGTACTTAAATCTAGTATGCAACGCATCGACTGAGACACCATTAAAATGTAAGTATTCTTAGAAGCTATATTCTTTTTTTCCCTCTCGTAATGAAACAGCGCCACTAGGCCATGCAAAGCGATATGTTACAATAATTACAAAACTAGAGTTGTCAAATCGCTTTCCTTCTCACAATATTTTTATTAGTACTATTAAGCATTGCATTTGCGAATGAAGAGCACTCACTCCGGAGGTTTTCATTCTACCCGAGATTTTTAGAAGTGGCTTTTGTCGACGGTCACCTGTTAATCTAAATAGCTAAATAGGAGCTGCCTGTAAGTCCGCAGCGTAGCCCTTAGCTGTCTTGCCATTGTAAACACGCGCACTGGAATTTTTACGTAAGGTTTATTCATTCATAATGACCAAAATTAAGTCTTAGTATTTTATGTGGCGATGCGGAGAATCAGCATCAAGTATGTCTCTAAATCCGGGTCCGCGTGGAGCTTTCTTTTTTCCCACTAACTCACTTCGCGTGTGAAAGCTATGTGATCGCGCTGCTAAGCTTGCAATATACAGAGAAGAAAACAAGTTAAACAAATATCCTACACTGTACTGAGGCTACGTGCGGGAACAACGTACACATTCGATCGCACTCGTCTTAAACGCTCTGACGGTGCGCTGCAGAAAAAATTTAGGTATTTATTTATTCATTATTTGCACTTCAAACGCTCCTGATAAGGTGTATTAAATGAGCGATGGTCAAATGTCCAAGTGAAGAGTGATTCAACGGCAGTCTTGAAGTGGTGTAGGTCGGAGTAGTGCACAGCGTTGGCAGGCAGGTAATTCCTGCCTCAAACGAAATGTATATAAAGAGGGAACAAGAGAGAACAGAGATAGTAATTCCTGCCTTGAACGGAATGTATACAAAGAGGGAACAAAGATGGAATGTAGTCTGGGTTGGCCGTGAATGGATTGTTTTAGGATGACTGGTGCGTCTTGACTCTAGATGGGCTGGTAAGATTGCTGATGCATTCACTAGTTTATTATATAACCCTTGATAAAGACATAGACTCGACGCCTTTTTTCAAATTAGTGAGGTTAACTCGTGATTTAAGTGCAGTAATGCTGAAATAATAAGAGTAGTCAGAGAGAATAAAATTGGCGACACGATTCTCGACATATTCGATGGTGTCAGAAAAATGAATGATGGGGGACCCTTACAGACCTCCTTCGACGGTGGTAACCAAGAATTTGATTGGCTTCGTTAGTAATGTTCATTATATTCCCTGACCAAGATAGTGTACCAGAAAGGGTGATGCTAAGGCATTTGAATAACCCAACTGGTGATATTTTCGAGCCTCAAATGAAGTAAGCAGATATCTAATCGTTTTTTCGGCCCTGAAACAAGAGTAATGATGTTTTGCCAGTGTTCAGTATCATTAATCATTGTAGCACCAAGTTGCATTTCGTTTTAGATCATCTTGTAAAATTCTAGAACCAGAGCCAGTATGTGCGGGCCGATAAATTACGCAATCATATGCTATTAGGTGAATGTTAGAAGATATCTTACTACGAAGGCCATTAATATAGATTGGAAAGAATAATGGACCGAGTACTGTGTTTTGGGGGACGCCGGAGAGAACTAAAGAGCATAGCGAAGAGCGTTTATTAGCATACAGAAATTATTGGCGGTTGTTAAGGAAATTAGAAATCCTGTCTAATACTAGAGAATTAATGTTTAATTTTGAAAATATACGTAGTAGTTGCTAATGGGGCACTTTATCGAAAGCTTCTTTTTTTTAACCTGAGAAAACCTAGGTTGGAGCCCATGCCATCAATAAATGAAGCTAATTGTGTATGGAATAAGAGGCCTTTGCAAAATCAGTGTTGATTAGAACAGAAAAAATTAACTCATACTAAAATCTACTATGTTAGAGTAGAGCACACGTTCTATTAGCTTTGAGCAAACACTTGTTCGCGAAATTAGACGATGACCAGAAGAAAAGAAGAAGGACCTTTTTCAAGATTGGATTCCCCTTGCCCACTTTCCAGTCTTTCGGTCTCCTGGCACCGCTCCCCACGAGTGAGGGAGGGAGGGAAGTGAAGAGAGGCTCTCGTGCTTGGCGTCGCTTGTCTCTATCTGTTCGGCTACTCCAGCTAGTCGTCATCTTTTTTTTTTTATGAGTTCATCTTCAAGCGGAATTATCTTCACGAGATTCGTTTTGTATTTGATGTTTTACAATGTTACTCCATGTTACACAACAAGATCCACAGCGAAGCAGGTTTTGTTGTCGGAGGAATGCCTCCGCTCTGGAAGCTGTTCACCCGCTGCGGTGCACCAAACTAATAAGCTATCGCCGGTGATCAAGGATCGAACTATGGCCGTACAGGGTTCAAGGTTCACGCGTTTATTGGGGGTTCAGTGTTGAAAATTCTGTCGTGTGGACACAGTCTCACGAACAAAATTATGATTGTATGCTGGTCGGCCTCTTTTGACCAAAAATGCGGTATTAGTGTAGTCTTTGTAAAAGATGGCTAACAGGAGCTATTGAAGTGCTTTTGTAGTCATTGGTAGATCGTTTAGTGTGGCTAGTTCACGCAAAACAGTTTGGGTGAAAACAAAGTACCTTTTACGTAGACATGGTTCCCTACGGTGTCAATGTGTCGCTGCCTGCCCGAGAGAAACTGCTTTGTATGACGTCACGTCGGCGTCACGTGCCCCGAACTACAGAAATTCCTGTCAGCAGTTCTATGGTACCATTGCCCTTCCCTGCTCGCTATCGCCAACCCGCGACGGTCAAGAGCTGCTCGGCCGATCGAAGAGGTGGGGGGCTTACTTTCGCCAGAGGCTGAACGGCAACGCTCTCGCTTGACCTTGGCCGCTCGTCCCGATCCGCGCGCGCGCCTTCTTCCTCCGCGCTGCATCTCGCTCTCATGAATAATTCTGCGCGGCACACATGCCTCAGGCCATTCCACGAAGACGACGGCTCGCAGGGTTTTCAGAACCGCTCTCGTTTTTTTTTTCGTGTTCCAGCGCCGCCGCCGCGTCTGCTCCGCTGGTCCCGCAACCCAATGCGAGTATCGCGGCCTCCGCACGAAGCTGTCACGCGTCGAGGACTGCGCACGTGATGTCATCCGCAGCGCGAGCGGTGCGGACAGCCCAGTGCTCTCCTTGAGAGCGCGAGGAAGAAGAAGAAAGACCGCGGGCGAGCGACTGCTGGCCCTTCCCCCACTCGCTGTGCCGCTGTCAGGAGACGCCAGGTGTACTGTGGTGCATGTGCTTCTGAAGTCACTTGGGCCTGACAGCGAGAACGACATTCGGCGAGTGGGATCATGCAGTAGGCAGAGGCTCCATTCCGGCCTGATTCCTGGCAGCTTTTTACGAGGTAGACGGGTCGAAAACGACGTCTACCTCCTTTCTCCGCCGTTCTGTGTTTTCCTTTCACTTCAGAAAAACGGCTACACCGACGCGGACTCTTCATTTTTGTTTTGTTTCCGGCGTGCTAAATTTCTGCGACACTGGTATTCCCCACCGCGATCGTAATGCTCGTGGTAGAGGCTTTGCAGCTTTCATCGTTTCAACCGTTTCATTGCCCCGCGGCTATGGATAAGTGATTAGGGCTCTCAGCTGCTTAATTTGAGGTAGGTGGTTTGATCCTGGGCCAGAAGAATGAGTTTCGGGGGAGGTGAAATGCGAGGAGGCCGTGAAGTGTGTGATGTCAGCCAACATTGAAAACTGCCAGTTGATGAAAAAATCCGGAGCCCCCCATTCAGATGTTAACACCTCCATATCGCCACTGGGTGTCAAGCGCCATAAAGCACTGCAACGAATGCAGAACTTCCGTTGTGCTGGTACTGAAACGTACGCTACGGAGGCCCATTTCACTGAAATTGAACATTAGTCTACGAATACAGCGACCTTTATACGATTCGAGTGCCACCAGCTCTATTTGAAACAAAAAAAATGGCATTATATAATATAATATAATATAATATAATATAATATAATATAATATAATATAATATAATATAATATAATATAATATAATATAATATAATATAATATAATATAATATATAAACTACGTTGCAATTTCTTCAGTGACATCATCCTTCTGCGCAGTACTGTGTTACAGAAGAAAAATCTTCTTTCTTCCGTGATCTATATGTCTAAAGATAAACGGTGACCATAAAATTTTCAACCGACTGTGCAGTGCCCCTTCTGTCGCGCAGCTTACTTCGCGCACAGAAGGCGGCCTCCCCTCCTCTCACCGCACCCTCCCCCCGGCTTCTTATGGTTACATGACCCTGTTTTGCAAACTTTGGGTGACTTATGGTTTACTCCTCACCGATTAGGACGTAATGTGTCTTCGGTAGATGTAAATATAAAGACTCCAAATAGAACAGAGTTGCAGCAGAGTGGATAGAGCTATCAGTATATAAATTCGAGTTGTGCGCAAAGACCGTCAATGGGACGGCTGTCCTAAGTAGGCCGATTTAACGACACTAAATCGTCGTATTGTGAGTTCAGACGTTTTTATTTTGCAAGGCGAATACGAGGTCTACATCAACGACTTTCCTGAAAAAATATCTACACCTATAAGGCTGTTTGCTGACGATAAGGCTGTTTGCCGTGAAATCCTCAATCAAGTTGACCACCTTCAGATTCAGTTTGACCTAGATAATATTTCTTCTTTATGCGGGTAATGCCAAAATTAAACCCTACATTTTGAAAGACAATGCGAGTTACATATAAGATAAGCAGCTGCCCATTCTGTGATTAAAAGATTAATGACAACGTTCTCACCAAGGAAGCAGCATGTAAATACTTTGGTTTGTACATTTTTGATGACCTTTCTTGGAAATCTCAAAGTGATTGCATAATCACAAGCTACACTACCTCGACAAAACGCCTCTCTTGGCCCAACTAAGTTGAAATAATGTTTTATGAGACCCTACACTTACCAAGACTCGAATACGCGTCATCAAAATGGGACTTACATTTCAATACACTTGCACTTAACGACGAAGGAATCAACAATCATTCAGCACCTTTTATACTACGTAAGTATTAGCGTACTGCAGGTGTCAGTACTTCCAATTCTTTTGCCTCGAAATTTTGTACGCCATATTGTTGGTCAATACGGGAGCAATAGAGGAGAAAGGGAGGTTTACGACAAAGCAGTAGAACACGTAACGCCTTAGAAAAATTCCTGCCTTAACAAATTTTCACTGGTTCACTTTTGTATTCAACGACATTCATTGGAGCTGTATTTCTCGATTCTGCTGGTTCTTGGCTGTTACACATGGAGCTTGTGTGCGCCGGCTAAGAAGATTATAAGGTCTGGTTCGGTGTATGGTCTTATGCAGGGTGTGTTGCTGGGCTAGTTGGTACTTGTCGAACATCATGGAATCGCAGCGCTGGCGGACGAGTACAAAGGGACGAGATGCACAAAAAGAGCATTTTTTGTGTGTGTATCTCATCCCTTTGTCCCCGTCTACCAGCGCTGCGATTCCTTAGTGTATGGGGTTTGAAATCCCAGAGCAACTCAGGCTATGAGGGACACGGTTGCTGAGAGCCCCGTATTGGGTTACTCGTATCGCACAATAAATGGGCGCATTGCGTGTCGTCTCTGTGAAAAGGCGGCCGATGAGACCGGTACCTAATGCAAGTCAGCGTGCTCTGTAGGAGATTAGAAAGGGTGTCAATTGTTCTAATAAGCGCTCAGAACTGGTTTTCCTCCGGTTAAAATGAACGCAATGTCATTTTCGCTTTAGGCTGCTACCATAAAAGGTACCAGCTCTCACTACCACCTTTCTCCGCACACCCGAGAGTATCATCATCATCATCATCATCATCATCATCATCATCATCATCATCATCATCATCGTCGTCGTCGTCGTCGTCGTCGTCATCATCATCATCAGCCTGACTATACCCACTGCAGGGCGAAAGCCTCTCCCATATTTCTCCACTTAACCCGGTTCTGTGCTGGCTGCATCCACTTGACCCCTGCGAACTTCTTAACCTCATCCGCCCACCTAACTTTCTGCCGTCCCCTGCTACGCTTTCCTTCCCTTGGAATCCAATCTGTTACCCTAAGCGACCATCTGCTAACCCCTCTTCGCCCTACATGTCCTGCACATGCCTATTTCATCTTCTCAATTTCCACTAGAATGTCGCTAACTTGAGTTATTTCTCTGACCCACTCTGCACGCTTTCTATCTGTTAATGTTACCCCTACCATTTTTCGTTCCATAGCCCTCTGGGTTGTCCTCAACTTAAGTAGAAGTCTCTTGGTTAGCCTCCACGTTTCAGCCCCATAGGTGAGTACAGGTAAGATGCAACTGTTGTATACTTTCCTCTTGAGCGATACCGGTAAGCTGCTAGTCATAATCCGCGAGTGCTTGCCAAATGCACTCCATCCCAATCTTATTCTTCTTGTTATTTCCTTTTCATGGCCCGGATCTGCGGTTACTGCCTGTCCTAAGTAGACATATTCGCCTACTACTTCCAGTACTTCGCTACCTAATGTAAACTGCTGTTCCTTCCCGAGTCTGTTGAACATTACCTTAGTCTTCTGCGTATTGATTTTCAAGCCTACGTTTCTACTTTTCCTGCCTAGGTCATCAATCATTATTTACAGTTCATCCTCCGAGTTGCTTAGCAAGGCAATGTCATCAGCAAATCGCAGATTACTGAGGTATTCTCCATCTACCCTTATTCCTACCTGCTCTCATTCCAAGTCTCTGAATACTTACTCAAGCTGTATTCAAACAAGCTGTGAATAGTACTGGGGAGATTGTGTCTCCTTGCCTAACACCTTTCTTTATGGGAATTTTGTTACTTTCTTTATGCTGAACTATGGTTGCTGTGCAGGCACTATATATATCTTCCAGCACTTTCACGTACGGCTCGTCTACCCCCTGATTTCGCAATACCTGCATCACCGCCGATGTTTCAACTGAGTCAAATGCTTTTTCGTAATCAATGAACGCTATGTATAAGGGCTGATTATATTCCGAGCATTTTTCTATCACCTGATTGATGGTATGGATATGATCGATAGTAGAGTATCGTTTCCGAAAACCTGCTTGATCCTTTGCTTGATTGCAGTCTAAGGTTGTCCTGATTCTATTAGCGATTACCTTAGTAAATACCTTATATGTAACAGACAGTAGGCTGATTGGTTTCTAATTTTTAAGGTCCCTAGAGTCCCCTTTCTTATCAATGAGGATAATGTTTGGATTCTTCCCGAGAGTATACGAACACGATAAAACCTTTCATTGCACTCATTAGATGACGGAACTGGTTTTAAAACAAGCTCAACGAGGGACCTTTGAGAAACTAATCCCATCCGCCGGCCATGGTGCCCGTGATTCCGATGTCCAATACATTGCGAGTATTTGCATTTGGTGTTTCTGAGGATGATATAAATTGTAACCGCCCAAAAGCACTGAGCTTGAAAAAACAATCTCTTGAAAATAAAATTACTCTAAAGTACAATTCAGCTGGCACTTTAGGTTAACGACAGCAACGCACAAATATCTGCTAAAAACAACAACAGTAGACCTCTTGTGCAGCCGGTACCCAAGTATGCCGTTAAGTAAAAGTTGGCTTCAGAATTATCACAGTTCGCAACTGTTCCTAGGAAGGTGTGGAGCCGGTACAGATAATGGTACCACCTACTGCCTGACAGAAATGTCTGAAATTATATGGAGGACTGACAGAGGAGGTATAAAAGAAAAACCAATGGCGTTGAAAGACAGGAAACGTGTAGTGGACATATTGGGGGGGAAATAAAATAAAAGAAATTGGGAATAGTAGGGCGTGCAAGGAGAGAGTGGATTTGAAGCAGAGGCAGCAGGGAGCGGAGAAGTGCTAAGGGAGGCAGGAAAATGAAAGGAAGAAAAGGAAGAAATATTGTCGTACTGAAAATAGCTAATTGAAAATCAACGGGACAGATACCTGTGTTCGCGTGGACGCAATCCGGTACTATGGTGA
The DNA here is from genome assembly GCF_055883805.1 of Amblyomma maculatum. Classification (NCBI taxonomy): domain Eukaryota; kingdom Metazoa; phylum Arthropoda; class Arachnida; order Ixodida; family Ixodidae; genus Amblyomma; species Amblyomma maculatum. The sequence goes on along the minus strand of NC_139347.1, from coordinate 126,358,077 downwards.
TGATTATGGAGGCAACGCTGATGCGTTTCAAAAATGGTGCATCCTATCAGTTTTGATTTTTAGTTTCAACGCTAAATGACGCTTCGCTGTTTTTATTAAATATTCTCCTCTGTGACTAATACTGTTCATGCTTTATGCGGTAAAAAGGAAATGACGCTAAAAGAAAGTGACCTAGATTTTAAATCTATCGTGTAGATTCAGTGCAAAGATTGCAGAGCAGCGGTTCCCCATTTTGATGTATGCGGACGACATTGTACTGTTAGAAGATAGCCAGGATCATTTGTGGACTCTGGCTAATTTCTCGAGTGATGAAGCGCATGCTGGAGACTTTTGTTTCAGCGGAATTAATTCGAGTCTGATGACACTCGACGATTTCAGCGATAAGGTGCATGCATGCAAGGCCATGAAATACCCAGACTGGCACAGTAATAATACCTGAAGGTACGGGTAAACGAAAGACTGAAATACATGGAAAAGCATGAACAGTCTGTTAAGGTAAAATGATCAAAATATGCCGGGATAACGAAACCTAGCGTATTGGGGCGGTGCAATACGTACGAGGTATACTGAGGGACATTTGCAAAAAAATAATGGCGCGAGAGGCTAATTTCGGGAATTCGGTTTTGTGCCTAAAGGCAGGGGTACAGTCGAGATGAGGAATAAATAAGAGAGCGTCTGGAAGATTAGCACTAGGTTCCCACGAGGAAACCACAAAGGACGCAGTATAGGGGAATTTGGGTTGCACATCTTTGGAAGCTCAGGCAGCTGAACGCGGCAGTACAAGGTGATGCTGAGTAATTAGGTTTCTAATCACGGCAAGCCAAAATTTAAATAGCATTGGTTCACAATGGTAGAAAAAGACCAGGCAACTAACTAGTAAGTATGCAAAACAAAAAGGACGGAAATATGAAGACCTTTAAACGGCAGGTGAAAAACACGCAAGGTAAAAACTTGGCTAATTCAGTTGAAAAGCACCAGAGTGTAGAACTATATTGAATTTGGGAAAGGCAGGTCAGCAAGAAATCGTTCCACGATAACTCACGAGGTAATTCCGTACTGTTTGAAGCTAGGTCAGGGTGTCTTCGTACGCGCAGCTACAAAAAGAAATTTAACCAGCAATATTGCACATGTGAAATGTGTGACAAATCTGTAGGAACAATTGAACATATTGTTACTAGATGAAGATGAAGTGTTCTCCTTCGCGGAAGTGAAAAGGCAGATGACGACGAAGCGGAACTCTTTCGCTTTGCGGCTCGAACTATCACTCGAATGTGGTGGTTTGCATCCGGGTAACATCCCTATCAACTCTAATTTTGAAATAACAATTAAAGGTAAGATAAATGAATCTGCGGTTGAAGTTCGCGAAATGTGAATGGAAAATTGATGGCTGAAAAGAAGAAATGTGTTGTAGCCTTAGTAGTGCAGGTTAAAAGTTCAAGAACGAAAACCACGAATAAATGAGTCAATTTGTAACAAAGTAACAAAAGTAAAAAGACAGAAAATTCAACAAGTGTGGAAAATGTTACCGCGTCTTTCCAAAAGGGATGCTATATATATATATATATATGTATATGTATATGTTTTCGGCATTTGTAGTGTCCTGCTATTGCGGCATTTTAATTGCTGACATCCAATAAAACTATTGGGAAAATAGGCCATAGAACTGTCGAAATGGCTAAACGAATGCCTTAACCCCCCTTCCTCTCAAAATCAAGCGGAAGGAACACGGCATATTGACTAGGAGCCTAGGACATAAAAAAAAAACTATTTAGGCAAACAATGCGTAATCGCAACATAAAAACGAATAAATATCAGCAGAATCTCAGAGGAAAAAAAATGCACTGAAGTCAACTACATGCAGAAGAAATATAAAAATCACAGACATAGAGTATGAATTGCGTATAGTATTTCTTGACTGCTAGGATATATATATATATATATATATATATATATATATATATATATATATATATATATATATATATATATATATATATATATATATAATGAGGGGGACTGAAGCTCCTCTTTTTTCACGGATATGACGCGGTAATGCGTAGTTCCTTCTCCGCGTACATATAGTATCTCCCACTTAATTACTATTCACTTAACTTGCCTCTCTGATATCGTACACATTTTAATTACGCGAAGCCTCTAAAGCTCGTTCGCTTGAAAAGGCATCGCCGCTGCCAAGAAATGAGAAACACCTGTCGGAAAAAATACGGAACTGAATTTCGGATCGAAATTGTGACGCAACAGTCCGCTTCGAATCGTTTAGCGTGGTGTCATACAATTTAGGCTTCCACTTAGCATCGTTTTGCTAGTCAAATGTGAGTCTTGATTGCGACGATGATTCCAATCGATGGCATTTTAAGTCCGACTATATGCTCTAATGGTAATTGTAGGTCTCCACCCAGGAGTGAGATAGATGCTATGCCGTTTTCCCCCAGAAACTAAGTCAATTGAAGATATTTTTTTGCCAAACTCTATGCCAGCCTCTCAACGCCAAAGCATCACGGAATGAAAAGCTATGTTTAAGACGCTATCGCGTTAACTCCAAAAGCGGAGCATAAGTGTCCTCTTAAATTTAAGCATGCAGTCCTAATCTAGTACGCTATCCAGCTACCAGTCGTAAGCGACCGCTCGGCATGAATGAGATGTTCTGCTTAAACCAAGGCTTAGGAACGAGCCCGTCTGGCTACGAGTAGAATGCCCTACTCGGTATTCAAGAGCACTGGCAGGTTGATACCTCAAATGAACAACCTCTGTTGGCAGCTGCACACAAATTTTCGACAGCATTTAGTAGTGTTTTTGAGCCACAGAACTCAACGTTGAATCAGGTTTAAGCTATGCCAGCTGCCAAGTACCACTTTCCAGAGCTATGGCCGTTGATGTATCGGTCACAACGCCGTCTTTGTATTTCCTGGAAAACGGGAACCTTACTTCATGGCATTAAATGCCTATTATTACAAGCTCTATATGTGACCAAAAATATGTTTGAAGCATCGGTCCCCAAGAAGGGGAACAACTGCTTTTGTGTGAAAGTAGAATTTATGTTGTTCGTTCGTTTTGGGAAAGTTCTTAAACCCTTCCGGTCATGTAGCTCGGCTTAGAGAAGAGCAGGAGGTGTGCTTTAAAGTGATGATGGCAGATCATATATATATATACGGCATAACATACATATATATATATACAGAGAGTAAAGCTGGAAGTAGAAATGAATATACAACAAGAAACACTTTAGCGATTATTATTATTAACTTTGCTCATCCACCGAACTGGTTAGAGCCTAAGTAGAACCGCGGTCTATCCCTACGCATGGAGCCCCAGCTCAGACTGGACTAAACTCTTTTCGCTCACATCCCGTTTTACACACTCACAAAACAAAGAAATAATGGCGGTCATTTTCAGCGGCCGGCCTTACACATCTAATGTCCAATGAAGAAATATTATGCTAGATTGGCACAGCACCACGGGTTGGCTTCAGCCTATAACCCAGAGCCCCGCTAGCAATACAAATTACAACAAAGAGCTCAGCGAAACTGTTTCTCCGGCGAGGGTGTCAAACCCTCTCCTTTCGGGAGACTTTATTCCCACTTGTATCCCGCGCACCACCGCCCCATCCACGTTGTCGCTGCTGGTTAAAACCTTTTCACAGCGCATTGCCACGCGCCACCCGTACTTCTAAGAGCAACAACACGAAAAGGGAAAGGCCACTAAGCCGCTATTATGAAGGTCCGGCGCCAGAGGAAAGGGAAGCTTCGTGCACGCTCTGAGAACGATTCCCGAGTCAAATCCTGAGTGCTGCGTAGCTGTAGAGAAGTGGCCGTGAAGCGTTGTTAGACCGATAGGCCATGTCCGTCGACATGAAGGTTTCATGCGTTCTTCTTAATCATGAGATGCAAATACAATTTTAGTGCATAGCTCTATTTTCAGAGCTGCATCTGCTTTGGAGAGCAATCAGGGAGTTGAGGTAATGCACAACATGCTTTCCGACGAGGAGCTTCAGCTACAGTACACATGAACTTGACCAAGTACTTGATGGTGGTGGTCAGGTCGACATCATTTCTTTAGGCTACATTAAGGCTTTCATCGGGATCTTTTACAGTTCACTAATACGAAAAATAAAAATGATAGGCATCCTGTTGCAAATGATTTATTGAACATCATATTGAAGAAACCGGAAACAGTCGTCGATATTGATGGAACCAATTCAGGCGTGTGTCAGGGCTCAATCTTGGGTCCAGTGCTATTCATATTTATAGAACTACTCTCTTATAAACTCTAAAATTGTCTCTGTGCTTTTATCGCTCTGCTTATGATTATATTACCTTAACACGATCAAATAAGTTGGTTATCAGCTTATTGGAACGCCAAGCTATACCTGCTAGCAAAGTGAAACGACAAAAGACAAATCGTTGTTTATTATGATAGAATTCTTGCTCTACGTCATCAGAAAGCAATTTTATTTTGCCTATCACATCGATTATGGTGTCGTTATTGAGGTAAAATAATTAAATACATAGGGGTAGCCGTAACTTCGCGGCTGCAATGGACTCACACGGAAAATATATGCCGCTCCGCCTGCAACAAACTTGGATTTCTAAAGTTTCGCATGGACAGCCGCACTATTGCTTTAAGGCTCACAGAAGAGAAATCCATGGCAATGCCCAGCTTCCCACATGCCAGCATCGCATGGGGCTACTACACGAAAGATGTCACACGAAACAGGGAAAAAGACAATGTCTCGCACCTCGCTTCATCTTCAATCGTTATAGACTGCTAGACACTCTTATTATGCTCCAGCTTGCAGCATTGCAGCCATTAGTAGAAAAAAAGAAAGCCCCATTGAAATCCTTGAAGCCCATATACATTCTCCACACTAGGTATCCGGTCCGAAAGCTATATCGCCGAGGGCTCCATGTGACACACGCCGTAAGCACACCTGCTGTACGGCTACTTTTGCGCGCATGAATCCATCTGTCTGCCGTTTTTCTAGAACAATTTCTCAATACAGCGGTTTACCGCGAAATGTTCAATGTGTCACTCTCCTTGATATTTACGTTTTTTACTTTTTAATGGGTTTATTTTTACTTTATTTATTTCACTTTTTTTCTGAATATTTTATGGTATTTTTTATATTCTATTTTTCTACTTTTGTTATTATTTATCTTTTATGTTTATCACAATCTTTAGTTACCATCATCATTCTATTGCTACTAATATTTTATTATTAATTACTATTATCACTAATTATTATTATTTTAACATAGCCTACTAATGCTTTTTAATCAGTAATTGGTTTACAGGAAAGAAAATGAACAGTGTCGCTGTGGACCCCTCTACTCAAACCCAGGCATATTCATATATATCGAACCCAGATGTATCGGATTATTGCTTATATCGAACTCTCAGAATATCTTCTTGAAAATCTCATGCAAAAGTATAAGAGTGTTGACCGCTTGTATCAAACTGTCGCTCATGGTAACATTTGATATATCAAACTGCTCTCGTGCAGCTGCAAGCAACACTTCTCCTAATGGTACAGCGCGATCATTTTTTCGCTTTGGAGCCGGGTCAGCCGCCTGCTGGCAGCGTTAACTGTGTAAAACTGCTTGACGAGGCGAACACGAGTTAAATAAACATTCGTTCTGGCATTATAGTTTTCAACATGACACTGCTGCCATGCCGGGAATCGGAGTTAGATGCACTGATTGCTGTGCTGTGCAGCCAGCCTTCCTGACCGAAAGCTTGCAGTGGCGCTCGCGTGGCCTGCTTCGCTGCTGATGGAGAAGTTATTCTCACGTTTATAGGTTATTAGGCCTCTTTGGTCAGAAGTGACTTTTCCCGAAGCGCACTCTGCAGTGTGTTGAGGTCAACACCAACACCAAAGCCTTTTGTGCCACGATGCGCAAGACGAGAGCCATGACAACCACATTTGTTCCTATGGAATATGTGAGAGGCGTCCATGCTGCACCTTTCATTTGGCGATTCTATGAACGCCGTACTACACAGCATACAGAAGAAGATGCAGTAATGCAGGAATCAGCAGCGTTTCAGTCTGTCAGATGTCTACGCGGACGCATGCACCGCGCCGTAAATGAAGATAGGAAAGTGGGAGTGAAAGACATAGAGAGATAGGAGCCATTGTAGAGGGCTAAGAACCATCACGCTAAAGAGGCTTTCGCCTCATCGCACTTAGGGGTCTAAAATGCCCCCTAGAATTTGATATACTGACTGTCCATATATTCCAATATTTTCTCGCAATCCTGCTTTGTTAGCACCAGGCAACAGAGGTGGCTCAGCTGCAGAGCCAGTAGCAGGCCCGTTCATTTTCTTTTTCTTCTTCCTACCGTCGCAATAACAGCAAAAACAATTGACCGCACAACACGCGGATGCCTCTCCGTTCTGCCTTCATTGAAACGCAACCACCTGCTATGGGAATCGAGCCTGGGTACTTATATTTTGATATATCCAGAATCGAGTGTACGGCACGTTAAGGTTCGGACACTCAGTCGCAGCTTAACTTTTTGCAGTCATATTTTTCATTCACGGTTAGTACTTTCGCATTAAAACTTGGAGATAAGTATAGCAAATACTACGCATCTCCTTTCATGCAAATCTATGTATTTATGTATTCTCCCTCTCCTGGTTGGGCATGCGCCATGTCCTCTGTATTTCATAAATAAATGCAGTCGGGTTTTAATTCGTTTGTTAGATTTCTTGTCACAAGTGACTGAGTCTTTAGAGTTAGCTCGCCTGCCGGGCGTATGTCCCTCAGACTTATCATATTCTTCAAGTTAAACGTCCACGTGAATAAATTGAAGTACCTCTTTATATTATCCTGTCGCTCGAACTTATTAGAAAGGTGCTTTCCAAAATTTGCCGTCACATACCCTTATATGTGGTTTGAAATCATAGGGCTGGCGCTCGCCCATGATATCATTGGATGTTTCTCAGGTGCAAAAATGTCTTCACGTGAGCTAGCTTCACCAAAATATAACGTGTGAAAGTAGTTTTAAACATTCTTCCGTCTACCACAGCGTATATATGCAGATAGAGCCGCACGCGGGGCTCCGGCAACACCTTTACTAAGGCGAAAGCATTTAATGGCTCGAACTGTCCGCATTCGTTCGGTCGCAGCTCAGTCCTCTCTCCATTTCGTTTCAATACCATGCTCATTCCTATGGCAAAACAAAAGCCCTGACAGTTATCCCTCACCTCTCCCACTCATTCTAGGCTTATGACATTACTCTTTGGACATCAACGGGTAATGTCGGACCAATGGAGGAAACCTTCCAGGCTGGGGCGGACATCGTCGCGGCGCATGCCGCGGCGGTGGGCCTCGCCTGCTCACCGAGGAAATCAAAACTGTTGCTCTTGCACCGTTCAAGGTGCCGCACAGACATGGGTCCACCGCATTATATTAGAGCCAACATCCAGGACCAACAAGTTCCCGAGGTTGATAAGGTGCGTATACTGGGCATCATTATTCAAAACAACGGCAAAAATACTGCCAATCACAAACACAGTCCACCAGACCATGACACTGATTAGACCAATTCGAACCGTCACCGGGGAATGCGGGAGCACGACTTCCGCCGTCTTATACAAGCGTTTGGTGAGTCGAGTAGCGTACTCCCTTCCGTACTTGTTTCTTTCTATGGTGGAGGAAAAAAAAGTAAATTCACTAATCAGGCAAGCCTACAAAACGGCCCTCAATCTCCCCAGATACACGTCGAATGCCCGTCTGCTCCTTATGGGGGTGTACAATACCCTATATGAGCTTAGCGAAGCCACTCGCACAGCACCAAGTTGAACGCCTATCATGAGTACCACAATAGGGAGGCATATTCTCTCGTCCTTGGGCCTCAACCCTATGAGCTCCCTCAGGCCCATGCACTCAACCACGGGAGAAATTTAACCTCTTATACCAATCTATCCACTCCCGAAAAACGTCCACCCGGTCTATCACCGCTGCACAAACAATACCACGCAGATACCAGTGCAGTCTATGTGAATGCCGAAGAATATGCTACTCATCAAGCCTATGCCTTGAGCGTGGAACGCCGAAGAATATGCTACTCATCAAGCCTATGCCTTGAGCGTGGTTTTCAACACACTTCACGCTATAGTTTCTGGTTCGATTAAAGCTGCATCCTCGTTAGAGGCAGAAGAAACTGCAATTGCCTTGGAAATCTCCTCAACCACTGCCAGACGAATCTTTAGTGACTCCGCAATTTCGCACGAGGCAAGATTCACACGGCTGCTTTCAAAATTCTCAATTCTATTCAACCACTGACCAGATCAGTTGAAATCCTATGGGTACCTGCTCATGCGGGCAACCCTGGGAATGAAGCTGCCCACAACACAGCTCGAGCGCAGGTCAACTGAGCAGGGCCAGCTACAGACCCAGGCAGTGCACGTAAATGCCTGGTTACCTATAACAAAATTACTCTCCACTACAGGGAGTAACGACTTCAGTATCTTCCCCCACACCAATCGCTATATATCTAAACTCAGGAAGGTGACCTGGCGCCAGCTCCAGGCCCGCACCTTCTTATATCCAGCATACCTTGCCCATATCCACTCCGGCCTTTTCTCCTCTGTATGCACCCTCTGCGGGGCAAACAAAGCAGACTTTAATTACATCCTCTACATGTGCTCTGAGCCCCAGCTACCCTGCAATTGGCAACTAACAGAGATAGAGCGATGGGAGATCGCAGTGTGCAGCTCGGACCCAGCTGCACAAAAGGAACTGGCGGGCTGGGCTCTAAGAGTCAGTGAGAGCCACAATCTCCCGGCCACCCTACGCGATATTGAGCCGACCAATCAATACATACAATAAGGCTGAAGAGTCAATAAACGTTTTCACCACCACCACTATAGCTCTCAACCAAATGACACCATTACACGAAACCGTAACTCACGTCATCAGAAAAATAAAATCTCGTCTCCACCGGGAATCGAACGCCCATCCTTCGGATACTCAGCCGAGCGCTGTAACCAACTGCGCCAAGCCCGGGATCATGAAGCACGCATCATAATTCTCCTTGCCCAGAGTGACGATGATACTAGCGATGACAGTGACACTGCAATTAGTGATAATGACAGTGGTGGCATTATCAATGATAATGAAGGTGCCTTTAATTGATATTGATAATGAGTGCTAATGTAAATGCACCGTGTGCACCAGCAAAACTGAAGCTTTCACATTTCTGCAGTGAAGGTTGAAAAGTGCTCTCGGAATTTTGACTTGCTCTTTATGCTGGCTTAAGTGGTCTAGACGGCCAAGAATCCGAGCATCGCTTGCACGTGCAAAGCAGTACCTGAGAGCACAAAAATACATGACCGAACCGTCGCGGAAACATGCAAACGCGCGCTTAGTCACACCCGAGGTCTGTTGGCAGTCAGGCCACGGCGCTCTCAGTCCTAGGTCCCGAATGCGTAGGTAGCTGGCGTCGCTAGGGTAACACTAATGCGCTCATTACACGCTCGACAAGGAGCACATATCTCCTGTCGCTGATGTAACCCTAAATCTGTGGGAGTGGAGGCTGGTGGGCCATAGAGCGCGTGTGGGGGAGGAGGCCGTTGTTTCTGATGCGGATCACGCTCAACCCCTGGCTCCGCGACGCTTCCAACGGCATGCATGCCTCACGTGGTGGGGAGATAGACCGGTGAACGGCGCTGCTAAACGCCAGCAAAAGCGTGGGTCTCGAGAAACCAGGACGCTAGCAGGCCGTTGACCGGGGCTAAAGCCGGTAGGAACAGGTACAGATTTGAACCACCCCAAGTGAAAGAAAACTAAAATACGTCACTTACAGCTTCGCCAAAAACAGCCGCTGTGCCTGAACTACATGAAAGTAGAACATGTAGGCCACGTAGCGTTGTGCCGAGTTGGGACACCCGTTAAGGTATGTTATTTTAACTTTTTCCAGTCGAGAAATAACACGAAAACGTAGGTAACACCAGAAATTCTATGCGGTGTTTGTCGGCGAACCTGTTGTGACAACAGAAATTTCTAAACATGACAATTCTTTGTAGTTACAATTGAAAAGTACCGCAGCAAAAAGTAGTATACAACTGCAAAACTGTACAACTGAACTACAGAAAAGTTTGATATCCTCAGAAAATTACACAATATTTTGTCAAACTGTTGACCCCGCTTTGTAGTTTTTTCTACTTGGGTCCTTGGAAAATGGCTCACTTTACGTATGCTTTCCTCGTTTGAATTTAGAGCTGGAAATAAAAACGACGTTAATATTAGATTCAATGAATATTGCGGCGGGTAAAGCTGCCAAATATCTTCCCTTTGCGAAAATTTCGGAAAGCGGTTTAATTGCTTGAGTCCAAATATTCCGGCTACTAAGCGCTCCGATAAGGGAATCCATGGCGCATAGCCACAATTATTCGTGGTGGAAAGCGAAACACAGCGAGTGATAAGCGAAAATGCCCTTGTCAGGCAACATGAAGAAAAGTAATATAGACAGGTTGTCAACAGTGGGCTTTACTGCTTGATATATGTTTACCAATGTTTAAGATGTTAAGCCATGAATTTTATTGTTGGGCAGGTTCTATAATCTTATTACACACTTTTCTGATATTGCTGTTTAGGAAGAGGGACTGTTAGATATGCTTTCACAGTCGTACTCCTGCTCACAAACAAACGGACATGTAATATACGTTACAAATTGAGGAAATGACATTCAGAGCAAATTATTATTTGAAAGAAATCGTAGCAGCCGGATCCTCACAGATCGAGAACATCACTGCTACACCACATTATTCAGTTCAGTTCAGTCGTTCAGTCGTGTCCGACTCTTCGTGACCCTATTGACCATGTCACGCCACGCTTTCCGGTCTCTCACTATCTTCCTAACATCACATAACTTCATCTGCAGTGCCTCGAGGATGCCATCTATATAATATAATCTATATCTATAATATATCTATATATAATCTATATATAACGCGTAATATTACATTATTACGCGTTTAGTCGAACCTCAATATGTTGAAAGGAGGTAGAGAATTTGCAACCCACACCTGGTATTAAAGCGAACTTTCCAGCTCCCTCTGCAATTACTGCAGCTTAGATATATCACAGTATATACTCTCCAACAAAGAGTCTTCAGATATTCGCCGCGAGATCGAACTAGAGGTGGCGCCACCGTCGCCCCGATAGTGGGGATCGGCAGCCGACGGCTCTCGCAGGAACGCACCCGGCGTATGCCTGCTTCCGAGTCTACGGCGCGTTTGGTGGCCACAAAAATGTTTCTTATGCTATGCATTAGCGACGTAATGTTTAGAGTGTTCCAATATTTCACAAAAAAAAAAAATAAAATCTGTGTACTTCGCCAATGTAGCAAATATATATATATATACATATATATATATATATATAGGGGAAATGAGGGTGCTCGTTATAATACATGAAGGAAAGAAGCCAACAGTCGGCGAGGCCAAGGAAAGCGTTGGGGATGGTACTTTGTCTTTTTTTTTTAATGTTTACTTGGATAATCACAGAAATTAGTAATGTTATCTGTTTAGGGGAAATATAATTAGACACAAAGTAGAAGAAAAAGCAACGTGCCGATGGTGGGATCCGAACCCACGACCTCCGAATAACGCGTCCGGTGCTCTTCCAACTGAGCTACATCGACCGCTGTCCTCCCTGCTACTTTCTTGGGTATTTATGTTGTCTGTATACAAACCTTGAGAGTGTTCACCAGCGCCACCCTCAACCATAGCGGTGGACTTGGAACGTCCTGTGTTACCGCCAGGGTCACGTAGAACGTGATCAAGAGCGAGGGCGAAAGCTGTGCTAGAACCCTCTTACGCTACCTATGGCTTCAAGACTGCCAGAACCGAGACCCCCGTAAGCTACAAGCAGATCAATCAAGGGGAAATGAGGGTGCTCGTTATAATACATGAAGGAAAGAAGCCAACAGTCGGCGAGGCCAAGGAAAGCGTTGGGGATGGTACTTTGTCTTTTTTTTTTAATGTTTACTTGGATAATCACAGAAATTAGTAATGTTATCTGTTCAGGGGAAAGATAATTAGACACAAAGTAGAAGAAAAAACAACGTGCCGATGGTGGGATCCGAACCCACGACCTCCGAATAACGCGTCCGTTGCTCTTCCAACTGAGCTACATCGACCGCTGTCCTCCCTGCTACTTTCTTGGGTATTTATGTTGTCTGTATACGAACCTTGAGAGTGTTCACCAGCGCCACCCTCAGCCATAGCAGCGGACGTGGGACGTCCTTTGTTACCGCCAGCGTCACGTAGAACGTGATCAAGATCGAGGGCGAAAGCTGTGCTAGCTACCTATGGCTTCAAGACTGCCAGAACCGAGACCTCCGTAAGCTACAAGCAGATCAATCAAGGGGAAATGAGGGTGCTCGTTATAATACATGAAGGAAAGAAGCCAACAGTCGGCGAGGCCAAGGAAAGCGTTGGGGATGGTACTTTGTCTTTTTTTTTTAATGTTTACTTGGATAATCACAGAAATTAGTAACGTTATCTGTTTAGGCGAAAGATAGTTAGACACAAAGTAGAAGAAAAAACAACGTGCCGATGGTGGGATCCGAACCCACGACCTCCGAATAACGCGTCCGGTGCTCTTCCAACTGAGCTACATCGACCGCTGTCCTCCCGGCTACTTTCTTGGGTATTTATGTTGTCTGTATACAAACCTTGAGAGTGTTCACCAGCGCCACCCTCAGGAATAGCAGCGGACGTGGGACGTCCTTTGTTACCGCCAGCGTCACGTAGAACGTGATCAAGAGCGAGGGCGAAAGCTGTGCTAGAACCCTCTTACGCTACCTATGGCTTCAAGACTGCCAGAACCGAGACCCCCGTAAGCTACAAGCAGATCAATCAAGGGGAAATGAGGGTGCTCGTTATAATACATGAAGGAAAGAAGCCAACAGTCGGCGAGGCCAAGGAAAGCGTTGGGGATGGTACTTTGTCTTTTTTTTTTTTAATGTTTACTTGGATAATCACAGAAATTAGTAATGTTATCTGTTTAGGGGAAAGATAATTAGACACAAAGTAGAAGAAAAAACAACGTGCCGATGGTGGGAACCGAACCCACGACCTCCGAATATCGCGTCCGGTGCTCTTCCAACTGAGCTACATCGGCCGCTGTCCCCCCTGCTACTTTCTTGGGTATTTATGTTGTCTGTATACGAACCTTGAGAGTGTTCACCAGCGCCACCCTCACTCTCAAGGTTCGTATACAGACAACATAAATACCCAAGAAAGTAGCAGGGAGGACAGCGGTCGATGTAGCTCAGTTGGAAGAGCACCGGACGCGTTATTCGGAGGTCGTGGGTTCGGATCCCACTATCGGCACGTTGTTTTTTCTTCTACTTTGTGTCTAATTATCTTTCCCCTAAACAGATAACATTACTAATTTCTGTGATTATCCAAGTAAACATTAAAAAAAAAAGACAAAGTACCACCCCCAACGCTTTCCTTGGCCTCGCCGACTGTTGGCTTCTTTCCTTCACACATGTATATATATATATATATATATATATATATATATATATATATATATATATATATATATATATATATATGTGCACGGATTTTAGCAAAACAACTACCCATCTTTTATCTTTACTGGCATCGCTTTGTACTATTTTCGCGTTGTACGACTGTCACAGGCGTGATACTTGGGCCTGAACATGACATATCGCTTTTTCAACAGAGTGCGCTTGTCTTATACGATTCAGGTAGAACGAAAGGAAGAAGATGGTTTGCACGGTATAAAAAAGAACTGAACAAGGGTAAATAAGGTACGCATCAGGTCACAAATGAGCCAATGTTTCGACAAGTCCACTTGTCTAAATGTTGGCTCATCTGCGACCTGAGGCGTACCCTATTTACCCTTGTTCAGTTCTTCTTTTTTGTCTTATACGAGTGAGACAAGCAAATTTAGTGTCAAGTCCACTGAGATACAAGGTCCATGCTCTAACCTGCAGTACCTTAGAATGAATCGAGGCAGCCTGGTTCATTATATCGTACTTGACTCGAGGTATAAGCAGGTTAAATATAGCACTGACAGCGTACTGCCCGGCGGGTTGCCATAGACTGAGTGGACATCATCTCTTGCTAGAAAACCATGCACGAGTATTCCCCAAAAAATGAGTTTAAGCCGACACTGTACAGGAAACCTCGCTGCACAGGAACGCTGACTGCTCACGTGTAGAGCGGTGAGTGGATCGAGTTTGCCGAGCTCACAACAAGGTGGATGCTTCTTGCGGCAGATAATCTGGTGTTGCACTGTGAAATGATTCTAAATGATTTCCTGAAACCAAGGGAAGTATAGGGGATTTCTTAGGTGTGTGATGTTTATAAATGGTAATTTAGTAGTGTATATATATTTTTTTAATGACAATAAAGTTTACCATGTGACATAAGATTTACACACTCGACAAAATTTAGGACTCTCAGCGGTTATTTTTCAGTAGCGTTATTGCGCAAGCTACGAATCAGTAGCGACGAAGACGCCGTAAAAACTGGCCTTGGTCGCTGTCATGTTATGGCAAGAAAGTTTGAATGCTGAAGATTATTGTAATTATTGTTGATTAGTGACTTGGGGCGGTTCAGTGGTTTACTTCCAAAACAGGTGCAGGATGTAAAACTATCCTGAAAGAAATGGAGTTCATCTTATCATACGACTATAAATATGTATTTATTCCCGAACTAAACACTGATGGTTAAGCCCGTATCGAGCCATTTTACTCCCCTTGTCAAGAACAACCAGTTCGCTCGAAAGACAGCCCAGAAGAAACTGATTCTAATGGCCTACTAGTGTACATTGATCTATGTGTATTATGTAATATTTAGTGTAACAGGTGCTAGGAAGATTTATTTCCCAAATGTTTGAGCATTTCTCTAAAGCGAAATGTGCTCATTATCGTTGTTATGGATGCGCAGAAGCCTTCAACGAAAAAAAAAGAAAATAAATTCATATATGGGTTTATCGCGCCATGCGACATCGGCTATATGACGGATGACGTTGGGGCGGGCCTCGGTGTCGTTGACCACGTCGGATTGTTTAACGTGCTGTCAAATTCCACAGCCCAGGAGAGCCTTTCGAAACGGCTGGGATCGAACCTCCCGTTCTCGAAATCAGCAGTCGAGCGCCTTACCACTGAGACACCGCGACAAAGGTTCAACAGAAGAAAAAGAAAGAAAAAAAGAAAAGAAAAGAAAAAAGAAAACTTAAACAACTATATTGTGGATACAAAAGGCACAGAGTGGCTTGTTCAATTTGGATTTTGCAATGCATCAGTCTGCGGTCGCATGTTTCAGTAGTTGCGGCATTCGAAAGAGAAACGGGAATATACCATTTTTGAGCGTTTGCATTAAGTTGTACTGACGGCAGCAACCTGCTTTGCTTTGACACGGCGCCTAAGACAGCAGCGCTTCGTTTGAGACAACGCTTGTCAAAGAATCCTAAGCGCCGAAGACCGCGACTTTTGATATAATTTCCAGCGTGAAGTACTCGATATGGACAAGTATTTTTTTTATGGAGCATGGGTTAATAGCATGTTCATATTGCTTTTGCAGTATGCAGATAGGTAAGCAAAAGCGCACATAAACCGCGAAACACAAAAAGCACGTTAGTACACGCCGCACGTGTGCACGTGAATCACTGCGGGCCAACACGCGACGCGAACACGTTCATTCATTCATAAACCTTTATTCATGAGGATGACCTGAGGCCTAGAGGGGAAGGGGGTGGGTTAGGTGAGGTTGAGGGCGCCAGACTCCGACATGAAGTCTAGCAGGGCACTAAGCTTGCGCTTGGCGTTGGTATTGGGGGCTGTCCAGTCTTCGTAGCTCTGAATGTGGTGAGCAGATGTGTAGCGTGCGCGGAGGCCAGCCGTGCCAGGACAGGTCCAGACCAAGTGCTGCAGGTCAACGGAGTCAGCAGGGCAGTTGGGGCAGCTGATCTTGGTTCGGCGCCATTGACTCAGGATGTTCGGTGTGTACGCTGCACCGGCTCGCGCCTTGTGAGTTAGAACTTGGGCTGGACGAGAGAGGCCGGAAGGGATCGGAGGTTTAATACCGGGGACAAGGTCCCGCAACAACCCCTCCGCTCATGTTTAAGCCGCGTGATGACAGAGTCCGGTATGATGAAGGAGACGGGAGAACAGTAAGGGTGGTCCAAGTTGGACGGGCCCACATCAAGGCTATGCCGGCGGTCTTCCTCTAGCTGCGCGCCAGCGGCATCGTGGGCCATTCTGTTCCCAGTCCCTTGTGCGTGATGTCCAGGTGTCCAATGTATTCGTACCGAGACTTGTGAGGTCTCTCGCAGGTATCGGCAGCGCTCTTTGATGCTGTGTTGTACCGAGGTCTTGTAAGAACGGGCTTTCAGGGTTTTTATAGCCTCTTGACTGTCTGTGTAGATGTGGATGAAACGATCTGTTCCTTTGGTGCAGTGTTGAAGGGCCTCGTCGATGGCTGTTAATTCGAGTTCAGTTGCGGACCAGTACCTGCGACCACTGTGGCTCGTGGCGTGCAGCTGTGAACCGTCTTGGTAGTAAGCAGTGGTTGCAAACGTGATGCCGGTGTCATCGTCATGATATAGGGCGGCGTCGGTATAAATGCGGAGACCGATGTGCTGGTCTTGTGTATCAATTATGTGGCGTTGTCGGTGATCTCTTCCTGGTCCTTTGGTGTTGGTTGGAATGGGTTTTGGATCTGTTACTAATGTTTCTGTCCATGGTGCTGTAAGGTGGTCCAATATGGGCAAGTGTAGGTTAGCTTCGTCAAAGATTCGAGTGAGGAGGCGATGCCCGTTGGGTGTGTGACGCAGGCGAGTTTCATGATTGGCTCGGTGCGTAGCAATAAGTGCATCCACTGGTGGGAGCTGAGCGAATCTGTGGAGCTCCGTGATGCGCGTGTGTACGGGTAGACCAGTTATAACCCTCAAGGCAGAGTTATAAAGTAAGCCAAGTGTCTTGTAATTGGCTGCGGTCAAGTCAAAGTAAGGGGCACCGTAGCGGAGCTTAGCGAGCAGAATAGCGACGGTGAGGCGACGCGCTACCTCCGTCCCTGCGCCCCCACTCTTGCTGCTGAGCCGTTTGATTAAGTGGAGCGTTGGCCTCCATTGAGATTTTAGCTGAAGGATCCAATCCTTAGCAGTACCATGCTGATTAATGGGAACGCCAAGTATCCGGAGATAACCTTCGGGGGGTTGTGCGATGTTTTGACCGCCGAAGTGAAGGTTGACGTCCACGCCGCCAGGCGGTGGATGTATGACCAGAAATTTAGTTTTTTCTGGGGATGGACGCATGCCTGTAGAATGAAGTTCAATCTCGATTGTATCTAGTGCTAGTTGCAGCGTCTCCGTTTGTTCTCGAGCCGTATTACGGTACGTGGTCCAGAGCGTGATGTCGTCCGCATATATTGTGAACCATAGGCCATCGATTTTGTCTAGTTGCCATGCGATTTTCGCCATGACGATGTTAAATAAGGTGGGGGAAATGACTGAGCCCTGAGGCACACCCGTGCGGTTTGTAAAATGTTGTGCCGTGTGATTGGTATCGATTTGAATTTCATAGGTTCTATTACTCAGGAGGGATTTCACAAAGTTGATGACGCGGGCTCCAACTCCAGTGTGGATTAGCGCGTCGACAATGGCTTGATGGCTGATGGTATCGAACGCCTTGTGTAAATCGACAGCTACGAGTATGTCAGGACGGCCTTTGCACCATCGGCGTGCTCTGTTCAGGTTGGTGTTTAGAAGATAAAGGCTGTCCTGTGTTCCTAGCTGAGGGCGGAAGCCAGTCTGGAACGGGTGAAAGTAATTTGAGGTCTCAAGGTAATGTGTAAGTCGATTGGTGACCATGCGTTCCATTAGCTTAGAGACGGTTGATATTAGAGAGATCGGTCGCAAGTTGGCAAGTTGCGTGGGGTGTTTTCCAGGCTTGGGAATGGGGACGACTACCGAGTGTTTCCAATGTGGTGGTAGGCAGCCCGTATCCCAGTGCTGGTTGATGAGGTCAAGCAATTTTTCCTTAGTAGGTGTGCTGGAGTTCCGGAGCATGCTTCAAGTGATGCCATCTTTGCCGGGAGCGCTGTTCTTTTTAACTTGTGAAAGAGCATATTCGAATTCAAATGTGTTAAAGGGGACATTAATGCCAGTAGAGTCTGTGGATGGAACAGGTGCATAGGTGTCAGGTGGGGGTGGTGAGGCGGGTTGCGGAAAGAAAGTGCGGGCTGCCTCCTGTTCAAGCTCGGTAGCAGTCTGACTAGTGCGGAGGAGAAGGGTTTCTCCGGTATTTGCGGATTTGCTCTTGCCGTTCATGGCCCGGAATACTCTCCACAGCTTGCTGGTGTTGGTCCTATAGGATAAAGTGCCTCAAAAGTCAAGCCATCGACTTCTGCTAAGGCGTTTGCTATAGCGGCGTGCCTCAGCAGTGAGGCGACGAAGTTTTAGAAGCTTTTTGTATTCTCTTCCAGATTGGAGATAATCGAGTTCGGCTTGTTTTCTGCTTTCCCATAGATGAAGCAGGTGAGGGTCGGGCACAGGAACGTCTTCCGTTACTTGTGTGATTGCAGTGGCTGAATCACGAGCGCGTTGAAGGAGTGTTTCGACTGGCAGTTCGGCGAGATGATCGTCTAAAGCCTGTCGGAAGTTTTTCCAATTGATGGTACGAGTATTTCGTTTGCGGCGGCGCAGATTGGACTGGAGCTGTATCCATATAGGGTAATGATCACTGCCCATTGTTTCAGGGCCACATCGCCAATCTTGGATAATGTTGTTGGAGTGCCAGGTCAGATCCGGAGACGTATCATGTTGACCAGGATGCATGCCTCGCCGTGTCGGATAATCGGTGTCATTGCCAAGGTATAGTCCCGCTACCTCTGTGGATGTGATGTGCAGACGCGTTCCGAGAAGACTGGAGCGTCTGTAACCCCATGTTTGATGCTGCGCGTTGAAGTCCCCGCCAATGAGCATCTCGTCTTTAGGATGAGCGTCGCGAAGTTTCCGTATCCAGTCAAAACTGACTTCGTGAGGCTTTGCGTGGGGTCTGACGTATGCGCTGACAACTACAAGATGTTTGCGGTTGTATCGCACTAGCGCTGCTACGATTTCTTGGTGCGGTGAGCAGAACGCGGATGTGTCAAGTTGGGCATGGGGAGTATTTTTATGAATAAATATAGCAGCCTGAGCGCGGATTACAGGGGCGTTTTGGTAACGAGGCGTATGCATAATACTTGGAGAATAAAGTGCCTTGTAGTGACGGATTCCAGGGGATGTTCCGTTTGTTTCTTGAAGAAGGAGAATTTGGGGGCAGCATATGCGCTCAAACAAGAGATTGAGTTCGTGCGCACAGGTTGCTAGGCTTCGGCAGTTCCACTGAAGGACACCAGGTACGGTTTCGATTGAGGCGGTAGCCATGTTAATCGGTGGGGCGAGGCGGATGTTTATCGACCGCAGCTATGTTGGGACGCTTTGGAGCGGGAGGGCCGTTTTCTAGAGCGTCTAGGCGTTGTGCGAGGTGAGCCTGGTCATTCCGTATAAGCTGTTGTTCGGCTGTGAGTTGCGTTTGAGCATTATTCAGTTGCTTAAGTTGTCTGCTAATAGTGTCGAGGACGGTAAGCTGCGTCATGACAGTTGCAAGTTGTGCTAAAATCTTTTCTTGGGCGGCTTGCTGTGCTTCGTAAGCGTCAACTCGTTTCGTGAGAGCGGCCAGTGCTGCAGATGCTGTGTCGACTGATGTGGTGGTGGGCGAATCACAATTGATCTGCGTTGCGGAAAGAGGTGCTGCCTGGTTTTGCGGTGCGCTAGGAGGCGCTGTCTGATTTTGCGGGGCGTCTGGCACTGGAGAGGCTGTTGAAGAAAACTGAGAAGGTGGGGATGTGCCAGTCAAAGGGGCAGATTTTTTAAACCATACTGAGGCTTGACGAAGTTTCGCCTCATTGTCTTTGACCTGCTTGGCCTCGAGGAGCTGTTGGAACGCTAACTGCTTGTCCAGCATGAGGGAACGCGCGCGTTCGAGATCAGCTTGTGCTTTGGCGAGTGCCTTGTCTAGATCAGACGCGACCTGTAGATCCAATGGTTTGTAAAGAAGACAAATAACAGAAAACGCTGCGGCAGCGCCATCACCATCGCTTGTCTCCGGCGCCCATCTCGCTCGCGCTGAAGCTGTGCCCTGCGGCTGGTAATTCGATCCCTTGTGCCCAAAGTACTGCCAGCGCTAGACGTTCCAACCAACCATTAAATCCACATTACACTTGGTGGAGGTCAATCTGAAGTTCCCTGTACCCATCTCGCCCTGGAACTTCGCAGCAGAACATTGACTACCCCAATGACGGAGCCGACTTCATTGCACCTGCCTCCGCCCGTCACCTGCACAGGTGCGCTCCGTCAACGGGACCCGACTACCTTCAGCGGAAGCAGCGAGGACGACGTCGACGATTGGCTGACCACTTACGAATGGGTCAGCCGTCACAATAACTGGGACGACAACCGTAAGCTCAACAATGTCATCTTTTACTTGAGCGACGTCGCTAATCTGTGGTTTCGAAACCACGAGTCGGACTTTTCCACCTGGGCGAATTTCAAGACTAAATTTTCTGATGTCTTTGGCCGCCCCGCCGTCCGAAAACTCCGCGCGGAACAGCGTCTTCGATCGCGACTACAGCTGCCCGGTGAAACGTTCACCAGTTATATTGAGGACATTGTTGATTTGTGTCGCCGCGTTGACCCGACCATGACCGAGGCCGTTAAGATACGTCATGTCCTCACAGGAATTGATGCCGGCGCTTTCAACATGCTTATCGCCAAAGGCCCCAATACGGTCAAGGAAATATACGACCTCTGTCAAAGCTACGACGAACTCCGCAAGGAGCGTGCTTTGATTCGCCAGCCTGATGCATCACTCGCTGGATTAGCCGCGGAGAGGGAGTCATCTAGCCTCTCTGAAGACATCAAGGCTTTTATACGTCAGGAGGTCGCGCGCCAACTGTCCCTACAGCCATATGTTAAGGAGTCGTCAACAACTGGCCTTGTTCCGGAGCTTCGCCATGCAATCCAGCAGCATGTCTCTGAAGTCCTCCCTAATCCTGTTCCTCAATCAGCTCCGGTCGCACCCTCAATGCCGTTACTCACGCCCACAGTTTCATCCTCCGGCGTTGCGCCACTGAGATACGCTCCAGCATTCGCGCCGGCTCCTCCTCAAGTATTGCGTCGCACGTATGCCGAAGTCACTTCAAGTCCACCGCCTGAGCCAGCATATGCCTATGCTTCGCCCCCCATGCGGTCCGCACCAACAGCCTTTGCTTCCCCCTTGCGTCAGACACCATCTCCATGGCGCACTGCAGACAACAGGCCTATTTGCTACCACTGCGGCATCCCCGGACACACTACACGCTACTGCCGGCGCCGAATAAATATGGCCTTTGCTGCACGGCCTGCGCCACCTTATTTGGCCCCCCAGTTCCCAGTCCCATCGGGTCCTCCAACAGCACCCCCTGAATCTCCGGACTTCCGCCCTCGTCGTTCGCCATCACCACGTCGCCGCTCTATCTCGCCAATGCGCCGACGACCCCCTACCCAGCCGGAAAACTAACCGCCGCAGTTCGCGTGGCACGAACTGCGTATCCGACCGAATTTCAAATTCCTCATCTTAATCCCGCGAATGTTATTCCTGTCATCGATGAAGGTGTTCATACTCTTGCGCTCGTCGACACCGGTGCCGCTGTATCAGTTATCAGCCAAAAACTCTGCCGCTCCATCCGAAAGGTGACTACGCCTCTCGAGGGACTATCGCTTCGTACCGCATCCGCTCACAGTATACAGCCGACAGCTATCTGCACTGCTCGCGTCGTCATTGCTGCAGCCTTGTACATCATCGAATTCGTCGTTCTCCCCACATGTTCTCATGACGTCATTCTTGGCTGGGATTTCCTGTCCCAGCATCATGCTATCATTGACTGCGCCAGTCCTCAAGTAGAGCTCATTGAATCGAGTGATGCACCGTCTGATGCCCTGCTCCACGAGCCGTGTCCTCGTTTTGCGACCAAACTCCTCGTAGCACATGACACAACCATCCCACCCGTTAGCGCTGTTCTGGTTCCCCTCACTGCCTCTTTTACCACCGCCGCGACAGTCCTCTTTGTGCCCTCTAACGTTGTCTGCCGCCGCCGCCACTTACCGCTGCCGTTTGCCGTCCTTGACATGAAAAACGGCGCTAGCACACTTCTGGTAGCCAATCCTCTTCCGTCTCCCGCTATGTTGATCGAAGGGGAGTGCCTCGGCCGCATCGAGCCCGTGGACCTTCTGTTCACCTTTGATGATGTGTCATTCCCTGTTTGCCAAGTTGACGCCTTGACTCCAACTCGTGTGGCTTCAGATCCGCTACAGCGGGACCTTTTTGACCATTCCGTGGACAGCGCTCTAGAACCGCGCCACCGCGAGCAACTTCTCGACCTTCTACACCAATTCCGCGCCTCCTTCGACATTCCGCAATCTTCCTTGGGCCGCACGACGACCGTTTCCCACCTCATCGACACTGGCGCTCACCCACCTCTCCATCAGCGGCCGTATCGGGTGTCCCCGACTGAGCGCCGTGTTATTGCCCAACAAGTCGATGACATGTTGCAACGCGGAGTAATTAGAGAATCCTGTAGCCCATGGTCGTCTCCTGTGGTTCTAGTTAAAAAGAAGGATGGCTCCATACGATTTTGTGTTGATTATCGCCGCCTCAACAAAATCACTCGTCGTGATGTGTACCCCCTCCCACGAATCGACGATGCCCTAGACTGTTTGGAAGGCGCAGAATTCTTTTCCTCACTCGATTTACGCTCCGGGTATTGGCAGGTGCCCATGGCAGAGGCGGATCGTCCTAAGACCGCCTTTATTACTCCAGACGGACTATACGAATTTAATGTTATGCCATTCGGACTCTGTAACGCCCCAGCCACATTTGAAAGAATGATGGACACTGTACTGCGCGGCCTGAAATGGAACATCTGTTTATGCTACCTCGATGATATCGTCGTCTTTTCAACCGACTTCCCGACCCACCTGACTCGACTTCGCCAGGTCTTCACCTGCCTAACCCGCGCCGGTCTTCAACTCAACCCCAAAAAGTGCCGCTTTGGTGCCCGCCAGCTCACAATACTCGGACATGTTGTGTGTAAAGATGGAGTTCTGCCTGATCCTGAGAAGCTGCGCGCCGTCGCTGACTTTCCGAAACCGACCACTTTGAAACAACTGCGAAGCTTCGTGGGCCTCTGCTCGTACTTTCGTCGTTTTGTTCGGAATTTCGCAACCATCATAGCCCCCCTTACACAGCTCTTGAAAGGCACCCCTAACCTCTCCTCTTGGTCGCCAGCCTGCGATGATGCATTCGCGACACTGCGCAATGTTTTGACGTCACCCCCAATCCTTCGCCATTACGACCCTACTGCACCTACAGAACTTCACACCGATGCCAGTGGTGTCGGCCTCGGCGCCGTCCTCGCCCAGCGCAAGCCTGGCTTCTCCGAATACGTTGTCGCCTACGCAAGCCGTGCTCTTACCAAAGCCGAGTCCAACTACTCCGTTACCGAAAAGGAGTGCTTAGCAATCGTGTGGGCTGTAACGAAGTTCCGCCCTTACTTATACGGCCACTCCTTCGAGGTAGTTACAGATCATCACGCTCTCTGCTGGCTCGCGTCTCTCAAGGATCCGTCTGGCCGTCTCGGGCGCTGGGCTCTCAGGCTTCAGGAATACGACATCCGTGTAGTGTACCGCTCTGGCCGCAAGCACTCTGACGCCGACGCTCTTTCTCGGTCACCGGTGCGCTCGCCTAACTCATCGTCCCCTCCTCAAGCACTCTTGTCAGCACTCACCATTGAGGATATGCCTTTCGAGCAACGACAAGATCCTTGGGTTTCTAACCTGCTGGATATCCTTGGCACTACTTCCGCGGCTACACATCCTCGGGCACTCCGCCGACAGGCCTCCCATTTCGCCATTCGGGACGGCCTTCTCTACCGCAGGAACTACAACTCAGACAGCAGAACGTGGCTTCTTGTCATTCCGCGCCACCTCCGCTCCGAGGTTTGTGCCCACCATCACATTGACCCTCAAAGCGCTCATGCCGGTGTCCTCAAAACCTATGATCGAATTCGTCAGAGGTACTACTGGCGGGGAATGTACAATTTCGTACGGCGCTACATTCGCTCTTGTACCGCCTGTCAACAACGCAAGATTCCTCGCCACCCCGCTGGCCCTCTCCAGCCTTTACCTTGTCCAGCTCGCCCGTTTGATCGCGTGGGAATCGACCTTTATGGTCCGCTACCATGCACGGCCGCTGGTAATCGATGGGTCATCGTCGCAGTCGATCACCTGACGCGTTACGCCGAGACTGCTGCACTTTCCGCAGCGACAGCCCGAGAGGTAGCCCATTTTCTTCTACACCACTTCATTCTTCGACACGGCGCCCCTCGCGAGCTACTAAGTGACAGAGGTCGTGTCTTTCTTTCCGAAGTAGTTCAAGAGCTCCTGTCGTCTTGCAAATCGATACATCGGGCTACAACCGCGTACCACCCACAAACAAACGGCCTCACGGAGCGCTTCAACCGTACGCTTGGGGACATGCTCGCAATGTATGTCACATCTGAATCGGGAAGCTCCAACTGGGACCAGGTACTGCGATTCGTAACGTTCGCGTACAACACAGCCACCCAAGCAACAACTGGGTTTTCGCCCTTCTTTCTCTTATATGGCCGTGAACCATCTTGTACTCTGGACACAATTTTCCCATACCATCCAGATGCCTCTGAGTACAGTGCCTTGTCAGATATTGCACAGAAGGCCGAGGAATGCCGTCAGCTAGCTCGCACGTTTACCTCCAACACTCAAGGCTATCGCAAAGATCAGCATGATACCGATACCCCTGCTCCCACGTTCCTGGCCGACAGCTTCGTTTGGCTATGCGTTCCTGCCACCAACAAACTAGACACCAAATACCACGGACCTTATCGCGTCTTGGAACGCACATCCCCTGTGAACTACGTCATCGAGCCAGTCACCCCTTCTTCCGACCACCGCCGTCGCGGCCGCGAGGTTGTCCACGTTAGCCGCCTCAAGCCATATTACAACCCTCTGGTCGTCTCTTCTCCCTGAGTCGCCAGGATGGCGACTTCTTCACGCGGGGGAAATGTAAAGAAGACAAAGAACAGAAAACGCTGCGGCATCGCCATCACCATCGCTTGTCTCCGGCGCCCATCTCGCTCGCGCTGAAGCTGTGCCCTGCGGCTGGTAATTCGATCCCTTGTGCCCAAAGTACTGCCAGCGCTAGACGTTCCAACCAACCATTAAATCCACATTACAGGTTGTAATTTCTGTTGCGAGTTGCTTGAGGCGGATTCTTCGCTGTTTTTTTTACTGTTATGTGACTCTTTGAGAGTTTTTTGGGTGAGTTGTAGTTGTGATGTAGAACAGGTAATCTCAGATGAGCCGGTGTCATTGCCGAGGTTATTGCTGTGTGACCGGGCCTGCGTCGGCGGCGGGACTGACGATTTCTTAGAGGGGCATGTTGTGCTGGTAGCAAGATGACCCTGTACTTTACACCTAACACAGTATGGCAAGGTGCAGGCCGCGTCTCCAGTATGTGCAGTTCCACAACGGCTGCATACAGCGGCGTTCGGATAGAACGCTTGCATGTGTCCTGCTTCGTGACAATGAAGGCACACAACAGGTCGATGTTTGAACGGGTATGCCTTTACAGGACAGTTGTAATAATAAACACGTTTCGGTATGCTCGGGGCTTGCATTGTATTTAGGGCAGTGTTCGATTTCCCAAGCATGCGTGCGGCAAGTATGGTTCCATGCGGCGAAAAAATATTGGCAATCAAATCTTTGCTGGAGCTGCCTGGCTCGATGGAATGCAACGCAAAGCGTACAGTGTTTTTAGGCGGTGCCATGTAGCTGGTAACTCCAACTGAGCCCCATGTGGGGTCGCAAAGCGTCCGAAGATGGCGGGTTATGTTTACAGCATGCTCCGATTCTTTCACGATTGCCGTTATTGTATTGCTGCGACTGTCAGGTCGGTACACTGCAAGTTTGGCAAGGCTGGGGTCTATGGCGTGCTGGTTGAGTAATGTTGCTAGTCGGGCACGTGGGAATGATGAGATGTCTCGGCGTTCCGTGGTTTTAATAACTACCACAAGGTAAGGCATGTCTCTCAACATTTGAAAATTGGCTTGCTTACGTTGCTGCAGAAGACGTTTCTTGCCGGGCACAGTCTGCCACTGGTGCGGGTTGTTGGCCTGTGTGTCGTCATCCACGTAGGAGCTCCATTTCGCCTGTAGATCGGTGCGGTAGGTGGTAACTGTTTGCAGGTTCTCGGGCGTCAAGTAGCTGGCGTTCGTACTGGCACAGGGGGGTTGCTGGGCGTCAGTGTCCATCGGGTCAGTGAACTCGGCATCAGCCGAGACATCCGGCATAGCGTTGTAGCGAGGGCTGCTAGGCCTAACAGGCCTAGCGTCGTCTTTTTCGAGCGTGTGGCTGTATATGTAAAAAGCCGTCTAAAACATACCCGGGATTGCTGCCGATGTCAGTTGAGCACAAGAACTCTGTTATAAGTTCCGGGTTAAGAATTAGAGATAGCGGGCGGCTAAAGAAGCATCCGTCAGCTATGAGGGCCAAGCGGGAACTCACGCGAACACGCATGCACAGTGGGTAGGGTTCGCCGCTATGCCGATAGGTGGCGACTCTGCTCGATCACGAGGCCAATACCACACCGAAGGACAGAGCTGCGAGCATACATGGTACAGCTGCAGTACAGTGAACTAGAGTATTCGCGAAACGTATACAGCTAATTCGGTCGAAAAGGCTTTGGCGTCGCCGTAACCCAGTATTCGAAAAAGCGTGTTGCGTCCCGCCGCGGTGTCTCAGTAGTTAGGACGCTCGACTACTGAATCGGCGTGCCTGTTTTCGAACCCTACCGCCGGCGGCTGCGTTTCTATGGAGGCGAAACGAAGTGGCGTCCGTATGCTTTGCGATGCAAGCGATCGTTAAAGGTCTATTCTTTTTCGTGAAACTGTGTCAGTCACTCAGTGTCAAAAATCGAGGAACCATAAGGCGATGCTAAATGCACTAAGGCGAAGCTTATGCGTCCTTCTAATATGGCTCCTTCCTACAGCTATAAATCTAAAACGCGTGTTCTAGGGGTTTTTCGTCGCTGCGGTAACACAAAGCTGCATTGAATGATGGGAAACAACACTGTGTCTCCTCAGCGAACCGCCTGAGCGAACAATTCAAGAGCGCTTTGATGATCTAAAGTGCGCAGAGCCCATTGCTCAATCATGGCGACATTGCGCGTGCACAGTTGTGATGGCTACCAGGTGTCGGTTAAGGTTTTTGCACAAGGACACTGTGCATGCGCCGTACGTGTGCTTAAAACATGTGAAAGCTTAATAATTAACCTATTATCAATAACTATAACTAATGCCCATAACTAGTTAGTATTCCTGTATAATTACCTAAAGGCAGCGGTGGCGTAGCGGTAGAACATCCGCCTCGCATGCAAAAGGACCGGGGTTAAAATCCCGGTGCCGCGCAATTCTCCACCGGATGAAAAAAAAAAATCCGCGTGTCGATGGAATTGAATACACAGGTTTGGGGTGCAACCTGATGCCGGTCAACACCTCCTGCAACGCACTCCCTCACCAGAACAGGCGTTGGCCACCCTGGTACAGTAATTGGCCGCAACCTCCTATGATAAGCTCCATAAAACCCCGGCCCTCAGTCGCCAACGGCTGCGGAACAACTGACCACGGCGGCGGTCAGACCTGTGACGCAGCAGGGGGTGCTAAGAAAGCCTGGCTCCGCTGGACAGGCCATCATTGGAAACTGACTCTGGCAACTTTTAATGCTAGAACCCTAGCTAGTGAAGCTAGTTTAGCAGTGCTGTTAGAGGAACTAGAGGGCATGAAATGGGATGTCATAGGGCTTAGTGAGGTTAGGAGGCCGAATGAGGCATATACTGTACTGAAGGATGGGCATGTACTGTGTTATCGAGGTTTACCAGAGAGGCGACAACTAGGAGTAGGTTTCCTTGTTAATAAGTATATAGCGGGTAATATAGATGAACTCTATATTATTAATGAGAGGGTTGCAGGCGTCGTAATTAGGCTTAATAAGCGGTATAAACTGAAGGTTGTACAGGCCTATGCACCTACATGTAGTTATGATGACCAGGCAGTTGAAAGCTTCTGTGAAGATGTAGAATCGGCAATGCGAAAAGTAAAGACGCAGTATACTGTATTCAATGCCAAGATAGGGAAAAAACAGGCAGGAGACAAGGCAGTAGGTGAGACTATGGCATTGGTTCTAGAAATAGCAGGGGGGCGTTACTAGTTGAATTTGCAGAGTGCAATAACTTACGAATCATGAATACCTTCTTCAGCAAACGGAAGAACCGGAAATGAACATGGAAATGTCCTAACAGAGAGACTAAAAATGAAATCGATTTCATAATGTGTTCAACCCCCGCCATTATGCAAGATGTAGACGTAATCGGGAAAGTGCGATGCAGTGACCACAGGATGGTGAGGTCCCGAATTAGCCTAAATCTGAAGAAGGAACGCAACAGATTAGTAAGAAACCCATCAGCGAATTAGCATTGAGGGGGAGGGCAGAAGAGTTCAGGATCTCGCTACAAAATAGGTATTCAGCTCTAACTGAGGATGGCGACATTACCCTAGAGACAAGGAACAATAACTTCAGAGATATCATTACTGAGTGCGCGGTATAGAAGTAGGCGGTAGGATAGTTAGAGAGGATACCGGTGCGCTGTCTAAGGAGACGAAAGATTTGATTAAGAAACGCCAGAGTATGAAAGCTTCCAATCCAACAGACCAGATCGAATTGGCCGAGATATCAAAGCTAATCAATAAGCGGAAGGTGGCCGACATAAGGAAGTATAACATGGAGAAAATTGAGCATGCTGTAAAGAACGGGGGAAGCCTTAAAGCGGTAAAGAAGAAATTGGGCATAGGCGAAAAGCAGATGTATGCGATAAGGGACAAGGTGGGCAACGTCATCACTAATATGGAAATGATAGTCAAAGTAGCCGAGGAGTTCTATACAGATCTCTGCAGTAGCCAAAGCAGTCAGGACCGTAATAAGATTGGCGGTAGGGAAAAACAGTCAGACGTTCCACCAGTGACAAAGGACGAGGTCAAGAAAGCGTTAGAAACTATGAAAGGGGGGAAATCGGCTGGAGAGGATCAGATAACTACAAATTTGCTGAACGGCGGGGGGATATCGTGCTAGAAAAACTGGCCACCCTGTATACGCAGTGCCTGGTGTCATCGACGGTACCGGAACCATGGAAGAATGCAAACATTATCCTCATTCACAAGAAAGGGGACTCTAAGGACCTTAAAAATTACAGACCAATCAGCTTATTGTCTGTTACGTATAAGGTATTTACTAAGGTAATCGCTAATAGAATCAGAACAACCTTAGACTGCAATCAAGCAAAGAATCAAGCAGGGTTTCGGAAACGGTACTCTACTGTCGATCATATTCATACCATCAATCAGGTGATAGGAAAATGCTCGGAATATAACCAGCCCTTATACATAGCGTTCATTGATTACGAAAAAGCATTTGACTCAGTTGAAACCTCGGCGGTGATGCAGGCATTGCGAAATCAGGGAGTAGACGAGCCGTACGTGAAAGTGCTGGAAGATATATATAGTGGCTGCACAGCAACCATAGTTCTGCATAAAGAAAGTAATAAAATTCCCATAAAGAAAGGTGTTAGGCACGGAAACACAATCTCCCCAGTACTATTCACAGCTTGTTTAGAGGAAGTATTCAGAGACTTGGAATGGGAGCAGTTAGGGATAAGGGTAGATGGAGAATACCTCAGTAATCTGCGATTTGCTGATGACATTGCCTTGCTAACCAACTCGGTGGATGAACTGCAAATAATGATTGATGACCTAGATAGGAAAAGTAGAAAGGTAGGCTTGAAAATCAATATGCAGAAGACTCAGGTAATGTTCAACAGCCTCGGGAAGGAACAGCAGTTTACATTAGGTAGCGAAATACTGGAAGTAGTAGGCGAATATGTCTACTTAGGACAGGTAGTAACCGCAGATCCGAACCATGAAAAGGAAATAACAAGAAGAATAAGATTGGGATGGAGCGCATTTGGCAAGCACTCGCAGATTATGACTAGCAGCTTACCGTTATCGCTCAAGAGGAAAGTATACAACAGTTGCATCTTGCCTGTACTGACCTATGGGGCTGAAACGTGGAGGCTAATCAAGAGAGTTCTACTTAAGTTGAGGGCAACACAGAGAGCTATGGAACGAAAAATGGTAGGGGTAACATTAAGAGATAGAAAGCGTGAAGAGTGGGTCAGAGAAATAACTCAAGTTACCGACATTCTAGTAGAAATTAAGAAGAAGAAATGGACATGGGCAGGAAATGTAGTGCGAAGAGAGGATAACCGATGGTCGCTTAGGGTAACAAACTGGATTCCAAGGGAAGGAAAGCGTAGCAGGGGTCGGCAGAAAGTTAGGTGGGCGGATGAGATTAAGAAGTTCGCAGGGGTCAAGTGGATGCAGCTAGCACAGAGCCGGGTTAATTGGAGAAATATGGGAGAGGCCTTCGCCCTGCAGTGGGTATAATCAGGCTGATTTTATGATGATAATTAACTAAACATCAATGTCTAATTAGTTATGATCGTTAACTAATGTTCATGAACCTACTACTACATCGTTAACTATCAGTAATGAAACCATCCTAAACCTTCTGAAGATGATTGACAGCGGCCGCGGACGCACGGACACATGCACGTACTGGAGTGTCATGAGCCATAAAAGGCTTTCGCATTAATTGGAAGGGGCTTGATACTTGGTAATTAGGGTCTTCCAAGGTGACGAGAACCTCCTCGGGCTGGCGCTGAAATCCGCAGAGGGGCTGGACGTCAGTCGCCGCTTCATATTTCTCTAGAGAGAGAGAGAGAGAGAGAGAGAGAGAACTTTTATTCGTCCAACAGAGTGACTATCCCGCTCTTCGGGGGTTAGACCCGGAAGTTGGGAAAGTCGCCTTAGTTGTAGGCCAGTAGTTCTTGGGATTCCGGCGGCATCTTCGGCCAGTCGCACAACTTCTCTTTGAGCTCTTGGGTCTGAGCTTCGCAAAAGACTCTCCCAGGCGTCTTTAGTTACATTTTAGCCCTGCCTGGTGACTTCGCACATTCCCATATTATGTGATATAGAGATCCCCTTTCCTTACATAGTGAATATAGGTCTGATCGTATTTCTGGCCATATATGGTAGCACTGGCCTCTTTCTCCTAAAACCTCTGCAATTCCATTGCCAGATTTGATTGTTAATATGCTTCGTTCTGTCCATCTTAAAGCTGAAGTATCGCTTCCTCTGCTTTTTGCTGCCACCCTTTGTTGGCTGCCAACTGCACCTGTATTAGGCTAATATTATCTGCCTGTTTTTGCATCCCTTCATTTATCTTCTGAATCTGTGCATTTATTTGTGCATTTATTTGTTTCATAAAATCTGTAAAGTTTGTGAACACACTCTTTTGCTTAGTGAAGCCATTTTTCAATCTTGTGACCCTAGTTCCCGGGTCTTGCGAAGACCCCGTGTCATTGTTTTTGCGTTTTGCCGGCGGCGGTTGTATAGGTCTCATATCCTTGTCACTATTAGCTCCCGCCTCGTTTCTTGCTACTGTTCCTGCTACAGTTGCGGGTTGTTGCGTCTCCTCTTGTGCCTGCGTTGGATTCTGCTGTTTTTCAAGTCTACGTATGGTGTCGTTTGGTTTTTCTATTATCTTTTGCATTTCCTCGATTTGCCACATTAACCTATCTATTTTCTCATCCTGACTATTCCTCTTACCTGGTTGCGACCCTTCTGCGAAGCTGATGCTTTTTTCTCCCGGCGCCTTGTATCTTCCCCATAGGTTGCTGGTTTGCTTGGGGTTGGCTCCGTCCTCGGTCTTTTCTTTGGTTTGTTGTCGGCAACTGGAACTGCTTCTTCCTCTCGGTTAACTCTTGTCTCTTGACTTGCTTCTCGCTCTGGCTTGATCTCCTTCCCTTGCGGTTCCCCTCGAGTTGTCCTCCACTTCCTTACCCGAGTCTTGGGAAAGAATCCTCTCTGAATCTGTACTCGGATCCGTTTTGGTGGATCGGCTCTTGGCTCCATTCTTGTTCTTGCCTCCTTCGTTCTTCCATCTCCATGATTTTCTCTCAGTGCCCCTTCTTGACGATATATGGCGTACAGTAGATGAAACTGCATTTGCTGTCACCTAGGATGTGTCCCTTGCCGCACATCTGGCATACTGGTTCGCACCTGTGGTCATCCGGAGGGTTTTCCTTTACGTATCCCCTACATTTGATGTTCTTCGAATCCAGGCATACGCCTGCTCTGTGTACCATTCTTCCGCATGCATAACATACCTCGTACTTTTTCTTGTACAGCCAGCATATTACTGGAACTCCCCCGAAAATGATACATCTTGGAACCTCTTCCTGGGCGAACATTATCATCACAACCTTTGATTCTTTCCCTAGTCTTCTGACTCCGTAGATTTCCGGATTATCTTCTCTCTTCATTCTTATCATCATATCCTCTTCCATGTTGAATAACGGGACGTCGTATATGACTCCCTTGCCGCATTTCTCCGGTGTTGCGGGATACGCTGTAACCTCCGTGTCCTCCCCGTTGACTTTCAGTTTTTTCAGGATCAGATATTTCAATCTTCGGCTTTCGCTTGTCGTTGCTATAAGCATCGTCTGTTGCTTGCGGTTTGGCGAGACAAAGTCCTTGTCTTCTTCCTCTTTCGGATTTATACCCGCCGCCAGCTTCATTATGTCACCCAACGCCAGCGTTCCGTGCATCATGAGCTTCGCTAGGCCTCCACGCGGCCGTATAATGATGTTCGTATTGGAATTCGAACGTACTGTTTTTCTACCGAGTTCAAGGCCATCTTCATTCCCTTCTGCTTGGTTCGCACTTTCTCTTTTTCTTCTTGTCGACGCGCTTCCTCCAAGCGCATGATACGAGCCTTATAGTTGACGAACCATTGGTTATGCACCTCGAGCTCCTCGGGTTTTATACTTTCTCCTTCGACGACGATTTCCATTTTAATATTGTGACTCCAGGTGTTGTGCGCACTTCGCCTGTGCAGCAGCGCTGGCTGCTGCCGGCTCACTATGCCTCGTTAGGCTTAGCCTCCCACGTAGTTGGAAACTACAATCTTTCCAACTTATCTAAAGATCTGCAAACTTCATACTTCTCTAAAGATCTTGCAAATGGTGTCTGTCACGCGCGATGAATATTTTGTGTTCAGCTCACGTGCGCGATTACATTTAGCGTTCTTTTACAATATACTAAAAGCACTGCATGCGGGTTTCAGTGCCGAATTCTTTCAATAACAAGCCCGTAAAAGCATATGACCTAGTTATTTAAACGCTTCAACGCTGTTACTGCCTCTTTCTGTACTGTTGAGAAGGCAGAAAAATACCAATATTTTTTTTACTCAAAACACTGTAAAAGCGCATAGCTAAATACTCACACATCAAGCCATAAATCATTAGCCAAGGTTGTTACAAACCCCACTGTTGAGAACCATGGCAGTGACTCACAGGAGCAAGTTGAACGCGTGGAATGTTTTTACGTGTGAAAGCAGTTGCATGGGACCTGTGAGCTTTATAGGAGGCTGACGAAAAGAGTGCGTCTTGAAGATTATCTGTATAGCACACACACCCAGAAAAATTTCAGCGGATTTTAATCATTAAATGCGAAGAAGGCGCACAGCGTTGCTTACCCCCCTCCCCCCTTCCTATATTATCATCGGCATTATTACCTTTTTATGCTTCGGCTTCCTTCGGTATCACCGAGTGGCCCTGCGGTCACCTCGGAGTCGAGGTCAGGGGAGCACCGTGCTGTCTGTGAAGGCAGAGAAGCGACTGACGCTAAGAGTTCGAATATGAGGGTGTGCGAAAGACAAGCGGTTACTCATTCCGGACTGAGTGAGTGAAAACTTTATTGAGTAAAAGTTTTGGATTCGCGTGAGTAAGACGCGCTTGCAGAGCATTGCCTGGTGACGGCCACGAGGATCACCACTGCGAAGGCGCCACTTTCTCATTGGCTGCAGCTGTGAGGCCCCTCCGCCTTACCATTGGCTAAGACGCACGACGCGGCGCAATAACATCTACACTCAGCGATAGCTTTTCTTGTCAGCTCTGGGAAAGCTACTGGACCGAAACTTATTATCGCCCATCGACGCTGATTATAGTCCCCAGGTGAACATTAGCTACGCCCTAAAACGAATATCAAAAAGCTGCTTAATCAACGCTTTGCAAGCTCGCAGAGAAAATGCTAGCCACACGACGTTCTTGGTGGCTTGAACAGCACGGTTTTTATCACCCTGCTCAAATTGGATTTTGTCCATACATAGGTACAGAGGACGGGTTGGCTGTCTTGGCATCAGCAGTTCTATCATCTACCCGCAGCCGCATTGTACGTAACATATTAGCAATGGACGTTGAAAAGGCATATGACAACATCAATCATGCTGCAATCGTGAATGCCATTGACATGCTTCATCTCCCTACGAGAGTACGCACTTTTGTCGCATCATTTTTGGACGGAAGAAAATTTGCAATAAGCCTCAGCGGTGACACTGTCGGTTCATTCATTTCACTACGTGGCGTGCCCCAGGGCTCAGTATTGTATCCGACGTTGTTCAATATTACCTTCATCCCATTGGCGTGGCGCTTACATGATATCCCTGAAATCAAGTTTTTGCAGTATGGAGCCCTCACCATGATCTTCTCACTCAAGAGGCCGCCCTTCAGTCAGCATAAGACGTAACCTCTGATTACGCATCCTCCATTGGCCTTCAACGGTATGGAGCACTCACTATGATCTTCTCACTCAAGAGGCCGCCCTTCAGTCAGCATTAGACGTAACCTCTGATTACGCATCCTCCATTGGCCTTCAACTTTTTGTGTGTAAAACTTCATAAACGTCAGTCGCCAACCGCTGGGGACGCCGTAAACTTACCTCAAATCCAATTCGTCTCTCTCTATCAGGCACCCCAATACAAGAAAGTTCGAGCCTGAAAATTCTGGGCTTAACAATTTACCAATCAGGATAAGCGACTGCTTGGCTTTCTCAGGCAAAAAAGCAAGCACTTCAAACCATAAGTTTAACAAGAAAAATTGCACCTAAAACGGATGGCGCTGGCTCGTCTGTTGCACGCCAGTTAGTGAGGGCGGTTCTGCAGCCACGTATTGTTTATCAGGCCCAGTTCCAGCATCTTACAAGGGCACAATGGGATCGCCTTGAAGCCGTAAATCGAGAAGCTATGAGGACCATAACATGCCTTCCACAAATCACACCGGTCGTAGCGTTACAGGAGAATGCACAGCTCAACACCATCGATGAACTGGTGCAGCAGCACCGTGATGCTCGCAGACTCAAGGCCACTTTGTCACATTACACGCAAGCACTGAGGGCGTATGCAACTTCACACATTATTCTTCAGCCACCTGCGCCCGTTCTCCCTCCCTGGACATTTACACAGTTAGGAGACAACCAGCCAACTGACATCCGCAGACCGACGTCTGCCAACTCGGCATCGTTGCTACACCAGAAATTTGAAGAGCAAGATACTCACCTGCCTCAAGATTCCATAGTAGTGTACGTAGATGGAAGCCTGCAAGGCTGTGAATTCAAAACGGCAATCTACTGTCCACGGAGACCTAGCCTGAATCAGACAACTACGTTTCAGCTTTCGGAACCACTTACATCTTTCTGCGCTCAGCTTGTGGCAGTTCAGGAGGCACTCTGCTCCGTGGCTTCCATAACCATGCTCCCTACAGCCCACGTTGGCATCCGCACTGACGCACTTCAAGCAGTACTTCTGCTCCGACCTGTCAGCCGCTGCCCTAAAATTTGCCAAGACATCCACCAGCTTGCGGCGCGCATCCCACAGTCAATACTCATTGAGTGGGTCCCACGGCAACGCCAATGGGATGAAAGTAATTTTGAACAACGTCGGAGACAATACTGATACCTGGAGCACGCCACGTAGTGAAACGAATGAACCAACTGTGTCACCACTGAGGCGTATTGCAAATTTTCTTCCGTCCGAAAATGATGCGACAGAAGTGCGTACTCTCTGAGGGAGATGAAGCATGTCAATGGCATTCAGGATTGCAGCATGACTGATGTTGTAATATGCCTTTTCAACGTCCATTTCTAATATGGTACGTAACATTGCGGCTGCGGGTAGATGATAGAACTGCTGATGCCAAGACAGCCAACCCGTCCTCTGTACCTATGTATGGACGAAATCTAGTTTGAGCAGGGTGATAAAAACCATGCTGTTCAAGCCACCAAGAAAGCCGCGTGGCTAGCATTTTCTCTGCAAGCTTGCAAACCGTTGATGTTAAGGAGATTGGTCGTAAGTTGGCGAGGTCTGTTGAAGGCTTCCCAGGTTTGGGAATAGGGATCACGACAGCGGTTTTCCAGCTCTCGGGTACGACACCATCACGCCACACTTTGTTTATGGTGTCTAGTAGTTCAGGAAGTGCAGCAGTACTGAGGTTCTTGTAAGCCTTATACTGAATTTGTGCAGGCCGGGCGCTGTTTTCAGTTTCGCGTCGTCAATTGCAGCCAGGAGCTCAGACATCGAAAAGGGGCTCGCAATTCCATCTGCGTCGGCAGCAGATGGTAGTTCCCATGCGATTGCAGGGATACCTGCCAAATTAAGATTTGAAGCTGAAGGAGGCAGTGTATCGTATTTTGGGAAAATTTTCGAGCAGCTTCTTTGGCGAAATCGCCAGGCGACAGATTAGCCGCAAAGCATGCTGTTGCTGCTGCGTCAGTAGAACGACGACCGTGTTCCATTGCACGAAACGTTCGCCATAGTGAGGCATTCGATGATTTATCAGAGAATAAATAGTTCACACCATGCATGCCACTGGCGTCGCGAGAGATCGCGTTCATATCTCCGAGCCTTCGCAGTAAGATAATTCAGTCGTGTACGTGCCTGCGCCGAAGTAGGGTCTCGCGTAGCAGCCAGCTCAGCTTGACGGCGGGCTGCCCACAAGTAAAGCAGGCGAAGATCTGGTGCCGGTCGACCTACTTCAATCCAGGTAGTAGCCGTAGCACTGATTAGTGCTCTTTGTATACGGTCAACAAGGAGTGACGGCGAATCTGGAGACATACTGTCGAGACATGAGCGAAAGCTGTCCCAGTTGATTACAGAACATTTGCGGCGTAAAGGTACGGGAGGGATGGATAGCGATGATGATAAGGTGGTGATCACGTCCCCAGCAGTCTGGCTCCATGTGCCATGAGGGAGTTCCGGCGCCCAACCACCACGTCAAGTCTGGAGCATAGGCGGCACTACGTATGTGACGCACTGGCCGTGATGCTGTCCCAGGATGATTAAGCAGAACAAACAGGGAATCAGTGAAGGCGTCCCGCACACGCCTACCACGAGGGCTTGCAGTCGGATAACCCCGATCTGGGTGAGGGGCGGTAAAGTCGCCTCCGACTAAAATTGGACACCCGGGGTATTGCCGACGAACACTTAATTACCAGCCAAGATTAATACGGGAAGGGGCGCCTCCAGCTGGTCGAACGTAATATGAAAGAAGAACAACGGTTCCTTTCAGAAATTTCGCAGCAACTGCTACTACCTCTTGGTATGATGTGCACCAGTTTTCGAGAGAAATGCGCACATGAGGAATACGCGTTTCAACATATACCGCCTCCTTTCCCGGGGGAGAAGCAGTCTGCACGCGACGGTCGGTCATTGAAGGAGACACGTAGCCGCTGAAGCCCGGAATGGATGGCAAGGCGTCCGTTTCCTGAAGTAAAACATTAATGGCAGGTTCAATGAAAACAAACTACTCAGGGACAGCGGAAGAGGCGGCTATCGCCATGACGATGGTCAGCACCAAAGCGGTTACCATAATTAGCGACTCCAAATCTGCTATAAAAAATTTTGCGAGGGGCATGATCTCCAAAGAGACAGAGCTAATTTTAAGATATAAAGACTGGAATCAAAAAGAGCTGGAATTAATATGCGTACCGGCACACTCGGGGAACAAAGGAAATGAGTTGGCTCACAGTGTCGCTCGAGGTTATGTCAGCTGAGCAGTGAGCCAGGTTGATTCCTCCAATTTCTCGAGAGATGCACTAATCTCATTTCATGACTACACTAATCACTTTAAACTAGAAAGGCGGATGTATCATCCACCAGACAAGAAACTAGACAAAAGGCAAAAAGTAATCTGGCGTCGGCTCCAGACACGTGCCTTCTTCAGCCCTTCTAAACTAGCGCACATGTACCCAACACATTACAATCCAAATTGTAAACACTGCGGCGAAATACCAGGATATGATCGCATATTATGGAGCTGCAAAAAAGCGCCGCCACCACCGGACCTACTACCAGTCCCTTCTTTTGAGCGTTGGGAGGCTATACTGGCCAGCTCAGACCCGTTAACGCAAGGTCGGGCTACTGAGTGGGCTCAAAAGGTCGCCGAGAGCAACGGTCTTGAGGCCATCTAAGTGTAGCGCCCACAAATCGCTCATTGCAGACAATAAATGTTTTCCAATCCAACATAGCCCACACCCGAAGTTAGCTTGGTAAATCGCAGTCGGGTCTTGAGCTCGGCCACCTTCGTGGACATGCCTCTACAGTTCCACTGTAGTACACCAGGACGACCGGATTTCGCCATTTTCGTGTGTTATTCTTATGCTGCAGAGCCAGCGAGTTCAGCGATGTTAGTGAGCGTGCCATCTCTCGTGTGCTCATATATCTCCGGAGCGCAGTAAGCTCAAGTCGTAATCTGAGCTGGTGTTAAAAAAAATTCTAGAGGGCACTTTGGACTCCTTAAGTTGTTGTAGTTGTTGCGACTGAAGGAAGAAGGAAAAGAAAATGCGCGGGCCTGCTACTGGCTCTGTAGCTATTATTGCTGGCCTTATCCACCACGTGGGACACTACTTTTCACTACAAAAAAGAAATCAACACTTGCAATGACGAAATTAGAGAAACTCTTCATACACTTTCTCTTCCTGATAAATCTTTCACTACCACGCAAATACGCACTCTTAGACGCATACAACTCAATACACTGCTTACTCATGCCAGATCGTTTCTATACCAAATCAGACAATCCCCCGCGTGCCCAAATTTTTCTGAACACTATGCAAATTTAGAACGTTGCTTGTTTTCATGTCCTGTCGCAATTCAATCAGACCACTTTCCACACCCTCCTCCCCCAACGTGGTGGGCTTGGCTAGCATCTGACCAGCAGAATGATCAGTTGGCCTTGGTGACCTCGGCCCATGACATTCTTGACGCTTAGTAATGCGAATAAAGTTGTTTCCTCCTCCTCCTCCTTGTGGCTATATGAAGAAGGAAAGAAAATGCACGGCTCGGCACTCTCGCCTCTTCTATTCAACGTAGCAATGGCAAAATTACCAGAACAACTACGACGTTACCCTCGTTTAAATTTTAGTATTTATGCTGATGACATTGCACTATGGATCAGCCAGGGTAGCGATGCCGTAATTGAACACACGTTACAAGAGGCAGTGGACACGATCGTGCGGTTTGTAGCAGAACGTGGACTTACATGCTCGCCGGAAAAATCAGAACTCTTCATTTACAATCCACGGTGCCTGCGGAACGAGCGTAAAGTAGATATACTGATTTCAGTACAAGGACATCCAGTTCCCCAGGTATCGCAGATCCGTATACTAGGTCTCCTTTCCAAGATAATGGCTGCAATGGAGAAACTATTAAGAGGATTGAGTGGCATGTATCTCAAACAGTTAGCCTCATCCGCCGAGTTTCGAGTAAAGGCAGATGACAAAAGGAAACGAATCTTCTGCGCATAATCCAGGCATTTATCATTAGTCGAATCAGCTATTCTACGCCATACTTACCTCTTAAGGCAGCAGAACGACAGAAATTAGAGAGCCTCATCCGCACAAGTATTAAAAGAGCCCTTGGACTCCCGCGCTGTACTTCCACCGCTAGCCTCCAGCAACTGTGCATCCATAACACATGGGATGAGATCGCGGAAGCGGTGCGCACTTCACAGGTAGAACGGCTCCGCCTAACCGCCGCAGGCAGATCCATTCTAGAAAAACTGGGCATCGACACTTGGGGAGGCGCTCAGACAAAATCTGAAATGGACATGGCTATACGGGACAGGCTATGGATACCTCCACTGCAAAAAAACATCCATCCCGAACACCATACGGAGCGTCGGGAAAAAAGAGCTCAAATGCTCAGTAAAAAATTTAGCCGCTTGTTGCCGGAGGAAGTAGCCTTTGAAGATGCTGCCGGAGGGGCAAGCCCCTTTATGGTTGCCGCGGTAACGAATGGGTCGGGTAGACCGATCACCGCGGTTACCCTGAAAACTATATCTCCTGAGACAGCTGAGGAAGTGGCTGTAGCTCTAGACTGCGCCCAGACAAAGGCGCGTTTCGTGATCTGCGACAGCAAAACTGCCATAAGAAATTAGAGTCGTGGGTTGAGTGCTCCCCAGGCAATTCGAATATTACACCAATCATCAATCTCGCGAACTATACAGCTGATTTGGACTCCAGCGCACACTGGCGTTCCCAGCAACGAATCCGCCCATGCCATAGCTCGAGGGCTCTACCACCGAGCCAGCGGCAGAGATGGGGGGCTTGGAGCTGGGAGCATAGAGTGTGCCAAATCCTACACAGAAATTCTGCAGCATTATAGACTCAGTAGACGGGCGGTTGCTGCGCCAGCCCCTTCCCTAAATTGCAGACAGGCCGTCGCCTGGCGTCGCCTTCAGACTGGGACATTCCCACACCCGCTCTTGGTGAGCCATATGCTACCAGGAGAAAGATCTGAATTCTGTGCAAACTGTGACTCGAGAGGGACCCTCGAACACATCCTCTGAAACTGCCCCTTTTCTCCGCGGGAGGGGTCTAAATCTGACGCCGCAACTCTGGGAGACCATGCTGCGCTGCTCGGACCCTGGGTTCCAGCTAACCGCCATCCGGCTGGCCTGGGACGCCGCCGGCCAACAACGTCTGCCGGCCTGCGTCTGAGGCGGGGCACCCGCCATCCATCTCAAGCGACGGAGGGCCGGAGCTTCTTCATCCGCTGGAATAAATAAAAAGTTCTGCTCTCTGGCTCTGTAGCTGCGCCACCTCCGCTGCCTCGTGCGGACAGAAGAGAGAAAAAGAAGAAAGAAAAAGAAGAAGGAGGGAAAGATGTGCGCCGCAACAGCCGTCGTCCACCACCGAAGCGGTGGCGGGTGCAATAATGGCCCACAACAGATAAAAATTCGGTAGCAGGCTAGCCCCCGCCGCAAGCGGCTGTTGCCTACCAGTTCCACCCCGTAGCGCCAGGTGCAGCCACCTCCAACTACCAGACCACTAAAGTGCAATGATGCAAAAACCCTTAAGCGCGGTGAATCGTAGCCCTCCACAACGGCACCTCTATCTCCCTCTCTTCGTTCACTCTCACCTTCCTCCCTTCCTTTACGGTATGGTGCATGTGTCCACGGGGAATTGTGACAGATACTGGGCCTTCTTTATTCTGTAAATCAATTTGAAATGCCGCTGATTCCTTCTGTAGTAACGCCTCCTAGACATCTGGGTCTGCTTCTGTTTTCTGTTGGTGCGGTGTTCGAGGAAGCGGAAAATGCAAGGTGCTGCACGAACGCCTGGATCGGAGACCCGGCGGGGTCAGCTTCGTATAAGAATGGATGGATGGATAACAAATTTTATTGTCCACCCTAAATGGAAGCCCCATTACTCCCCACCTCCTGCACGCAGGCCTAGGGGACGGGGGCTGGAGCCTCCGCGACTAAAGGGTAACAAAGAGATTTTTTCTCTTCACGGCCTCGGTCCCCAAGCGGACGGCTTGTTGCTGCCGAGCGAGGTCTTCTTTCGGCATTAGGCTTCCCAGCTCTCTCTGCGTAACAGTACCTTCCTGGACTCCAGGGGAGCCGACGCATTCCCATATAATGCTCTCTAGTGTACCTCTCTCCCTACATGCTTTACAACGATCATTTTTTTCCCTGGTAGTACGTGAAAAGCCAATACTTGGTTAATGAAATTTCCAGGTTGCAGTCGCCTTTTGCGGTCGCCTCTCTACTACGTAGTGTTTTATCCGGTGGTGGCAGTAGTTTTTTGAACGATTTCATGATATGTTTGCGCGCCTTCATCCAGATTCTGGCCATCCGGCGGTTCTACGATTATCCAGAAGTAGATAGCTCGGGCTTGCTCGTGTGCCGCTTCATTGCCGGGAACCGACGTATGCGCTAGGATCCATATTAGGCTCACTTTGCGGGTCAACTCTTCGCCGGCCAGGATTTTCGCTGCTTCCGGCGAGATTCTGCCTTTCATGAAATTCCAGATAGCAGTTTTGTTATCACTGACTACAAATTTTGCTTCCGTTCCAACGCAATCGAGCGCTATAGCAACTTGTTCGGCCGTCTCTATGTTGCGGCTGCGAAATGTGGCTGCCGACTTGGGGCCTTCTAGTCCGTTGACTACTGAGGCAACCGCCGTGCCAGACTTCCCACTAGCTGTGTCCACGTGGGCGACCTCTTCGATATCCATTTTTCCTAATCGTTTTGTAAGCGCTTCGGCTCTCTCTGATTCCTCCTCTCGGTATTATGCTCCAGAAGCATATTCCTTGGGAGTTGGGGTATTACTATTTCTCTCTACATTTAGAGGCGACGTTAGTTTCAGGGTGCAGCCCACGATCAGCATGCAAGCCTGCCATCTACAAAAAGGCTCTGCCGGTGGTGGTGCTGCTATCTCTAGCTGAGACATGTGAACTGGCTCTACGTATTCCTCCCATTTATTTGCACCCCCATGGAGAGGAGTTTCTCCGTAAATGAGCATATCGGGATTCATAGGGCTAAGAGTATAATTTCCTTCTTTCATCCTCTCTAACATTTAGGAAGGGAGTAGCGTAGCGCACGCGGCTTAAGATGCAAGCCTGTACTAGCTTCAATAGGCTTCTCTCTTTAAGGCATCTGCCCCTAAGGGAGATTCTCCTAAAGATGCCTAGAACTTGCGACGCGTAGTCGTCTAGCTTTTTTTTTATGACGTCGTCATTGTATTCGTTTTCCTGGATAAATAATCCCAGGATTATGTTTTTTTCTACTTTAGGATCGGTTTTACCTTGGACTTTAATTTCGAGTTTTGAGTCTATGTTTCTCTTAAGGGATGTAGAATTCTAGGCGAATAGTTCCCATTTTTGCGGTGAGCACGAGAGGCCTCTATCGGCGGCGTAGGCAACTACCGTGTCCGCTGCCTCCTGAAAGCGCTCTTTTATGCTCGCGTGGTTCACCTGGTTAATCCAGAGGTTTACGTCGTTCGCGTATATGCTGAAATTTCGACCCTCAATTTTCTTGAGGGCCGTGGGGAGTCCTCTCGTGGCCACGTTGAAGAGAAAAGGCGAAAGGAGGGAGTACATGGAACAAAATGACTTGTAGCCTCATGAAATGATCGGCTTCCGGCCTGAACTGAGCAAACAGGGCGGGATGCTCAGAAAATTAGATATTTTGGTTCAAAGGAAGGGAAAGGCGCAGTATCTGTCACATTTGCTCTGTGGACACCTGAACCGCGCCGTAA
Source organism: Amblyomma maculatum (assembly GCF_055883805.1). NCBI lineage: Eukaryota > Metazoa > Arthropoda > Arachnida > Ixodida > Ixodidae > Amblyomma > Amblyomma maculatum. The sequence goes on along the minus strand of NC_139347.1, from coordinate 126,314,409 downwards.
AGGAAGGGAGGAAGGTGAGAGTGAAGGTGGATAGAGAGAAGGGGGAGCCGTAGTGGAGGGCTACGGAGTAATTTCGACCACCTGGGGATTTTTAACGTGCGCTGACATGGCACAGCACACGGACGCCACTTCGTTTCGCCTCCATCGAAACGCAGCCGCCGAGGTCGGGTTCGAACCCGGGAACTCCGGACAGTAGTCGGGCGTCTTACCACTGCGCCACCCCGGCGGGGCAATGCTCAGAATAAAACACGATATTTTGTACGCAAAGTTATGATTCTAAAGTGATCTTGAGGCTAGACCTGACAAAGGCGTTCGAAAAGGTCAAGCATGAAGTTATACTTAAGGGTTTAAATCGACATAGGTGTAGGCAAGAAAACTTAAAATTACATAAAGGACTTTCTGACAGACAGAAACGTCAGCATAAAGTTCCAAGACATCGTGTCCCCCGCAGTGGAGCTATGGAGCAAGAGCACGCTGCACGGCTCTGTCCTAATCGCCTTTCGTATATGCATGAATCGCCTGGTGATGTCATGAGCTGTCGTGACGGTACATCGCGCGCCCCTTGTCAAACACAACCAGCTTTTCATTGAACGCATGAAAGTTTACCGGTGTTATATAATTCGTTTACAGGAAAGGAAAGCCACAGTATCTGTCATCGCGAAATCCTGCTATCATTGTCACTGTAGACAAGGGGAATTATGAAGAGCGTTTCACGATCCGGTTTGGTCTGGTTTGGTTTATGGGGTTTAACGTCCCAAGGCGACTCAGGCTATGAGAGACGCCGTAGTGGAGGACTCGGAAATTTCGAGCGCCTGGGGTTCTTTAACGTGCACTGACATCGCAAAGCACACGGGTGCCTTGCTTTTCGCCGCCATCGAAAAGCTGCCGCCGAGGCCGGAATTTGATCCCGCGTCCTTGGGAACAGTAGTCGAGCGCCTAACCACTGCGCCACCCCGGCGGGGTTCATGATCCGGGACGTAGCGCAGTTGGTAAAGCTCTGGGCTGGGGATCCAAGGGATCGAGATTCGATTCCCGGTGGAGGCAAGGTTTATCAATTTATGTTTAACTCTCGCTGTCAAAAGCGTGACACCTCAACCTTCTGTCGACAACGACGAGGCATTAAAGTCTTTCGCCTTAAAATTAGGTAAAAATGGCAAGATGCACTTTCAAACATAGAACACCTTCTTTATCGCTGCTATGAGGTGAAAATTGTTTCAGTGCTATATGTGGGACGAATTGCCTTCTGGAGCAAAGCCGCGGAAAGACGTAATATAGCCCCGAATCGGATATGCATGAATAGCGCGGTATCCCCCCTTGTGTTTGTGTTCTTGGTAGTCAAGATATGTATATCAGCTAGCTCAATTGTTTGCCTTGATGGAAATGACGATCATCAAGAGTCCGCACGTTACATGGGATCAAAAACGCTATCGGGTTTGCGATCAACTGTTTACTTCTGTAGAGAGACGACATCGTCGTGTGGCGACGACAACGAAAGTACCTCCGGACGATTTGGGAAATGCGAAAGCAGCAGAAGCAGCCACGCCTTTGATTAGATATTTTCGGACATGTCACGCCATGCATAACATGAGAGTGCAAGAATGAAACAGGAAAGTGTTATTGTGTAATTTAGGATTGTAAGACATATAATGAAATAGCGCAATGCAGTGTCAGGAGCAGTTCGAATGGATATGGAGAGGCAGGTAATAGACGAAGTGACGCGGTCATACGAACTTTGAGTGTCTTGCGCTGCCGTATTCGTCGTGCCATGTGATCGTGATGAAAACTGCCCAGGTGCATCATTCCACGTACACTGGGATCACTTTCGATACAGAGCGACGTGGCTGCTTTGAAACCTGATACGTCTCGTTGCTCAGGCACCTGGATGGGAGCTGCATGTGTGGGCCAATGTTTTCTAAGCCCTGTTCGCCGCAGATCGAAGAGCAGGTCAGAACAACTTTGATCTCCTTATCTGTGTGTATATGAATGCGACAGGAGCGCACCGTATTTATTTCTAGTGTATCACGCTCGCGTAAACCGGCCCAATGCACCAGGAAAGCGCATCGCGTTAATCCGCCAGATGGGTGTAGATCGAGGGGGGGGAAGTCGAATTGCGAACTGCGTGTGAACAGAGCGGCGCACCGTATTACGAATGATAGGAAGGCGTGCCAGTGCTCACGTCCGGTGAAATAATGCCCGCGTTAACGGCATACAGACGGGTAGATGGCACGTGGGGTGTCGGCGGACGGGGGCGCGCTTGAGGTGTTTTCTTCTCTAGCGAGAAAACAACAGCACTTCTTGCAATCAGAAGCGAGATTAACATCGGTCAGCTACTCGATTCAGGACTGGAGCGCAAGTAAGCAATTAAGCAAAGTGGAATAGTTGGGCGGCAAGCGTTCTGGTTGGCGTAAGTGCATCTCATATATCTCCACGCCACTTCTAACCGTCTTTGTAGCTGCGAATTTCGGCTACGTGTACTCCGATATTGCGATCTCTGGCTAATCGCGGCCAGTAAGCCGGCACGCCCATCTTTACTGCTGACGTATGCCAATCGGAACGCGGAATGCTTTATAAAGCATGTAGTGCTTTAACACTTAGCTTCCTTCGCATCACCGGGTATTGTTCTAACGCTCTAGACACGCTTGTTTAAGACTGCACTGCATTCTTCCCTTGTTTTAAAATCCATTCGTTGCCATGCAGTCCACCCTGCAGCAAGTCCGGTAGCACGCAAGGGCGCTTCGCTACAGGCTGTCGTATAGTAGCGCAATGCTGTAATTGCATGCAGGCCATGGTGTATAGCTAGAACTTGAGCATTGGTCCACGCCGCTAAGAAAAAAAAAACGAATAAACAAAATGCTGCGGTGGGATGCATGACGCAGGTATATTACTAGGCATTGTAACGCAGGTATCGCACGACTGACAAGAGACGCAGTACCTTTTAAGGGTTGGCGCAATGATGCCGTGGGAACGCAACCAGAAGAGTGCAGACATTCAAAAACCTTTATTTATGAGGATGACCTGAGGCCTCACCAGAAGAGTGCGATAGATTTCGCCCTCACTGACAAATGCGACAAGGAGCGGCGCCACCGACTTGACGCGGCATATGTAAACGATAGCGCATCTTCTTATCGATAAGCGTTAGGAAAGTGAAAGAGAGAGAGAAGACTTTGTTTACACCGACATGAGCCTTGGGGCAAGGGGTAATACGACGCGCTTGTGTAGCATTCATATAAACACGGCTGTTGGAATTTTCACGTGGCCAGACTCACCACGAGCCTTGCATAAGTTCTTCGCCGAGCTCAGGCGAGAAACAAACATACAAACCAACAAAAGAAAACTATCAGAAATGATTCAAATCCCGAAAGGTCTCGTGGGAAGCGAGTGCAAGGTAGTATAACTGGTATACGAAACTCACATAGTGGCCCAGGACGACGACGAATCGAGGCGCGAGTTTCTCGGCACTGTCATGCCTCTTTTGGTGAAGTTCTAATAAATCCTGCAGCAAATAACGAATGAAAAACGTATAACGTCTTAATGACGCTTGCTTGGTGCATATTTCAAATATTTATTTTTCGTGTAGGCTATGAAAGACAAGGGCAAAGACGACCAAGACAGTGAGGCTCGGCCAAGAGGGCAAAAGAAAAGGACCCATTTATTATGGCGATTGAACCTAAAGAGAAGTTCAGCCTTAGAAGTCAACTAGTGCCGGTCTTGAATAGGGTCAGTTCTTAAACAACGTTTCCAAAAACAGTTCTTCCTCCGTTTTCGTTGGCCCCGTCTCTTCTTGCGAGAGATTTAAGGCTTTAATATATTTGAAATAAATTGGGCTAGGGAATGCTGCGGGCCCATGAAGATGAAATGAGTGATACCAACCATAGTTGTGTAACATCGGAATATGTGCCTTATTAACACAAGCTTAATTATCTAGATGAGCTGCTGCATAAAAAAGTGAAATGAAATCTTGAAATGAGGAAGCTGACAAGTCTATATTCCGCCGGTGTGGTGTGTTCAAACGTAGGAAATTACGATTGTAAAATTACATCAGCGGAGCGCCCACAAGTGAAATACAGTGAACCTGGTGAAACTATAACACTGTCACGATACTTGCGAACTAGTAATGCACTATCAACGCCCCCGCCGTGCCCCCCCCCCCCCCCCCCCCCCCGCGGCGGTGACAAACGAGCATCGGCGCGTGACGGACGACAGCTAAACACTATACCCTCTGCAAGAAGCTCGTTTAAAAAAGCCCTAAAAGAATCTAGAAAGTGGGCGCGATTTCAGCCTTTTATACAACCGCGCTAACCATGAAAAAGTAACATATTCACGCCACAGCACCCCAGCAAAAACTTGGCTCGAAGGAATTAAGCTAGTGTCGACGTAGTAACTGAAATGCACAGCAGAAGAAAAAAAATCGCAAGGCTTTGCGTAATTCCACGTGCGTCCTGAAAGACATAAAAGTACAAGCGCTCACCTGCAGGGCTAAATTATAGAGCGACGCATTCAGACGCCGTTGTAGAAGAGCATGCCGCCACCAGGTTCAATTAGGTTTAAAAAAGCAAGGCTGCTAATAGCAAGCTGCTGTATAATTACTAAAAAAAACTGTCTCGCGTCTTTTTTCCAGAAGGACAAACACATGACCTCGTTTATTTTAACACATGGGTTTTTTTGTTTTTTTTTTTTTACTCACAAGTTCCTATGTTTACATCTGGTTTGCGGAGGTCCATTGATGCGAACCATTTGCGAACCATTGCAGTCAATATCGCTAGAATGCGTTTCTGAACACGTTAGGTCCAACGTGATGCGGCCATATGATGGGCCCTCGCGAGTACAGAAATTCGTAATAGAATCTATAGGTACGGCCGCAGCTGATCATCCTGTGCGCTAATATGCAACACACCCGAGTACAGTGCTTCGCACGCCGTCTCCGTTAACTTTTATCTAAGCAGAAAGCTTTCGCACATCCTGCTCGGTTTAATTACGGTAAAACCCTACATTCCCGGACATGCGCTGCAGACCGCGAAGGTGCATTCCAGACCGTAACGCTTCGGAGCACGCATGGCGATACAAATTTTGTCGCGCGTTAGTCATCGCGTATTAGTAAGCACCTTGTACACATAGGATAGCAGCTGCACCGGTGCGCTCAAATATGGTCCCAAGTAACTACCATATCTTCTCTCAAGTACCCTCAAGTGGAACAGGAGACAAGTGTAGTACTTAAAAGGTTAAATGTCTACACTGAACAAAGCCACAAGCACACGCCCGAAATGTCAAGTGCTGTCGGAGCTCGAACGTGAAATTGATTCCAGGGTTTCCTTCTGACGAAGGAGAACAGCCAAGCAGACGACATTTGTTCGAGCTGCATGATTACGACCCCGCTTTCATTCCATATACAGATTTCCGCTTTGCTTCGTCACGGCGTCGCCGCACCGGACAGTTAGCGGTCGCGCGGTTGTGTTAAAGAACTGGTCGGGTGTACCTAGCTGGCAACCCGAGAAAACAAAAACATCGTTTACATACATGGCAATAATAATAACAATAATAATAATAATTGGTTAACAGGAAGGGAAAGGCACAGTATCTGTCACACTTGTATCTGTGGACACCTGAACCGCGCCGTAAGGGAAGGGAGGAAGGGGGGGGGGGGGAGTTGAAGTGGAAAGAGAGAAAGAGGAGCCGTAGTGGAGGGCTACGGCGTAATTTAGACCACCTGGGGGTATTTAACGTGCGCTGACATCGCACAGCACACGGACGCCTCTTCGTTTCGCCTCCATCGAAACGCAGCTGACCTCGGCGGCTGCGTTTCGATGGAGGCGAAACGAAGAGGCGTCCGTGTGCTTCACATGGCTGCGCTAATTGAGAGTGTCCGTCCGCCTCCATCTCGCGCAGTGTTGTAACCTAGGTTCCTATTTATACACGTATCGTCCCTTTAGCGCCGTCTACTTCCACGTCACACTGACCTTTCTTGAACTTGACTTTGACAGTGGTCACAGGCTACTTGGTGGCCTACATGACTATGGCCCAAAGTCACATGGCGACCACCAGGTAACTTGACCTTGACAGTGGTCCCGGGCCACTTGGTGTCCTACGTTATATACAGTTCAAAGTCTCATGGCGACCACCAGGCTTGACACGGATGTTTGACCTCTAAATCTTCCTCAAGGCGAAAACCCTGCATACCCGACAACTCGAACTACCTGGCGTAGTCAAGTTTTCGCTTCAAAAGGAATACAACAAAAAATACTGGGAGCAAATAATGCATATGTGCGCTCGCATTAACTGCTCCCATCTACGCTGCCCGGAATATCTTTTAGACAGAGTGTAACACTTAGTGCCGTCTAGTGTTTGCGCTCATCAGTTACTTTAAGAAAATCATAAAGCATCTAGGCCCAACCGAAGTTTTATCTTTAAGACAACTTCACTAGCCTGACCCTGTACATTGACAGTCAAATGAGTATGGAAGCCGCAAGGGACGATGAGTGATTCTTAAATGCATGCAGAATCTGCGCTGTTCTCTACATGTTATGATGTCAGCGGTGTCAGATATCCCATTTGTCAAGAGCGTTTGTAAGCTTCAAATGTTTAAAATACAAGCGGTGCTGAGCTTTGTAGTCGGTAACGAACAGAATCATACTGGACAGGTCTGAACGTGTGCACATAAGTTTGTCAAAAGAAAAAAAAAACTTCACGACCCCGCGAGCACTAAAATATCCGCAACCACTCGCAGCGTGAAACTGGACGCAAGCAGCGGCAAATCGAAGCCATTTTCTTTCCAACGCTCTCTGTACAGGCGTACGCGTCGGCTGTTTAACCAGCTCCGTTAACACCTTACACTCAGCCGCTAAGACATGATTTCTAGGATCTACTTTTCTGGTCTACAAATGTTTACTTTTCCTGCAATGACAGGTTTCCGCGCAAGCCGCAGGATAGGCACAAAGAGCATCGATGCTTGCATCGCCGCTCGAACAACCTCAAAATGCGCTCATGTCGAGGCGGTTTGCCACCATTAACCTGTTTGAGAATGTCGGAGACTGTCGCGTGCGGAACCGCCGGCGGCTCGGTTAACAGCTTTGCCCAAGCGTGACGCACAGCGCAAACACTCCACTCAAAACTGGTTCGAGTCGCCGACCTGGCAGGGCGTAAACAAGAAGCAATTCTTGCGGTCAGTTTATTGCCCGGCCCGTGTAAGGTCATTGATTCAGACGGCGCGTCCTTCAATACATTTAGAGAGATTTAGCATACGGCATACGTACTAGCGTGGACGTACTTACATGTATACCGGTTTTCCGGACGCATCCTACGCAAGCAGTGATAAAACTGTACGCATCCGCCTGCGCTAAACCGGTATATGTCTATTATAGTGTAGTTGAATGCTTCTGCAGCGAAATGACCTGTATAATGAAGAATTTTGCAGGTCCCGCCCTCATCGCTATTTTTATATGTATTGTGAACGCCTCTACAACGAAGACCAGTGCAACGCATTTGCCTGTGCGACGAAGAAATTTGGGTATCCCAAATGGCTGATTTGTTTCTTTACAACGGGCATATGTAGCGGCACTGTCATTGCTCTCCGCAGCCGCCACTGAGTTACTGAGCGCGTAGGGAAGACCACTGCAATGAGCTCTCCGGAAATTGTTTCATTTTTATTGTTGAAATTAGTTTAATTTTGAAAATAATATTGTACTCTTAGGCTATGATGCCTTTGAACAACTCTCCAAATAAGAGGGCCATTTTCCAAGACCAGGAAATTGACAGGAAAGTGAAAAACAAACTCAATAGGTAGACGATCAAGGTGGTAGGTATGAGTACAAGTCGTTTGAAGAAATTGTGTGGGCTAAAGCATGGCTTGAACATAGTTATGAAACCGAAAGCTCTTAAATATAAATTATAGCTTAGTACGGTTCGAAGTGTGCCATGAGTCTAGCTGTAGTTGCTAGGGTGTTTCAGACATAAGTTTAGCCCGACTGCATTCTTTGCGTCTAGCCAAAGCAGCTTCTCGACGGGATCTGTCAGCCGAATAAGAGCATGCAGCCTGACTTTTTGTCTCATTGCATTAGAGCGAAGCCGAAACAATGCCCCAACACTATCCGTATTCCCAGCTACGAACGGTTGAGTGCGAGAGCGCAGCGCGTTCTGTTTTTTTTTTTTTTTTTTTTTTTTTTTTTCACAGGACAAAACGGTTTGACGTCGCATGTGAGGCCACCAATAACGTAAAAGATCGAGGGTCGAGGCCAGGGTGGCCAGTGGTCAGTGGTTCCGTGACTGCTATGGTCATACCACACCAGACATAGCATGGCTAGACATCGCAAAATGACAAGCTCCCAAACCTGGTTCCGCAAGGTCGATTGAGGAAGGGCAGGTGATATCCGAAGTTCTACCGGCATTAGTAGAGCATCGCGCCGGGCTGCATTTTGTTGCAACACACGCGTGCATTAGGTATAGGGTCTGTGAGATGGAAGTCAAATTTATAACGAAACTTCAAAGGATCTTCAAGAGTAGCAGTCTAGCTCAGCGTAGCTCAGCAGTCTAGCTCAGTTCATTGAATACTACTAGTACCTGGAATCATTAGCAACGATTAAAGACGGTTAAACTACACACGTTTACAAACGACAGCACTATTTTGGTTAGTTTCGCTCATACCGCGTGTTCAGTTTAGGTCATGGCGTGCCTAAACCGCGCTCACTCGTTGAGAGTTAATCAGCTTTCAAGGTGAAAGGCCAAGATCAAAGGCCAGGGTAAGAGGCCTTTAGCCATGTTCAAGTGCCTAGTTATGTGGACATGCGCCAGCTCACCATACCATAAAACAAGAGAGGGTGAATCCAAGTTTCACCTTGTCTCAGCTCCAAGGTCATTCGGAGAGCACGAAGAGGACCCGGGTTTGCATTTAGAGGAATACAGCTGCCGCTATAAAACACCGCAGAATTTCGAGAAATTGCCCCCTCCCTCACATAAGTGAAACGTGCCGCCAAAATGAATGAGAGGCGGTCGGGGGGGGGGGGGGGGGAGGCTATTCCGGAGCGACTACGAAATTATAAATGGCGGAAAAAATTTTCTGCCTGAAAAGAAATATAGCGTGTAGTGCTCATGGGCTTATTATTTTAACTCTGATCAGGCTGATCGGGCAGTGAGGTGTGCGCCGATACTTCGGCGCGCCGCTATCGAGTGTTCTCGCAAATGCAACCGCCTTTGACACTAACTGAACGGCTCGCCATCGCCGTTTTCTCTTGGCGCACCATTTAAAAATGTTAGCGATTGAAGCTCAGCTCCTACAGCATCTTCAGAAGCTTTCGACAGGATCGTAGTTCCTTTTCTGGCGCTGAATACAGGCAGCAGTGGAGCCTTGTGCAGTGCGTAGCAAACTGTACATCATTCTTCTACACGCTTTTTCGCCTATTCGAACGATATGTCGTTCCTTATCAGAATTCGAAGCAGTATTTTTTTATCAGCCAGCATTGCCCCAAAATTTTTAAATCAGATTCAAACTGCTAGCATTCGGTCAACAACAAGTTTGTCGGCTGGCACAGGAATTTCTTTAAACGGTTCACTAAAGCCTGGTTTGCACGAATTCCTGCATGACTGATTACTTCGCCAGGAAAGCGATTTCTTGCACTTCGAACTTGCTTTCGAACAGGTAGGTCCCCGCCGCTTGCGGCAGGGGCTAGGCTGCCACCGAATTTTTATCTGTTGTAGACCGTCATTGCACCCGCCACCACTTCGGTGGTAGACGACGGCTATTGCGGCGCGCGTCTTTCTCTCCCTCTTCTTTTTCTTCCTGCTCTATTTTGTATTCTGTCTGCTAGAGGCAGAGGCAGCGGAGGTGGCTCAGCCACAGAGCCAGTAGCAACGCCGTGCATTTTCTTTTCCTTCTTCCTACAGCCACAACAACCACAACAGCATGACCGATTAAAGGCGTTCGCCTTAAAAGTTATTGGGACCGGTGGGTCACCGCCGCTTGCTGCAGGGGCTAGCCTGCCACAGAAGTTTTATCTGTTGTAAGCCGTCATTGCTCCCGTTTCCTCTTCGGTGGTGGACAACGGCTGTTGTTGCGGCGCGCATCTTTCTCTCCCTCTGCCTTTTCTTTCTTCTCTATTTTCTCTTCTGTACGTCCGCACGAGGCAGCGGAGGTGGCTCAGCTAGAGCCAGTAGCAAGCCCGTGCATTTTCTTTTCATTGTTCCTACAGCCCCAACAACAACAACACCGAAAATCGATGGATGGCTGCTCCTGGCCCTACGGGGCTGGGACTTGTAGGTCACCACCGCTCGCGGAGGTGGCTAGCCTGCCACCGATTTTGTATCTGTTGTAGGCCGTCATTGCACCCGCCACCGCTTCGGTGGTCGACGATCTCTGTTGCGACGCGCGTCTTTCTAGCCCTCTTAATTTTCTTTCACATTATCACTAGGTGAAGCAGTCATGTTCTTATGGCTGAGTTAAGTTGCGGATTTATACATAGGCTGGACATGAATGGAAATTACTAGGAGAATAAGGTTGGGATGGAGCGCATTTGCAAGCACTCGCAGTTTATGACTGGCAGCTTACCGGTATCTCTCTTGAGGAAAGTATACAACCGTTGCATCTTACCTGTACTCTCCTATGGGACTGAAACGTGGAAGATAATGAATAGTGTTCTACTTAAGTTGAGGACAACCCAGAGGGTTACAGAACAAAAAATGATTGGGGTAACATTAAGAGACAGGAAGCGTGCAGAGTAGGTCAGAGCAACAACTCAAGTTACTGACATAGTAGAAATCGAGAAGAAGAAATGGGCATTGGCAGGTCATGTAGTGCGAAGAGGGGATAACCAGATGTCGTTTAGGGTAACAGTGGATTCCAAAGGAAGGAAAGTGTAGCAGGGGGCGGAAGAAAGTTAGGTTGGCGGTTCAGGTTAAGAAGTTCGCAGTAGTCAAGTGTATGCAGCTAGCACAGGACAGGGTTAATTGGAAGCATATCTGAGAGGCCTTCGCCTTGCAGTGGGTATAGTCAGGCTGATGATGATGATGATATGGGCTGGCAGCCTACGCTATCGCGCCATACAATACACCTAAAGGCGCAGCTTAAATGTCCCCCACAATTGTTTTCCAACAGTGACCATAGGAATTACCTAGTCTGAGTCCTAGTCTCCTCTACGGATGACGTGCAACTTTGTTATCAGTAGGATTTCCGTCTGCAGGGAGTCTCGTAAAGCTTAGGCATCGCGGCGCACTGGGGGAATAACCGCGACTGAATCACCTTGAAGACACATTCGGTACTCTCGTTTTCCTCAACCCATGCATTCAAAAAGCTGGCAAACTTCCTGTACGGCGCAGCCAGTCTTACTAGAGAATGAACCCTCCGGGTTAGCAAGTCTGTTAGTGTGAAACCCAATACGGGTTCGCTCTGTTTCACAACAAAAAGTCTGCGAGGCACCATCGATTGTTGTCTGCGACTACTTGCTTGGTCACTGCGCAATGCTTGGGGACATTCCTGCTTTAGGATAGTAAAACGGAACAAGAAGGCTGAGGCATGGCTTCGTTCGAAAATTAGTTTTTACCGACAGGGGAAAAACGTGGCCCATTGTACGCTTTAAACGCAACCTCTTGACCTCCAACTTGAGTTTTGAAACTTTAGACTTCGGATTTCTGCATTTCGCATATAGGCGCGTCTAAAACGTCAAAATTCTCATCATCATGGTGTAGCTTAGCAGCTTCACGCTTTCTGCAGCAAACTATGAAGTGCTCAAGGCCTGCATGAATGGCAAATTTTGCCAAATACGGAGATCTTCGTCTTCTTGAGTCTCCTGTATCACTCGTAACTCTGGAAAATTGTTTTCAGGATTTTGCTGACGGGCGGGAAGCTTTCTGTCGTAGCGTCCAGTGCCGCTTCATTATTAATGCGTCATCCTTAAGTGGGTATATTTTAGGCAGTGTTAATAGACGTTTTTCGGCAGGATTACGTTCTAACGAAATGAAGTATAAGAAAACAAATGGTTGCACTAGACAGAGGACGTAAAATCTCGCTAGGAAAAATTAGTGCTTGCGGAGAATTGTTATTTATTCACAGCTAATAAAGTTAATCAGACGTCGAAATAGCCAAAAGGTAATGTCGACGTCCAAAGGGAGTCACGTGATACCCAAATTATATGGATCGTTACGTCAAAGTATGACGTCAAAAACAGGAAGCCTCTTTTTCTTCCTTGTGTCTTCGTTTTTTCCCAAATTTCCTCAATAGGGGTGCTGCAGTGACCTCAAACGTTGTCTTGCCATGCTTCACATTTTTTTTTGCTCGAAACCTTTGCAGCTTTGCAGATTTCTTCGGCTACCCGCAGCGACTGCGTTTCGATGGAGGCGAAACGAAGAGGCATTCGTGTGCTGTGCGATGTCAGCGCACGTTAAAGATCCCCAGGTGGTCTAAATTACTCCGTAGCCCTCCACTACGGCTCCTCTTTCTCTCTTTCCACTTTCACTCCCACCTTCCTCCCTTCCCTTACGGCGCGGTTGCGGTGTCCACAGAAAACAAGTGGGACATTTACCGCGCCTTTCCCTTCCTATAAATAAATCAGATAAATAAAATCTTCGGCTACCCGGATTCGAACACGACCTCGGCGGCTGCGTTTCGATGGAGGCGAAACGAAGAGGCGTCCGTGTGCTGTGCGATGTCAGCGCACGTTAAAGATCCCCAGGTGGTCTAAATTACTCCGTAGCCCTCCACTACGGCTCCTCTTTCTCTCTTTCCACTTTCACTCCCACCTTCCTCCCTTCCCTTACGGCGCGGTTGCGGTGTCCACAGAAAACAAGTGAGACAGTTACCGCGCCTTTCTCTTCCTATAAATAACTCAGTAAATCTTCGGCCTTCTGCCCCGCCGGGGTGGTGCAGTGGTAAGACGTCCGACTACTGTGCCGGAGCACCCAGGTTCGAACCCGACCTCAGCGGCTGCGTTTAGATGGAGGCGAAACGAAGAGGCGTCGTGTGCTGTGCGATGTCAGCGTACGTTAGATTTCCAGGTGGTCAAAACTGCTCCGTAGCCCTCCACTACGGCCCCTCTTTCTTTCTTTACACTTTCGCTCCCACCTTCCTCCCCTGCCTTACGGCGCGGTTCAGGTGTCCACAGAAATCAAGTGAGACAATTATCGCGACATTCCCTTCCTATATATCAATCAATCTGCGGCCTTCTGTAGCGTCAAATCCTTTTGCCTCAGTATTTGCGCATATATTTACTGTTTCGTGCACCAAACAAGGTTTGTTCACAAATCATGAATCAGAGAATAAAGCGAAGTTGCAATATCGTGTTTGCCTTCGGAGGTCTCCCAGGAAGTGTTCTACTGGTTCAGCTTCATCTTGCGATCGAATATTATTTCTTCCTTTGCACATTATTCCTCAAATTTCTTAACCGCTGTCTTGTAGTCTTGCATTCGTTTGTCACATGCGCACGTGAAATTATTAAAAACTTCCAGTGCGTGATCCCCGGCAGAAGTCCGTAGCTTTGCTGTTTAGCTAATTCTATTAGCGGTATTGCTGAAGCCGTGCGTGCAGATAAAGATAGAACTTCTGCCTAAGCCCTTCCCAGTTCTGAACATATCCCATCAGCAGAAAGCTACAGTAGTTTCATGAGTGGCGGTACGAGCGAAACATCGCGACTGTTCCCGCAGTGGGCCACACTTCGCACACCATGTATCAGCCATAGCCTGATCGATAAAGAAGGCGGAAAGGCACTGGTACCCTTGGAAAACCAAACGTCTCTCAACGCTTAATTGCGAGTGTTAATATAGGCATTCATAGCTCGATATCCAACACTGCGCAACACTGTGAAAATCCAGCAGGATACACAATTCTGTCCTCCTAACGACATATTCTATTTCTCCTAACTACATATTCTATGCTAAGGTACGCAAAAGTAAAGAAAAATAAAGAGTCTCTGCTCCTAATGACAGCAACAACATTTCTTCTTCCTCTCTCCCATTTTCTCCACTTCTAACTAGTTCTAAAATGTTTTTTTTTCTTCTGGTGGCACTCAGGCGCAAGCTGGAAATTATTCAGTAACTGACATTGATCATTACTCTATCACCCGAATTTGAGCGAAATACTTGCGCAGACATTGCATATTATCTGTTCCGTGTAGAATGTCTCTGTCTTTATTCCTGTGCACCTGCTGTTGACACTGGTAATGTTTTACAAACAGTGTCTCAAAAACCAGTGTCATACTTCAGAAGTGGTATTAATGTTCCGTGGATGTAGGTTTACGCATATGAGAAAAGCTAGCTCAGAAATTGGCATGCCCAGTGCTTGGGAACTATGTCTTTGATCTACAGACGGAGTTATCAATCAGCAAAAGGAAAAAAAAAGCATAACCTCAGCAGGACAGATACCTTACGGCTATCTAGTGCAATATATTTTGCTGAGGTTTTATTTAGTAAAGTAAACTGCTCAATTTTATTCATAATTTTGCTGTAGTAGCAAACAACTATAGGCGCTGAACAGGCGCACATGTGGCGAAACCTATAGTGTACCTTCGATCTCCGCAAGTCATAAAACCAAAAGCGCAAGTAATGAAAGGTCCCGAGGTCAGTGATTATAGTTGAATTTCACCGGCTTGTGTAATATTATATGTGGTTCACATAAAAAAGGCAAAGCTAGATATTTTGATTTAACGTAGTTATTAGCTTTAATTTGCCCAACTTCTGAATTTTTAACCCAGCATGTTTCGTGCCGACATCTTAAGCCCTTCTTCGAATGTCCTGGATTCCACTCCGAAGCTTATTGCATGTTCCCGGCAGTCCATCGTATATTTGGCCGCTATGTGTGCGATACACGTGTACATGTATATATTGTCTTTTACGTCGATGAAGAAAGAGATGGGGAAGGATGAAGGTACGCACGCACGACGGACGGACTTAGCTTATCGTCATGTCTGCCCCCACCGCCTTGAAGAGTTGCTACGATGACAGAGAAGCGATGGTGGGATTGTTGCGGCGGCCGACTAAACGCTCGAAAGCTCGTCTCTGCTTTTTTTTTTTCTGAAACCAAGCTTGCTTCGGGCTTGCTGCCAGAACCGGTGCACTGCGGCGACTATTATTCGCGCACGCGATGGACCGTTATCGCAGCTTCAATCACCTGGCAAGAAGTGCAAAAGTGAGCGCTAGAATGCCGGCACCCGATCTTTTTCCTGTTTACCGTTGTCGGACGCAACCGCGTCGCTTTCCAGGAAGGCCGATGACGACCCCTTCTGCGGGCGAGAGCGCCCCGCTGTAATCGGCTAGCGCGAGGGCACAAGTACCGTTAGCGGCGCGTGCCATCTCACACATCCGAAGCCAAAGGGAACAGCCGTCGTTGCAAGTGCGGCCCTTGAAATCACGTCATCGGCGGCCTTACGCCACGATCGGTCGCCGCTGCCGACCAAGAGGGAATCGTGTGCGGCCTTAGTCCGCGGGAGACTGGACCGCCAGACAAAGCGGTCAAGGCGAAAGCTGGCGACCTGGCACGGAGCGCGCGAGTTCTTTCTGGAAGCAATGACGGACGCATCCTTCACGTATTCCACATCTGGTCTGTGGGCGTACTATGCTAGCAATCAAGGAGCACATATAAGTCTATCGAGGGCTTAGTTGTCATTCACGGAAAGCAGACTTTCTGGAAAGGTTTAAACCAAAAATATTGAATTTTGAGGATTCGCACAAAAGTATGCCCTACATAAAACCGCAAAAGGTACTGTCAGTAGTGTTGATCATATCCGCTGCACTAACACTTCTCCTTTATGCATGATTCTCCAGTTGGCGCTCCACAGTTCAAGAACTTGTCGTGACGCTGGGGCTACGTCGACCCGGCCTTCACTTGGTAGCGTGCAGAGACTCGGGGTTGAAGTAGGATTGAATCTTCGAAGTTGGTGAAATATGTACAAGCAGGTTTAATGGCACTTTGAGAAACTTATTTACAAGATTATTTACACGAAAAAGAAGGGTACATCAGCAAAATAGCAAGCGTTAAGAGTTCATAGCGAGAAGCGACTGGATGAGCCGTTTACCCAGGGCCCAGAGCGCCATTTCGTGCTCTGCAGCGTCCTTAAAAACCCCCTATGTCCAGCCCCTCTCTGAAGATGCTGACCAACCAAATCCAGGGCACGCCCCTCAGGTATCGGCATCCAATCGAACACATCACTGCACTGATGGTCTGAAGCACTGACTGGTCCGGCATTCATTCGTTGGGCGTGATCACTTGTTGGCGGGAAAAGCTTGGGAACGGCGAGGAGAGGAGGTACATTTCTATTCTTCAGCAAAGAAACCACAGGCTGGTTCTGACAAGGGGTTTTACTTCTCAGAAACCCGAGTGCACGTGGCGCCGCATAGGGCTCCCAACATGGTCCCTTTTCGACAATTGCAAATCTTTCCTGCATTCCCGGGAAATCACTTAATGGCCGTATGAGTCATGCTCCTTTCTTGTCCTGCACGTCAGCGGACATGTCACTCTGTCGTCTCCTTTGGATAGGAGGCATTCATCACTGGAGGATAGCACTTCTCGACTGGTAGGGTGAACAAAAGAAAGAAAGCACTTCCTGCTATTTCCCTCAGGGGGACGTTTCTTTGTGTTTTTCCAGACGTTCTCTTGACAGGGTCAATTTGGCATTTGCAGGTTGTCCACAAAGCAAAACATGCTTACAAAACAGGATTCCTGGAAACAGGCTCACTTAGAGCCATTGGACCATCACCACATATTCACAAAACTTATCCATGCCCACAGGCGAACAATAGAGCGCGCAATTGCGGATGCTTGGTCGTAACAGCCTCCTCCCCCGCCAGAAGAGTCTCGGAGGGCAGCAGTCCCAGCTGCTGCATGAAGAGACGACTTAATGGCCTGCACGTGAACGCTTGAAGCTCGCTGTTGCTTGTCGCGTTGTCTTGATTGTTGTAGGCCAAATTGCTCGAACTGTCTGAAACTCAACCACATGTCGAAGCAAGCACTCGGCTCCCGTCTGAAGAGACCAGGTCAAAAGAAAACTGCCATTGTTGTTCGAGAAAAGCCCACTCTCAAGACGTTCAGGACCCACGTATTCCTAGAAAACCAAACGTGCTGCTTTACATAGTCACACATATACAAGCGCACGAAAAAAAAAAAAACCTGATTATCAATTTGGATACATGGTGTGGAACATCTCGGACCGCTTAGAAAGAGCGGCTAAGCGCGTCCGCATTCCCATTTAACTTCCCCTTTTTGTATCTCATTTCAAAATTGTACTGCTGTAAATTCAAGCTCCACCTAAGAAGGCGACTGTTCTTCGATGTCGCAGTTTGCAGCCAAGCCAGGGGACAATGGTCCGTCTCTACGGTGAATTTGGCCCCTCCAAGATAGCACTGCAATTTTTGAATGGCCCATACAATGCAAGCGCATTCTTTCTCTGACGCGCAATAAGCCCTCTCTCTAGAACTCAGTTTTCTGCTCAAGTAGAGCACGGGGTGCTCATTACCGTCGTCATCTCTCTGGCAGAGAACAGCACCTAACCCTCGATCACTGGCATCACACTGGACCGTGAATTCTCGGCCATAGTCTGGAGCTCGCAATACCGGACGGCTAATCAGCACAGCCTTCAGGTTTACGAAGGAGGCTTCCTTTTGTTCGTCCCAGACTACATTTGTCGGTTCTGTCTTGCGGAGAGCGTCGGTCAGAGGGCTAGCCAAAGCTGAATAGTTAGGGATGTAGTGATTGTAGTATCCAGTCAGACCCAGGAATGCTCGAATTTCCGTCTTCGTGCTCGGCCGCGGGTAGTCTGCTACCGCAGAAATCTTAATCTCGCTGGGTTTCCTGAAACCTTGACCTACATTGTGACCCAAGTAGTCCACGGTCGCCCTTGCCAGGCAACATTTCTCGGCCTTTACGGTTAGTCCAGCTTGACGCAAAAGGCTCAGTACAGCTCTTAGATGTACCATATGGTCCGCCCATGAGTCGGAAAAAACCGCAATGTCGTCTAAATAAGGCACCGCGAATGTTTCACACCCCTTTAAAACCCTATCCATGAGTCGGGAAAAACAAAATGGAGCATTTTTGAGTCCGAAACTCATCATTGTTGGCTGGTAGCTGCCCGTCGGAGTGACGAAAGCCGCGTATCTGCTGGCGCGTTCAGTGAGCGGTACTTGCCAGTATCCTCGAGTAAGGTCCAGCGTAGTCACATATGCCGCTCTACTGACCTGTTCTACTCTCTCCTCAATATTCGGAATAGGATACACTTGATCCCTGGTGAGAGAATTTAGCTTTCGGTAGTCTACCACAGGCCTAGGGTCTTTACCTGGAGCTTCTACTAAGATCATAGGCGAAGCATAATCGCTTTCCGAAGGTTTTATTACTCCCAATTCCAGCATGCGAGTTACTTCCCTATCCAGAATTTCTCTTTGCCTTGGAGAAAATCGGTAGCACCTTGATCGCACTGGCACGTCTGAAGTCAGCTCAATATCGTGCTCAGTCAAATCAGTTCTGCCTGGCCGGTCCACGAAGCAGGCCTCAAACTCTGTTATTATCTCGCCCAGATCGGACAGCTGGGATTTCTTTAGTTCTCCTCTCTGCTCTGTCTTTCTGAGAAGCTCCTGAGCGTTGCTTCCTTTTCCGCTGAGGCAAATCAAGTTATCCCCCATCTCCTCGGGAAGGTTTAACGTTAGATTTACCACGGTTTGCTCCATAGCTAAGTCCTCTCGGTTTTCACTTAAAAGTCTCGTTAGATTACTAGACGCTGGCGGCAAGAGGTTACTCCCAAGGACGTCCTCATTCCGCGTCTCATCAAGCTCACTTTCAAGTTGACTTATTTGAGATGCCTTGCTCTCAAAGTTTTCTGACCCACTGTCTTCCGCATCGACCACTGTTTTAGCTGTCGTTTCCTCCGCGGTGGATTTTTCTGGAATTAGCAGTGTAGCTAGTTCTCGCGCCTTTGAACGTGTTAGGGCTTGCACAACTCTGTCTCCGAAAAGGATGCCCCTCTTTCGCAGTAGCATGTCCGATTTGTTAGAGAACAAATACGGATAGCACTTAGGAAGCTTTCCTGAAACGGCAGCCTCGGTTGTTAACTTGCCGAAAGGGCCCTCGATGACCACGTTCGCGATTGGCAAGCACACACTCTGTTCCTCCACTACCTGGCGGATCCATGCACGCTGTCCTGTATAGTCGGAAGGCGATACATACGCCGGATGGACAACATCCATCGTTGCGGCCGAATCGCGCAGTACCTTGCAAGGCTTCCCGTTGACTACTAGGTCATGCAGGTAGGGTTCCAAAAGCTGCATATTTTCATCGCAGTCACTGACATACGAGAAAGCAAACTTTTCTTTCCGGCAGTTGACGGCAATGTGACCCTGCTCATTACACCTAAAGCATGTGAGCGGCTTCCTAGCCTCAAACTTTTTCTTTGTGTTCTGCGCGTTGGTCACTTCCCCACTTTTCTCACTGCCGTCCTTTCTAGGGCGTTTGCCTGAAGAAGCCTTCCTTTCTTCGTTTGCAAATCTAGCAAAGTGCCTTTTCTGACAATTATTCACACTCAACTTGGGATTGCGGAGCCTATCCACTGCTGGGTTGCTGAATTGTCGGCGCGAAGCGTACTCCTCAATGAGTTCGGCAGCTTCAGTTGCCGACTTAATGTCGCCTCGGTCCTGTAACCAATTTCTTTCTTTTTCTGGGAGGCAGCTATAAAACTGCTCCAAAAGAATTCGCTCGACTACAGCGTCCCTATCACTGTAGGAATCAGTGCTCTTTAGCCACTCGCCCAAATTAACTCTTAAATTGTACAGGAATTCAGGGTAACTCTCGTCCCTGGACTTAGTAGCGCTCCGAAAACGTTGTCTGAACGCCTCGGCGCTAAGCCTATACTTTCTCAGAAGGCAAGCTTTGACCTTCTCGTAGTTGTCCGCGTCCTCCTTGCTTAGCCGCGCGACAACCTCCGCTGCCTCGCAGGGCAGAACCGTCAATAATCTTTGAGACCAAGTGTCTCGCTGGAAGGACAGTTTTTCGCAAGTTCGCTCAAAGTTAGCCAGATACAGACCGATATCCCCTGATATCACATATGGCTGCATGTACTTTGACATCTTGAAATCTGCCTCCTTGTTGAGACGAGGTACCGCTAGCTGGGGACAATCGCCCGACCTCTTGCTCAACTCTAGTTCTAATTTCCGGAGCTCAATTTCTAGCTTCTTTTCCTCTCTTTCCCGCTCTTTCTGCTGTCTGAGCTGTTCCTTTTTTTGCCCGATGAGGTTCCATGCTTCACTGAGCTCCTCATCATCGGTTCCCAGATCAGTGATTGCCTTTATAATCAAGGGTTTTCGTGCCAAACCACTTGTATCAATTCCCAATTCCTCGCACAACAGCAACAGGTCCGGTTTCTGCAGCTTTTGTAGGTCCATGATCGCTCCGAGTGTCGGCTACTTCCAAAACAACAGTGCAAACTACCAAACCTAAAGGCGTTTCAACACTTTTTACCAGTTCTAAAATCTAACCCTGTTCTAGAACCTGGTCCACATCAGAAGAAAAGCCAAGCACTCACCCACACATGCGATCGATGTTCCGAGCTGCTCTCTTGTTGGCCGATTGTTGCTCCTGCTTGTTGCTTGAGATGCCACCTCCGATCACCAGATGTTGTGGCTTGTAGATTCTGATCCACCTCGAATCACCAGATGTTGTAGCTTGTAGATCCAGATCCCACCTCCAGTCATCAGATGTTGTGGCTTGTAGATTCAGATCCCAACGCTGGTCACCAGTTGTCGTGACGCTGGGGCTACGTCGACCCGGCCTTCACTTGGTAGCGTGCAGAGACTCGGGGTTGAAGTAGGATTGAATCTTCGAAGTTGGTGAAATATGTACAAGCAGGTTTAATGGCACTTTGAGAAACTTATTTACAAGATTATTTACACGAAAAAGAAGGGTACATCAGCAAAATAGCAAGCGTTAAGAGTTCATAGCGAGAAGCGACTGGATGAGCCGTTTACCCAGGGCCCAGAGCGCCATTTCGTGCTCTGCAGCGTCCTTAAAAACCCCCTATGTCCAGCCCCTCTCTGAAGATGCTGACCAACCAAATCCAGGGCACGCCCCTCAGGTATCGGCATCCAATCGAACACATCACTGCACTGATGGTCTGAAGCACTGACTGGTCCGGCATTCATTCGTTGGGCGTGATCACTTGTTGGCGGGAAAAGCTTGGGAACGGCGAGGAGAGGAGGTACATTTCTATTCTTCAGCAAAGAAACCACAGGCTGGTTCTGACAAGGGGTTTTACTTCTCAGAAACCCGAGTGCACGTGGCGCCGCATAGGGCTCCCAACATGGTCCCTTTTCGACAATTGCAAATCTTTCCTGCATTCCCGGGAAATCACTTAATGGCCGTATGAGTCATGCTCCTTTCTTGTCCTGCACGTCAGCGGACATGTCACTCTGTCGTCTCCTTTGGATAGGAGGCATTCATCACTGGAGGATAGCACTTCTCGACTGGTAGGGTGAACAAAAGAAAGAAAGCACTTCCTGCTATTTCCCTCAGGGGGACGTTTCTTTGTGTTTTTCCAGACGTTCTCTTGACAGGGTCAATTTGGCATTTGCAGGTTGTCCACAAAGCAAAACATGCTTACAAAACAGGATTCCTGGAAACAGGCTCACTTAGAGCCATTGGACCATCACCACATATTCACAAAACTTATCCATGCCCACAGGCGAACAATAGAGCGCGCAATTGCGGATGCTTGGTCGTAACAAACTTCAAATTCCACATTCGATGCCAGTGCACCTTTGAGCTCCATATGTTAACGGGACTTAGAGCTACGAGTCTTCTCCGCTTGTCTCTTTTATTCTTAGCTCGCTTATGTCCATTTTTCTTACTCTTGTCAGTGATCGTTTTCACGTTTCGGTATTTGAAGAGCTATAGGCATAATTATAGACGCGTTGGTGTCATTTCCTAGTTTTATCTACGTCGACTTTCTCATTTTGTGTTGTCTGTAAAGCTCCACGTACAATTCGCTAATCATAGTTCTTGCTTCAAGAATTGCGGTATCAAAACGAACATATTGTAAGGTAACGCGAAGGTCGGACTTGGGGAATCAGGCTTTATTGCAGACCTGAAGCCTTGGTCGCACACTGCAGCCAAACACACTCCGCGATCACGATGGGTATCTACAAGAGGGAGCAGGATGAAGATGAAACAGCACGTTCAGCCGTGTGGAAGATGAAGCGCCACACAGTGCTCACACTATTTCGCCCGCGCAGTTGAAACGGCCAGCCTGGCCGCAATTAGTCCGCAGGATTGCGCCGAATAAAAGGTTTCATACGTGAAACGTGGACAACTTCAGTGCCACGGTAACGACAGTCCGGAGGGGGGTAAACAGGGGAGACGCGATATTTGACCGGGGAGGTTTTTGCAAGAACTGTGTAAGGACCAATGTAACGGTGCTGTAACTTGTCACAAAGGCCAGGAGTGCGTAATGGGGTCCAAAGTAACACCTCGTCGCCGAGATGGAACGAAACTTGGCGATGGGTTGCATCATAGCGACACTTGCGGTCTTCCTGGCTAGCTTCCGTGTTGACGCGAGCAAGCCGGCGAGATTTGGCCACTCGGGAAAGGAACTGCTCAGGAAGAGAGGATCAGGAACTGGGATATGTAGAAAGAAAACAGGCGTCAAGAAAGGTAGCGGGAGAACGGCCGTAAACGAGGGAAAACGGGGTGTAACCTGTGGTCTGCTGTACAGCCGTATTGTAGGCGAACGTAACAAAAGGAAGTATTACGTCCCAGTTTCGGTGGTCCTGGTCGACGTACATAGACAACATGTCAGAAAGCGTGCGGCGGAACCGCTCAGTCAACCCATTGGTCTGCGGGTGATAGCTGGAGGTCAATTTGTGATTTTGTGATGTGTGGTTGAGGTCTCAATAACTTCGGCTACAATCATCGACAGAAATGTCCGACCACGATCGCTGAGAAGCACTTGAGGGGCCCCATGGCGCAGTACGAGCGATTCCAAAAAGAAGGTCGCGACCTCACGTGCTGAGCCATTAGGCAGGGAAGCGGTCTCAGCGTAGCGTGTTAGGTGGTCGACGGCGGTGACGATCCAGCGATTACCTCGTGCGGACAATGGAAGTGGCCCGTATAAGTCTATGCCAACAACGGCAAAAGGAGTAGCAGGGCAAGGTAGCGGCTGTAGTAGGCCAGCAGGAGGAGAAGTGGGCCGTTTGCGGCGTTGACATGGCAGACAAGAGGCGACGTATTTTGCCACACTTGAGGCGAGGCCTGGCTAGAAGAAACGGGTTTTCACGCGGTGGTAAGTTTTATGAAAGCCTAAGTGACCGGCTGTAGCATCATCGTGGAAAGCCGCCAGGATACGGGTGCGAAGCGCTCTCGGAATAACGGGGACCCAAGGGGTGTCTTCAGAGCAATAAATATAACGGGAGAGCACGCCGTTGTCAAGTTTGAACTTTTGGAGTTGCCTGCGCATCCTAGCGGTAGGAGGGTGAGAAGCACCGGTGAGAAGGTTGATTAGGGAAATACAGTAGGGATCTGCTCGCTGGTGTGAAATAATGGCGTAGCTATCTGGAGCAGCGGCAGGAGTAGCACAGGTGATGTTTGGAGCTCTGGACGACATTGGGACGTCGAGGGTGCACGCAGGAAGGCTCGAAGAAGCACTAGGTGGTGATTCTGATAGCGGGCAGCGGGAAAGAGCATCGGCATCTCGATGTTTGCGTCCCAATTTGAATATGACATCGAAGTAGTACTCCTGCAAACGCAGAATCCAACGGCCCAGGCGTCCAGTCAAATTTTTGAGGGTTGATAACCAGCACAGCGCGTGGTGATCGGTAACGATCGTGAAACGGCGGCCGTAGAGGTAGGGGCGGAATTTCTGAACTGCCCAAACGACGGCGAGGCACTCTTGCTCAGTGATGGTGTAGTTGCGTTCCGCTGGTGTTAGAGTTTGACTGGCAAACGTAATTGCCTTTTCCCGAGAAGCGGTGTCACGTTGCAGAAGTACGGCACCGATACCGAGGCTGCTGGCATCGGTGTGAAGAATGGTGGCAGCTGTGTCGTCGAAGTGAGCGAGAACAGGGTCCGAAGTGAGGGCATTCTTTAGGGTTTGGAAAGCTTTTTCGCATTCTTCGGACCAATTGAAAGTAGTACGGTCTGTAAGGAGGCGGTGGAGCGGTGCAGCAATGGTAGCGAATTTGCGAATGAAACGGCGAAAGTACGAAGACAGGCCAAGGAAACTGCGTAGTTCCTTAGTCCGCTGAGGGCGTGCAAAGTTCAAAACTGCAGCAAGCTTGTCAGGGTCGGGTCGAATGCAATCACGGCTGACGAGGTGGCCCAGGTTCTTGATTTCTTTCTTGGCGAAATTACACTTTTTTGTGTTCAGCTGGAGACCGGCGGATGCCAGGCACGTTAACACTTGATCAAGGCGGCATAAATGATCAGAAAAAGTCGCAGAGAAAATAACTATGTCGTCCAGGTAGCACAAGTATGTTTTCCACTTAAGTCCTCTAAGACCAGTGTCAATCATGCTCTCATACGTAGCGGGGGCATTAAAAAGTCCAAAAGGCATGACATTGAATTCGTAAAGCCCATCGGGAGTAGCGAATGCGGTTTTTTCTTTGTCGGCTTCGTGCATCGGTATCTGCCAGTAACCGGAACGCAAATCCAAAGTGGAGAAATATTCGGCGCCCTGAAGACAGTCGAGGGAGTCGTCAATTCGTGGCATAGGGTAAACATCTTTGCGAGTGACTTTGTTAAGTGCGCGGTAATCAACGCAAAAACGCACGGACCCATCCTTTTTTTTGACCAAGACGACCGCAGATGACCAGGGGCTAGCTGATGGGCGAATAATGTCTCGTCGGAGCATATCATTCACATTATCTTCTATGATTTTACGTTCTGATAAGGAAACACGGTAAGGGCGGCGGCTGACAATAAAAGTACCTTCTGTAATAAGACGGTGCTGTGCAGAAGACGTTCGGCCCAAGGTCGGAGAAGTGACTTCAAAGGAGGCTTGGTGTTTTCGAAGTAATTCCTGCAAAGCTTGGCTGTGAGTCGCAGGAAGGTCAGGATTGATGGTGCCAAAGAGAACACAGAGAGAAGCATCGGAAGAAGCTGCTGGTGAGGAAGAGGGGGCGGTAAGGGTGGTGAGGGACACCGGGTGAATGTCCAGGGCACAAGGAAAACATGTCCCTTTAGTCAGCACACTGGGCTCTTGGGAAGTGTTCGAAGCAGCGACAAGCGCTGTGCCATGCTCAAACCGAACAAGATTTGGTGGTAGCGCGATTCCACGGGTCAGATGGCGATCAGAAGGCACGATTAGCACATCTTCGTTATCAATGTCAGTAGAAGTAAGCGCGACAAGTTGTTCGCATCCAGGGGGCAACACTGAGTTAGTAGCGGCAAGCAGGCGATAACGGGGCTCGGCAGGTTCAGGAGACGGATCGCTCTCGTTCATGTAAATGACCCTGTCGCGACACGAAATGCTGGTTGATGCGGCAGACAGAAAATCCCAGCCTAAAATAATTGGGTGAGCGCACGGTGACATCACGGCAAATTGTACATGGTGGCGGACACCATCAACAAAAACTCGCACAGTACACTTAGCAAAAGGCCGAATTATTGCACCATTAGCTCCACGGAGTTCAGGTCCATCATAAGGCGTTTTCATTTTTCGCAAGCGGGAGCACAAGTCAGTGTGTATCACAGAAACAGCGGCGCCGTGTCAACCAAAGCCTCAACAGATAAACCTTCAACCCACACTAAAATTTAGGGACGTTCCGGAGGATTTTTGGGATGGCCGAAGAGTGCAGTTTTCCCTCCTAAAACTGCAGTGGTCAGTTTTCCGACAGGCGGGGGGTCGTCAGAGAAGCTTGACGGAGAGGCGAGGTTGAGCGGCGAAAAGGCGAAGGAGAACGGCGTCTTGAAGGCCTGTAACCAGCAGGCGGAGCGGGGCTTTCTGGCGGGGGTGATGAACGTCGGGGATAATCAGGGAATGAACGGTTGTTAGAGCCGGAAAAGCGAGGAGGGTAGTCTGCTTCAAATCATTCGTAGCCGTGGCGTTCATTCTTGAGCCTGTGACGACAGAAGCGGGAAATATGGCCTCGGTACCCGCAGTAATAACAAACAGGGCGGGCTGGGCGCCAATTGGGGTAGTATGTCGGCGCCGCGGCAGGTGGTGCCAATGCAGCGACATGAGCAGTGGTAGGAGCCGGTGGCGTAGGCGCTCCAACTGCGGGCGGCAAGGACGTGACCTGGGCGTACGTTGGCACCTGGCAGATGGTAGGAGCGACCGATGTTGGTGGGGAATAGGTCATTGAGGCCAGCTCTTCTTTGACAATGCTACGCAGGCCGGCACTTGAATGATGTGGGCGGCACAAATTGCAGGGCGGCACAAATTACCTTGAGCCGAGAGCTCTTCACGAATTAAACCGCGAATAAGCGCACGGAGGTCAGCTTCGGCAGTGAAACCAAATGAACTGGGATCAGGCTGCAGGCGTATTGACTGTAGTTCGTCAAGGCGTTGACAAGTCGATATGATGGCGTCAATTGTGGTAGGGTTCTGCATGGCCAGGGCGTTATAGGCGAGTGGCCCAATACCTTTAAGGACGTGCCGAACCCGCTCGGCCTCTGGCATGGTGTCATTTATGCGCCGACAAAGTGCAAGAACATCTTCGATATAAGAAGTATAGGTCTCATTGGACTGCTGAAGTCGGGCTTCTAGCTTCTTCTTGGCGGACTCGGTGCTAACAGTAGGAGCGCAGAAAATCTGGCGTAACTTTTGTTTAAAGGTAGCCCAGTCCGGAATCGTCGATTCATGATTTAAAAACCACGTTTTGGCCACATCCGTCAAATAAAAGGACACATTAATTAGTTTAACAGAATTGTCCCACCGGTTGAAAGCACTGACCCGGTCGTAGCTGTCGAGCCAGTCATCAGCGTCGTCGCCGCGGAGACCGGCGAACATCTGCGGGTCGCGCTGACGGCTACTGACAGTCGAAGTGGCAAGGGGAGCTGGAGTCGAGTTGGTAGAAGCCGGAATGCGGAGTGGCCCTCTTGAGTCATGACGATGGTGGTCGGGGTCAAGCGGCGGCCAGAACGAAGCTCCAGGTGGATGCAGGTGACGAAGCAGCGGGGAAATCAAGGCGCACCTCCACTACGTGTAAGGTAACGCGAAGGTCGGACTTGGGGAATCAGGCTTTATTGCAGACCTGAAGCCTTGGTCGCACACTGCAGCCAAACACACTCCGCGATGACGGTGGGTATCTACAAGAGGGAGCAGGATGAAGATGAAGCAGCACGTTCAGCCGTGTGGAAGATGAAGCGCCAAACAATGCTCACAATATATGTGATCCTTGCGTGCTTCGTGTGCCATGCGAAGAGATATTTAGCGTGAATGTTTGTGATAAAAAGGGGATGGCCCTAATTCTTTTTGAAGTCAAACGAGTAAAAGTTAACTGGGCAAGATGTAACAAGTTACACATCCTTAGCTACTTTCATACGTGCTGGTGCCATCGGAAGATGGCGTGGGCACTTCCGTCCGTCACGAGACACTAATAGACTTAAAGCGTCGATACAGCCAAGCCCAAGTGCAATCTCAAGAAGCCACCTAAAAACGAAACATTGGTACGATCATGCGATCAAATTCTTGATAATAAGGCGATGTGATGATTGTGAAGTAGGCTAAGAGATTCATGCAGAGTGGAAGTGTTTGAACAATCAACACTGTGCTGTTTTTCTATCCCTAATTGCAGGGCTTTAGAAGACTGAGCAGTGCGACGACCGGCACCCGTTGACCGCCACCAACTCCCGGGAGTGGGCGTGACGTGCAGCGTGGGGGCTATGTTCACCGCTGGGCGCGTAGCGTGTGCAGGGATATCGGATGACACAGTAGAGCTGCGCGTTGCTGTTTGGAGTTTTTTTCAGACGCGATATAATTGGAAGAATAGTTAAAACATGGGCTGTTATTCCAGGCGTTTAATTGATCACTGCACCTTCTTTAAGTCTCTCTGCAGACGCCGTGCACTCTTGGGGCACCGCGGGTGCCGGAATCTACAAATCTACAAAGTGTTTAGATGAGTTATTTGTGCTCATTATCTCCAACAAAGCGGGGTGTTTTGTATTCTTCCTTCTCGTAGGGAAATAAAGGCTTCGGCTGAGAAGCGCAAATTGTAATAAAAGAATTACACAGGGAGGATAACAGTATGCACGTGAATCGAAGCTTTATAGTTTGTGAGGGCAATTTACGAACATCCTGGTTTTTACACTTTGAGGTTATCAATACATGAATCCAAGTTTACAATCTTAAAACTTATGTAATCCGTAATATATATTTTTAATCGGTGTTTTCATCTGTGATCTAATCCACCCTGCGCAAATGACAAGTACAGCGTATTGAACAAAACATAGTGTAACATAGATACATGGGTGTATTTACAGGTATTTACAAAAGGGTAGCTGACCATACGAACAACTTCATGCCAGCGGCGCCCAGCTTGAATCACACATCTCGTCGTTCTTGACCTTCCATATGCGAGCGCAGCACTTTGTCATTGTTGTCCCTTTACATATCTCCCAGTGGCGAAAGCACCGTCCCGGTGCTAAGTAGAAGACGGGTCAGGTGCATGGTACGGCTTGAGACGAACTATGTGAACAACGTCGGTGGCTGGGCGGGTGGATGATGTCAGATAATCAAGAGGGGAAACCTCATCTGTCACGTCGGTCACCTGACGAAGCACACGTTAAGGGCCGTTGTACTGGCGAAGGAGTGTCTCAGAAAGACCGACATGTTGAGGAGACCAAATGAGAACGAGTGATCCTGCGGCATAGTGTACAGGGCGATGCTGATGGTCGTAAGCAGACATCTGGGAGGTCTGGGAGGCGGTGAGACGGTCGCGGGCGATTTCGCGGGCCATAGTTGCTTGGGTGATGGCGTCACGTGCGTACTCCGTGGTCGACTCCAAAGATGGCGGCAGACGTGTATCCAATGGCAATCCAGGATGTCGACCAAGTAGAAGACAGAATGGCGAATAGCCTGTAGTGTCATGCCACAACGAATTATAAGCAAATGTTAATAGGGCAAGGCAATGCCCCAATCACGATGGTCGGGTTCGACGTACATAGCATGTCAGTGAGGGTCCAGTTCATCCGCGCGGTAAGCACGTTCGTTTAAGGATGGTACGCTGTAGTGAGCTTATGTTACGTGGAACAGGACCAGAGTATGTCGTCAACTACCCGGGACATAAAGTAGCGGCCGCAGTCCGTCAGCCATTGGCGTGGAGCACCTTGCTGAAGGACATTTTTAAGCAGGAAATCGGCGACATCGATGGCGCAGCTGGTTGGTAATGCACGCGTGATAGCATATCGGCTGGCGTAGTCGGTCGCAATGGAAATCCGGCGGTTGCCGGAACTGGACGCCGGAAAAGGTCCGAGGAGGTCCAGTACGACACGATGAAAGGATTCGAGCAGTACGCCGATTGGCGGCAGAAGATCGGCTGGCAATGTGGATGAGCGCTTTCTGCGTTGACAGAGGTCGCAGCTGGGAACGTAACGGCGAACACTACGATATAAACCGGGCCAAAAGAAGCGGCATTGGACCCGATCGTACGTTCGCGAGGCACCAAGATGACCAGTGGTGGGCAGGTCATACGGTTCCCTCAGGACAGAGGAGCGGAGACGCTGGGGAACGACGAGCAAGAGCGGAGGTCCATCAGGGTGAAGGGTTTGGCGGTACAGGATGTCATCGCGAAGAACAAAGAGTTGAAGTGTAAGGTCTGAGGTGGCACCGCTGAAGCCATCGATTAGTGGACGCAAGGAGGAATCTTGCCGCTGCTTGCCCGGGATGGTAAGCAGGTCAGAGATAGCGAACAAGCAAGGGCCGAAGTCACTGTTTGCAAGATCTGGCGGTTTCACAGAGTGACGAGACAGGCAGTCAGCGTCTTGATGTAGACGCCCTGACTTGTAGACAACGCTGTAAGAATACTCTTGAAGGCGCAATGCCCAACGACCAAGCCATCCTGTAGGGCCCTTCACTGAAGAAAGCCAACAAAAGCAAGGTGATCCGCCACAACCGAGAAAGGACGGCCAAACAGGTAGGGTCGAAATTTACACACGGCCCAAACAAGGGATAGTGGCGCTCGTCAGTGGAAAGAAGGCGGCTGGCATCTGCAATTTCACGGCCTTGACTTTGGTAACGTTGGGCGAGCACGGCACCAATACCATATCCGCTGGCATCTGCGCGAACTTCTGTTGGAGCCGACGGGTCGAAGTGGGCCAATACATATGTTGAGATGAGCAAGTGAATAAATGAAGAAAATGAGTTTTCTTGAGCAGGGCCCCAGGTAAAACGGGTGTCTTTCTTAAGGAGGTCGGTGAGGGGACGGGCGATTGCAGCAAATTGTTTTATGAAACGTCAGAAATAACAGCACAATCCGTCAAAGCTTCACACATCCGTAGAATATCGAGGAAGAGGGAAGTCCTTGACAGCTTGAAGTTTAGCAGGATCTGAGCGGACACCAGAAGCATCGACAAGATGCCCAAAAATGTGAGTTGGTGGCGTCCGAAATAGCATTTTGACGAGTTGAGCTGCAACCCGGCTCTACGGAAGACGGAAATAATGCTCGTCCGTCGTTCGACGTCAGCGGAAAATGTGGAAGAAAAAACCACAACGTCGTCTAGGTAACACAGGCATGTAGTCTAAAGCCTTGAAGCAAGGAGTTCATCATTCGCTCGAAGCCAGCTGGAGCATTGCAGAGACCGAACGGCATGACTTTAAACTGGTATAATCCGTCCGGTGTGAAGAATGCGGTCTTTTCCCTGTCGGTGTGACGAATGCAGTCTTTTCACGATCTTTGTAATCCACAGCGATTTGCCAATACCCGGATCGAAGGTCGATGGAAGAGAAAAAGTTGGTTCCGTGAAGGCAATCCAAAGCGTCATCCATTCTTGGGAGTGGATACATGTCCTTTTCCATGATACTGTTGAGGTGCCTGTAATGAACGCAGAAGCGCCAATTTCCGTCTTTCTTTTTAACAAGGGCAACTGGTTATGCCTATGTGCTCGACAAGGGCTTTATGATATCTTTAGCAAGCATCTTGTCAACCTCCAGCTGAATAATGTTGCGTTCTGCACTGGACACTCTATACGGACGTCTGTGAATGAGAGCGGCATCACCGGTGTTTATGCGATGCGTAACCACAGAGGTCCGAGCCAAAGGGCGGTTATCAAAGCCAAAGATGTCGCGAAAAGAGAAAAGAAGACATATGAGATCGTGAGTTTGTGTTGGTAAAAGATCAGGAGCAATCATCTTTGTTTATTCGTCCGATGGTGTGACGTCTGACGCGTGGCGGTTCGCCGAGGCGGGTACACAACCTGTAACAGCTGATACAACGTATTCAGAGCAGGGTACAGCGTGACGAACGGCATGCCTTGGGGAAGAGTCTGAACGTGCGATTCACAGCTGAGGACCGGAAGGACCACTTGAATGGCAGACATAGTGACCAATGCATTAGGGCAATGTTCCGTGCGAGAGGTACATCAAGGGCTTGAGTAAGGATGTACTCGCCATCAGGGACTGGTGGTACAGACAATAACGATACGTAGGTGATGGCTTCGGGGTCCAGGCGGGGAAAATTGACAGTACATAGGCGGTGCACAACTGGATGCAGCGGCGCCTCCGTAAAAGGTAGGTCGATCTGAACAACCCTTGTGGCACAATCAATGCGGGCACAATGTTCAGAGAAAAAGTCAAAGTCCAGGATTAGGTCATGAGGGCAGTGTTTAAGGACAATGAAGAGAACAAAAGTATGACGGCCGGCGATTGACACACGAGCTGTACACATTTCAATGACAGCAGAAGTGCCACCATCTGTGACACGGACAACCGCTGAGGGGGCAGGAGTGAACACTTTCTTTAGGCGATGGGGGAGATAGGAATTCATAACGGAGACATTCGCTACCGTGTCGATCAGAGCTGTAACAGTGATGCCGTCTATGTCGACGCTAAGCATGTTCCTTCGGGCCGGGAAAATTGCAACGTTTTCCAGTCCGGTCATCAGAGCAGCTTCACCTCCAGACACTGCAGCCATCAGTTTTCCGAACGACATTAAGCATAGGGGTCAGCAGATGACGGGCGGCGAGATCGGGGCGACGGAAAATGACGGCGCAAGGTCGGCGACGAACTGCTGGTGGGCAGAGTGAGTGTCGGAGCTTGCGAATTTCTGTTCAGAGGTCGTTGAAGAGCGACGAGAATAGACATAATCCAGGTAACGGTGGTAGGTCGATGGTGGACGAGTTCGGCAGTGTCGAGAGATGTGACCAGCTCGGCAGCAGTTAAAGCAGATATGCCTGTTGTCAGGTGTTCGCCAATCATCTGGATTGCGGCTGCAGCGAGGGTAGTACGGACGACCATAACCAAGAACCGGGGACACACGGCGAGCACTGGGGAGCTAACGAGCATACAGGTTGGATCGCGAGATTGGCGAATTCTTGCCGAGAACAGCCTGTATAAGGGCTGTAGGGCACTTTCCGGTATCGATAGTTGGGAAACTTCCCGGAGACACTGCTTCTAGCTCCAGGCGCACAAGTCGTGTCAGGCTGTCGGATGTTGGCAGAGGGTAAGATGGGGTCAAGTGCACGCAGGACGACGTCGCAGCCATGTTCAGCAACCGCATGAACTGAGAGAAAATACGGCTGCTTTTCGCTTGTTCAAACCGGCGGCATTCTTTTAGGATCGTGTCAACCGTTTCGCAGCCTTTGTACACGAGCAAGTTGAAGGCATCATCTGCTATTTCCTTTACAACATGACCAACGTTAGCACTCTCTGACATTGCGGGGTCAACTTTCATGCAAAGAGACAGAACGTCCTGAATGTATGTCACATACAATTATGCAGACGATAGTTTTCGGCACGCGAGCTCCTTCTGTGCCGCTAGGTGACGTCCGATTGGCTTACCAAATGTCAAAAAGTTTCCGTTTGCACAGGTCCGAACTGATTAGTTCCTCCTCGTGGGTCTCGAATAAAATGCTTGCAGTGCCTGTCAGGTAGGAAATGACGTTAGCCAAGTTCATAGTAGGAACCCACCTGTGGTGTGTGCTCACGCGCTCGTACATAGCGAGCCAGTCCTCCACATCAGCACCGTCCACTCCATTGAAGGTTCTGGGATCACGCTTGCGGGGTGGGCAGTGATGAAAGCCGGGGGGAGGGACGCCGATGGTGCGGCCTCATCGCTGGACATGGCTAAAGAGCTGGGAAGTCGAAGACCGCTGCAGAGTTTCGTGCTTTCTGTAGGCTACCCCGCACCTCCAACCAATAATGTAACGTTGATACATGGATGTATTTATAGATATTTACAAAGGGGTAGCTGATGAGACGAACAACGTCATGCTAGCGGCGCCCAGAACGAATCACGCACACTTCGTCGTTCTCCACCTTCCACATGCGAGCACAGCAGTTTGTCGTCGCCGTCCCTTTACAATATTTCTTCATAAACGCACTGATTTAAAACGCCGCTACATTTTCTGGCAAAAGGACCGGCGACATATTGGCTGGACGAGGAAGTATACGGAGGTTAGTGGCCTCTGGAGGGGAAAGAGTTGGCAGAGGGACATACTGGATGGGGGAAATGTTAGCCAGGTTGAGAAGCTAGCCAGAGAAGAAATGTTAGCCTTGTTGAGGCGAGCTATATGTCGGTCATGCTGAAGAGAAAAGAGACTGCAAAGAGGCTGAAAAACCCCGGTGGCATATAGCTCATCGGTGGAAGTGGTTATGCGAAGACAAAAAGAAGCTTTATAAAGGCCGTGGAAAGCTGTTGCAAGTGTGTCTAGCTGGCCCTGAGTGAATGAAAGATATGGTAAAAGTAAAGGAATTTCCTAAGAGCCAGCGTGTGAGCCAGTCGACAGGCGTGAGCTTCCCTCATGCCAGAGCACCGTCTCACAACTCGGCGAAGTAAATGGGTGACAGACTGACAGGTAGCAACAACCGCATGGAGAGCCCGGACATATTTGGCGGCATGCAGAGGCATGTTAACAATGTGACATTGAGAAACTTTGGGGACAAGGGGAGCCGCCCATGATGAAATAAAACAGCGCAAGGAATGAGACGAAACACGAAGGAAGGGAGACAAAGACACAGCGCCTGTGTCTTTGTCTCCCTTTCTTCGTGTTTCGTCCCGTTCCTTGCGCTGTTTTATTTCATTATGCAGTACCAACTAGCCCGGCATCTTGTACTTCTGTGCCGCCCATGGTAAGGGAGATCAGTGAGTTGTGAGCTCGTTGATAAGCAGAGTGAGTCAAAACAGGAGTTCTGACTTCTCGGGTTCCCGAGACAGGCCTGCATGGTCAAGAAAGCAAGAAATGATATCCAATCCCTGCTGAATGGTGTCTTGAACGTGACCAGGAGATCCGCGCGAGCACCAGAGTGTGATGTCGCCGGCTTAAAAAAAATGCTGAAGATCAAAAATAGACGATAACTGAACAGCGAGAGGAGCAATGGCAATATTAAAAAGGGCGGTTGAAAGAACGGCACCCAGCGGGGTACCGCAGATGAGACGGTGGGTGTAGAAGTGAAGTTCAATGCTTTAAACTGGGCCTCGCAATTAGACAGAAAAGCTCGAAAGTAGTTATACATGCGGGAGCCGCAGTCGGTGCTGGAAAGGCAGGTAAGAGTATGGTCATGGGAGACGCAATCGAATGGCTTGCGGACATCGACTGTGACCAGGGCGTAAAGCTGAGAACTACTACAGGTGAAGAAAGTATGCTGAAGTATGAGGATAAGGTCCTGTACAGATACGCGGGAACGAAAACCAAGGAGGGTATGAGGAAGCGAGTTCGAAGCCTCCAAATGCCTACTAAGCCTAGTGAGAGCCATTCTTTCCATCGTCTTGCCGACACAGGAGGTCAGAGAAATGGGCTGGAGATTTGAAAGGGCTGGAGGCTTGCCAGGTTTAGGATTGAAAGAAATAAGTGAGGAAGTCCAGGACGATGGCAGAGAGCCTTCTACCTAGGCAGTGCTAGAGAGGTGGAGAAGGTGCTGTTTTGCATTATCGGGAAGATTGCGAAGAGCGGAGTAAGCGATTCCATCTTTACCGGGAGTCGACCGAGTGGCTTTAGCAAGAAGTGCAGCTTCAAGCTCGCGCAGTGTAAAAGGGGCATCAAGGTCATTGCTTGCACAGCCTGTGTATTCGGGGTAAAAGGAGGACAAAGGGGTTGGGAGATAAAGATCTCCAAGGGTTACGAAAACCTCATCGGGAGTCTTTGTGGCTAGGGATTTAGCAACAGTCGGGGCAGGGGTGGCACCAAAGAGGGTTCGAAAAAGGGCCCAGGTTGATTTTTTATGAAGAGCCGTGTCAAGGTTGTTGCATAGGGTATTCCAACGGGAATCCTCAGGCGTAGCACAATACGTCGTGATATCGCCTCGCAACTTTGAAAGGGTGGTCTGCAGTTTGGTGTTGCGGGGTTGCAGTCTGGCTGTTCAGAGAAGCTTTTTGCGACGCTTCCATAGCCTGATGAGAGGGGGGTTAGGGTCCGAAGTGGGATATGCAGCGGTCTCCGTACGAGTAGAGGATGAAGCTGCTTGGAGAAGGGCATTAGTCCACTCCTCATAGGATGTGAAGGAGGTAGAGGAGAGGAGACAGAGAAAGGCCTGCCAGTCAGTATGTCGAATGCGCTGCTTGAGGGTGGGTATCCGAAGAGGGACGGAGATGAAAATAATATAATGGGCACAACGAAGAGGATCAGCAGTGGCTGACCACTGAGGATATATAAGACCAGAACAGTAAGTGAGGTCAGGGGTTGTGTGGCGCTGGGAGTTTGTGCCTACCTTAGTGGGTACTCCGGGGGTGTTGAGCAGAGTTAGGTGAGTTTACTGGGCCATGTAGGGGAGTAGGCGGCCGGCACGAAAGGTCTGCGGATAACCCCATAGTGTGTTTGGGGCATTTAAATCGCCGCAGAGAAGTACAGCCGTATGAGAGGACAATGTGTCAAGAAATTTACCTAGGGCCATGAAATGTGTGGCGTGAGTGGAGGGGGGGGGGCAGGCTGCGGTGAGTCTGAGGAAGATAGTAGAGAGTGCCCTCTAGGTAGGATTGGAGTGATGAAGAAATTTCAAGGGCTGCTACCGAGAAGTCACCGCGAACGTAGATAGAAGTTAGGGGGTCAATAGCTATAGAGTGAAATGCCCGGTACCAGGGACGTTAGCGGAGCAGCGTGGTTTCTGTGTAAGGAAGTGGGGAAGAGAGGAGAGAGTAAGACGATAACGGTGTAATGGAGTGCGGTTAATATTGAGATTGCGACAGTTCCACTGAATTACATGTTGAAATGTATTGCGCTATGGCATGCCATCGCATTTCTTTTGGGGAGGGGGAAGAGAATCCGTCACAGTTTTCAGTGAAGTCTGAAAGGTGGAGATCAAATTAAGGATGCGTTCGAATTGAATATCGACCGGAGTATTGAGGCTATTGAATTTGGCATCAATTTGGCTGATAGCCTCCTCATGCTGTTGGAGGCGGCGCTCAAGGTCAGACTGGAATTTGAGACAGTCAGCGATGACAATCTCTATATGTGAGAATTTGGAATCGATTGCAGTGAGTAACTGATCCATGCGAGCCTCACGAGCATCTAGGCGGCGATCAATGCTTTTGAGATCTTGTTTGAGGGGGCGAATATTCACTTCCACGCTAGCCACACGGAGCTAGAGGCTATGAAAGCGTTCTTCAATAAAGGACGGAGGACGGGGCGAGTGGGAAACGAGTGACTGTGGAGATTATTGTAGAGAGTAACGAGGCTTTGGAATCGGACACGTCGGAGATTGACGATATGGAGAGCACCCTAGCTGAAGCTTTGAAGATGGCTGTACTGGATTGTTCAGAGATGTTGGCAACATCGATTATAGTTTTAAGCAGTTCGTAGGGCCTGGTGCGGGGGAAAGGGTGCCAGGTGGAAGCTGGAGCCCGACCGATATTACGTCCAGGCGGGATCTGTCAGATTTCGCGGCCTTGCGAGTGGCACTGACCGTTTCCCAGCCGTCGTCCAGGGATGGAATGAAGTCCATGGTCGGGTGGAGGGCAGCAGGCGCGAGATCCAGCGGGTCAGAAGAGGCGCCTGCCGTCACATCAAGGAGATGAAGCGAGTCTGAAGAAGACGACGCCGCTTGCGGGCCCCTAAGGAAGATGAGGACAAACTGCTATGCGGTTCAGCTGTGCCGCTTTGCGTCTGATGATTTGACCTTCAAGGAGCAGAAGGCCAAACGGTTGCAGAGCGGTTCAGATGTTCACACAAATGTTACGTATACTGTGCCTTTCATTTCCTGTAAGCCTACACACAGTCAGCATGGCTTAGCCATTTACCTTCATTGGGCGACAGGACAAACTGTTGCGTTAAATGTACTGTATAGCCATTGTTACGTTCCGAGTAGCTGGTGGCTGTGAACACTCGAATACTTGAACATTGTGTTGCGAGCGCGCCAGCAGACCCTCCGCGCTACGGGGTGCCAGCGAGGGCGCGGTGCTCTCAGTAAGAAGGAAAGCGTCCTGCTCGGACTTCACATGTTTATAAGGGTCGGGAAGAGCGACCGTCACCTTCCCCTCTCCCCGCATTGGAACTCCGGGGTTGGCCCCAGCTCGGCCACCCACGGACCATCGCTTCCGGGAACCGCGGATGGGTCACGTGACCACGTTGTGCGGAGTGCGGCCAGCAGCGGTGAAGAAGAGTCTTCCTCCAGCAGCAGACGAGAACGGCTGCTCGGGGAGCCCGCTACCTTTTTAGGGCCTGGGGCCCTCTTCGTTTCTTTGGGTCGCTTTTATTTAAATAAAGACCCGTTAAAAACCTTCACGGAGTCCGCAGCCCGTACTTCGCAATAATCTGGTTGGCAGCGGCGGTATTAAGACCAAGGCTGTGGAACAACTGTTGACGGGAGAGCGTCTTCGACGATCCGGGATCGACGGAGCTCCGCTACGTGGCTCAGGGAGTCACCTTCGTCGCAGCGCAACGTGAAGGCCAGGCGTGAAAGCAACCGCTCAAGGAAACAACTGCTGACGGGAGAGCGTGTTCAACGATCCGGGATTGACGGAGCTCCGCTACATGGCTCAGGGAGTCACCTTCGTCGCAGCGCAACTTGAAGGCCAGGCGTGGAAGCAACTGCTCAAGGAGCAACCTCGACGATCTGGAATCACCGGACTTGGCAGCTTGTGACTCCGGGAGGCACAGCGGCCATCGGAGACTCTTGGTTGGGTGAGTGCTGGAGCGACTACGTATTGCCAGAGGAGCTAGAACTGGGGTGTGTTCGGGCAAAATTTCATTAGCACCACTGGGTGTGCGATTAGTTGAAGGCTTTGTAGTCGGCTCTCGTCAACTTGTGACATTAAGAAGTTAAGTAAGGATGAACTGCTGCTGTTGGCAGCTGAACTCGGTTTAGAGATAAGCCAAAGAGAAAGCCAGAAATTCGCCTCGCTATTGAGGAGGTGGGCTTTGAAGAAGACGAGCTAACTGATGCTTGGGAAAAGATATGCCGAATTGAAAAAGAGAAAGCTGGGGAGCTAGAGAAGCAGAAGGAGAAGGAAAAGAGAGAGGCTGAGTTGGAAGCTCAGAGAGAGAGCAAAAGGATGGACCTCGAGATTCAAAAGACAAGGCTCGAGCGGGCAAGGATAGAACGCGGGGAAAGTGCCGTCACACCTCATTGAGGTAACGTAAAGATAACGAACTTGCTTCAGCCGTTCAATGTTGGCGATGACATCGCTCTATCTCATCAATTTTGAGAGGATGGGCGAGAGACGCAACATTAGCCGTGACATGTGGCCGGAAAAGTTAATGGCATTGCTTCCCGGAGAACCTTCGCAGGTCGTAGCACGCTTGAGTGCTAGTGAAGCGGGTGACTATGATTTGGTGAGATCAAGCCTGCTCGCGAAGTACAGGATTTCCACGGAAGGGTTCCGGAGGAGATTACGCACGCCTAAAAAAAAACAACATGAAAGCTTCTTGGAATTCGCCTGTACTTTAAACGACAATTTAACGCAGTGGGTGAAAGGTTCAAAGGCAGAGGAATTCAAAAAGCTGAAGATTTGATCTGCCTTGAACAATTTTTTGAGACTTTACCTGAAAATGTTCGTTTGTGGGCCAGAGAAAGGCAAGAGGGTCTCTCCGTCGAGAAAGCGGCGCAGCTTGCAGATGAATATGTGGCAAGCCGCAGTTTTAAGCCAGCTAAGGCTGGGCAGGATTTCAGAAACGAGAATCAGGGGCAGAAACTCTACCATCGAGAGCAGCAGAAGCCTCGTGTAGAACCCCGCGTCAGAGAACGTGGTTCACTGCTCCCCGATACTTCACGCAGAGCCGATGAATCAGGTAGTAAGGAGATTAGTGACTATTCGGCAGAATTTGAGAAAAGGAGACCCTTGGCATGTTACAACTGTAAAGAGCTAGGGCATTTCGCGTGAAACTGCACGAAAGAAAGGCAGGTGTTCGCTTCAGTGAGAGACCACCCGAGTAACAACGAACTCTTGAAACCGTACACTAAGGAGTGCACAGTGAATGGTCAGCTGTGCAGAGTTCTCAGAGATTCGGCCGCAACCATGGACGTAGTTCAGCCTAAATTTGTTGCAAAAGGTGACTATGTGTCGGAGTGTGCGTGGATACGTCAGGCAGTAAGTGAAGATTCGGTTTGTTTGCCAATGGCTAATGTTAAAATTGAGGAATCATTTGGCATACTAAACACAGTAGCGGCTGTGTAGAAGGGTCTGCCCTAAGGCTACCCTTACCTGTTTTCAAAAAGCTCTGAATCATTGCTAAATGAAAAGGGTTGTGGCTTCGCTGAAACCGAAGCCCAAGTGATGGCTTTAACTCAGGCTAAAGCGCGACAACTTTCTCAGAAGTTGATCTACCAAGATCGGAAGAGTTCAACTGATGCCAGCAAATTAGTTAATCCTGAGGTAGTAATGGAACAGGATAAAAAGAGACCTGAAAGGTCGGAACAAAGTGAGGCTGACCAAGCGCACAAGTGACAGAGCAGTCAGCGTCCGAATGAGACGGAAAGTGAGTTAAACACTTTTTTGTCGCTCCTACTGCATGTAGCCTTGATCATCTACTTGAGGCAAACAAAGAGCAGCTGAGGTCAGAGCAGAAGGCTGACCCGGCTCTAAAGGTATGTAGTGGCGGTTTGACTGAAGGAGTCTCGTCACAGAACATTTCCTTGCGGGAGAAGAACGGTCTTTTGTACAGGCATTATGAAGACAAACGAGGAAGGAAATTTGATCAGTTGTCAGTACCTGCCAGGTATCGCAGGGAATTGCTGCATATTTGCCACTACAATTCTTGGGCTGGAGACCTTGGCATAAATGAAACGAAAGCAAGGTTGCTTCAGGAATTCTATTGGCCGGGATGTTTCAGAGAAGTTGAGGATTTGGTCCGAACGTGCGAGACTTGCCAGAAAGTGAGAAAATCCAGAGTTAAGTGGAAGGCTCCAAGGATGAGGGTATCGATTAGTTCCGAGCCTTTCCACCAAGTTGTTGTGGGCGTTGTTGGACCGTTTCCGAAAACAAAACCAAGAAAATCCGATTTCGTAACCCATGATATCGAATTGATATCCGAGATTCCTTTCAAGTTTAAGCCATATCTGTCGTCTGCTAGGACACTAGAAGTTGTGAGGATAGAGGTCGACAGAATGCTGGAACTCGGGGTGATTAAGGAGGGAAGCAGCGATTACTACTCTTCATGTCTGCTCGTTGAAGTTCCCAGGAAGGAGCCATGGCCTTGCGTGGATTATCGAAGGGACAAAATCTACCCATTGCTTAAAATCAAGGAAGGTGTGGAGCTTCTAAGC
This sequence comes from Amblyomma maculatum, assembly GCF_055883805.1. Taxonomy (NCBI): domain Eukaryota; kingdom Metazoa; phylum Arthropoda; class Arachnida; order Ixodida; family Ixodidae; genus Amblyomma; species Amblyomma maculatum. Next base: position 126,273,682 of record NC_139347.1, on the reverse strand, counting down.
GGGGCTATGTACACATCCATGTTTGAATTGGTGAGATGCTATGGGCAGGTGCTTTGAACTGAAAGAGCTAGCCACTACGCAGCATACATCACACCTTTCGGAATTTTTCAGCCCGTTACAATGAGTTTTGGTTTGAAAAATACCCCATCCTGCTTTTCTAGACTGATGGATCGGGTGCTTGAAGGTCTCAGTGACTTCGCATTGCCTTATCTAGATGATGTGGCGGTATTTTCTAGGGACTGGGAGTCGCACTTGGAACACGTAAGACAAGTGTCTGAGAGATTTAGGGCCACAGGATTTACGCTTAAAGCAAAGTGCCAGTTAGGCCGACCGGGTGTCACTTACTTGAGACACGAAATAGGACGAGGAAAGCGTGAGCCCCTGAAAACTAAAGTGGCGGCTATAAGTGACTTTCCCAGGACGACAACCAAAAAGGACGTGGGATCGTTCCTCGGTATGACTGGTTACTACCAGCGTTACATCCCTAATTATTCAGAAGTGGCCAGTCCACTTACAGATAGTCTGCGGAAGCAGGAGGCTGACGTTCTCAACTGGACGCGAGCCAGAGAGGAACCGTTTCGAAAGTTGAAGGAAGCTTTCACTTCGATGCCAGTGTTGGTCTCGCCATATTTTTCTCGACCCTTTGTTCTCCAGTGCGATGCCAGCAACCGTGACCTAGGTGTCGTACTTTCCCAGATTGACGAAAACAACGAGGAGCATCCCGTGCTGTACCTCAGTCGGAAATTGACACCGCGAGAGGAAGGGTACAGCACGTCTGAAAAAGAATGCCTATGCATGGTATGGGCCATTCAGAAGCTCTCTTGCTACATCCAAGGTACAAAATTCACAGTTGAGACCGATCATTGTCCTTTGTCCTGGCTCAAGCAAATGTAGGGCAAGAATGGCCGACTCCTGGGATGGAGCCTCGTACTGGAGGAGCATAACTTCGACGTAAAATACAAAAAGGGAAGCGAGAACGGAAATGCAGATGGTTTGAGCAGAAGTTTCTAAGCGACGAGGCGTTAAAAAAAAGAAAGCCTTTCGGAACTCTCGTTCAGTTTTGTGTTGTGTTATTTCCTTGCCGAGGACCGAATGCTTGGTCGGTGAGGACCAGAATGGGACAAAAATTCTGTAAACGACGTCTGGCAGTCGTTCGTCGCTTGGGCACCAGCGACCAGGGGTTTCCGCGAATGTGTGCGTGTAAAGCGAGCTCGAGTGTTGTGCTTTGTGTTGGCCTTCTTCCGAACCTGCATCTGGGGACGCAGCCTCGGCGAAGGACTTCATCCGGGGGAGCACGAGGAGTCTGTTACGTTCCGAGTAGCTGGTGGCTGTGAACACTCGAATACTTGAACATTGTGCTGCGAGCGCGCCTGCAGACCCTCTGCGCCACGGGGTGCCAGCGAGGGCGCGGTGCTCTCATTAAGAAGGAAAGCGTCCTGCTCGGACTTGACATGTTTATGAGGGTCGCGAAGAGCGACCGTCACCTTCCCCTCTCCCCGCATTGGAAATCCGGGGTGGCCCCAGCTCGGCCACCCACGGACCATCGCTTCCGGGAACCGCGGCTGGGTCACGTGACCACGTTGTGTGGAGTGCGGCCAGCAGCGGTGAAGAAGAGTCTTCCTCCAGCAGCAGACGAGAACGGTTGCTCGGGGAGCCCGCTACCTTTTTATGGCCTGAGGCCCTCTTCGTTTCTTTGGGTCGCTTTTATTTAAATAAAGACCCGTTAAAAACCTCCCCGGAGTCCGCAGCCCGTACCTCGCAATACCATGATATCAGCTGCGGCTGGGGTATATGAGCGTGGCGTAATCGCGCTTTGACTGAGAGTCAGCCATGGGAGACAACAGAGGGCAGTGCTGGAACAATGCTGTTTGGAGCTTGCTGTGTCCGATCGCCCTGCTAATATAGGTTGCCGTGCGAAGATAAAAGTGAAAAAGCGCGTAAAACGAGCAAAACTGGAGACCACACTTTATAATCATCGCAGGCTAAGTTGAAACTGTGGCTCCCTATTTCTCTCACCATAAAGCTGTATATGACGCTTAGCAAGAATGAATGACCAAGGAAAACCATAAGTTTTAATCATGCCCGAATAAAGAGTTCACCAAGCGTAACCATCTTGTGAAGCTTTCGCTTGGTGCCATGTATAACTATGGTAACCCTCTGCCCATGTTTTATCCGTGGACACCCTATGCCAAGTTTCTCCTCGTGCTTCTTGAGTGACAAATAGACGCCCACGCTGACCTTGACTCGAGGTGGCATAGTGATACTTCCACTTCAAAACACTTCCACCTTCCTACCGTTGCGGTGCAATTCAGGTCAATGCTGCTTGAACCAGATACAGTTTAAAAGTTGGTAGGACGCTTAAACTCCGCCTATAAGATTGGTACGCGATCCCGTTACTGAACCCCACTCGCATTGCACTCCCATTCGTGTATCCTGTGCTTAAGCCGCACAACGGCTTACTATTCACGATACAGCACTGCTATTTTCCCACAGTATGAGTCTGTTGTAAAATGTAATTTGTACCCTTTGTCCTTCAGCATTATGCAAAGTTTATGAAGTTTCTTCTCCCCTTAATTGTTAGATGTTCACGCCCATTATCTCACATTCACTATAAGCTCACTCACACGCACAGCGAGCTTAGTCACTTTCTGACAGTGTATTCGAGGCTATTGGAAAATCTCTGGGTCTCATTCTACCGCATACCTGAAAACAGTTGTGCACATCTTCTACAGCTCTTCAAATGTAGTTACCGAAAGACGTCCGCTCAGTGTTAATACATGCACAGCCAGCATACGGCGCAGGCGCTTGGCCGGCCGGCCGGTGATGATGATAATGGGGCTCTTTCCCATTTATCGGGCAATTACAATGGATGTGTCCTAGCCTAAACATCAGTTAACAAAACGCACATATATATAAAAGAAATTAAATAAGTTGTGGTTTAGATCTGGTCAGCCCTAGTTGAATTGCGAAGCAATGGCGGAAGCTTGTTTTGCATGCTACATCATTCCTCTATCACGCCCTATCAGTGCAAGTTGCTACATTATCGAGAACACAAGTTCATCCTTTAAGGGTATGAAGCGACAGCATAACCTAGCAGCTCATATATAAAGTCATGTTTCAACCAAGCCGTATAGACTTGCCTGCATGTCATAGGGGTAAGGAGAATGTGAACGGTTTTGGTAGGCTAGTTCTGATGTCACCCTCCCATATGAAAGGAGCTACCCGAGTTGGCACCTCCTGCTCGTGGCATAGGGGTAACGTGAATTCAAATGACATGGCAGGCTGATTTTTTTTTTAGCAGACCGTAGCTATGCCTTTTCTCGGCGTAGCTACGCCCACCCGAGGTCTCGCTTTGGCTCTCGGAGTATTGCCTTTGCAAAAGATGACAGCGCAGTCACAGTGCGGAGCAGGTTCTTCGTCCTCACTCTAGTTCACATCTTAACGTGGTGTGTCACTGTTGTCACCACGTGTTCGTGGTATAGAAATTAGCTGCATGCGGTTATTTGTCACCGTTTCAGTAACCGGGCTTTGCGGATGGCTACTGCAGCGAAATCCGGCTGGCCCTCTGGTGTTGCACTAAAGTGCCTGTGGCAGCGTGGCGCCCTCTGAATGTTGTGGGGAGAGACTTTTGCAGTGGAGCACAACATGCTCAGTTTCACAGCTACGGCACACGGCAGCTTCTCCTGCGGGCGTTGGGTAAACCGACAGCGGTACAGCAGCGTTCCTAGCGCTCCTGCACGCGCATCGAACAGGAGGTGGTTGTTGTGGCGACTGCGACTGTAGGTAGAAGGAAAGCCCGTTATACCTAGTGGGACGGGCAGAGGCACATAAGTTTATGTTTCGTTTTTGGGCAGCCTCAACGTAATATATGTAGGTAGAAGGAAAAGAAAATGCACGGGTCTGCTACTGGCTATGTAGCTGAGCCACCTCCGCTAGCACTTCCCTTGGTGTTCTATATCAACGCCTTTGATATAGCCGGCATGTGGAAACTACACTTGGAGCGTTGTCTTGCATACAATCGCCGCCCTGCACTGCTCACTCTACCCTTGGGTGACACTCGCTTGCTCGACACATATAGAGGTGGCCTCCGTAGGTGCCTCCTCAAAACTGTGGAAGACGCTAAACCTGCGCCGTAACGTGTGCACAGGTGTCCATTTAGTTCTGACGCCCTTGAGGTACAGGTACTGTCTTGCCAAAAGTAACCAGGCTGCATGTTCCACTTCTCAGTCAGGTAGCAGAGAATTCGTACCACTTCTGAAGCTCTTAATCTGTTCAAAGTTTGGCCAGCTCCTGTCCTCACTTCTCAAGAAGTTATGATCCTCCGGCAATTCATATTCGCTTTAGAATACAAGCGATAAGCAAAGCATGGAGCCTGGTTACTTTTGGCAAAGGCGGTATAAACGGCGGGCCTATCTGGGGTCGTCCAAGCAGCGTAGGCGTGCCTCGAAGGACACCTTGCTTTTGGCCTCCTTGGCCTGAAAGGTCGACCTGCCATAGCGCGGGAAGAGTACAAAGCGCGGCCCGCAAGTAACATAGTGGCGCCATCTAACCTAACGAAGTCGTACTAGGTCGAGTTGTTGCCGCTCGCATGATATAGCCACCAAATTGCATATTAGCATAGCGCAAAAGTTGCGGGAATGAACTGTGTTGCTCGCATAATGTCTTTTAGTTGGGAAATAGGGCCTTTCTGATGGCACAACATACGGCAAAGCTTACACAAGACATACACTGCTTGAATTCAGTAAAGACTCGAGCGAAACAGTGTAGAGCAAAGGCGTCAAGGCTATTCACGGCTTGAAGAATGGAAAGTCCCCAGGGCCTGGTGGCCTTACTGCATCTTTTAACAAAATGTGTAAGACTAAAATACGACCAATGTTATGCCAGAGTTTTACTGAAGAATATTACTGCAACTTGCTGCCCCTAACATTCTGGTGTTCGCACACGATACTGATATCGAAGGCTGCTAAAGCGTAGAACAGAAACAAATTTCGAGTGGTCGTCCAGCTATTTTGACAAATGTACATTATCAAACATTTATGAAGACCACTGCTGCAAGGTTGCTTGCAAACCATTATTAAAGATATTGTTGGTCCCCAATAGAGATATGGCATAAAAGATCGATCAATTATCACTAGCCTCCAAGTAGCCAGGAGTTATACTGGAGTGCGATGGGTGTATGAATGCTGTCGTAGCCCTGCTTCAGATTGATCTTGAGAAAACATTCGACCAGGTCTCACATGAAGTGTTTTCTGGGATACTGGAGCACATATACCTCGGATCCGGCCTGTTAAAGAACGTACACATGGCGTACAAAATGTGCAATACTAGATTACTCGTGAACATAATCACCATAGCGAGAGGATACCGGTTCAACGCTCTGTGCGGCAGGGATGTCAACTGTCGCCAGTTCTCATTGGTATATATTTATCGAATATTTTTGTTGGCATTTTCTCGCAAGTAATTTTATTTCAAGATTCGCACTGCAGTCATCTGAAGTGCGGATTCTTGCATACGTTGATGATATAACCAAATTCTGTGTAGACCAGGAAAGTGTTAGTCAAGCAGTGAATACGGTAAACAATTTTTGCAAGCATAGTGGGAGTGATGTCATTTGACATAAATGTTGGGGACTTGGCATGGGGAATGGGAAACAAAGCCTACCTTATAAGAGAATACGACGTGTTTATCGCCTCAAACAAAGTATCTCGGAGTGCCAATTGAGAACTTTGGGGAGAGTGACCCATATTGGCGACAGCAGACAAATAAATTGCGGAAAAAGACAGAAAAATGGGGAGCAAAACAAATGTCAAAGTTTGCTCGCGCTGCTGCATGCAATTTATGTTTTGTCAGCAAAGTAGGTTAAATGGTGCAGGTTTTTCGGTGCTCGAGGTTAAATATACAGACACACAGTCTATATGCAGTTTTTATTTGGGCTTCAACTTATGAGAAAACAGGCCAAACCAACTATTTTCGCCGCGTAGGCTATGGTGCATTGTCTTTGTTGCACTAATTTTTGTGTCATATATTCTTGCGAGATGTAAAGGATCATTTTCTACCGTTTGTCAATTGCACGTCGTAGGAGCTTTGAAAATGTTCGTTGTGTCAACTGATTGTCATGTTTTTGGTGGAAGGTGTCCTTATTTTCGTGAAATGTTTCAAGCAGCACGGCTACCAGAAAAAGGCTGTACAACGATTTCATTGAATTGAGCTTGACTGTTCCTTTGTACCGGTCAATATACAATTCTGAGCCGGGCAAAATGTATTGAAACGTGTGAAAAGAATTCCTATACAGCCTGCTGTGAAAACGTTCCTTTTTAAATTGCACGTTCGGGCTCTACCTGTGGTGATATGAATGGCGGAGAAATAAATCTTTGTGCGATGGGGTGTGAACTGTATTTTGTTGAGAAAGCCGGAGACGACTGAACATGTGTTGATAGATTGCTGGGACGGGAAATTTTTGCGGTGTCCTACAGCGAACTTTGCACAAATAGTCTCCTTAAAAACCACTATGTAATTCATTTCTTAGCTGTAGAAAATGATGGTGGTATTCCGTATGATATGATAATCTTACTGGTCATGCATAGCGTATGGAAACGCCGAAGGGTTGTTTGTCATGCTGATGTTCATATCGGGAGCTTGCATGAAGCGATGCATGCTGGGTAATCCGCCATGAGGTTGTCGCTGGCAGCAGACGGCGGGCAGCGCAGCCAATCTGATTGAGCAATTAGTGCCTCGTCGTTTTCAACGGTCCACTGAGCAAACACGCGGCATTTAGTGCACTGCTCTGAGTAAGTGCATGCAACTGTCGGGAAATTCCTGAAGATCGTACGCGTCGACGCTGCGCCCAAAAAATCGGGAGCGCTATGGAGAAATGCAAAGCAGTGCGATGTGGACCTGTTCAAGCTACTACGCTTCTTCAAGAGCGAACGACTGACTGCACTATGCGTCTGGATCTGGCCACCCGTCGACATCGCCGACATTCATGATTTCAGTTCTGACGAGCAGCTTGACACTTACCTGGATTCGCGTCGATCTTGCGTGTGGTGGCCCGTGCGAGCCATTCGCGTTAGCATCGCTAGAGGAATGATTTGTCTTCTCGCCTTCGTTCAAATGTATCTTTAAAATCGGGAAGAACCCGCAGTTAGCATGTTCTATCGCGCCAGCACCATGTGCGCGCACTACGTGACCATGTAGACGAGGCTCTGTGGCAGTGCCGTGCTGCGTCGTCTGCTGCCAGCAACAACATCATGGCTGATTACCCAGCATGCATCGCTTCATGCAAGCTCCATATAGACCTTTTCACGACCCTGGGAGAAAGCGGTTTGACTGGGCTGTGAAGCAGGCGTTGGGGAAGAATCGACAGCGTTTTCCTGTGTTATGAGCACAGCCCAGTCTCTAATATGGCAGCGCTCATTGGCTAATGTTGAAAAAGTCTATAGGACCTGTCCGAAAGCATTTTGATGTTTCTGTCAGCCGCATAACTGATGTTTTCAAAACTCAATCATGTGTACCCGAGTTTGCCAATGTATTGACAAAAAAATGGATCGATTTGAGTGTTTTATTAATATAGATATTCCAGGTAAAATATCTTGCTTGTGAAAAATCTACCAGCCTGCAGTCTTTGCAAAACAGAGGCAATCCGGGCAAACAAAACAACTTCGGTGTGTAGGCAGCTTGCTCTTCTTGCAATCAGAAGATCAGGAGATCGAAACCCGGTATGTGCGGAGTACTCTTATTTACTTTTATTCCTTTGATTCACTACACATTTTCACGTTAAAACGGACAACGACAATAACAACGTCGATACCAGCTTTTCTGCGAAACGAGGCCCTTACGCTATACGCCATGCACAGCGACTATAGGGGCGCCACTGAAAGCCGTGTAGCGGCGGCTGTCGGAACCAGAGGCGGGCTTCCATGCGGCAAGCGCGGCCTTTGCGCGTGCGTCCGATGTGCCGTTTGTGCACGTCTCGGGCACTTCGGCGGTGACAATCTCCGAATTAAACAGAACACACTATGCACAGCCTTTCTATAAAGTAAAGAACGCAAAGAGCTTGCTTCTCAACTGTAAAGTAGAGCTCTTGTTGGCATCACTTAAGTTGCTGACTTTTCATAGTAGTGAGGACTACAGTTACTACACAATAGTGAAAACTTGTGACAAAGTGGCTCATAAAAGAGGGAAACAGGCTGCCGACACTAAAACACAGTGTATTTTTCAATCACTGTAGCAGCTACAAAGCATTAACTGTACTCTTGGGCATGTGTATCTTGTCTTACTTTTTTCTGCGTGCACTAGCGAAGTGCTGACATTTTGTCTTGTGTTCTCTCTCTTATTATATCTATTCAGATTTGATTATCTTTAGGAACCCAGTTGCCTTTACATCAAGCCTTTCTCTGCCATGCTGACCTTGGCTTGTGCCCAGATTGTATGCTTATTTTTTATATTTCCCTGGAATAAAAAGGTTCCTCGGCACTCCGTCTCTTTAAACAAATATTGCATACTGAATGGCTACTTGCTACAAACAGAAGGCAATATCGTCAGACAGCAAGAACCTTTCTTGAACTATGAATCCACGCGTGCCTATTATAAGTAGACATTTTGTGCATCTTACATTCAAAATAATTTCGGGACGATGAAATTCGCAGAAGCGCAGGCCACAGACAAACGTGGGTAACGCGTAAGCAATTGGAAATTTGCGCCAGTGAAACCAAAACAAGAAGTGTGTGCCAGATGCTTTCACGCATCTTGGGTGCGCTAAAACGCACTGGGCGGTGCGTAAACAATTGGAAATTCGCGTCAGTGAAACCAGAACCAGAAGCATCTAAAAATGTGGGGCCAGTTGTTCTCACCCACCCCAAGGCGCGCTAGTGTCGAATAGGCCGCAGGGGTGTATGGGAGTGTCCTCTCTTATCCATTCTTTCTGCATGGTTTAAGCGTTTGAGAAACTTTTCAATTTCTTTAATGCGGAATAGGAAACGAGAGTTTTATTCATCACTTAATCAAAGAGCTCAAGGACACACACAAAAGATGTGGAACATAGTAACAGATGCCCTAGGGCTTCGTTCCGAACAGCGTATATTACCTGTATTTGTATTTTCCACTCCTGTTACAGCCCCTTATGGTGGCTGACAGTATCAATAAATGAAATGAAATGAAATAATCGATCAGGATATCACAGATGAGGTCAATAAATATTGGAGCGCAGCTTGCCGCGCAACTGCCTCCAGTCCCCGATTGTTTTCAAGCAGCCATCCCGGTTGTAGTTTTGTTGTTGAGGATATTACGAAGGAAGAAATAATAACAAGAGTGAAAGCATGAAGAACAAGTAAGGCAGCGGAGTTTGATAAAATTACTGTCAAACTTGTTAAAGACCATATTGATATAATAGAACCTCACCTCCTTCATCTATAGAATTATTCACTAGAGAGCGATATATATCCTGATGAACTTAAAGTAGCCAAAGTAGCACCGATATATAAAAACGGGGGTCGCTCAAAACCGATAAATTATAGACCGATAACAATAATTAGTGTTATGAATAATATTTTTAAGAAGATAATTTGCATTCACATCAACAAATTAATAATAAAATATAGTATCGTGAGCCATCACCAGCATGGCTTGCGGTCCGATAAATCTACTTCCTCCGCAGTACTAACATTAACACAAATGCTCAATACTGGTCTACACAAGAGCAAAAGTGCCGTCGTTTTGCACTCAAATATCAAAAGGCTTTTGACACTGCTAACCATGGAATATTATTGAATAAGCTTAACAACTATGGCTTCTGAGGAAAAATATTCCCTTTACTTAAAAGTTACCTTAATAACCGTAAACAACAGGTAATAAGACGCAAGTCCATTTATCAAACTGCAGTAACCGGTGTGCCGCAAGGCTCAGTTCTCGAGCCTATATTGTTTTCACTTTATATCAATGATTTCTCCGCAATTCTTAAGCACTCACAACCACTAATGTATGCTCATGACGCCGCTTTGACCTTTGCTGGAGAGAAGTTGCAGCAAATTCAAGATAGCATAAATAACGAACTAAACAATGTCTTCAGGTGGTTCACAGCTAACAAGCTAACCCACAACACTAATAAAACCAAATATACAGTGTTTCATTCACGGAAAAAAAACAGATAAATAGTGAGGAATTACTTATAACGTTACATGGCTCTCAATTGCAACACACTGTGTCTCACAAATACTTAGGGGTCTCTTTCGGTTCAGATATGCCCTGGAAAACCCATATTAAACAACTCTGCTCAAAGCTCGCATACGGTTGTCAGATTTTACTTGAGGCAAGTGAATGTTTCAACTATAATATTTTACGGATTCTTTATTTCACTTTCTTTCATAGCCACTTGTGTTACTGTATAGAGTCACGGGGTTCAACGTATATCAGTTACCTAGAACCAGTTATCTGTCTACAAGAATTTTACGTTCTCGGGGTATACTTACTCTAGTTTACACCCATTTAAAACAGTTCGCGTACTACCAGTGACCGCAGTGCATCAACTATAAACCCCCGTAATTATTCACACAATAGTAAAAACTAATCACCCGTTTCCTATGAGCATATTTAAAATCCCAACCCGAAATACAAGAGCTGCAACCAACCTAAATTTCAATCTGCCTGCAACACAATGCATACAGTTAAAAGCTTGTAGAATTTAACGGCGCTGAAATCTGGAGTTCTCTTCCAGTACATATTAAAGAAGCCATTAACTTTACGGGAGTAGCCAAGAAGCATCTTTTAACAAGCATTGAACATATATAGCTTATCTTACATAATACTTAAAAATGAACGTAATCGTTTTCATCAAGTGGATTTTTATTCAAAATCTGATCACTGTCTGTTTTGGGGGGCCGGTAGAGCTCCGAGACTGTATTAGTTTGTAAATTTTTGAAATTGCTTGCTCATTGGAAAAGACATTCTGCACTGACATTTTTTGTTCTGTTGATGTGCTCTACTTGACGTGGGAAATTTCTTGTATATAATTTCTGTTGTTCTGTTCGCTACTGCTTAAAATTGTAAACACTTTTCATTTGAACCCACAACTAGCCTTTGGCTATGCGTCCAACAACTTGCTTCATATTTCCATGATAGGCTTTAAATAAAAGAAAGAAAGAAACGTCGTTGTGAAGAACTTCGGAAATTTTGAAAACCTGGGTTCCTTTAACATGCACTCTTATCAGCCAGCTTTTCACCGTCTGCGAAAAGCGGCCGCCGAGGCCACTTTTCAATACCGCATACTTGGGCATAGTAGTTTAGTGCCGTAACCACAGCGCTACTCCGGCTGGATGAAAGAAAATAAAGGTTCATACATATCTGGGTTCTGTGGTAGTAGTTGAGAGGTGTTACAGTAGCGAAACGCAGCTTGAGGTGCGTTTCCGTGCCATTTTTAATCTTCTGCGGTGTTCTGCGAGGCGCTTGTTAAACCAGCGACCTGTGTTGCCGACATACACAGCCCCCATGTGTCAGAAATGATGCACGCCGCATGTGATGTCAGACATGCTAATCCCTACATCGCCTACAATCGCAATGTTGGGGAGATAAATACAAACTCCGCCCAATATTTAATCGGGAATTTTTTATAACATACCATAAATGGACCTGCTTTTAATTATTTTTTTTTCAATCCAAGTCTACCTTTATTATCTATGTTTTCAACCAATGGGAAGCATCAGCACAAAGAGCTGCGGGAAGCCTGCAATCGTAGATGGTGGGCCGGCGCCAGAGTTTGGAAACGAGGAGAAACGTATAAGGGTCACATAAACTGGTCCTGTAGGTTGGGTATTCGATCCAAAAAGCGCATACTATGCGCGCGCAGTCTTTTGCGCAAATCACCTGCGAGAAACGATAGACAGTTTTTTTAGAAGTGTATAATATTAATGCGTGACTTGAAATTTTACCATCTCTAACTCTAAAAGCTACTTTATAAGCAAATGCTACGCCGGTACATCGGCTTAATTATAAATTTAGTGTAAACATCCAGATTGGTTCCAGTGTTAGTAATTAATTCAATACTCAGCTCACTTGGGCAAAATGCGTTCGCTTCTAGACAAAGCACAAGTTAAAATCGGGAGCCATGAGGTGCTTCCATCTGGTGTGCAGATTGCACACTACATGTCGCCTAATAAAGCTCTCCCGCCATGTGTCTGTTGCGATACCGGGCAGGCCTCTCGTAGGGGTGAGCCAATGACGCAAGAGGCGAGCAAAAGCATGAAAATGGTGAAAACGAGGATTTACAAAACCAGCTGTTTGGGCGAAAACTGCGAACACGAAAAAGGAAAATTTGCTAGAAAAAAGGGATTGTAGCGCGCAATGTCGACATGCGTCGAATGCTGAACCGGGGCTCCTCTTATAGCTCCCAGAGGCGACACATTTCAAAAACTAGCGATGTATTACGCTCCTAATGGTGGCGACCGCACCAAGTAGGGAGGCGCGGGAGCGGAAGGACGAATAGATGCGGACGGATACAAAAACAGGCCCATTGGGATGCTGAGACAATCGGATTAATCGCCGTCCGCTTCGTGCTTTGCTTTAGTTTCCATACCACGTTCTTGCTGTTCTGTAATATTTGTTTGTTTGTTTATTTATTTATTTATTTATTTATTTATTTATTTATTTATTTATTTATTTATTATATTTTGCAGGGTCCCAAAGGGAGCATTTTATAATGAGGACAAGTGAAGACTTTAACACCAAAATAATTACATGCTAGAGTACAATACATTACTATACAAACAAGCAAATAGAACAAGTGGGCGAAAAAATTATTAAATGCACTAGCATGAAACATTATATTTCGTTTGCAAACAACTTTCCAGCGCGTCTTGAAACGTCGCCGGGTCCACATCAGAGGCGGGTATGTCGGGAAGACTATTCCATACTTATATGAACCGTGAGAGTGCAAACGAATTGAACGCAAGAAATGCGTCGAAAGCTTAGATTATAAAGCAACCAAGATGATGTGCGTGATAGAGCATGAAGGGGAAAGAGGAAATTTCTCGGGTTGTGAAAAGATGTCTGAAACAGAGGGCAAATTGTCGAAGAAACTGTAATGGTTGAAGTGAAATGGCCTGTTTAATTTTGGTACCGCTGGAGTTTCGTTTGTAATTGCCTGATATGACGTGATCAGCTCTATTCTTTACAGATTCTAGTTTACAAGGTAGATATTTTTAATACAGTGACCATAGCGGGGAAGCAAACTTTAAGCGCCCGAACGAAGGTTAAATATGTAAGGTTACGCACGGTGGACGGAGATGTGCAAATTATTGCGGAAGTACTGTAACTTAATTGACGCTTGCTATAAATGGTGGAAATGTGCAAGGACCATGATAGCTAGACATAAAATGAACACCTAGATAATTGTAGGATGAAGCCCTGGATACAACATTCATTTAATAAGTACTGAAAGTTAAACCAAAACAAGCCATTCAGCGCTATATAAAAGGCACGGACACGGGAAGAACTACACAGGACGAGTGTTGGGGACCTCGCTCTGCAGGGTTTCACTGGTATTGCTATCACGATCTTTTATCTAGCGCTAAATAAGTTGTTACGAAACCATGCTTCACCAACTAGACCAGTAACGTGTTTTGAATGTCACAACCTTGGACTAATTAACGTCCTTTGCCTGTCTTGCCACCAGTTAAATACCCTGTCCAGGTCTGCCTCAGGAGCAAAGTGTTCATTGGCATTCTCTATTGTGCAATGGATGATGCAATCGTCAGCAAGAAATCCTAATTGAGTAGAAATGTTACTTGGAGAATCATTATATATCAAAAAGTAAAGGGCCGAGTACTCTCCCTTGCGGGACACCGGAAGTTACACCAGATAAGGACGAGGAAAAGCTATTCACCGATATAAACTGCTGACGTAACATTAGAAAGTTGCGCAGCCAAGATAGCATATTGGCATCGGGTTTAACAGCGGATGATTTTTCTGTTAGGCGGCAGTGGGCTACATTATCGAAATTTTTCTAAATATCTAGAAAAAAAAATCTGTTTGAAGAATAAGATTGGGATGGAGCACATTTGGCAAGCACTCGCAGATTATGACTAGCAGCTTACCGGTATCGCTCAAGAGGAAAGTATACAACAGTTGCGTCTTGCCTGTACTCACCTATGGGGCTGAAACGTGGAGGCTAACCAAGAGAGTTCTACTTAAGTTGAGGACAACCCAGAGGGCTATGGAACGAAAAATGGTAGGGGTAACATTAAGAGATAGGAAGCGTGCAGATTGGGTCAGAGAAATAACTCAAGTTACCGATATTCTAGTGGAAATTAAGAAGAAGAAATGGACATGGGCAGGACATGTAGTGCGAAGAGAGGATAACCGATGGTCGCTGAGGGTAACAAACTGGATTCCAAGGGAAGGAAAGCGTAGCAGGGGGCGGCAGAAAGTTAGGTGGGCGGATGAGATTAAGAAGTTCGCAGGGGTCAAGTGGATGCAGCTAGCACAGAACCGGGTTAAGTGGAGAAATATGGGAGAGGCCTTCGCCCTGCTGTGGGTATAATCAGGCTGATGATGATGATGATTCCTAATAAAGGGAATATCTATAAAAAATTCCAATAAATGTCTTTCGCAAGAGTGTCCCTTTCTATATACATGCTGATTAGCGAAAAAATAGTTATTGGATTCCAGGGGACGGAATATGTGAGATGCGATGACATGTTCGAGTATTTTGAAGGAAATGCACATGAATGAAATCAATCGGCAGTTGTCCGGGGTATGCTTGTTACCAGAGGTAAATACGGGAATTTTTGTAGATTTTTCTGTTCTAGAGTGGCTCACCAACGGATATATTGCATGATCAGGCTGGACGCATTTATTGTGCTCTCAAAAACTTTTGAATTGAGGTTGTCGATGCCAGAAGATGTGGATACATTTACAATGAGACACGAGATTCCTTCTGCAGTAGTGTCAATTGGTGCACATCAATGGGAAATCATGTTGAGTTATGGTGGGCACATTGGAATAGTTTTTCCTGTAAAGCAGATGTAAAATACTCATTAAATGCAGATGAGCATGCCCTGTCGGACAAAGGTATTTGACCGCCATCATGCAAGGAAATGTGTCCTGAGTCATGCTTAGGGGATATCAGCCGCCAGAATTTCCTAGGACTGGATTTTATAAGTGATGATACCTTGCATGAAGTTATTGCTTTTTAGCGTCACGAACGATGGAAATACATGACTTTAGACAGTCTTTGTACTTAGCCCACGTGTATACGTTTACGACGAGCTGGCCATTCTGGTAGAGCCTTTTTTATTCATTCTTAACTGTCGAAGATGTTTCGTGAAACAGGGATTCACTTATCATTAGAAATTGCATTGGGTGGTATGATAATCACTAGAGAAATTCGGTGTTTGAACAGCATCCTATTTTCGTCAACAGGAAGATTAAAGAACAAGGGCAAGAATGTTTCGCTGGTGAATCTGTCAAGTTCAGTATTGCAAAAATCAAAATTAACCTGCACTAATTTCTTATTACCTTCGTTGTTTTGCCTGCATGCGTGAAAGGGATGCAATGGTCCTAATTAAACAGCTTGTGGTCACCGAAACCATCGTGATGTCTGATGGAGCCCAATGTTTTGTGAAATGAAGTGATAATTAAATCCAATATCAGGCGCGAGTAGGCCGGCTTACCATTTAGACCAAAATTAAATTCTAAGAAAACATTGCTAAAGTCACACTAAACTTTGCACCGCGACGTCAAACGGACCAATCTATAAGAGTAAATCAGTAGGGAACAGTTCAGTAGCTAAAGCTATGCTATTACGCAAATTTCTAGCGAATGAGTGGCCAAGGTTAGCTGGACGGTAGCAATCTCGTATCAAGAGTTTATTTGCTTATGATGTGCATTCAACGTAAACTATTTCTATTTCTAAAGTGAGAGTTAACGTAAGGGAAGAAACAGTATTTTGATAGCTATCTGGACCCCACCACCTCTTCTGTAAGTGCGATCACGCCGGTTTATGCTGTAACTGTTGTTCTCATGGAGGATTTCTCCAGTAAAATGCGTTGCGGGGCTAGTTGGTTTATGCTCGTAAACTTATGTAAAGCGCAACAGAGACACCACAATCAGACAAGAGAGACAGGACAGGACGAGAGACAGGAGCGCCCTGTTCTGTCTCTCTTGTCTGATTGTGGTGTCTGTGTGGCGTTTTACATAAGTTTACGAGGATTTCTCTATCAGCTTATAAGGACGCAACCAAACCTCGGTTAAAATGAGAATGCCAGTGTCATTGCCTGTTAGGAACGAGTACGGATCTGGTCACGAACGTTAGTATATGAAACTGATAAAAACATGCCGTCATTGGCTGGAGATGCTGTTCGTGAGCGCGTCGGCTGATAGTAAGTCGTTGTTATGTGTTTGTGGTAGTAACAGATAAGGTACTAACATTATCTGCTTCAAGGGCATAGGTGTACGTCGTGGTATTAATTCACAGCTTGCCTACAAACAATTTTAAAGTCTTATCTAGCAATCCACGAACTCAGTTAGCCCTTTTCTATCATGCTACGTGCCCACAGAAAAGTCACCGATACAAAGTGAAATATCTTTTAACTTGCGCGTCGAGGCCAGAACGCTTTATTTGTATTATGTGGAACGTTTGCTAAATAGTCCTGCATTTATCTGGTCGAAAGCGACGTATCCTGTGAGCACGCCTAAAATGGATGCTACTCCTTAATATGTCGAGGCGTTCCAGGGAGCTTTACCCTGCCGGGGTGGGGTAGTGTTTGCGGCGCTCAACTACTGTTCCCAGGGAGGCGGGTTCGCATTCCGGCCTCAGCGACCGCTTTTCGATGGAGCCGAAAAGCAAGGCACTCGTGTCAGTGCACGTTAAAGAACCCCAGTTGATCGATATTTATGGTATCCTCCACTACGGCGTCTCTCGTAGCCTGAGTCGCTTTGGGACTTTAAACCCCACAAACCATAAACCAAACCAGAAGAGCTTTGTAATTTTAGGCTCGGACGCAGCGCAGTCCTTTTTACTGCCATATTCGTGGCAAAAACAAGAACAGAAAGTTAGACCGTCGCATTCGGTTGTAAGCATCGTCACATCTTTGTGAAACGTTTCTTAGCTGCATATTTACGTTAGATGTTAGAATTTAAATTTGAAGCTAAATGCCATTTTTGCAGCTGTTCTAAATCAATTTGCTCCGAACTGATGAGAGCTATCGGCATGTAACTGCTGAGAATGAGAAAAGTATTGTTTCTTTTAGGTAAGTGCTGATATATTACTATAATCGCTTTGTGTACGGCTTTCTATTTTTGTGAAAATTTTTTACATGCACCTCAAGACAAATATATTCTAGCTGGACAGTGTTGCTGACAAGGTAGCGGGCGCTGGAACTAAGCCTTCTGGAGCACCTTTTTGTGGAAACATTATGGAGCCCGCTACAGATCGTTTATTTTCTTAATTACATTTCGCTCATTTTTCTTTGTCGCACACAACAAGGTCACTGTCAGTACGCTCATTGTCAAGCAAGGCTAACCTTATTTCCGCTGTACCTACAAGCTTTTCAATACTCCCATAATAGCTTTCCCGTTTTTAGTCATTTTAGAGGAATCATTTTACATGCGAGTCTCCTCATTTACTTCTACTTGCGTTTATCAAGGTTTTCTTAATTTATTCTTTGTCCTGAGAGAACACTAATACCACGTGCCTCTTGCCAGTTTTTCTGCCATGTCTGTGGGTTCTTTTAAGGACTTTTTTTTATCAAGCTGTTTTTAACCATAAACAACTACTCGTAACGCTTGCCTCTATATAAAAGGTGTATGCGCTTACGCGTCTAGGAAAGAAAAGTACTGTACATCAAATTTCTTGGCTACGGCGTGTAGCACACATGAGTGAACCTCAGTCATTTAAAATCATGCTCTATGTAATTGACCATAGGAAAGATTTTGTTTTCAGTTTTATTATTGCACTTTGAAGTTTGTGTTTTTCATCAACAATTTACTGAAATAATAAAGCTTTCGAGGTCGCGGATTTTGTTCAACATCTTCATTAAGAAGATTAGGATAATGATGACATTTGAAAGCTATGTCATGGGCTTAGCATGATCACCAAGACGCCACAGTAGCTTTTACGGAGAAAATTACTATCTGTATGAATAAGGCAGAAAAGAGGTCTCTTGGAGATTATGGTCGCGCTGGGCCAGCCGTGCCCACTGATCTGTGCGGGAGTCCCCATCATGAAGGGGTTCTGTTAGCATAGCATTTGTCGGGATGGTACGTGAGAACTACAGTTGGATGCCGTCATAGCCCTGTTATCTTGATGTTGGTGAATGTTATTTAATAGTGGCGGGCTGGTAAAAGTTGGGGAGGGATACTCACGAAATGTTTGGTACGGCTGGAAAGCACCATATTTGCAAAACACTAGAAGAAAGACAATAAGTTGCTTTTGTTTTCATAGAACATTTACTTAGGAAACAATATTGCTTCGTGTGCGTCTTGAACGTGTGGTCAGCAGGGTTTTGGCAACTCTCTTAGCCATAGAAGCCATATCCACGACCGTAGCCCCCGTATCCGCCAAAGCCACGGTATCCGCCGAAGCCTCGGTAACCGCCAAAGCCCCGGTAGCCACCATATCCGCCGTATCCGCCATAGCCAAAACCACGTCCGAAGCCGCCGTAGCCGAACTGCGCCACCGCCACGCTACACAGGGCGGCCAGGACAACGAGGGCCAGGAGGAAGGACTTGCTCATCATGGCGACAGAAGTAGTAGAAATCTGTAGCAGCAATAAAAACGTTTGTGAGCAAAATTGCTGCTTTCAGATATCGTAGAATAGGTTCGGAAAGACTACTCATGCAGTCACCGTTATCAGGGCGAAGACCTCTTCTACATTCCGCCAATTAACCCAGTCCTGTGCTAGCTGCATCCACGCGAACTTCTTCCACCTCATCTGCCCAAATAACGGGCCGCTGCAAAGCTTTCCTTCCCTTGGAATCCAGTTTGTTACCCTAAGCGATCATCAATTATCCTCTCTTCGCACTACATGTCCTGTCAATGCCCATTTCTTCTTCTGGATTTCCACTAAAATACGTCAGTAACTTGAGTTATTTCTCTGACCAACTCTGCACGCTTCCTATCTCTTAACCTTATCCCCACAATTTTTCGTTCCATTGCCCTCTGCGTTGTCCTCAACTTTCGTAGAACTTTCTTCGTTAGCCTCCAGTATCGTTGCACAAAAGAGCAATGCAACACACGAAAAATATTAGATTCCGCGTTTAAGAAATTGAAGTTTTGGAAGTGATTGAAAAACATTTCTCCAAAGAATCAAATTCCTTATCAGAAAAGAAAGGAAAGCAACAACGAGGAATTAGCAGCCGCAGCACTATATTACAACCTTGCATTTTGAGTCTAAGCTTCCACCAGCAAACATCGCGGGGGATTCAAAACATTTCACTGATGCACTCGTGAAATGCTTTGTGAAAGTTGTAGGCTTAACAAGTGAACAGATGAGCACAATACGTATACTATGTTAAGCGGGAAGATCTGAGGTATGGGGGCTTTTCACTGAAAATAGGAGTGTGAATGTTAATTATATGGCTAACTGTACCGTAATAGGTTCACGTGGCACAAAGATACGTTTTCATATTATATAAGGTAGAATTAAGTATTGCTTATGTTTAAATTGCAGCCCGGTTTCCGCAATTCAGAGTAATTCTCGAAGTCACCACAGAGGATACGGTGTGCACGGAGACAACTGCGATCAGAAAACAAGCATTAGTGTTCATTCCTTAACTAAGCAATGTTTCTGCATTTACGAAATCGTCAGCTATGACGGTACGTCGTGGCGATGCTTGTGCAAGAATAAAATTGCTACTGCTGAAACCAATATTCAGCTGTATCACAAGCTCACCGTCTATTAGAGACCTCACCTGTGGAAGATGTCGGAGTCAAGGGTTGTTGCTGTCTGTGTTGCCCTTGGGGCAGCGCTCTGTCTTTATATACGCGGGGCAAGGCACCACGTGCTAGTTGCTCAGGTCGTTGTGCGCTGTTTCGAGGGGGAAATACCGCGCCCAATACATATGGTCAATCCCTGCATCCACGCGTAACGCCCGAAACGCGCTGCGGTGTTTACAACCTTTCGGTGACCCTCGCTCAACACGTGTGCCCTCAGCACGACAGCCGTGTGCCACTTTGTCCGTGGTCGGAATTGTCAATGAGGATTCAGAGCAGAAATGCAGCTCGGACGACGGGAGAAATATTGCCTTTTTCTTAAGAAACCGGCTTTACTCAGTCGCACAGCGCGCTTGGTCGTTACGTAACACTAAGCCCAGTATGCATTCTTCACGCGCATAACGTGAATTTATTTGATCGAGGAAGAAAACGACGTCAATTGATAGCAAGCGCTTGTGTTTTCATTTCTATTTGGCCTTCAAAACCGAGATATCTCAATATAGTGCCCTGCCGCATTTGAGACAACTTGCGGAGCACAGAACGACCATACCGAATATCGTTTGCATGAGAAGCGTAAGCGCGAAAGTAAGCACTTCAGGGCTCAGACTACTGCATGAGGTAACAAGGAAGGTACTCTGCTATACAGAACTTCCTTGAATTGCCGAATTCTTTCTCTCAGCCAACAGGGTTTTGTAGTAACATATCTGCTTATAATTAAAGCTTAAATGAATAATTGTATTTTGTTCGCGAGATACTGAAGGGAAAGATTTGCCGATGGTAATGAAATACGATAAGAGAGCGTAAAATGTAATGACAACATTGCCCTGCTTGAAAGGCAAAGCAGTGCAATGTTTTCTCACGTTCGTAAAGACTACTGCGCAGGCAATCATACATTTTCAGGCGTAAAATATACGTAATGGGTATTGCCTTTGATACTTGTTTCAGCTTAGATCGCGTTCGTATCGGTACCGTGAAGGTTTTTTTCGCTGTCACTTTTTCATTCTGCTAGTTTAAATTTCTTTAAGGTTGACCTGTTGCCGAGGTAGGAAGATGATGTAGCTTGGAGGATCGTGATTGAGTGGAGGCTGTAACGTTGGAAATGTTTTTAACCGGTGGGTGGCCTCAAGGTGCAGCGACTATACGTTGGTACCGCGTACATGTTTCGGTCTGATACGCGTTCAGGATAACTGCGAATAGGGGTTTGTTAAATTTGGCGCTGTAGCGTGCGCACACCTTACCGCTTGAAATGCTGTGTTCTTTCTGCCGCCTATACTGTACGTTTACCACCAATGTAAGTTACACACTTTTTGCCTTTATTTACGCCGTTCGCCAAACACCAAATTTGCTTCGCTAAACTCACGAGTCTTTTCTCAGTCAGAAGTTGTGTATAACACAAGAGCACAGGTTGTTGGGCGAGTTGCTGCATTGCAGACACAACTCTCACTGTTCACTAGTGGCTTGTCGTTTCATATCAGGACTTTGTACGCTTTGTCCATTGTTTAAAAAGTGTTGCTTTCATCGTCCGCTAGTACTCACATTGGCTTGGAAAGAGACAAAGAGCTGAAGCACTGAAATCTAAGGCTCCCCCCCCCCCCCCCCCCCCCCCCCCCCCCCGCCCTCCCAATTTCTCAGCACCAGTGAATAGGCTTTGCTAGAAAGCATTAGTGCTTTACATCCCGGAGCAATGACGTTTAATATTTTACATCGATAATGCACGCGACGCGATGAAGGTACGAAAACATTTTCCTTTTTATATAGACACAACTAGCAGTTATTTCCTTTAGCGTAATCACGGGGCCTTGTGAGTTCCGCCTCGCCATGACAGGCGTTGCGACTTCTTCATGGCCTTCAAGCTACGGCCGATTCAATAACTATTCATGCCGCATGTGAACACCTCGATTTTAGCGAAAGAGTGATGAGACGCAAACAACTTATTTTGAAACATTTCTGCATTCAGTAGTCACGTCTTCCTCGAAAGGCGCGACAAAAAAATAACACAGCATATAATAGATCATTCTGAGGACATGCGACCTTCAGCCAACTGCTGCACAAGTTGCTTACATAGACTTGCTCGTAGCTCAGTCTTGTACGTGTAATTTAGGTTCGCTTATTCCAGTGCCGATAAATGCATGCGAGTGTCTCATAATGTTTTAGGAACTGTTTGGTATCTTTTCTGGCGGAAGAATATAAAACCTTGCAGCAATGGCCACAGTGTCAACGCTGCAGCATTCATCAAAACGCTGCCGTATGTCGAAATGGGCAACAACTTGTCGTGTTCAGAAGAGAATAGAGCAGCGCTAAAAAACGGGCCGAACTGTAGACAAAAAGACTCCGCGTTACTTCCTTACTTTCTAATAAGAAATTTATTGCCAACCTTGTATTGTTATAACTATCAATTTCGACCTCATGAAGTCATATATATATATATATATATATATATATATATATATATATATATATATATATATATATATATATATATATATATATATATATATATATATATATATATATATATTGTGAGCCCTCCACGGATCTTCTTTCATTTGTACATACCATGATCTTCTTCTTCCTCTTGTACAGACCATCATCATCGTCCCGCGGCGCCGGCTCCGGCACACGCTTGGGTTTTGTCTATCGGAATAAACGCCAGTCACGGCATCCCTTGCCTTGCCGTCTCGACCTTGCCGTCTCGACCTGGCTTTCTTCCACAATATACAGATCAATTAAGGGGAAATGAGGGTGCTCGTTATAATACATGAAGGAAAGAAGCCAACAGTCGGCAAGGCCAAGGAAAGCGTTGGGGATGGTACTTTATGTATTTTATTAATGTTTACTTGGATAATCACAGAAATGAGTAATGTAATCTCTTTAGGGGAAAGATTAATAAACACAAAGTAGAAGAAAAACAACGTGCCGATGGTGGGAACCGAACCCACGACCTCCGAATATCGCGTCCGGTGCTCTTCCAACTGAGCTACATCGGCCGCTGTCCCCCCTGCTACTTGCTTGGGTATTTATGTTGTCTGTATACGAACCTTGAGAGTGTTCACCAGCGCCACCCTCAACCATAGCGGCGGACGTGGAACGTCGTTTGTTACCGCCAGCGTCACGTAGAACGTGATCAAGAGTGAGGACGAAAGCTGTGCTAGAACCCTCCTACGCCACCTATGGCTTCAAGACTGCCAGAACCGAGACCGAGACTGCCGCTTTCTTCTACTTTGTGTTTATTTATCTTTCCCCTAAAGAGATTACATTACTAATTTGTGTGATTATCCAAGTAAACATTAAAAAATATACATAAAGTACCATCCCCAACGCTTACCTTCGCCTCGCCGACTGTTGGCTTCTTTACAATATAAATATATATATACATATATATATATATAGAAAGGAAACATTTAACAGTTACCACCAACCAGAACGGTTTCAAGAAACCGTTCTCGTTGGTGGTAACTGTTAAATGTACAAGAACAGAAGTAAGGCCTTCTAAGCTTTAGAACCTTTTTATTTTATTTTTGGCATATCTCCAGATTTTTGGCACAGGACAAAGTGAATATATTGCAATGGTAGATTTGGACTGGGCGATATATATATATATATATATATATATCGCCCAGTCCAAATCTACCTATAAAAAAAAACATGCGATACATATAGACACTGCTTTATACACCATAACCGTCTCGGATGGATCGAGACAACTGTTCTTGCAGCAGCAGCCGGTGTATATACATCATATTCCAAAGTGTTCTCATATCTGTCCAATTAACTCGGTCTGTTGCCAGCTACATCGGCTTATACAATATTCTCGGCCCGAATCAGAATAATTATTACATCTAAATATATAGCAAAAAATATACCAGGTACATAAGTCAAATCACTTAAATATAAGGTGAAAAAACATATTTCATATATTCTCATGGCGGCGAATTGCTTGTTAAACCAGCCAGCATCACTTATGAAAGAAAGGCGCGAAAATTCTACGATTAGGTAAAGATCATAAGGAGAATTGCGAAAACAGGGTGAGTGGATAAAGGCGAATCCTTCCAAAAGAAGATGTGAACACCGAGTATGCGCGATGAGTACACAAAAATATTGTCACGTCCATAACGTGACCACGGAGACCTTCTAGCAGGTTTGTCAGTCCAGGTTCACACAGTCAGCGGACAGCGACACAGGCACAGCAAAACAAGGTCGAACGGAGCGAGCACACTTCGACCTCTTCATTTTTTCTTTTTCATTTTCCTGGCTCTGCTTGACACTTCTTCATCTCCTTAACAACACATGTTTCCTTTCCTTATCGCTACGTTTCATAACATTTCGCGGAAGGATATGCGTGTCTTCATGCAGAAAAGAATATTCCATAGAAGACGGCGTTTGCAAGTTTTAAACCAGAGACTGCTGCTTTCCACATTTAGTTTAAAAATGAAGACTACCTTCAGAATTAAATGAATGAGATAAAGGCAAAAGTTATGCAGGTCAATTCTGAAAACGCGCGTTAGTTACACGAGTTTTTTTTTTTTTTTTCATTTTTGAACCGACCATTGAAACTTCCAAAATATTCTCTATGTACTCCAGTGCGGGATGAAGTCGAGCAATCGACAACTATCTCTTTTAGTGCCTGTTAATTTTAGCTTTTATGAAAAGTGAGGAAGAGATAGGCATTGCCAGTTGAATACGGAGATGCAAGAAGAGTGAATGCATGACATGGCTTGGATATTATGACTTGCATTTCCATTCCGTTTGTCTGTGCTTTCTATTTGTTCTTGTCATTGTATCAAGTGACACCGTACTCAGGGGATGTTTTAATGACGTAAGTAAGCCGAATGAAGCGATATAGGCGAACTGTAATGGAAGGACAACAGGCGTACTATGTCGACGCCGGTGAAAAAAACTTTTGTATGTTTTTTTTCATCACTCATGAAATTATCTTAATACTGCATTTGTATGTTGTTCTCGCACATTGCAAGTCTTGTTTCTAGTTAGCGCTGTTGGTTTTCAGCTTGTTTTCTAGATCAGGAAATGAGTCTAGGTTAGCGACTTTTTTCATGGTAGTTTTATCTCTTATAATAATGAAGTGAGACATCTAGGACTACGGAGACTCCAACTGGTACCTTGCTACCCAAACGATCGGGTACAAATAAGATGTTGCATTTTACGCATGTATAAAGCTATAGTGTGCGGTCATGGCGCATTCAGCCTCTTTCATGAAAATATTAAAATCAATTTGGCCTGAGCCACTTACCACATTTCAAAAGAGACCTGCCAGGATCTGTGCAGAATGATCAAACCGGCGGTGCCGGCAGGCGCGCACGAGCACTCTAGTCTTCACGATGTTAAAATAAATAGGCGTAAGGCGCTAACGAAGTTATGGTTTTTTTACTCTATGCTTCTACGAATGATGACTGCTTAGATAATGGCTCGAAAACATGTCCACCGTCGATTTCACCACACGGAGCACAGATTTTGACGGAAGTGTTGACTACTGCAAAACAGTCCTTAACGTTCCTCTTTGCTTAGTCCCCAGCGTGCCTTCCTGTGCTTTGGGGCTTTCGTCGTCTGAGATGGTAGAAGAGTAGTGCAATGTCATTAACGTGTGTGACTTCACCACCCGATACAAACTCTTTGATCGGATTTTATACCTGCGTGACCTTGAAAGAAGCGCATGTCGTGCGGTAAGGCTGGTTAAACGTCCGTTGCAAGGAAAATCGTGCAATCTGCTGAAAAAAGAAAACAAAGTCAAACAAACAAAGTGCGTTTCGCTTAAACGCGAAAACCAGTATTTAGGTATGGAAACAGTTCACGGTGCGGGGAAGAAATCGAGCTGAAGTATTCAAAAGAAGAAAAACAAACACAAAGAGAGAGGGGGGGAAGGGGTGCTACTTGCACATTTGTTGTAATATTCTAGAAGAATATGACAGCGTCTCGGCAGTTGTTTCAATGAAATATGCTTTCACTTAGGGGTCCGACCGTCCTCACAGAGAACCTTACAAGGACTGTGCATGACCTTTTCTCGCAACAGCAGCGTCATGACAGCGGATGGGCGATAACATGACAGCAAATGAATCTGCGCGAACGGGCTTGGGTAACGTGACAAGGCGACCACACGTGACTAAACTGAAATGTGTGCTCGCAGCTTCATTTGCTAGCGCTTTATCGCCCATCAACAGCTGTTCCCTAGGCTGCTGGGGGGCGCTGGCCTTGTCAATATCTCGGTGAGGATGGTCAGATTCTCTTCTCCGGGAAACGCGGGAAGTTAACCATTTTCATTATTTAAACATGAAATATAAGACATTGTGAACATATGTAAACATCTCGTTCGAAGTTTGCTGTTGCGCGGTGACACAGTTTTAGGACGCTCAATAGTGATTCAGGAGACCAAGGTTCAATCCCGCATCTGCAAGCGCGTTTTTATACACGCGAGCCGCTATGCTCCCTTGTCCTCTATGACGTCAGTGCATTTTAGAGGTCCCTGTTGTTCTATAGGTTATTCAGAGCTCTCAACTGTGGAATCCGTCGTAGCGTTAATCGCCTTGTGACGTTCAATCGTACGAGCCAACCCGCTGAAACAACCATTCATGCTTGGCTTGCAATGACATTGTATATTAAGCTAGCTGGTATATGATGTTGTGCGAACGAAATCGACGTGCTTGTAAAATTATCCGCAAGACGATAAATAGTTCTGGTGACGGCACGCAACATTTTACCCTTTTCTGTACACAGTGCGTCGTGAGGCACAATTATTATTTTATTTTTGTGCTCCTTAGTGGTGCGTCGGAAGTGCTGGTAGTGAAGCCCAGACCCTAAAGTCAATATTTCCTTAGGAATGAACATTTGATTAGAATGACAGCACCTTATATCAGTCGGAAAGCTCCATATTAGGCGCTTAGTTTCTCAGCGCTTCCTCTGCCTAAGGCAGCTTAAAAGCCATGTGTGCTTTTTCTGTTCCTGGCCCTATTGAGGTTTCGCTCTCGCTTGCATGCTCACGCCGACATTTGGCAGGCGCTAAGATGGGAGCATGGTTTGACCGCAGTCTGTAGTTAACGGCAGGTGAGCTCACCTAGAATACTAATTCGTGATCATCATCATCATCAGCCTGATTATACCCACTGCAGGGCGAAGGCGTCTCCCATATTTCTCCATTTAACCCGGTTCTGTGCTAGCTGCATCCACTTGACCCCTGCAAACTTCTTAATCTCATCAGCCCACTTAACTTTCTGCCGCCCCCTGCTACGCTTTTCTTCCCTTGGAATCCAGTTTGTTACCCTCACCGACCATCGGTTATCCTCTCTTCGCACTACATGTCCTGCCCATGTCCATTTCTTCTTCTTACTTTCCACTAGAATGTCAGTAACTTGAGTTATTTCTCTGACCCAATCTGCACGCTTTCTATCTCTTAATGTTACCCCTACCATTTTTCGTTCCATAGCCCTCTGGGTTGTCCTCAACTTAAGTAGAACTCTCTTGGTTAGCCTCCACGTTTCAGCCCCATAGGTGAGTACAGACAAGATGCAACTGTTGTATACTTTCCTCTTTAGCTCAATTCGTGATAGTTTCGTTCATTAATGGGTGCATGGAAGCAAGGATTACACCGCACCGAGGCGTCAAGCGTCGTGTCTCTGTGTGAATTTTGACAATCAGTAAAAAATATTGCTAGAAAACGTGCATCCGTCAGCCTATAAGAATTTGATGTTCGTGCGACCGGCCAGCTTCCTTTCATTTGTTACAGGCGTTCGTGTAAAACCCACCAAGGCCGACCTCGAACCCAGATGAGCGGCACCGGTTGCCTATATGAGGGCGCCTGCGTGCAGATATCAGAGTGCGCTGACTGATTTGTGGCAAAAGACGCCTCGCATGAGGATGGAAAATGGTCGAATTTAAAGGCAGCTTTCAGTGTTAGGGCCTTAGCATTATCTTTTGATTCCACAAGAGTGGACTATAGTTTGCAAGACTAGAAATTTTCACTGTGGCTTTGTACTTTGCTGTAATTATGTCTTTCATTCCCGAAATCCTGAAACTGAGACCGAGATTGCGTCAAGTTAGAGCAATATGAAAGGACAGGCTTTTCTAAAGAATAAACAACGGGGATCGAAGGCAGACGCATCACCTTCAAAAGAACGTAGTCAATTTCCATGCAATGTGCATCAAGCTTCCTCTTCAGCATCAGTGCTTTTTCACTAGATTCACGACATGCCTTCATTGCACTTCCGTCACTGGTACATTTTCCGGATCGCTTTTGGGCCAGTTCAGTTCAGTCGTTCAGTCGTGTCCGACTCTTCGTTACCCTATGGACCATGTCACGCCACGCTTTCCAGTCTCTCACTATCTTCCTAACATCACATAACTTCATCTGCAGTGCCTCAAGGATGCCATCCAACCATAGCGTTCGCTGCCTACCCCTTTTCCGGCGACCCTCAACCTTTCCCAACATCAAATCTTTCTCCAGCGACTCCTCTCTTCTCATCAGATGAACAAAGTAGCTGAGCTTTAACTTTAGAATTTGACCCTCCAATGAGCAGTAAGGGTTTATGGTCGACAATATCGACTGATTTGATCTTCTGGCAGTCCAACGAACTCTCAAGAGTCTTCGCCAGCACCACAATTCAAACGCGTCAATTCTTCGGCGGTCAGCCTTTTCCACAGTCCAACTCTCGCATCCATACATCACAACTGGAAAGACCATAGCACGAGTTATACGGATCTTGGTTGGCAGACTGTCTCTGCTCTTTACTAGGTGGTCAAGGCTAACCAGAAAGAGAGAGAGAAAAATTTATCTCAGAAAGAAAAAGAAAAGAGAAAGGAAAAAGAAAAAAGGGGGGGGGGGGCAGTGAGTGGAGTTTTCATTTCAAGACCCCAGTGGCCTGGGCTGCCGCTCTTGCCCGAGTTACCAGCCTACGCTGGGTCTCTAGATCATAGCATTGCAGAGTGGCCTCCCACTGCGCCTCCGAATGGTGCATGTTTTATGTGTGGAGGTTTGGGGCCTGTGCACCCCCATGTGACGTGGTAGGCGGTGGGCTGGTCGTTGCACCAAGGACATATGTCTGTGTAGTGTTCTGGCAACATTATGTTGTATTGATGTAGGTTGGGGTAAGTGTTGGTTTGGAGCTGTCTCCATTCCCGCATTTCTTGTGCGTTTAGACCCTTGTGTGGAGGGGGATAAATCCTACGTTGTTCCCGTAGGTACTTAAGTCGCGCGCCGTAAGTCGCTGGGATAGGAATGCTGGTTGTGAGATCGGGATTGGTGGCCGCTCGGTTTGTGTGACCTCGAGCTAGCCTATCCGTGACCTCATTACCTTCCAATCCAGAGTGCCTCGGAACCCAAGTGATCTGATGTTTGAGCTGTGAGGTTGTAGCCAATGGGTTAGTTGTGAAGCGAGCTAATTTTTTAGGTATTCTGTCTGCAAGAAGGAGCCGACACGCCGCTTGTGAGTCGGTGATTACGTGCAGCTCTCGATTGGTCGCGTCTTCGTAGGTAATGGCCAGCACGATCGCCGCCACTTCCGCTACTGTGATAGTACAGTGCGGGATGGACGTGCTGGAGACTTCTGTGTATGAAGAGCCCACCACCACGGCTGCTGCTGCGTTCGATGTATGCTCGTATAGAGCGGCATCCACATAGACAGTTCTCGGACTGCTTTTCACTGCACGTTTAAGATAATTCACTCGCGCGTGTCCTCTGCCTTCGCCTTTGAGAGCGGGGACACATATACTCTTGCCCGGTACGGAACAGGAATGTTAGTCGTTGACTGTATAGCTTGTACGTCCGAAGGATAACCAACGCGCTCGAGATTCAGCCGTCCAGTCTCAGCTGACAGAAGACGTTCCCTTTGGGACAGGAGGACAGCCTCTTGAATTTCTTCAAATGTATTATGCAGTCCAAGAGCTTCCAATTTGACGTTGGAGGTGTATGGTGGGAGGCCTAATGCGTTCCTGTAAGCTGCACGTATCATTGCGTTTACTTTGTTGAGATCACTTCGGAGCAGGGTGAGGTAAGGTAGTCCATACGAGAGGCGACTGATGACCAGCGCCTGCACCAGACGGATCGTGTCTTCTTCCCGCATGCCTTTTCTGTTTCTGGCCACCCGGCGGATCATTTTAGAGATCTGCTGTGTTGTATTCTTGAGGAGGTAGAGCATGTGGTCTACTTTTCTATCGCTTTGGAGCCAGAGACCCAGGATTCGTATGAGTGGCACTTCCCGGATTGGGACCCCATGCAGGAGGATGCTAAGATTGCCTGGTGATGTATAGTGGTACCCACGTATGCGGATGACTTCAGATGTATCTGGGAAGCATTGGAGCCCGCATTGAAAGGCCTCTCTTTCCACGCAGGTTGCGGCTGCTTGAAGTGTTTCTTCATTTTGGCCTAGAGAGCCGGTGGTTGTCCAGATCGTAATGTCATCAGCATACAGGGTGTATCCAATGTACGAATCCTGTTGCAGAACCCTTGCGATTCTAATCATGGCGATGTTGAAGAGGAGCGGGGAGATGACCGATCCCTGTGGCGTGCCTTTGTTTGGCATGTCTTGAAGATCCGATCTCATGTCACCCATTCCTATCGTTGCCGTTTGGTGGGACAAAAAATTCTTGACGTATCGGAAGGTGCGTTCGCCGCAGTTTAGGTTATTGAGCGCGGATAGGATTGCCTCGTGAGACGCGTTATCAAACGTGCCTTTTAGATCTAGCACCATAATGAGGTGCTCGCCTCCTCTCGGAATGTTAGAAAGTACCTCCTCCTTGAGGAGAAGAAAAGCGTCTTGAGTCGACAGGCCCGATCTGAAGCCGATCATGGAGGGATGGAAGAGGCCGTTATCTTCTATGTAGTGTTGAAGTCGCGTCTGGATGACTCGCTCCTAGAGCTTGCCCAGGCACGAGGTGAGTGATATGGGTCGTAGCGTTTCGATCGCCGGCTTCTTGCTCGGTTTTGGAATTACGATTATCTCCGAGCGCTTCCACTCAGAGGGAATTGCATTCTTCTCCCACAGCGAGTCGTTCAAATACTTGGTGAGGTCGCTGATTTGTACCTTGCTGAAGTTGCGGATCATGGCGTTGCTGATCTTGTCCGTTCCCGCCGCCGTGTTGCGGGTGCATGATCGAACTGCAGCATACACCTCGGCTTCAGAAATGGGAGTATCGAGTGCCGGATTTTCCTCGCCCTGGTAGGTCAAAGAGCAAGGAGGAGCTGGGCTGGTGCCGATATATTTGTCCTTAAGAGCCTGAAGCAGTGTGGCGTCGTCTCCTGGAAAAAGGTGAGCAATACGCTTCAGGGTCCGTGTAGATGCGGATTTTGATTTAGAGGGGTCAATGAGGTTCCGCAGGATTGTCCAAGTACGGGACGTTCCCAGCGTTCCTCTCAATGACTCGCAAAACTGTTGCCAATTTTGTTGTGCTAGGTTGGTGGCGTATGTCTGGGCTTCCTCCGTGAGCTGCGCAATCCGCAGACGGAGAAATTTATTTAGGCGCTGTCTTTTCCATCGCCTCACAAGGCGGCTGCGCTTCTGCTATAGCTTGAGAAGATGACGGTCTACCTCTGGGGCTTCCAGTGTGCGTTGTATTATTTCGGTGGCTTGCTTGTGTGCTTGTCTGATGTCTTCGCTCCAGTCCTGTATGGACTGAATTGGACCTGATGGGACGTATGCGTTGCGGAATTTGGGCCAATCGGTGATGTGGGCAGTGCCCAGATCCCTCCGAATTTTGGTAGATGATATGGAAGCGCTTAGTATGCAGTGGTCACTTCCCAGGGTTTCGTCTAGGTTCGTCCACGTAGCCTCAGCAACGTTCTTGATCAGGGTGAGGTCCGGGCAGGAGTCACGGGAGACACTGTTGCTTTCCCTTGTCGGATGTAGAGGGTCGGTGAGGAGTTCCAAGCCGAGGGCTTCTATTGCTCACGCAACTGTCACTCCTCTGGCTGAGTTTGACTGGTACCCCCAGTCCCGGTGGGG
The DNA here is from genome assembly GCF_055883805.1 of Amblyomma maculatum. NCBI lineage: Eukaryota > Metazoa > Arthropoda > Arachnida > Ixodida > Ixodidae > Amblyomma > Amblyomma maculatum. The sequence goes on along the minus strand of NC_139347.1, from coordinate 126,241,819 downwards.
CGCGTTGAAGTACCCGACCACGACAAGCTGATTTGCTTGCGCCAGGTGGGTGGCTTCGGAAAGCAGGTTGGTGAAGTCGGCCTTTGCGGGTCGTGGCGGCTTGTACACGTTGATGACGAATGTACTCTTTCGGCCTCGTTTGTTAAGCACGATTTCTATCGCTAAGTGCTGAACGTGCGGTTCGGATAAGGAGTGCTCGATTACAGTGATGGCGTTTGCGACGAGGATTGCAACCGACGGCATGTGTGGTTGGCGGACCGTGTAGTAGCTCTCTAGCGTAGGTGACCTGTCGGCTCCTACCTCTTGCAAACAGATAATGTCAGGTCTGATGAGGGTGGTGCAGAGATTTCTTTCAGCAAACCCTGTTTTCGTCTGAAGCCCCTACAGTTCCACTGCCAGATTTCTATATGTTCGATGTTCGTGCTACGGTGTGGGGTGCCAACGGGCAAGGGACGCTAGGCCACCTGACTGCTAGGGCCCATACTGAGTTCGAGCGCGGATTTTGTCCGAACGTTCGTGCAAAATAGAGCACGACTCATGTCCTGCATTGCTAACCATTGCTCTTTCCCAGAAGCAAGCGTTTCCTAATATCATGGCTGCAGTCTCCTTCCGAGGTAATCTTGGAGCCCAAGAAGAGAAAATCTGTCACAGCTTCCACTTCTTGTCCATTGATGCTCCAGGACTTGATAGGGCAAGACGCCATGATTTTTGTCTTTTTAATGTTCAGTTTAAGCCCAAACTTCTCACTCTCTTCTTGTACGCGCATCTGAAGTCTCTTGAGTTCCACTTCACTTTCTGCCATTAAAGTGGTATCATCCGCATATCTAAGGTTGTTGACACGTTTTCCAGCAATCTTCACTCCAGCTGAAGACTCGTCCAGACCGGCCTTCCTCATGATGCACTCTGCATATAGGTTAAATAGGCAGGGCGACAGTATGCCGCCTTGCCTCACTCCTTTCTCAATCGGAAACCAATCAGTAAGACCATGCCCAGTTCTGACTGTGGCGTCTTGACCTTCATACAGGTTCCTGAGGAGACAGATGAGGTGAATTGGAACTCCCGTCTCTTGGAGAGCTTGCCACTATCTGATGTGATCTACGCAGTCAAACGCTTTCGCATAATCAATAAAGCAGAAGTAGATGGGTTTCTGGAACTCTCTTGCTTTTTCCATGATCCAGCGAAGGTTGGCAATTTGGTCTCTAGTTCATCTGCCCTTGCGAAACCCAGCTTGCACGTCCGGAAGCTCCCGATCCACATACTGCTGCAACCTACCTTGGAGGATTTTCAACATCACCTTGCTAGCATGCGAAATAAGCGCGATCGTGCGGCAGTTGGAACAATCTTTGGCACTCCCTTTCTTTGGAATGGGGATGTAAACTGACCTCCGCCAATCTTGCGGCCACTGCAGGGTTGTCTAAATCTTCTGACATAATGTATGCAGAATGTTAACAGCGTCATGGTTGAGGTTTTGAAGCAACTGAGCTGGAATGCCATCAATTCAGCTAGCTTTGTTCTTAGCAAGGCTGGCTAAGGCCCATTCAACTTCACTCTTCAGGATGCCCGGCTCGAGATCAGCAATCACAACCGTCTTATGTTGGGTTTGCACATTCGGGTCCTTCTTGTACTGTTCTTCTGTGTATTCCTGCCACCTATTCTTTATCTCTGAGGCTTCAGTGAGGTCCTTGCCTCGTTCGTCCTTTATCACGCCCAGCTTAGCACAGAAGCTTCTTTTGATATCTTTGATTGTCTGATACAGATCTCTTGTGTTCCTTAATTGGCTGTGGTCCTCAACTGCTTGGCACTGTATGTTCAAGAAGGCATTCTTATCTCTCCTTGCTATTTTCTGAAAATCCGCATTGAGAACCTTGTATCTTTCTCTTTCCCCCATAACGTTTGCCACCCTCCTTTCCTCAGCTATTTGCAGAGCCTCTTCAGATAACCAATTTGCTGTCTTGCATTTCTTTTGCTTTGGAACCACCTTAGTAGCAACTTCTTGTATTATATCACGAACATCAGTCCACATCTCTTCGGGCTCTCTGTCTTCTAGATCTAATTCTTCAAATCGATTCCTCACTTCCACAGCCTATTCTAATGGAATTTGATCCAGATCATACCTGAAAGGCCTTCTAGTTTTCTGCGTTTTCCTCAATCGAAGCTTAATTTTGGCAACAAGAAGCTGATGATCGGTGCCACAATCGGCCCCAGGCCTTGTTTTTACTGCTTGTATAGCGCTTCTCCATCTCTGCCGGCAAATAATATAATCGATCTGATTCCTGTACAGACCGTCCGGTGAAGTCCATGTGTACAGGCGCCTCTTGTGCTGTTGAAAATGAGTATTCGCTATGGTCAGGTTGTTTTCTTGACAAAACTCTACTAGCCTCTTCCTAGCTTCATTTGGCTCGCCAAGACCGAACTTGCCTATAATTCCGGATATTTCTTCACTCCCGACCTTAGCATTCCAGTCTCCTATGAGAAAAACGACGTCCGATGATCGGGTGCGGTCTAAAAGACATTGTAGGTCCGCATAAAATCTCGCAACGTCAGCTTCTTCAGGTAGTGGCCGGTGCATAGACTTGGACAACTGTTATGTTGAAAGGGTGACCTTGGATCCGAAGTGAAATCATTCGGTCGTTTTTGGTGTTGTACCCTAGCACTGCTTTGCCCATTCTTCTGTTTACTTTGAAAGCGACCCCATTCCTTCTTTTGGATTCGTGCCCACAATAAAAGACATAATGGTCGCCGGAGCTAAATTATCCCATTCCGGTCCACTTGAGCTCGCATATACCCAAGATATCAATGTTCAATCTGTCCATTTCTCGCTTGACGACATCCACTTTACCTGGCGTCATAGATCTTACATTCCATGTTGCTATGTGATATATCTCCTTGCAACATCGAACTTTCCGGTCGCTTCCCGACACATCCACAACTGAGCGTCCTTTTGGCTTTAGCCCAGCCGCTTCATTCGTCCTGGAGCTACTAGGAATCGCCCTTTGTTCATCCCCAGTGACATGTGGGACGCCTTCCAACCTGGGGGGCTCATCTTCCGGCGCCATATCATTAATGGTATTGTGACTAGCCATAGGGTTTTCTTGGCAGGAAATACTGGAGTGGGTTGCCATTACCTTCTCCAGTGAATCACATTTTGTCAGAACTCTCTGCCGTGACCTGTCTATCTTGGGTGGCCCTACACAGCAGAGCTCACGACTTCATCGAGTTTCGCAAGCCCCTCCGCCACTACAAGGCAGTGATCCATGAAGGGCCAATTATTACTATAATCATCATCATATATTTTCCCATCAAGTAGTGCATATCATACCAAAATCATCTTAATAATGATACAAACTATAGTCGAGGACAAAGCGGAGACAGTCAATGGCTAGTATAGTCGACGCGAAGTGGTTGCTGGTCGGCGTAGATGACAAATTTGCTTGCCTGCAATCGCGCTCAGACCGTTCCTGAGACCGCTTTCAGACTTCTAGGCTCAGGGCGTTTCCTGGACTTTTGGCACAATACCTGGTACAGTGTGGGGGAGGTGCTGGGGTGATCCCCGTACCTTTCGCAATATCGGCAAAGAGGCTCTACAGGTTGCCTGACTGTTTTTAACCAAATCATCTTATCATTGCTTGAAGGCTGTTCGCCATTAATGATTACAGTGGACATTAGGATGGGTGTTGCTTTTCCCTTTCTAAAACTCCGTTATTCTTGACAGGCACGCCGAGACCAAGATTATCATCAAGCACATTTACTCCAGAGGCGTGAGAGAACAATGTCAACATCGTTCAAAAAGTTTAACAGCATTGTTGAAGAAAATGACGAAGATATCGATGTGTCTGCTGGATGCGATCTTTCAATGTACAGGTGATATGGCTGATAATTCCTCAACACCGCCCTTAGTAATAGGAAGAAACTTTTTCACTTCACAAGTGCAGCAGCGGAATTCAAAAGGAAATGATATCTTTGAAAAGCAAGTTTACCGTGGATGAGAGGGGAGCCAGACCCGTGACGTAGAAACCACAGACCTGTTAGTACCAGGCCATGCCAGTTGCCAACTGGCACCAGCCAGGAGCACGCTGCGGGGCTTCAAACCATCGCCGCCCCGTCCACACAATCTTTTCTGACATCTAGATACTGACTCCCATTCTTTAAAACAAACCTGTAAGATCTGTGCGCAAGTGCTCCTTTCATTTCGCTGTACAAAAAAAAAAAGCGATTTGCATAGCTATAATCAAATACAAAGTAGGTGCGTAGCACTTCCTATCCCTGCCATACGTTTCATGCTTTTTACACTTCGTTAGGCTTTGTTTTGCCTTAGCACTCTCGGGACGTTTCCTCATTCTTTGTGCTTTTAGGTTCTTGCGCCGTTCAGCTGCAATATAAAAATCAGTAGACTCCCATTCTTTAAAATAAACCTGTAAGATCGGTGTGTAAGTGCTCCTTTCATTTCGCTATAAAGCAAAAAAATAGAGCTGATTTGCATAGTTAATGAAATGCGAAGTAAATGCGTAACACTACTGATCCCTGCCATACTTTTCATGAATTTACACTTCGTGATGACTTATTTTGCCTGAGCACGCTCGACACGTTTCCTCATTCTTTGTGCTTCTAGGTTCTTGCGCCGTTAAGCTGCAATATCAAAATCAGTAGACTCGCGTTCCCGATGTATTCGTAGCCGTTGTCCTTTAGTAAGTCGAGCACGGAGAATCTGCGCCGCAGTGCCAGATGGCCCGGCTTTATTCATTGCCACGCGAAGCAAACGCGCGGCTCAGCCCCGTCTTTAGCTTTCATTACACCAGGTTCCAGTGGTTTTCACTACAAATTAACAAAAACAGGTACAATGTATTGCATCCCTCTTTGGAATGCCCTGCTCTGCGCCCGAAAGGCCTGGAGTGTTATCATAGGGGGGAGACAGATATTTCTGGAGAATGTAGGGCATGAGCAAGACAAATGCTTCAGAGTTTTGGCATCAACACATTCCCAGCAATGACAAAAGGTCTCCAAGACGAAGAAAGGTAATCCTAGAGTAGGTAAATGCGCTTGAAAGCGAACGCCAGTTTAGGCTGGGAAGTAAGCACAAGATAGTTCACGACGCGGTGAGTGGCTTGGAGCCGAGGTCCAGGGAGCACTGAGCGTACACACCTGCTGTTTGTGTAGGCGGAAGAGTGACTGGTGAAAGGGGAGAGGTGCAGAAGTTGAGGACCCGCGAGTGACACACGACTACTCAGTCCGAAGTAACACACGTCTGTGCAATGCTGTCTTTTGATGGCAACGACGTCCGTAACAGTGACCCGCCCCACTCTCTCCCTGGGTGCCTCTGTGCGGCCGGTCCGCCCTCTCATTGTTAAGTCGCGTGACGCGTGCGTTACCACCTTCCTTTTCTCTTCTTCAAGTTCACGTGAAGGTGGAGAGAGAGAGAGAGAGCGGCTTCTGCTGCTGCTGAGCGGATGCTCCGTCTCTTTAATGCTGCATGAGCCGCGCGACTTGCGCGTCGCCATCTTTTTCCTTTTCCACTTCAAGTTCACGGACAGAGAGAATGAGCGACTTCAAACAGACATTGGCGAAATCCGTGATTGCGGCTAGTAGTGTTATGCACTAAAACTGATATTCTGGAAAACGAAAAGTAATGTTAAGCTGTGCGATGCGCAGGTAATTTGCAATAGCCGGATCAAATCTCGACATCCTGATGCCCCAACTTTGCACTTGGAATCACTAGGCCGAACTTTAACACTAACTTTAGGTGTAACGTTAAGGTGAAAGTTTCCACTTATCTGTGCCCTCAAGCGCTACGAGTGCCGTCGCAACTGACCAGCACTCCCGAACAGCCGCCCTGAGCAGCCGGGAGGTATGTTTGACAGGGCTGTTTTAAAGGTGTTTTGTAGTAGCCTGTTTGGTGGTCAATTAACAAAAACGATACTTTGGCACGGAGACATAGCGGAATGCGATTCCATTGCCAGGGCAGCACGAAACGTATACGCAACAATCGCAGTTTGGAATGGCGCATGCGTTCAGAGGCTCAGGCATAGAGGCTCGCATATGCCAGAAGTCGTATTCACTGCAGAGGGAATGCAAAATGTGTTCAGAGGAGTTTTAAAAGTAGTATGAAGACAATGTAACCGACATCTGTTTTTATTCCGCGAAGCATGCACCTGTAAGCGACTCCCACTGGAAGGTGGAGTGGGAACTTCGTTAAACGCAATGCGCTTTACATAGTGGCAACCGAAGGAGGGTGGAATTTTGAGAGGCCATGGTGGAAGCAGCGTTAACACAGGACGGAGCGAGAACATAACACAGACGCTGCTGTGGTAGCGCTGCTTCCACCATGACCGCAAACGAACAAGCACAACAATCCACTCTTTTGAGAGGCGTACACGTGCACGACCTTGGTATTCGTGCTGCAACGGCGTAGTCGCACTTACATCTGCGATCGCTGACTCAGACGATGTAGCATTCGCTATTGTTCAGTTTCTGTTTATTGGAGGCATACAAACTAGCGTCTTGTATGACGCAAGTTCGCATGAGTTCGTTTACGAAAACCGGAAAAGATTACTTTTGTGCGAATGGCTCCGGGGAATAAACGTCGCCACAAGTGCCGTACCGGAGGCCTGGAAAGCTACTAGACGACGGGGTTTCCCATTATCGAAATGAATCGCAAGAGGACAAAATGGGAACAAGTGTTTTAACGAAAATAAGTGCGATGACTCAGGTACTATACAATTATGTGGCCAGAAAGGAAGAGCGGCTTGCGACACAGGTGGGGATTCCCGCAGTTCTGGGAAATTGAGGGTACCCTTGTGATAAAAAGACAATGTCACCCCATTGACGAAACTCGAGAGGTCAAGTGCAGCTTCGCCGACGTTGGTTCACTACCTTGGCTTAAAAATGTAAAGCCGGTCTGGATGTCCGCACTTGAGTGTGCTCTTTTTCACCCATTTGACAAGTCCATATGAACTGGAGCTTAGTTTTGGGCTTAGAAACGTGATGCCGAGGCGTGTTGTGTTATCTAGCATTGAGTTTTACGGTGCATACGTGGCTATAGGTAACACGCGTCAATCTCAGGATAGAATTTACAGCCTTGTTAGGACATTTATAACGTGTGTAAAATTCTTTAAGCTGTAAGGGAGCTCGGCTTTCTTTAAAAACGGAAAACACGGACGTGTGAAGTGCAGTGTCTCAAATGAATAAATTGTTGTGAAGAGGTATACATTCAGAATAGAACAGTTGAAAATGATTTTTTTTTTCAGCTTGACTAGCTTTACGCATGAGCATAACGTATGATTTACGGTGACATCTTTTCTGCGCAGCTCGCATGTTGCTGTCTATTTGCAAGAGTGAAAGTGTGCGTGAGGCATTCGCGTCCAACGAGAAGGCTACACAAAAAGGATTAAAATGGATCGTTTTTCTATTCCAATCATTTTATATTGGCAGCGGGGAATTTTACAAACTGTAATTTTCAATTTATTATTGATTTCAGTATTTCATTTACATTCCCATTTATACCTTTCCTTATATGGCATTAATTGGACTGCACCTTTGTAGGCACTGTGAACTTTTTATTTCTATAAGGCGAGCTTGTGCACCACGTATATAGGATGTTTCAATTGAGCTATTTAGGATGTGACTGAACGCAGGGATGTTTTAGTGAGCCCCTCTATCGGACCTCCTGTTATGATGTGTGTAATGTCACCAGTTAGTGGTATAACTGTATTTCCATGGCAATATGACATGAGTACGTTCAAAGCATCAGTTTAAATGAGGCTGCTCTCGATGTGCTCATTTGTTTTTCTTCTTATACACCTACAGAGGCTATGTAACAGTTAACAGTAAAAGTGGGTGCACACGGTTGTAGCCATACTGGGGTTTGCTTTGTGCTCTGCGGCGCTTTCAACGTAGCGAGTTGCTTTTGACCCATTGGCATAAAAGGCTGTGTGTTTCGAGTATTTGCGTTTAAGGCCAAACATATTTTTAGAATATGTGTTGAGGCGGCGTTTTTTAATTTTGGAATAGGGCTTAATGTGAAGTCGCATGCAGAGAGCAGCCAGCACCAAGGCGCAAATTCTGATTACCGGCCATGGTATAAAAATAGTTTAAACGATGACACTGCGGCCGGCTCAGCGCCTAGATTGTGTTCGTGGCGACAGGCGGCGCAAATAGGCGGAGGCTCACGGAATCGCGCTGCGTAGGTTATCGACGCTAAGCGTTGATCGCTTGTCGCCCTCGATATCGGGGTATAAAGAAAAGTAAATACATGCATGAATATACCGGGGTTCTGCATTAACCAGACTGATTATATAAACTGTATGTGCAGTTGATTTTTAGCCTGCGTTTTTAATGGCTCCGATAGCTAGCATACGTACGTTGAAGCCAGTATATCGATCATATATTCAGTTGTGGCTTCCAATGTTAGCAAATGAAAGCTAAAAAAAAAAAAACGTCCTCATAAGATCTTGAATCATTGCAGGTCGGGCTTACACATGTACTTGGTTACAAACTTCGCTCGGCACGCGACACCTGCCCAGTCTTCTGCTTAGTGTTAAGACGCTGGCGGCTATACTTAGCGCCAGTACAGCAAGCCGTGTGCCGTACAGCTTGATGAAGGGCATGTCACACGGTTGAATCCAGCGCAGCTCCTAAAGAAGTAAAATTTCGTCTAGTTGCCCATGAATAGGCAGAGGTTTTCTGTCCCACTCTGTTACTTTAGAGAACAATAGGCGCCCCTATATTGGAACCAAAATGTCCAACCTGAAGGTGGTGTGTACAGTGCTCTTACACTTGTATGGAATTTTAAGAATGGTATGCTGAAAGGAGGGCTTTATTCTGTCACAGAACTATACGTTATATGGCAAAAACTGTTCAAAACATAATTCACATGAAATATAACAACAATGAGTACATTCTGTAAACTTGGCAGCCGAACGATGCACTCATAGCACTCACAGGCACAACCCAACACTTTTCGAGAGCATGGGCAAGCCTTCGCACACACACGCACACACACACGCACACACATGCGCGCACACATGCGCGCACGCTCACACACACACACACGCACGTACGCACAGATACGAGCTTCAGCAATTACACTTCAGCACCTACACGGCGTGCATTAAATCAGCAAGCGGCGTGCAAATTTCCGAACGCACGCAGGGTAGGCAGCGCGGGCCTCTGGGATACAGTGTTCTAGAAGGCTCCTGGGCCCTGGCCTCCCATACTACAGCGCCGTCTGTACTCTTGCGGCGATAACCACCGCTGACACAGGGTCATATGAGAACAGAATCTTTCCGCGCGTTCTCTGTACGAGGAGCTGCGAGTTTAAGCACCTAACTTATTCTTACACCGTGTTACCGGCTGATGTTTGGTAAAGCGACCAAAAATAATTCTTGGCAGTTCTGTTCGTAGCGGAGGAGTGGCCTTGTTGCTTGCTTTTCGCTAGTAAACAATGCTAGAGTTGGACATTTTGAATTCATTAGCAGATATAACGAAGGAATGAGCCGATCTTTAGAATATAGGAGCATGTGAGCATATATTTGCTCCGTCTGCAAGTGGTGGCTCATTGATCTCATCATTAAGACGGTTTATGAGCGTCGTCCTTTGCGCAAAAGGTGAAGACGCGAATTGAAATTGTTTACTGGGACCAGTTCATTCAAGTATCATGTCCTATCTGAAGCGTGTACAATTCAACCATAACCTAAAGAGGAGCGCAAAAAAGAGAATGTGTTGAAGGTGTGCTCTATCAGAGTCCCACTTTTTGCACAAAAGTATTATATTTAGGTTCAGAATTGTGAAAGCTTTCTTTTCTTCAGCGCTTTAATAAGAAGGGCAAAACATGCGTTTTTACGAATGTTTTACCTAAACATTTTCGTTCCCCTTTTACCGGTGATTTCAATTCGGTCAGATACAGTACAGTGTCAGTCTGGAAGCCTCCATCATTTCATTGAGGAAAGCGTAGCAATTGCATTTTGTTGCGATAGCCGGGTAACGAATTCTGTCTGAAGATGCTGCCAGTTTGTTTGTTCTTAACTGTACTTGTCGTTTGCTTGTTAGTTTGTTGGAGTATTTGCAGTTTATGAAGAACGTCAACGTAGACTGAATAAAGAGGGGAACTTGGGAATATTCGTGAGAGTATTATTTCTTAAAACACAGTGTTGTTCCCAAAATACTGTTATTCCCTTTAGCTGCTCCTTTTTCCTTAATGACCTGAAGCGTATATGAAAAAAAAAATGGCTAGGCAGCAGGAAGTCTTCCATCGGGGGAGGGAGGTGGGAGCAGGTTGACACCACCATACTCCTGATTCTAAGATAAGCTTGCTCTTGCATACCCCTCCATGTGCTACACCTTCGCCGGCGTTTAACATCTGGTGCTTCCTCTTACTGGCAAGCTCAAGGTGAAACAAAAATAACTGTCAGCGTTAGAGAAGTAGTGCCTTCTGGCCCTCCGGCAATATTTCGGCCGTCGTTCGCTTTATTATGAGATATCGGTCAGAAGACAGTCACGAAAAATTGTAATAAAATGAAGAACATGGAACGAGCCGTGAGGCAACTGCTATGCCTACTGGCTCCAGAGGAAAAAAAAAGAGAAGCAATTCACCGTAAGTTCCACCGACATTCCACGCAATCGTGAATAAAGCTTGAGGGATTGGAAGATGCTTGATTGATTGGATGGATTGGCCTTGTGGTAGAGCATCCGCCTCGTGTTCGGGAGGTACCAGGTTCGATCCCTGGTGCCGCCGGGTACCCACCGGCTTTTCAATGGGCACAAGCTTTCCCCCGGCCTGGTGCACGGCTCTTTGGGGCGAAATGTTTGGGAAAGGGGTCATAGGTCTCAAATAGTTGCTCCGATGTGGCAGTGACCAGTTTCGCCATCGGACAACAAGTCCGCCTTGTACGGCAAAAGCCCATTATGTGGCCCCCATTTTTTTTTAGCCCTACCAGCCGAGCTGGAAATCCGACCTGTGAACCCTACCTTTGAAGGTCATTAGTTTGTTCGAAACGTTAAGCCCTCGAAGGAGCACAGCAGGGTTAGCAGAGCCTCTTCCAAACGCACACCCCTGAGAGAGCCGGGCGCCGGGCCGGGGGACGCTTGTACCCATTATACCGATGGGTGCTTGAGGGATTGGAAGATGCAAATAAGTGGGATATATATGCATACGCAGCTACAGGTCTTTCTTTCGAGGCCGAAGTACGGACGATACCTTGCCGTTGAAGATGCGGTTCGATACTGGGTTCATGACCAAAGGAGCAAGAGCCTGAGTGTTTGCTACAGTAAAACTGACGCAACGGAAAGTGTTGTCTGGAAATATGCATTCCGCTTCGGCGAGTTTTACAATGAATGGCCCCAGAAGGAAAACCGGAAGACATCAACTGGCCGGCTGAAGCTCCCTTCTCTAAGCAGAGTGGCACAGTGGGCAAACGACGCTTGGTTTGGACTGCTAACCGACATGGACTCTGGCTCGTATTCTACGTGCGGCATCTTGTCACCACTCCGGACGGCCAGCAACAGCAGTGGCTCAAATGATTGCAATTATCGCGGGCGACGACGAATCGCAAGATTTTTGCGTATGAGGTGTCTTTGAAGGACTCATTCTTCTGTAATGTTTATTAGCGAGCTGTGACCGCAGCGCAGTATAGTGTCGACCTATATTTGGGGTGAAAATTTCGTTTCGTAAGATGGTTTTGTGAGGCCGCGGTCGAATTATAATCGGCAGTATACGATAATATTGTAGTACAGGAGGTTAAGGGAGTCACCCCGTTCCATCTCTTTCAATTTAAAATGCGATGATTCTACCAGATAGAACACAAGCCGCCGTCTCGAATGCAGAAGAATTTCCGCACTTTGCCAGAGAGCCCGACAGATGGCCAGCCTTTGACTTCACACTCAACGAGTCCAAGGCGCCAAGCTATACAACCTCAATTAGCAGGTGATCGATTGTTATTCAGGTGGTCAGATCAGGGCCTGGACCGCTATTCATCAGAGAGGTCGCTCCTTGAGGATCTTGCGTCGCTATTTACGTCACTGCAGTGTGCTCCGTCCAGTTAATACCGTGGATTGCGAAGTCGTTAGTGAAAGGACTGATGCTCTCTGATCCGTGGTCCTCAGTCCGGTATCAATCATGTTATAGCAACAAAGCGGTACCACTCTTTTTAGGTTAAGTCTTTGTGCATTGAACAGTTTATTGCCGTCGTTCTGAGTCTTGCCTGTGTCCGTTCTTCGCACTTTGTTTGATTTGCATCAGTTCTGAATGGGGAAGATTCTTCTTCGGAGTAAGGTGGCGATGCCGCATATATTATGAGAATTTTGTAGGTGTCATCTGAGTTCGGTGGTCCAGCGTAGAAATTCGAACAGGAAGTGCCCGTGTGCGCGATGACTACTTTTGAACCCGAATGTTGTGGTCCATTATTAAAGCTTTGACGAGATGCAATATGAATTAGGCGAATTGCAAAATAATTATAAGGACATTCGTCTTGCAGGCAATTCGCGGTCTATGCCTACCAAGCTGGAGCTTGTAGGGCCATGATCAGTTTGACCCGACAGACTAACCTGGTCGAGCAGCAATTATATCAAGAGGCAAACAATACTAATAAATATACATAACTATTTAATAACAGAGAACAGAAACAATGGCATGATAGAAAAAACTTCATTATTTTTTAGTTTCCTATCGTCCTTCGAAGGTTCAAAAATTGCGTAGCAGCGTATGTGCGCTGTTACAAGCAAAGATCTCTCAACAGTGGCAGGCTTTCTGTCGCTACTTAGGCATAAAAAGCTGGTGATTCTATATGGGGAATAGTTTGCTCAAGCAACTGAGAATTTCCTTTGCCTAGTTCGACATTTTAAACTGGAATTCAGTTTGATTCTCCTATAGTGAAAATGCATATGGGTCGTTTTAATTACACTACATTAGACCTATACACCTGTGTTAGCTGAAGATGCGAAAACCTATTATTGCTGTGCTGACCATGGATTTTCAATGCAAAAATTATTCCTTGAATATCCTGCTCCTCTCAGCCAACTTCTCTACAAATTGCATTGTTTGAACTTTTGAAGCCAAGCTCTAGCACGAATGGCGGCTAGCCCACCTTCATGAGATGCTCCTTAAAGTACTCTGCAAAGGCAACAGCAATAGAATAAGGGCACAGCAGTTAACTTGACAATATAGTTTAGCAGAACTTCGTAACAACCACGTTTATGCTTTGCAGAAAATATATCCTATGGCAATGTAATAATGAAGCATGGATGTAGTGCTTTAAGATGGCTTCAGACATTCCGCGTGACAGCTGCAAATTCCAAGCCGCAAAAAAAAAAAACTCAAATAAAACCAAACTTTTACGCATTCGCTGGGAGCTTATGATTGCATCTTCAGAAAAAAAATGGCATCTGATATAGCAAAAGTTGATACGCAGTTTCTTATTAACTCATCTTTAGCCTCTCAATGGTGCCATTACTCGCTTACACAAATGCCTCATATGACTTTATTTGAAGCTCGCTCGAAAGAGAACTATAGCGCTGTTTTAGAGACCCAGAAGTACCAACAAGAGAAAAAAGGTGATCAGGTTGTCTTTATTCTCTCAACGGAGTCATTATATTTTGTGCACACTCAACCCATATCGACTTGATTCATGTCCATTTGAAAGTCGAGTACTGGGTTTGTTTACAGACCGTGCTTCCATTTTCAGTAATTGAAGTCTTAGCAACAGAAGCAGCAACAACAGACCAAAGTTGATCAGTACGTTCAAGGCTTGCGTTTGTATTTATTTAGGATACACTTAAAAGCCCCAGGTGTGGCGTAACAAATGAGGTTTGGTTTGGTTTGTGGCGTTTAACGTCCCAAAGCGACTCAGGCTATGAGAGACGCGTAGTGGAGGACTCCGGAAATTTCGACCACCTGGGGTACTTTAACGTGCACTGACATCGCACAGCACATGGACGCCACTCCGTTTCCCCTCCATCGAAACGCAGTCGCCGAGGCCGGGATTCGATCTCGCTTCCTTGTATAGCAGTATAACGTCAAAGTAGTACAATTAGTTAACACATCAATAAAAATATCTTGTCGATGAATCTATTTAAAATGCATCGACTGAAGTGGGGCACAGTATCGGGAGATTAATCCAGTCTTTTGCCGTATGAATGAAAATGGGGAAATGTGCGCAGAAGTCTGGACAAGCGGTGCAAAAACGCTTGTGTTGCGGCATGCACATTGCAACGCCCAGGGAGAGGGCAGGATGAGGATGTTGGATAGCTGTTAACGATGAAAGTTATAGCAATAGCAATCAATTTTACATCGATGAACGAGAAGTGGTAGGTCAGCTTGATACTTTCGATTACAGTTACTAGCGAAGTAACTGTTGTTAGAGTAAACAAAGCGGGAGGCTAGATTTTTTATTGATTCAAGTGTTAGCAAGGAATGATTGGTGCAGACCCTAATTATCTTCGAACAAAACAGAGGCAGGTCAAATGTATCACACGGGAGCCAAGTTGTAAATGATGGCGAACGAAGCCAGGCCATCGGTTAGCATTGCTTTTTATTTTAGAGATGTGGTCATACCGCAAAAGGTAACTGGTTATGTTAATGCCTAATATTTGCAAGGTAACCAAGGAGACTACTGAAGCAAAATAATGTTATTGAGTAGCGGGCAGGAGTGCTTCCGATAAAGAAATATCACGCATGTCTTATTAATATAGATAGACATTCACTATTTGTTTTCACACGAATACAATATGATTTAGATCATTTTGTAATGCTCTTATGACGAACGTGGTAAGGACGCGGCGAATATTTTTCGCAGTCGTTTGTGAATTACGACGATACGTTATTCGACAAATCATCAATGGAGATAAGGAAGAGTAATGGGCAAAGAACAATATACCTTGATGCACTCCGGCGACCACAGAGACATCTGTGATGAATACTTTTTGGCGTATACTAATTGTTGTCTCTTGGTGAGAAACTGATAGACACAAGTTAATTACGTCGGAAAGCTAAACTTGCTGGTTTTTGAACTTAGAAAACATTTTCTTTTTTGCGCGAACAAGACTGAGAAAGAACGAGAATAGACATATCATTCTCATCCTTTCTCCGTGTCGTTCGCGCTAAAAGAACTATAAATTTCCCAAGTACTTTCGCACAAAACAAAATCTTGCCTTCCAGTCGGCCCGCACCACTATGTGAAGGGACCACTGAAATATGTGAGATACAATTATGCTCGTAACGTGTTAAGTGTTGTTTAGTATTTTGGAATTAATTCTATTGATGCGAGCTGATCGAGTGGGCTTGTGCGACTATATGTGCTTCATAATGTCATGTGGGTCGAAAGTAAAGTCAGGGATTGTGGGATGGTATCGGTAAGAGCGTGTTTATCTGATTCATTTGACAAACAGAGGAAAACGCGTGGTTTAACAATTCTGCAGCGTCGTCATCAGAAACTGGAAAGTTGTGTTCGTCAAAAAAGGATAAATGTTTCGAATACTTTGAATAATAACTCCTCTTAACATTGGGGGATCATACTCCGGGGTAACATTTTGTGGCTTGCCGCCAAGGCTACGAGGGTGGTGCTATCGCAACGGGGTTACTACACCATGTAGTCCTGGCATATCTGGACACATTTCCGGTTTGTTACCATTACACCCTACATTTAAATAATAATTTCAGACCTCTCAACAGCGCAGAAATGTCGATTTACACAAATTAGAGTCTAAGAAGACCTAAATGTATGGTTAATGAATGCCACGTGCTACGTACGTTTTTGAAACAAGCGCAATTCGAAAGTATACATCCACCAGAGGGTCGACGCCGCATAAGCAGCCGCTGTATATTTCCGGAGGTTCTCGACAGATGGCACAGCAATCCCGTTTGCCCGCTTGCACTGAAATTACTATATAGCATAGCCTATAGAGCAACACCGTGCTTACAAACAAAGGAGGCGCTTGCCATGCCTCAGCAGACTGGGGGTGAAAAGCTTAGCACCCATAGGAATATATGAAACGAACATTTTCAAAGCAGTGTTCTCATTTCACGGGGCACCTATGATGTCATTCTTTGGATACGTAGCTAGCATGAACGTTCTAGAACAGATTTTGAAAACATAAGATACCATTTTAGAGACGCAGGGTTTTTAAAACGCAGCTACACGTATGGGGCTGCGAGTTGAGAGTGAGAGCGATAGGGACACATATAAACAGAACTTAAATCCAACATTGGTCTCGTTTCGCAGAGCACCATAAGAGGTAGCCGGTCAATAAACGTTGGCAATAATTTTCAATACATGTGTGAGAAAGTATACTACTACATTACGGAGGCAATCTATTTTAAAACACTGCTACCAATATGTATTGCGAAGCCGTACATACCACCGAGAGGCGGTATGTACGGGTGTTTCTTCGAATCACGGAAGCTTCTCTTGTAGCCTGATATGCTGTCATGTGAACTGAATTTACTTACTAATAGCGGTCGTACAAGGCGTGCAGACTAGGGCAAACTACATTAAAAAAGCAAATCTCGAAGGTTTTGACAAGGGAACGGAAGAAAACGGCCCACTGTAACAGACGGCAGTGCAGACGACGCTTTCTTCGAGCGTAGACACGCCGGCGTCCAAGAACGCGACTTATGCGAGCAGAAAAAGAATTATTGTCGTCTGCTTCTGCGGTGTGAGACCTGCCTTTAACCTGAAAAGTTGTATCGCTTGAGCGGCATTATTTAGGAGGCAATCGCACCTGCTCGGTAGCATGTCGGATAACACGAGAAGCTGTCGCGATTGCGAAAAGCTCTTAGCAGGTGTCTACTTTTTGAGGGGTATGTCGGTCTTCAGAATTCACGTTTATCGAGACATTTTAAAAATTCATTGGCTTCAAACTGAGTAGCCTACTTTGTCACACTTTTGCTTCCAACGTTCGCTAACGTTTAACCGTCTGCCGTGTTTATTGGCGCTCTCCGAAACCGGAAAATTATTTTGGAAAGTTTTCTTTGTATGTATTTCTATGAGGCGTGCTCCCGACTTCTATCCCCATGTTATTCGTGGTATTTGAAAAAATTCTCCGCTTATGTATTGAGATTTCATAGCTTCCCAATGTGTTTTACGATGTTCATAGTTCCTCTGCACTGAATGAGGACATCATTGGTGCACCGTGAAATCAGAAAACTGCTTTGAAAGCTTTTGGTTCCATGTATTCCTACCTTTCTTCTTTTCAAACCCAGCCTGGCGACAGCTGCACCACCACATCTTGCTTACGTCACAAATCAATGTTGGTCTATATAGTAACTCTAGCCTCGTGTGCACTACGCGCCACTACTGAGCGAAAGTAACATGACATCGGCAAATCTAGGTTGCGCTAGGATGCCTGGATGCCAGCGCCGACGGCGAGCGGTGGCATCAAGGCGCCCTAGCTCGCATGACCATAGTGTACTGATTTTATATTGTCTTAGACTTACGTTTGCTCGAGCTCGATTTTATTTTCTTACAATGATCTGAGTCGTGAGTGAGTCCGGACTCACACTCAGACCATGATCTCAGTCCTGAGTGAGTCCGGACTCACACTCAAATCGTGATCTGAGCCGTACGTGAGTCCGGACTCTCACTCAAATTAGATCTCAGTCGTGAGTCTGGACTAGCACTCAGATCGTGATCTGAGTCGTCAATCCGGATTCACATTTGCATGATGATCTGAGTCGTGAGTGAGTTCGAACTCGCTTTCAGATTATGTCTTGCCGAGTCCGACCTAAAAAGTTCCTATGAAATCAAATAAATTCTTGCTTAGAGGTTGAAGAATCATGATCTGAAGTGATCGAGTGAGCAATGGGCACAAGTCGCTAATTAGATCTTAGCGGACTCGAATTGCTTTTGTAATTCTAAAAATGAATAAGCTTTTTGGTGAGCTGATGATTAGAGCAATTTCGTTATTTTTTGTTACGCAATTATTTTTACTGTGACGATTAATGCAGGTTAATCGAGCATTTGTCCTCGTTGGCGTGATGGATTGCAATGGCTATATAGTTCCTCCTTTGCTGTTCGTTTACCTCGGAATATCTCGCAAATGATTTCACGGGTTAGCTGCTCATTAGCGCACGGCAGTGCGAACGAGACAGGCTAGCCGTGCATAGCTAATAATATCAGGCTAAGTTCGAAGAGACCATTTTGTAGCCATATTTTTAAAGTTCTTTCTTATTGCGAATGGAGTCACAGGCTCACCATCACAGACCAAGATTTTTGTCCAATATTTCTTTTTGTCTGCCATTGCTCTAATTGTGTAGGCTGTTTGAGGAGGTCCCAAGTACGTGGCTACGTACGTGGGCAATTTAAACGTATTGCGGTAAAGCTGAAATTTTGCTTCGGTCGAATTGGTCCAAAACCTGTCCAACATACTTCGCCTACGGCGACCACGATGGTGACCTCCAGGGCCGCCTTATATTTTGCCCTCCCACCGCCGAAATGTGACCTCGATTGACTTCGGCAAAAATCTGTCCAGTTTAATATGACTATGGCGAACAAAATGGTGACCTCCAAATTTGACCGGGCCCACCCTCACATTTGTTCCCTTCACCCCAGTAGATTGACCTAAGACGCTTTCGGACCACAATTAACGGACAACATAATTCGATTACGGCGAACACGATGGTAATGGTTTGGGTCACACACGGTTTACCAACCCTCAAAATTTCATTTTGGTCAATTTACATCAAAAGCGATCAGTTCCTAATTGCATTCACCATCCTCGACATTATAGTTGCCTATAAAGCTGGGCATGCCCATTTGCAGAATTTGGCCCAGGCCGCCTTGCACCTTTAAATTGGTATTCAACCATTATTGACTGTGCCCGACAAGACGGCAACCACCAAATCGGCCATAGCCATATTAAAAATTTTGCCCGTGCTATATCTAAAACGAACAAGCTGTCGCACAATAATCAGCTTAAAAGAGATAATCCCTATCATATTTTTTTCATTTTCCTGTAACCTTTAAACTCATCCATTACAGAAGAAAACAGTCGAATGATGTAATGTTACACATTTTTTTCTATGTATTTCCCGAGTTTTTCTCTATACTGCCTTCTGCCTACCTATACAAGCTTTAGGACCGCCACTCGTTGCTTGTCAATGGTAGAAATGAGTGAGTCTATGATGAGTGAGTCCCGATGAGTCGAAATAAGTGAGGTCAAATGGGTCGTTAGTTGAAATGAGTGACTCCAGATGAGTCTGAGTTCAGATGAGTCGTGTGTCGAAGTGAGTGAGCGCAGATCAGTCGTAAGTCAAAGATAAGTGAGTCGAGATGAGTGAGTGCAGAGGAGTTGTGAGTTGAAATAAGTGAATCCATTATGAGTCTGAGTTCAGATGAGTCATGAGTCGAAGTGAGTGAGTGCAGATGAGTCGCGAGTCAAAAAGTGAGTGAGTGTGCCCAGATTAGTTATGAGTCTGAGTGAGCCAGAGTGAATCGTCATCATGCGTGAGTTTGAGTTTATGAGTCTGAGTGAGCCCGAGTGAGTGAGTCCAGGCCTTGTGAATCTGAGTGAGACTGAGCCCGCAGATGGACCAAATGTTTCTGCATGAGCCTGAGTGAGCACACGTAATGTTTCCGAACTATGGAGCATGGAGGAAGGAAAGAACTTAGGATAGGCCTTGACGTCACTCTTTTGAAGCCGGCGCGGCCGCGCCGCGACCGGACGTTGCAACGTTTCTCCTGCTTCTTTACCCTCCGCCTTTTCTTTCTCCGCGAGGCTCACGAACCTCGGGCCCTTAGCAACACTGTTGCTAGTAGCCCGATTCTTCATAGCAACAGCGATGCCGTTGCTAATGGCCCGACTTGGCTAACCCTAAGTTTTGATGTTACTTTCGCCACACTTTCTCCAATGTTTGAGGAATGGCAAGGGCCTCTCCATAGTTTTTCCTTCCTCCATGTCTAGCTGCCATCTCAAGTTCTACTACGCCAAACAGTACTAGCTGGATCCAGCTGTGCTCCCATCCCTTATCAACTTATTTAACACCTGAAGCCGTGTTTCTTTCCTGCGACGGTAGATGGCAATAGAGGTCTTGCTGGGGTCTGTTAGCGGGAAAGCAACGTATTTACAAACCATATCACGTAGACGCACACAAGGAGACGACACCCTGAAATACGATCACAGGTTTTTGGAAGCTCAAATCTACGATGCCAAAGATCAGTCACGTTGAAACCACCCAAAATGTTTTTTTTTAATTATTTCCAATACCTCCAAGGCCCCTTGGAATACGCGGTTTTACATGAGGGTATTCTCGACTCTAACCTGTCGGAATCTTTGCCTGCTTTAGCGAATAAATCATATTCTTCACTGCCTTGAAAAACTGAGCTTAAAAACTGACTCGAATAATATAAAATGCGCCTGTCACTCGCCCATAATCGACCTACACTGGTCCCATAATTGCTAAGCTTAAATCATATTCAACTCGGCTTAAATAAAACTTTTATTTAAAACAATGTTCCCGGGTTCATCAAGCTTCGCACCTGCCGTTGGCGGGTGCATGGTGCCAGTAGAAGGCAGCAACTGATAGAAAATAGCAATTATGAAAGGCACATGGATCGAGTTACACTTTAACACAAAACCATTGATTGAAAGACATTATCAATCCACTTGAACAAGAAAGCATACAGGTTGCGTGCAACCGCTCTTCTTGGAGACCCTGCCGTGGATACAGGGGAAAAGCTGAGAGCCGTACCCCTTTGGGACCCAAACAGGGCGTCCACAGCAAACGTGTTCTAAAAGGCTACACAACTGTGCCCTGGTCATCGAAACAACTGATGCACAATCCCCAAGCGACGCCTCAGGCCACCCATTCAATGCATATAAGGGGAACACCGAGCACCTATTCCTATCTTGTCCGAATTCTCGGCGACCTTGTGCACCAATTCATGGGGACCTCGCAGTGGCTCCTCCACCAGCTGCAGTGAACAGGTGCCGATCATATCGCTCCCGAAAGCACAGGTGACACCGATGCGTCAAGGTTGGCTTATTAAACATACACGGCGCTCGCCGCACGCAGAAATCGCAGCAGCTCTATCGCGCACTCGATGCAGAACAATTCAGGGTACATCCAGTTGCGGCAACGCACCTCCGGGATCTGGAAGAGCCCCCTGTCTGACCGGAATGGTGCTTGGTGGGCAACAATAGACGGGAAGGTTGTAAGGGTGTTGGAGTGCTATGGCACTGGGACTTACATTAGCCTAGCCGGTTTTTGCGACCATCTGTGGGCATTGGTGATATGTTCGGGGGGCCCATGGTAGTTTGTGCTGTCTACTTTTCTATCCACAGCCCGCGAGAGGCTGCAAATGCCGTCCTTATTGGATGGGAGCCAGGATGTGATAAGGTGGATCAAGAATAGAGAACTCACATGATGGGTGACATCAACGGACACATTGAGGATCTCGATAGGTACCTCGACGCGAATGGGTCACTGATTCTAAAGTTTGCAGAAGACCTGTACCTTGTGATCGCTAACCTGGAGCCCCGTTGCAGTGGTCAGGACACTTGGTCTACCCGTGGTAGTGCAACCTAAATAAACTACGCCTTGCTGTCCCCTTGGACTGTTGACATCCTGCGGAAGGTGGACATCGACGAGAACGGGCTTTACAGTCTTAGGAGTAACTGTACAACAATGTTGCCCATGTATTTCAGCCACGGCGGTAGTGGAGGCACTCCCCCCCCCCCCCCCAGAAAGAAAGCCGGCGCCTACCTGCCGAGTAAAGCCATTGAGCACAGCCATCCTTGGCGCGCGGCCACAGCACTGTGCTTCGCCATGCGCAACCACATCGTCCAGAAGCGGACTCCAACGAATCCATAGTAGGATAATGAGGTTGAGATGGCTTGGCGGGCGCGACGAGATGCCAACCGTCAACACCGTCGGGCTCTCAAAAAAGCGGACGTTGAGGTCTACACGGTGGCATGGCACCAATACCTCACCCTTAAACACGAGGTGCAGAGGCTAGTACAGACCAAAAGGGCCGCGCACAACCTCCGTTTCATGCAGTTCATACGTGCTGAAGGGCAGACGGCCACGCAGAAATTCTGGAGATATGTTGGCTCGCTGGAGAGACGCCAACCACCACCCGTCCAGCTCACGGATAGTCAAATAGGGCAGCCGGTCATCGAGGGCAAGGCATGCCTCACCCAGTTCTATCCGTAGAGATATGCCTCTGGAGACACGAATGCCGGTAATGCCTCCACAGGTCTGCCATCTCCGAATATCCCCATGAAGAACACCCCTAGCGAGACAAGGCCACACTGGGCCTTCTCCGTGCGCGTACTATCAATCGCGACATTGCTCTCACCAGTAACTGAACACCTACAGGACCGGACGACGTGTCATCTCGCCTAGTCAATTCCCTCGGCGTGGACTCGATGGATCAGCTTGCCGTGTTATCGACCGGCATCATCCACTGGCCCCTTTCAAGAAGCACGGCGCCGCGTTCGATTTGCGCTTATTCTAAAAAGGGGAGGTGCAGCAGATAACCTGCAACACAACCGTCCAATCACTGTCACGAGCGTGCTCTACCGCTTGTTCGCACTGGTAGTGAAGGAGAGACTAAGTGGAAGCGCTAAAATAACCGGTCTTCTAACAGAACTCAAGGGTGGGTTTCGCCCCGGGCGCCGGCTCGACGACGTTTATTCATCCTGACGCTGTGGAGGAAATCGCAAGGAGAGAGGGGCGGTTCCTGTTATGTTACTTCTTGTGCGTTGAGAAGGCGTATGGTAATGCGCCACATACAGCCCTCTTTAAGTGCCTTGACGCCTTGGGTATGCCCGCCATGTTGCGTAATGCTCTCCGGAGATTTTATGCTGGCAACACGGTAACCGCACAGTTCAGATCCGAGGAATATGACTTCATCAGTGTCACCGAAGGCATTCGACAGGATTGTCCACTCTCGCCACTTTTGTACACACTCTACGTGGAGGTTTTCGAGCGGGCGCTCACCAGGTCAGGCATTGGCTTCAGCCTGACGTTCACCACCGAGGGCATAGATGAAAGCGGCCGCCTGCCAGGTCTAGCGTTCGCAGAGAATTTTGTACTGGTGGTGGAGTCTCGGAGGAAACTACAGGCCTTGCTGGACATCTGCTACGATGAGATCACCAGCTTTGGTGTTGAATGCAGCACCAAAAATTGTCCGTGGTGCAAAATCGTCCGTGGTGTCATGTAATAGATTTTTAGATTGTATCATGTTGTTTTGTATTAAGTTGTTTCATTTCGAACCGGTAAATATGTATTTTGTTTTCTTCCTGAGTCGTCAGTGGACATACTTGTATCCATTTTGGGATCCACAGCTAGCCTCTGGTTAAAGATTCTTGAGTGTCTGATGTAATCCCTTGTCTACTTTGAAATAAAGAAAGAATTGAAGAATTCAATTGAATTGAAAGTTAGGGTGACGCGGACCTTACACTTGGTGGAGTGTGTCTGGGCGTGTGTACAGAATACCAATAACTAGGTGTGCTAGTCTGCACACAGCAAGACATGTACAGCCTGCACGAACGCTAACTCCTACAGACCGCAGTCTGCGCCCAGTGCATCCTCCGGCGCAGTAGCCTGTGGGGTTGTAATCGTTACCGCTTGGTGTGGAAGTTGTGGATGTATACCGGACGACTGGAAGGTGGGAATGGTCGTTCTCGTCTATAAATCAGGTAACAAAGATGCTCTACTAATTTATTGTCTAATCTCATTAACCAGCATGCCATTCAAAATCATGGAACACATCAAACGTGTGTATGGCGACTGTCCTCAATCGACCTAATTTGCTCTCCACAAGTTGCGCCGACGACTGTTCCGGACTGCTAGCTCGGCGCACTGCGGGCTCACACCGGCGCTTCATGGTGAGTGTACACGCGTCTTGCGATGTATGCAATTATCAATTTCAGTTCACCATCATCATCCTTAGCCTGACTATCTCCACTGCAGGACAAAGGCCTCTGCCATATTCCTCCAATTAACCCTGTCCTGTGCTAGCAGCATCCACTTGACCCCTGCGAATTTGATTAATCTCATCCGCCCACCTAATTTTCTGCCGCCCCCCGCAACGGTTTCCTTTTCTTGGAATCCAGTTTGTTGCCCTAAGCGACCATCAGCTATCCTTTCTTCGCGCTACATGTTCTGCCCAGCCCATTTCTCCTTCTCGATTTCCATTAGAATGTAAGTGAAGAGTTATTTCTCTTACCCACTATGCACGCTTCATATCTCTTAACGTTATTCGTACCATTGTTCTTTCTGTGGCCCTCTGCGTTGTCCTCATTTTAAGTAGAACCCTGTTTCTTAGCTTGCACGTTTCAGCCTAATAGGTACACTCTTAATCTGGTTCCACATACGTTCCGCTTATAAGTGAAACTTTTAAAAAAGTTCCACTTATTACGTTCAGCGTTTTTGAAAGTTCCACTTATAACTGGAACCTATGTGGAAAGAAATTAAGAGGGTAAGTAGTGGTACGATACATTTGTATACTTTCTTGTTGAGCGATACCGGTTACCTGGTAGTCATAATGGGAGTGCTTGCCAAATGCGCGTCATTCCAGTCTTATTCTCCTGGCTATTTCCCAAATTTCATGGTCCGATCTGCGGTTAGTACTTGTCCTAAATAGATATATTCGCCTGCTACTTCCAGTGCTTCGCTACCTAATGTAAACTTCTGTTCCTTCCCCGGGCGGTTGAGCACTACCTTAGTCTTCAGCATATTGATTTTTAATCCTACCTTTCTGCTTTTCCTGTCTATGCCATCAATCATTATTTACAGTTCATCCACTGAGTTACTTAGCAAGAGAATGTCATCAGCAAATAGCAGATTACTGAGGTATTTTCCATCTACTCTTATGCCTAACTGCTCCCATTCCAAGTCTATGAATACTTCTTCTAAGCTACTGTGTTCAAGGACGCGGGATCGAATCCCGGCCTCGGCGGCCGCATTTCGATGGAGGCGAAAAGCAAAGCCCCCGTGTGCTGTGCGATGTCCGTGCACGTTAAAAGCTCCAGGTGGTCGAAATTTCCGGAGTCCTCCTCTACTGCGTCTCTCCATAGGCTGAGTCGCTTTGGGACGTTAAACCCCGCAAACCAAACCAAACCAAACCAAACCACGTGTTCTAAGCAAGCTGTAAATAGTCCTGAGGATATTGTGTCTCCTTGCTTAACACCCTCGTTTATCGGAATTTCGTTACTTTCTTTATGCAGAACTATCGTTACTGTGAACCCTCCATATATATCTTAAAGCACTTTCACGTACGGCTCGTCCAGACCCTGATTTCGCAATTTCTGTATGACCGCCGAGGTTTCTACTGAGTCAAATGCTTTTCATAATCAATGAATGCTATGTATAACGGCTGGTTATATTCCGAACATTTTTCTATCACTTGGTTGATGGTATGAATATGATCGGTAGTACAGTATCCTTTCCGAAAACTTGCTTGATCATATGCTTGGTTTCAGTCTAAAGTTGCCCTCATTCTATTAGCGATTACTTTGGTAAATACCTTATAGATAACAGGCAGTAAGCTAATTGGTCCGTAAGTTTTCAAGTCCTTAGCGTCTTCTTTCTTATGATTGGGATAATTTTTGCTTTTTTCCATGGTTCCGGTATCTTCGATGACACCAAACATCGCGCATACAGGGTGGCCAGGTTTTCCAGCATGATGTCCCCCCCCCCCCCCGCCTTCAACAAATCTATAGTTACCTGATCACCTCCAGCTGCTTTCCCCCTTTTCATAGTTTATAATTCTTTCTCAACTTCGTCCTTCGGCGCTGACTGAACGTCTGACTGCGCTTCCCTACCGGCAATCTCATTATTGTCGTGACTTTATTGATTGCTGTAGAGATCAGTATAGAACTCCTCGGCCACTTTGACTATCCTTTACATATTCGTGATGACATTGCCCGCCTTGTCCCTTAGCGCATACATCTGATTTTTGCCTATGCCCAATTTATTCTTCGTCGCTTTAAGGCTTCCTCCGTTCTTTACAGCATGCTCAATTGTCTATATGTTATACTTCATTATATCGGCCATTTTGCGCTTATTGATTAGACGCGATTTCTCTGCCAGTTCTATCTGGTCTGTTGGATTGGAAACTTTTATACTTTGGCGTTTCTTAATGAAATCCTTCGTCTCCTTAGACAGCTTACGGGTATCGTCTCTAACTATCCTACCGCCTACTTCTACAGCGCACTCAGTAATGATATCTCTGAAATTATTGTTCATTGCTTCTAGGCTTCATCTTAAAGCAGCGCGAAAACACAGGACTAAAAGGAACAGGAGACAACACAAGCGCTTGTGTTGTCTCCTGTTCCTTTTAGTCCTGTGTTTTCGCGCTGCTTTAAGATGAATCCTATCCAACTCGCCCAGTTTTCTATACTTGTGAACTCTTCTAGGCTAAAGTCTTCATGCTCGGTTAGAGCTAAATATCTATTCAATAGCGAGTTCCTGAACTCTTCTGCCCTCCCCCTCACCGCTAATTCGTTGATGGGTTTGTTTCTTACTAATCTGTTGCGTTCCCTTTTCAGATTTAGACTAATTCGAGACCATACCATCCTGTGGTCACTGCATCTCACCTTCCCGATTACCTCTGCGTCCTGCACAACGGCGGGGTTAGAACACATTATGAAGTCAATTTATTATTTATTCTCCCCGTAAGGGCTTTTCTATCTCCACTTCCGGTTCTTCCGTTTGCTGAAGAAGGTGTTCATGATTCTTAAGTTACTACGCTCTGCAAACTCAACTAGTAACCCCCCCCCCCCCTGCTATTCCTAGAACCAATGCCATAGTTGCCTACTGCCTTCATGGCTTCTTTTTCCCTACCTTGGCATTGAAGTCGCCCATTAGTACAGTATACTGCGTCCTTCCTTTCCGCATTGCCAATTCTACATCTTCATAGAAGTTTTCGACTGCCTGGTCATCATAACTACATGTAGGTGCATAGGCCTGTACAACCTTCAGTTTATACCGCTTATTAAGCCTAATTACGATGCCTGCAACCCTCTCATTATTGCTACAGAATTCATCTATATTACGAGCTATATATATATATATATATATATATATATATATATATATATATATATATATATATATATATATATATATATATATATACTTATTCACAATTTTAGTTCACTTTTTGCCAAAACCACTATTGATGAATATTTTCATTCGCTAAAATTAGTGAATTTTCAGTCAAAAATCTCCAAATGCGCACACACGTTTCGGCGCTCACAGCGGCGCACGTGGTGCTTCGATCAGTGCGATTCAAGCTACATATAGTCGCGCGCATTTACGACCGCTCATTCATAGTCAAAGCCTCTCCCGTTGTTTAATTTTTCACAGCCGCTCGCGTAGCGCAGGAATTTAGGCAAAACTGTAGCGAAGCAGGCGGCCGACATCGGCATTGCAACGAGCGACCCGTTGTCGGAGAGCGAGTTGGCGACACTTGTTCACGGGCAACAACGGTATGTTTCCGAATATTTCGTGTTGGCACGATGTGACAGGATCGTCAAAACTACGCACACATCATGTTTACGGATGCAGTTGACCGTTTCCGCAGTGTAACCCCGCCAGGAGAGCATATGACAGAGGCACTGTAAACAGAGCAGACGATACGCCTACTTGTTGACGTCACGAGCTTTTAGGCCCACGTGACATTTCAATGTTGTGTCTTCTGTTTTTTGGAGTCAAGTAAAAAACTGGCAACTCCGAACCGAAACAAAAACTGCTGAGTACTAATAATACGATAATAAATTATGTAATGAGATTTGGGCTTCTAACACCGGGTTCTATGCTTACAGAATTGCTACGCACTCAACACAAAAGTACAGCATAAATATTTGGCGCCCCTACACCTCTCAAAAGCAGTGCCACACTGTGCAGTCCATACGAAAGGGCTGCGCGCTTTAGGAGTTCATGCAATGAGCAGCAATAGTTGCAAAATATTTTATAAAACGCCGGAAAAAGGATGCCAGGCCAAGGAAACCACAAATCTGCAGTCCGTTTAGGACGAGCAATGTCGAGGACCGTAATGATTTTTTGAAGGTCTGGACGAATGCTATCATGGCTAACTTGATGTCCGAATATGTTAATTTTCTTCTGTGCAAAGTGGCACTTCATAGTGTTGATTTGAAGCCCCACTGAAGCTAGACTTGTCAGATATTCATTCAGGCGCGTAAGATGGTCGATAAAAGTTGACGAAGAGATAACAATGTCGTCCAAGTTACATAAACAGGTTCTCCATTTTAGGTCACGAAGTACAGTATCAATGATTCTTTGAAATATCGGTGGCGCGTTACAAAGGTCGCATGGCATAACATTAAATTCGTAAATACATCGGGAGTTTCGAAAGCGGTGTTTCCTTTGCCGGCCTCGTATTCCGGCATAGGTATTCCGGCCTTTGCCGGCATAGGCATTCGCCAATACCCAGAGCGAAGGCCCAATGTAGAGAAATACTTGGCGCTGTAGAGAGAGTCAAGGGCATCATCGATTCGCGATATCAGATAGACTTCATCGCGGATAATTTTGTTTAGTGTGTGGCATCAACACAAAACGTACCGAGCCGTTCTTTTTTTAAATAACACTACTGGGGAAGACGATAGGCTTGTCGCGGTACGAATAATATAGCGACGGAGCATCTCATTTACATTTACTTCGATTACTTTTCGTTCAGAGAGAGAAACCGGATAAGGCCGTCGGCGTACGATAGTTACCTTCAGCAAAGATGTGGTGGTGTGCAACACTTGTCCGCCCCAGTGGTGGGGAAGTGGTATCAAAAATGGTTTGATGGCGTTGAAATAATATCAGCAGTTCTTGGCGTTGGTTCGGCGTGAGGTTCGAAATAATAGTCTTCGACAGAAGAGGAAGAGAGGCGTCTGACAAAACGCAAGGGGGAGTGAGCAGCATCAGAGACAAAGGTTAAACATCCACTATCCATGTAGAGAAGTTCTTTTTGGCAGAACGAGGGATTCACGTGAAGTGTTAGTGGTTGTTGTTATCGCTTGAGCCGTTGCGGAATCGGACAAGACTTGATGGGAAGGCGATGCCACGAGCAAGATGGCGATAAGATAGTGCAATGAGTACTTCCCCGTCAGTGATGTGGTCAGAAACCACAGTATTTTTCGCACTGGCGAGGCAGTACAGTATCAGCTGCGGTAATGTGGCCTGATTACGACAAATGGTTTAGGTGAGGAGAAATGCCCAATATTGTTTGAAGTGTTCCGCGCACTTACCTTGGTATTAGCTCAGTTTAGTAGCAAATGAAATGCGGTAGCTTGAAAATTACGAAGCTAAGCAACAAATGTTTAAGGGGGAGATTTGTCGCTTTTTTTTGTGAGAACTTTTTGCACCCCCCCTTAATTGTATATTGAGGCACATGCTGGAGGTTTTGTTTGTAGTGGAGCTATTTCGCAGAGTCTTCATCCGGTGAGTGTGATATGTTTGTGTGATAACTCAGTTTGAAGACAAGCCGCAACAATTTATTTCAGAATGTAGACATTTGAAACTACTGCTACCTGACTTATATGTAAAAACTTGACGCCCCGGATTGCTGTTTCTTTTAAACTAACGCGATGCTTGCGCCTAAATTTTGGGTGTGCCCTTCCAAACGTTATCGGTTTGTTTAAGTACCTTTACAGCCATGTACATATGCTGAAGGTCGATATCGTCTATAGATTTCTGACTACCCAGTTTTTACTGAATTACTACAGCAACATTACGAACGCAAAATCCAAAATCGCATTAGGGGTGATGTTTCCAGAACCAACGTGCAGGTACGTACCTGCTTAGGGAGTGTCAACGAAATGAAGTAATAAAACGAGTTACGGAAATGATGACCCGAGCCGGAGTTAAAATGGTCGTTTGAATTTACATACTATACTAGTACGTTACGAGTCAAACCGGGGCTCCAAAAGACGAGGCCTGTTTCTGCCACAGGATCGAGGCTGCCGGGTGTATACAGATCCAGAGGTTGTCAAATATGTGTTTATAAATTGTTGGACGCTCAGCTCCTCTGGGGCGCTTTGAGGTATACCCGGGCAATAAGACTGTTGACGACATGTATATTTTGTTCCTGGCCTCCCTGCGATATGGTGGAGTCGAATAGCGGCAACAAGTTGTGAAACTGACGTCTGCACTATCCGTGTGTATTTTGCTGAAAATGTACAAACGTTGCGTACTATATATGAGAACCATGGTTGCTGTTGTAAATTAACTGAATTGATTTGTGCCTTTATCAGCATGAAAACTAACAAGCGTAGTAGCCATAAAATAATCATTTCTAAATTTTGTCTAGGTTCGTGTGTCCGACGTCTTTCCTTGATATCGGAATAAAAAAAATGTTTGATATCCGCTAGTGGGTTTCAATGCCGCCAAATTGCGAACAGATGAGTTTCGCTGGTCTGTCTATTACACCGCCAAATCATAACCGGAGCTCAATATCTTGCGTTTTTGACTGCAGGCTTGTGACGTTGTGCTTGAATTTGCCAGTTCCTCAATTTCTAATCGTGTGCGATCCATCTAGGCACAATATTATTGCATTTCCCTCCTATGATGTGTCAAGCCGCCCCACTAACCAATTTCATCAATATTGTTCAGAAATCTGCTTGGTATTGAAAACCCAGCCTCTAACCAAAATCGAATAAAACAAGGTGTTAGCGCATATAGTTGGCAGATGGCTTAACTATCATAAACTGTCTGCAACCTTCACGACAAAAATTTTTCGCACACCGTGAGGTAGCACTGTATCCCTTTCCTGCCCTTGCACAAACAGCCGGATAAATGGCATTCTACATTCATGCGATTATTTCTTTGCGTTAGCCTGTGAATTAAGCTCCATCATCAACGAATGAAAGTATTTACTTCGTCATGTTCAAAAAGAAGCCATACATTTGTGGGAGCTGGGTTTTTATTAGTAAGACCTCCAGTACAATAAAAGAAATAGGTGAATGGGAATTTGCACCCCCTAAACTGTGATATGGAAAGCTTTAAAGAAATTCCTATCGATTGTCAGACAGAGGTAGACGTAACACTTTGTACTGCGCTTGCGACTTAGTGACAATAATCCTAGCAGTCTTCAACACCTAGTATTCCTGGTAGGGTCAACCATTGGGAAATGGTATAAACCATCTGTACGCCAGTCAACACCAGGCATTCTTGCTATCCTGATGGCTTTGTCAGCGTGCGCGCGATCAAGGCAATCTCCATCATCACTATCGGACCTGCACCGTTTTGGTGATGCACAAAGTGCTTCACCGATTGCGAGGCAAAAATCCACCATCTCCATTACTTCACCTCGTTGGGCGTTGTTACTACTACTGTCCTGTCAGTACTCCTTCCAGGCGTTCACAAGGGCCAAGTCCACCCTGTCGTGACTGATTTTCAGAGTCCATATCTTTGTCTTGATTGAAATGCGGTAATATTCCACAAGCTGGTCACAGATATCAACCTCTCCCACGAATGAATCGTGCATGCGGACAGCTGCCGGTGAAGGAACGTCGATATATTCCTTCGTTTTCTTGGAC
Source organism: Amblyomma maculatum (assembly GCF_055883805.1). Taxonomy (NCBI): domain Eukaryota; kingdom Metazoa; phylum Arthropoda; class Arachnida; order Ixodida; family Ixodidae; genus Amblyomma; species Amblyomma maculatum. The sequence continues at coordinate 126,210,343 of NC_139347.1, read as the reverse complement.
CAGCAATTCACGGTTTGTACCAGGCTTGTACCTGTACATGTAGAAGAAATATTAAAAGAGTTACTATCTTTCCATTTTACAACAACCTTTCCATCTGCTTTTGTAAATTATTGAAAGTCACCTTGCTTCATCGCCGTGTCACTTTTAAAATGAACATTTTCTGACATGGTTTAAGATGATAGTACCAGTTCTGTCAATGCCCTCGTCGAATTGTGCATCGAAAAGTGCAATGGTGGTAAAATATCTACCGAAGTACACAGATGACTCTTTCGGCAGTGTTTGCACAATCCTGAGGACAACATCTCGACCAGGTTCAAGAGCAGTGCCTGCAAGTGAAATTGTTTTCCCTTGGTAGACTTCACAGTTCATCACCAGACCAACAGAAGTAGTTAAAACTAAGTTTTTTTTTAAGCCAAGTGGCTTTGGCTTTCCCTTTAAATACTGTTGAAGAGAGCACCTACCGGTGAACGGAATGATTTGTTCATCAATGGAGCAACTTGCAGGTGGCTGTTGTTATTGTCAACGATTACGTACACCATCAATGATTGCAATACACTTTCCAAAGTCGGTTCTCTGCCAGGTTCTCCGGAGGTGTTTCGGCATCCACAAAATGTAGGCATGATCATGTGGTTATACATTGCTCACGCGGCATCACATTGGTCACTGGTTCGACCTGGTATAGGCTGCTCCAATACCTGTTGATGTTTGGAAGGCGGATGCATCCCATCTTAACATGCATACTAAACAGTTGGCGGATTTTCTGCGGGTCGCTTGCCGGTGGGTGGCAAGCAGTACTTATCAGTTTTCTCAGACGCGTTTTCAAAGAAAGTCTGATGTCATATTTTTGACAAAGAAGTTGCTTTTATATGAACAATTAGTTTGATCTTAATTCTAAACTGAGGTCTTCCACACGCGACAGATACTAACTGCTGTCCTATCTTTCGGAAGATAGCCTGCCTGCCTTAAAAATCATAAATTTTATTGCACAGGAAACGCGGGAAGCAACATTTAATGTTTTGTGGGTCATACCGAGTCAATATAATTCAAATTAACAGCAATGGAATCCAGCTTATAATGCCGTCCTGCTATGCGCGTTTGCAAACCGCTCATCACAAATATTTATACATTTACGGTGAAAATTTACACCACCGGCTACGACTCCGAATACCGGCTACGAATATTTTCTGCTCCTAGCCGGCGATCGAAACTGCGTAGCGCTTTTTCGGCCTTTAAGTCAATTACCACGTTCACTGCGAGATGTGTTTAAACAATTAACAATTGCACGTGAAGAGTGGAAGCATTCAGACAGGAGTACTGATTACTACAAAGTGTGCTCTTATTCTGCGTGGAAAAGTCTCAGAAACCGCAGAGCGCTGAGCCATATCAATAATAAATGTTGCAGTGGTACCATATCGTGGGATTCATTGAAAACGGGCCGTGTTCACGGATTCGTTCACGCCACAATAATATATTCTAGTTCACTATAGTCTCAGTGCCTACGGCCGCTTGCTCCGGCTGGGTTTCGCTATTTTCAAAATGCAGCGATGGTCCCCTAAAAGCTTAGTTTCGAACTAGCCAGATTGTTTAATTTAGGGAAATTCCCGCAAATGTGATAGTTGGGCTGGAATGTGTGTGGGGTGTGTGAAGTAGCCAGAATACCTTTTTCTGTACCCACACCTTTGACTGAGCAGGGAAGTAAAGGGATATCAGCCACTGCATATGTTCAGACGCCCCTCGAGGCATATCATGTATTTGCAATATATAGGCATACATCTGCAGTATGGTCTCATAAACACAGTCGTAGTTTTTAATGGGAGCCTTAACCACTTAATGCCAGCTCACTTTAAAATGTAAATTTTGTTTTGTGCCTGGAGCTTATACCATTCCCATAAATATTTAGCACCAGTACCTTACAGTATTTTTCAGCTGCCTCTGAATTGAATGCAAAGTGTACGAAAAGCGGATTTCCGAATCACCTCTTCGACTTATGTTAAAGTCCTGCTGGAACCAGTACATTTTCGCCTCTGTTATATTTTCTCGGTTAATAATCTTAATGTAGACGCATGGGAAAGCCGTGGAAACGGCGAAAAATGATTTCAAAATGCTGCAGATAAAAGCATTCTTGCAAGAATGCGCGACAGTAACCCAGACTGGAAACAAGGCTTCGCGCTGCACAAAACAGACTTGCTTTGATCGAGTTCGCTTGTCTCCCCGGCTGCCTGAACGAACACTTCTGCAGAGTGCTAACATTTTGCTGTATTAAATTTTTGAGCAGAAAACTCTTGATTTCGGGTGGTATATAATTCATTGATGAATGCTGCGCTTTGCAACAATTAAAATGTTTTGCCAGCGGCTTGCGTTCGGTAGTTTGTAGTGGTGACATATTTTCCAGTCGATCGTTTTTGACTGGATGCACTAGAAACAAGTCTGAACAATGGTGTGTCTGGTTGGGAATGCAAATTTAAGTGCGAAATTTGTTTCAACTCAGTCCTTGTAGTAAAACACGATGTTTCGAAACCAATCGGGTTTTTTCATCAATCAGCGGCTACGGGTTACAGTTTAGCTTGCAAGCCAAGCTGCAACGCATCCTTGCTCCCTTCCTGACGAACTTTCAAAACATCGTGTTTTCTCAGAAGTATGTAGCTTGCATACATGTCTTACTTAATTCTGTGCTTCATGCCTGACACCGCACACAAACGCGTACGAGATGGGTGCTGGTCCTCCATAGATTAATTCCCGACTTTGACCCTAGGGACGTTTGTCAAATGGGGTAGAGATTCCTGGGCACTTGGAAGTGTGTTGCTAACACCGTTGTCGTGCTGGCCACATCGGCAGATGCCGCTGTTGAAACGCGTGTCTCTATCACGCTTTCATCTCCTATCCTTTGCCACTGATTTTCCTGCACGTGGCAGCGGTGGTGACTAAGAGGGAGCCAGTTAACATGCCTGTGTATTTTTATTTTTCATCCTTCCGTCGGCTGCAATAAGAAGCTCGCACGTGCGTCACGCAAGACGTGTTCAAGCAGGTTCTATAACGCCTCCTGTAAACGTGTCATCTTTGTAAGAAAAGGTGTAATGGTCGGAATTGGTTTTGTGTGCTTTGCAGTTCAAGCACTGCTGCCTCTGTCTATTCAAAAAGGCATATATAAATTCGATGAGATACGCGCTTCTCACCAATACTGTCGCTTGTTTACCTAATATATATAGCGCCTATACCTATACAAATTTAATCTAAAAGAAAACGCGACTGCTCCATAATCCGCAATGGGTCCTGCTTAAAACCGCCTCGGATGGTCAGCAATAAGCGTGTTTAGAAGAACACCCTCAGCAGGTTTGCTGTAGAACAAGGACATTAGTATCGTTTGAGAATGTCCTGAGATGCTGCGTGTTTAGGGTATTCTGATGCTATGTATCAGCGGTCAAGGTGAATTTGATCACGATCACATAGGCAACAAAGCATAAACATTTCCAGCTCCCATTCACCTCTTACCGAAAAACAAATTCTCACCCTTAAACGTCTAGCACAAATTTTGCCCCAGCCTGCGTGTGCTAAGAGAGGAGAGATATCTTTTACCTGGAGCCAATACATAAGACTGGCACAATTCATTAGTGAGTGAGTTTTAAGGAGACAAGACTACTACGGCGCAGAGCAATTCACTTTAGGAATGGACACGAAGAAACGTTCGCCGGGAATAACCTCAGAGAACAAATCAAGCTGTTCAAACCACAAGTGAACAGCGGTAGTAAGCACGTATGGTGATGATAACAAAAAAAAAAAAGTTATGTGGTGCTACAGCAACTCATAACCTGTTAGATTTTCACCTCTAGTTCACTAGGCTCATGCACTTCTTTAGTGCAATCACATTATTAAGGTAATTTGGATGAACTCATCTGTAATTTGCCCCTGATTTTTTTTTTTTCGATGCCGGCACTCCCTCTGTAATGTGAAAGCCCTGAGGGTTAAATAAATGCAATGAAGTTTGGTGATCGGTGCCGTTTAGCGAAAAATTAGGCTTAAAAAAGGCCAAAAAGCAGCCCTCAGAAGATTGCTTCGAGTAAACTTTACGCAAGAAGAAACAAGGAAAAAACTAAAACAGCCTTCCGTATCTAGCACCCGCAAACGTTTTTCCTTTTTTTTTTTTCGTCTACAGAAGACAAACGCGGAGATACGCTGCGGGGTTTTGCAGAATCTCGCTGGAACAATGGGTAATAGGGAATGCCCTATTCCCTCCTCTTTTGAGACGTTTGGTTCTTTATGAATGCCGTGTGGGCTCCTGTATGTACACGGCCTAGAAGCATTCACCGCTGCCTGGGTACTTCCGGCAGATGTAAACTGCTAGAAATATGTTTCTCCACATGAGGTGCTGCCTTTTGAAATGTCACCTCAACAAAATGTTTTTAGAGTTCTTTTGCTGTTTCTTTTACTAGCGTACATATCACCATCATCACCACGTGAAAATTATATTACCCTGTTTTGTATTATGTTTTGATGTGGTTTGGGATCAGTCTATCTGGGAGGAAAGGAAACTAAGTTCAAAATGCGACTAGAAGGGAAAGGTTCATGTGTTTGTGTTTTGTAAGGAAGACCAAGGTGTACAAACGTCACGTAAGACGGAAGTAAAATCAGCAATCACCAAGGTTACAAAGATAGGCGCTGGGGGAATGCCTTTTGACCTATGATCGCTAGAGTATTTTCGAACCGAGCATCAAACGTCTAGCCAACGTGCGCGATACGCTGGAATTTTCCTACGTATCTCAACGAGGAGGTACAGCATCGGGAGAAATTAGGGGAATGAACAAGGACGGAGCCCTGAACGGCAGCCAAGAGTAGTATGCGACAAGTAGAGGTAAGAGGAAGAAGAGAGCGGCATAAAGAAAAACACAACACACAACGTCGCAAAATAAAAAAAAAAACAATAAAAAACATAGCAACATTCTATGAAAAAGACCAGGGCTTCGAGCCTGAGCTGACACTGAATGATAAACCTAAACTGAATTTGTGCTTAGAACCGCAAATTATTGAAAACATCAATTTATCATCATCTTTAAACCGAGGCTAAGCGACAGTTCCGAATCTGATCAGTTCGAAATAGGTTTTTGCGCTACATTGGTGCTCTACGACGTATTTTATTATTGAGTATAAAGCAGTTAGTAAAAGGCCTTAGAGTTTCGTGTAATACACCCTAAATGGGGCTTATGTAGGATACAGTCGTAAATATAATAAATAATATATACTAAGATGACAGCTTGGCAGTGTTAAAATGGCATCCTGGCTTTTACTATATTCTTACAGAATGCGCACTGGTTAATTTTAGGGCATGTTGCATCTGACTGAAGAAAAAACATCAGTTTGTAAAGCGCCCTGTTTGTCCTTAACGCAATAACTAAACCAAAGCTTTATTTCCACCTTAAGCAATACATATGGAAAGCAACGAAAAAAAAAAGCAAAAAAAACTAAGTAGGCGGCTTCACGAAACTGCAGTCCCATTTCTCAGTGGCTTTTAACAACAGCAATGAAAAGTTCTAGCAACAAACAAATCAGTATATTCGGCCAGTTAAAAAAGAAAGCTGCGAATTGAAAAAAAACAACAACAACAGAACATAAGGGGAAGTTAAATCATTTTCTCTGCCTGTGAAAATGAATCGAAGCACAGCAGTGGAGGAAATAAAGAAATCAAAATTAGTAGGCTGATAACGGTTCAGGAGTGGTGGTAACACATAACATAAGCGTTCAGTACTGGAGGTCAAAAGGCATTGCTAATAGCATTCATTTTGTTTTCTAAATGCGCCATGGTATCCAAGATATGTATATTATTTTGACTTTATATCTAAATCGAGTACTCAAACAGTAGTGGTATAGTTTGTGAGCCGCAATAACATAGGTATTATTGAAAAAAAATTTCATTTGTTGCATTATACTCATCACTTTACACATAGAGCAGATATCCTTTTACCATAAAGTAGAATTTTTGTAAGTTAGAGATTATAGTGGAACCCCAGACAAGGCAGTAAATAACATGGGAATAAAAAAGTGCATTGTAATGTAATATTTTAATTTTTGGAGAAAGCGTGTATCTCAGACGACCAATAGTTTTTTAGTAATAACTTCACAAGAGAATTCCAGTACACGTGGGCAGTAAATATCACACCAAGACATTTAAAATCATCGACAATATAGAAAGAATGAGAGGTTAATATAATATCAGCATGAGAATGGACGGGCTTATTTTTGTGCCGAAAAAAAAAACTGCTTTTCTTTTATTTTCGTTGATCTTCATAGAGTTAGATGCAGACCTCTTTTTTAACCTGACTATAGTGTTATTTCAAATAAAAGCAAGTTCGTCAGTGCTAATCTAAGAAACCATATGCCGATATCATGTGCATATATAATATAATTGGCGTTCTGATTCATATTGATACATATATGCCCTGCCCGTTGCTAGATGTTGAAGAACAGGACGATAAACAGTAGTGACGCGAAAGGAAGACGAAGCTGAAGAAACCGTTGGGACTTGCCTGAACACTTGCTGTGTTCTGCTCTACTGTGCTGTGAACGCTTGCCCATCACCTGCTGTGGTTTCCTGTGCTAGCCTTCTGCCCCGTATCATCTTGGTGGAGGTGACCAAAGATCCCCGTGCGCACAGATTACCCCTTGCACTGCCAAAACCTGGATTTGCGCAGTGGCCGTCATCTACCTGGGCTTTCAACGACGTCAACAACTACCACTATGACCTCCGAGACAGCCCCTACCACCGCGGCAACTTCGGCTCAGCCAGTCGTGCTCACAAAAATCCGCCATCCTCCCATATTTAATAGCGCAGACAAGACAGACGTGGAAGATTGCCTGGATGAGTACGAGCGTTGCAGCAAGAACAATCACTGGGACGCGACCATTATGCCGTCCAACATCATTTTCTATTTGGCGGGAACCGCGCGCACGTGGTTCCAAAATCACGAACAAGAGCTGGTGACGTGGGCAATCTGTAAGCAAAATCTTCAGGACCTGTTCAAGAAGCCCATTGGTCGATCTGTCGCAGCAAAAACAGAACTTTCATCTCGCATCCAATCCTCCACGGAGTCCTACCTTGCGTATATTCAAGACGTGCTTGCGTTGTGTCGCAGGGTCAACTGCTCAATGACGGAAATTGACAAGGTAGGCCACAGCCTCAAGGGCATTGCGGATGATGCGTTCAACATCCTGTTCTGCATGGATTGCTCCACCGTCGACTCAGTGCTTCAAGTCTGTCGAAAATTCGAGCAGGCTAGACAACGACGCCTCGTACATCGCTTTGAGCGCCTTGCAAACACCGCAGCTACATCATCCTGCAATGATCTGGCCCCTTTGCAACAGCCTTCTCATCCCACGAACATGACTCGTATCGTCCGGAGAGAACTCGAGGCCTTAGCTCCTACACCACTCATGTCTCCGCTACCCGACACCGTGGCCATGATACAGGCCGTAGTTCCCCTAGAACTTGCAAACGTCGGCCTGTCCTCCAGCTCGTGTCGCCCAAGCCACCCTCCCACTCTGTTCCTGTAGTGGCTGCTGCTACTGCCAGCCCACCTTCCCCACGTCGCTACTTTAGTCGCAATCCTGCAGAGTGGCGCACCTCAGACGACAGGCCAATTTGCTTCATTTGCTGTCGCGCCGGTCACACATCGCGTTATTGCCGTAGCCGTACCTTCTTCGCTCCTCGCTCCTATTACAACGCCGACCGCCGATACTTCCAAGGACCTCGACGCTTCCCTGTCCAACCAGAGGAGCTCCGTCCCGTCTACGATGGACCAGGACATTATCTTTCTCAACAAGATGAGACTCGAAACGAGACCGCCCCCCCTGCCCGTCGCACCAGCCGATCTCCATCCCCACTGGCTCGTCAATCCCGTTCGCCGGTATCTCGCCGCAACTCCTCCCCCCCCCCCCCCATCACACGCCGGTACCTACTCGGGAAACTAGCGAGTGCAGCGCCCTGGAGTGACGCTGCATTCCCGACCCGGACTGTCAACTCGGAAGTGATCCCCGCACCTAGACGCAACCTCATTGACATTCTTGTGGACGGAGTCTCCGTTTCTGTCCTTATTGATACTGGAGCCCACATTTCTGTTCTCACTTCCTCGCTCCGTCGACGCCTCAACAAAGTCCTCACTTCTGCTTCCTCGTCTACCATTCGTGTTGCTGATGGCAACACAACTACTTTCATTGGTATGTGTACTGCGAGAGTTACATTTGCCGACCGCCACATCCCTGTGCTATTTACAGTCCTCACCAGTTGCCCTCATGAAGTTATATTAGGAATCGACTTTTTAACAGAACACTCCGCTCTCATTGACTGTTCTTCTGGACTGATTCATCTAGACCTGCCGCTCTGCCCTGACAACAAAGCTCCTGAAACTTCAACGCTCCGCTACATTTAGTCGCCTACCACCAGAAGCCGCAGTGTATGTGCTGATGTCGCCTTTTCCCACCGTTCCGGATGGCGACTACGTTGTTTGCCCCATAACTGATGTGACACTTGAGCGCAGCATCGCTCTACCTCACAATATAGTGCATGTAGCGAATAACAGCACTTGTATTCCAGTCTTTAACTTCAGCTCTTTTGTGCAAGTTCTTCCTGAGGGCATTTCTCTCGCCGAACTGACCCCATTGTCGGAGTTTATTGTGGCTGCTCTTTTACGTGACCTATTGCCGCAGTGCCGACACGACCTGCACCGTTCCCACCTCAGGAGGTCCGTATATCCGGCATGGTTGCATCTGACTTGAGCCCTGATCTTGCTAAAGCATTTACGACCCAACTGACATCGTACAGGGATATTTTTGATTTTGGTGACCGACCCTTGGGTCAAACGTCCCTCGTTACACATCGCTTCGATACCGGAGACGCCAGCCCAATTCACAGAAGACCTTACCGAGTCGCCATTTCTGAACGTCGCCTCAGACAAGATGAAGTCGACAAGATGTTGGCAAGGAACATTATAGAGCCTTCCAGCAGTCCCTGGGCATCACCTGTCGCGCTTGTTAAAAAAAAGGACAATACCTGGAGGTTCTTCGTTGATTACTGACATCTCAACAAAATTACAAAGAAGGACGTTTACCCGCTCCCCAGGATAGATGATGCCCTTGACTGCTTGCACGGTGCCAGCTATTTTTCTTCGATTGATCTCCGTTCTGGTTATTGGCAGATCGCTGTTGACGAACGGGATCGAGAGAAGACCGCTTTCGTCACGCCTGATGGCCTGTACCAATTCAAGGTGATGCCATTTGGTCTGTATAATGCGCCCGCAACGTTCGAGCGAATGATGGATTCTCTTTTGCGCAGTTTCAAATGGACGACGTGTTTATGTTATCTCGATGACGTTATTGTCTTTTCCTCGACCTTCGAGAGCCATCTCCATCGCCTTGAGGCCATTCTTGGAGTCTTCCGAAGAGCTCGCCTTCAGCTTAACTCGAAGAAGTGTAGCTTCGGCCGACGTGAACTGAAGGTGCTCGGTGACGTGGTCGACGCACGCGGCGTTCGACCCGACCCAGACAAAATACGTACTGTAAGTGCATTTCTTACACCCCGCTGTTCCAGTGACGTGAGTAGTTTTCTAGGCCTTTGCTCCTATTTTCGGCGGTTTGTCCCCAACATTGCGGAGACGGCTCGTCCACTCACCAATCTTCTGAAGAACGACGCCCCATTTTGCTGGGACCAAGAACAGTCTCAAGCATTTTCTGCGCTCATTGCGGCCCTCACCAACACACCCATCCTGGCACACTTCAATCCCTCAGCACCAACGGAGGTACGCACCGACGCCAGTGGTCACGGTATTGGTGCCATTCTTGCCCAACAGCAGATGGGTCGCACTCGCGTCATTGCTTATGCCAGTCGCCTCCTTTCTGCGGCTGATAGGAATTACTCGATCACAGAACGTGAGTGCTTAGCCCTCGTGTGGGCCATTACAAAGTTTCGCCCTTACTTGTTTGGCCGCCCGATCTCCGTCATCACCGACCACCACGCCTTATATTGGCTTTCTACGCTAAAGGACCCTACTGGTCGCCTGGGGCGTTGGGCCTTCCGCCTTTAGGAATGCACTTTTTCTGTCGTCCACAAGTCCGGCCGATTGCACGCTGGCGCCGACTGCCTCTCCAGCAACCCGGTAGATCCACCACCCACCAGCGAGTGTGCTGATGACACATGTGTATTGGCCATCTCTGACCTTTTAAACATTCGCCATGAACAGCGCATAGATCCCAAGCTTTGCAGTATTATCAATCGCCTCAGCACTAATCACCTTGATGCAACCCTTGCTTTGTTCATGCTCCACAACGGCACCTTATACCGGCGGAATATGCGACCAGATGGCGCCGAGCTTCTGCTCGTAGTCCGCGAACACCTGCGCGCCACCGTTCTACAGCAACTGCACGACGTGCCCACTGCGGGTCATCTTGGTCTATCTCGCACGTACGACAGCGTCCGCCGCCGTTTCTTTTGGCCGGGCCTCTATCGCTCTGTTCGTCGTTACGTGGCTTCTTGTGACCGGTGTCAGCGACGGAAGAAGCCATCGGTGGTGCCTGCTGGATACCTGCAGCCGATCGACATTCCAGTAGACCCGTTTTCCCTAGTTGGCTTTGATCTCCTCGGGCCTTTCCCACTCTTTTCGTCGCGGAATAAATGGATTATACTACGTGCTACGCTGTCACCCGAGCGATACCTACCAGCTGTGCAACTGACGTGGCTGCGTTTCTTCTCCACGAGTTCATCCTGCTCCATGGTGCTCCACGCCAGCTGCTCACTGACCGTGGCCGTTGCTTTCTTGCTCGAGTAGTCGACGAAATTCTCCGGTTCTGCTCCATTAAGCACTATTTCACCACCGCTTACCATCCACAAACGAACGGCCTCACCCAACGCCTCAACCGCACGCTCACGGACATTTCAATGTATGTATCGGATGATCACCGTGACTGGGATGTTACTTTGCCGTTTGTAACGTTCGCATATAATTTCTCCCGTCACGACACAATGGGCTACTCCACCTTCTATCTTCTATACGGCCGCGACCCTCCCCTTGCGTTTGACAGCGTACTGCCTCCCACCGTTAATGCCAGCTCCTATGTTCGTGACGCCATATCTCGAGCTGACGCCGCCCGGGTTATTGCTCGCCGCCGACTAGCTTCCTCCGAAAATTCCCAGAAAAGCCGCCATGATTCTCGTCACCGCGACGTCCACTACTCTCCGGGCTCTCTCGTCTTGCTCTGGACTCCCGCTCGTAGAGTTGGGCTGTGTGAGAAGCTCTTGCCACACTACGCAGGACCCTACCATGTCTTACGGCCAGTCACTCCTGTGACATATGAGATCACCCCTGTGCATCCGCCGCAATAGTCCGCTGTGCCACGTGCCGAGATGGTTCATGTCGCCTGAATGAAGCCGTACTACACCTGCAGAGAGAGTCTGTGCTAGCTGCTTCCTTGAAGCGTTTAGACAAGAGGCCTCTGTCGGAGGAACTGCTGCTGGGCGCTTGGCAGGACAAGGGGAAGGGCGTCCAGGCAGTGCGCGCTCTTTGCCGTTATTTGAGCGCCAGCGGACTTGATTCACGTTTGTAAAGCAAGCTGCTGTGTCTGTATATATATTTCATATGCCTTCTCCCACATCGTCACCCATCATGACCTTCTTTCTTCTCTCCTTCCCCTTCCCCAGTGCAGAGTAGCAGGCCAGATATGAATTATTCGGGCCAACCTCTCTGCCTTTTCCTTTATATAAATCCAACAAACAAAAACTGCAGAGAGAGAGAGAGAAAACTTTTAATGAGCATGTAATCAGTAAATATTCGCAGGAGCTGGGTGGTCGGTGCCCCTAGTCCAGGGCTCCGCTGGCAGCAGCTGACTTGCGGACTAGCTGGATAATCCAGGCTTGCTGGTCCAGGTTGTCGCTGGTCAGGGCCGCCTCCCACTGCTCGTGTGTCGGGCATGGCACTATTAACGTTGGGTCAGGTTTGTCCTGGCATTCCCAAGAGATGTGAAAGAGTGTGGGGCTTGCGCCGCACCAAGGACAGTAGCTCGTGTATTTTGTTGGGCTTATCTCATTTAAAATTTGAAGATTAGGGAATGTGTTTGTTTGTATTTTTCTCCAGTCTGTAGCGTCCGAGGAAGGAAGGTGTTTGTGTGGTGGTGAGAAAAGTCTTCTTTCTAACCGTAGGTGTTCCAGCCTGTCGCCGTAGGGTCCTAGGAGAGGGGTGAGGTAGGGATGGGGATCCGCCCGGTTTGTGAGAGCTCGGGCTAGATCATTCGCTACCTCATTTCCTTCTAGGCCTTCGTGTCCAGGTGTCCATGTAATTGTGTGCGTCTGGGAGATGGAACGTAATATTGCACACGCTCTTTTGTGAGGTTTTCCGGCCAGGTAGTCCCTGCAGGCTGGTTGGGAGTCCGTCACTACGTGTGATGACTTATTTTGGTTGTCTTGTGTTTTTATGGTGATGGCTATTGCCAGTGATTCCGCTTCCGCAGGATCCTTTGCATAGATCGAAGCCTGAATAATTGGCCTCTTCTTGTGGTCAACTGCAGCTATTGTGAACGTGCCAGGTTCGCCGTAAGCCCCTATGTCCCCGTAGACAACTTCCGCGTCTTTAGACAATTGTTTTTCCAATGATTTGACTCTGGCTTTCCTTCGACCCTTTTGTAACTCATGGTGCATGTGCTTGGGTATAGGGTTCACATAGATGTTGTTTCTTGTGGATGTCGGAATTTGTGATTTGATCTCAGAAGTTCTTAGTGCCTGCCATAGCCCTAGTTTTGACAGGATTTCCCTACCCGCCTGAGTTGTTGTTAGGCGTTGTTTCTGACTCTCTAGAACCGCCTCCTTGAGCTCCTCGAAGTTGTTGTGCACTCCGAGTGCCCAAAGACGTTCCGTTGATGTTATTGGCGGGAGGTTTAGGGCCGTTTTATAGGCTCCTCTTATGATAGTGTCAATGGCCCTTTTATCAGTGAATCTAATTTCGTGGTAGGGAGCCCGGAGGTAATCCTGCTAACGACTAGGGCCTGTACAAGGCGTAGGGTGTCCTCCTCCCTCATCCCTTTCCGGTGCCAGGTCACCCTTCTAATCATTCTGGAAATTTGGTTGACTGTAGTTTTGAGTGTTTTGATTGTATAATCCACTCTCAAATTGCTTTGCAACCACAGCCCCAAAACTCTGATCTTGTCCTTCTCTTGAATTATCTGGTCTCCTAGAGCTGAATTTCTCCTGGGGACTTGTAATTTCTTCTGTGTAGCCTGATAAGTTCGGATTTTTCTGGGGAGCATTGAATACCACTCTCCCCGGCAAATTCTTCGACTAGGTCTATAGCGGCTTGCAGAGCTTCTTCTTTTTGCGCCAAGGATCCCTGAGTAGCCCAGATGGTGATGTCGTCCGCGTATAAAGTGAAGCCAATATCAGTGCGGGTCAACAGTTTTTTTGCTAAATTTATCATTGCTATGTTAAATAGCATTGGAGAGATTATAGAACCCTGCGGTGTACCTTTGTTCGGCATGGGTACTTTTGATGATCGGATCTCTCCAATTCCTATGGTGGCTGTGCGATCTGAGAGGAAAGCCTTCACGTATTTGAAAATTTTCTCTCCGCAGTTGATATTGTTTAATTCTTGCAATATGGTTTGGTGGCCAATGTTGTCGAATGCTCCTTTGAGATCTAGTGCCAGAAAGAAATTTTCGCCTTTTCGGGGTATGGCGTTGATGACTTCTTCCCTAATCCGGAGGAAAGCATCTTGCGTGCAGAGTCCCTTGCGGAAGCCCAGCATGCAGGAAGGAAAGATGTTGTTTTCGTCGATGTAATTTTGGAGCCTTAGGTGGACTACTTTTTCATAGAGTTTTCCCAGGCAAGAAGTGAGGGAGATAGGACGGAGACTCTCCACAGCCGGTGGCTTTCCAGCCTTTGGTATGGTGATGATATCCGCGTGTCTCCAAGCTGATGGGACCTGTCCCTTCTCCCACAGTTCTTCGTTGATGTACTTCGTTAGGTCTTGCAGATGTTCGGTGCTTAAGTTCCTAATCATAGCGTAGGTGACTTTGTCTCCTCCAGGGGCAGTGTTTCCTGTAAATGTACGGGCGGCTGAGTAGACCTCCGCCAGTGTTATGGGGGAGTCAAGGGAGGTGTTTGGTTGACCCGCATATGAAGTTTGGCAAGCCGGAGTAGGGTCTCCTATGTATTTCTTGTGCATGGCGGTGATCAACTCTGCATCTGTGCCCGGGTATTTATGGGCTATGGTGTGGAGGGTTCTTCTTGTGGCCGTTTTGGTTTTTGATGTGTCTATCATGCTTCTTAATATTGACCATGCTTTAGCCGTGCTTAGGGTACCTTTCAGTGAATTGCAGAAATCTGTCCAGTTTTGCTTGGCGAGCTTTATAGCATACTCTTGTGCTTCAGCCGTAACCTGTGCTATCTTCATTTTAAGTTTTCTATTTAATTTTTGCATTTTCCACCGTTTTAATAGACTTTTTCGGGCGTCCCATAAATGTAGGAGATGTCTGTCTACTTCCGGGGTTTTTGTCGTTGTGTTGATAGTCTTGGTCGTTTTTGCATGAGCATCCTTCAGGCTTTGAACCCAATCTTCAATTGTTGTGATGCCGTCGTGTGGCCGTCTAATTTGTCTGAACTTATCCCAGTCTGTTATTTTAGTAGTGCCAATGTTCCTTTTCATACGGGTTGTCATTAGGGATAAGCTAAGGATTTTGTGATCGCTGCCAAGTGTTTCTTCTAGATTGGTCCAGGTGCAATGTCTTATGTTTTTGGTGAAAGCTAGGTCTGGGCAGGTGTCTCTGCTTACACTGTTTCCTATTCTAGTGGGGGACATGGTGTCCGTCATAAGACAGAGGTCCAGCTGCTCAGCCGCTTCCAACAACTTGGTTCCCTTCGGGGTGTCCTTGTGGTAGCCCCATGCCGTATGTACAGCGTTTAGGTCCCCCATAATAATAAGGGGGTTCGTTCCCGCTATGCGTGTGCATTCCAGTAAAAGTGGCTTGAAATCTTCCTGCGTGTTGCTTGAATGACTGTAAAGGTTTAGAACAAACACACTCTGCTTTCTTCTTTTTTGAGAGATGATCTCGATGAGAACTTGATTAATTTCACTGAAGGGAAGGTCGTGCGGTATGACTTAGTGTGGGGGCCACTAGTGTAGCTATTTTAGGTGCCGTGTCATGGGTGTATGTGAGGTATCCTTTGAGGTATGTTGTGCATCCTGTTTCTTGGAGACAGATGACGTCCGGAGGTATCGGTTGATTTTGAATAAACATCCGCAGGGAGCTGCGTTTCCTCTTGAAGGAGCGACAGTTCCACTGCCAGAGCTCTAGGTGGTTTGGTTGCCGGTTAGGGGAGGCAGCCATCAGCGTTACTCGCCACTGACTCGCAGTCGCTGAGATCTGTCATGCCAGCGGACCTTCGGTGGGTTTTTAGTCGAGGGTCATCGGGGATTCCCGTGCGTTTTCGCACCCCCTGAGTTATTATTTGGATTTTCGAATTGAATTCTTCTTGAACTGCCGCAAATTGAGTTTGCGTGGCAATTTGTTGGTCTTGGAGTTGTTTGGTTAGTTGTGTCATGGTCTGCTGCATTTGAATAATCATTTGTTGCATTTGAGTAAGAATGCTTGGTGCGTTTTCTTGAGTGTGAAGTCCGAGAGTTTGCGTAAGCGTTTTCTGCCGTTGCGTTTGGAGTACACTCGCCTGTTGAGGTTGAGATGCGGAGGTGTTTACAGCATTTTGTACCGATTGTGGCTGTATCGATACTATTGATGAGGGTTGGGGGGCAGTTTGCTTCTGACCCATTTGTAGTAGTTGTTGTAGTTGTTGTTCCACCTTATTAAGGCGTTTCTGTTGTTCTGATAGTTTTATTTTCAGTTGTCTATTTTGCTCCTCGAGCCTAGTGCAATCCTGGCATGGACCATACCCATTTAGAGCAGTGGGAGAGGCAACCTGAGCCCAGCTTACCCTTTTGCTGTCGTGCTCTAGCTTGTCTGGCGTCGCCCCTATCGCTTCTGGTGGTCCCTGCTGGTTGGGCCTGATCTGTTGTGTCTTCTGTTGGGAATAGTAGGCTGTCAAGTCCCGTCCCTTGGATCTCGATCGGGATTGGGGTCTCTGTTTCTCTGCCAGCTGCTGTTCCTCCTCCTCCGATGAAAACCAGCGGCGCTCCATCGGCTTGATCTGCTGATCTTTCCGGCTGACGTGCTGCTTGGGGGGCTTCTGTTGCTGATTGTTATTGCTTTGTTTAGCTTTGTTGTTGTAACGTCCGATATGTGCCCTGAGGCGCTGCTTGCAGGCCTTGTCTCCCGTTGGGTGGTTTCCCTGGCAGGCCACGCACTTGGCTTCACAGGTGTGGTTTTCCTCTGGTTCATGAAGGCCGCAGTTCCGACATACGTTGGCGTTGGGTCTTGGGCAGACATCCGCTCTGTGGCCTGCCTTGAGACAGTCTTGGCAGATCTGTTGGGTTGGTCGATATGGGTAACATGCCGTCTCTCCCCCGTAATAGATGACGTAGCGGGGGAGAATGGGGCCTATGAATGTTAGCACTGCCGTGCGAGACTTTCCCAACATTCGTGCTTGAACGAGCTCGACCCCTTGTGTGCGTAGTCGGATGTTTGTTAGAAGCTCCTCTGATGGTGTGTTTGGATCCACTCCATGAATAACTCCTCTGATGACGTCCTCAGGCGCCGCCAGGTAGACGTTGACTTCGTAAGCCTTGTTTTCCAAGGTCAAACTCATGATGTGCCGTATGGCGTCCGCAGTCTCGTCGTAAGGAGTGCTGACTATGATGATGTTCGATCCTGTGCGGGGTCTCACAATAAATTTGGAAAAGTCGCACAATTCCGGGTTGTTGCAGGCAGCCACGATGGCTCTTGAGAACTGGGTAGGAACGAATTTTCTGACTTCCATGCCCTTCTTGGGTCTTATTATCACCTTATAGTCAGTTTTAGGAAGGGGTGGTAATTTCCTCCTCTTCTGAGACGTTGTTTGATCCATAGCCGGCTGTACTGGCGATGCTATCGTTTTCTTCGGTTTCACGACGGTCTGCAGCAAGTGTAGCAGTGTGTGTGTAGCAAGTGTGTGTCGAACTACTGCAGCACCTGCAGTAGTTCGACATAATGCGCACCGAGACTGTGCTTTTCGTGGGGGGGTAATGTTACATATATGCCCAGCCCGTTGCTGGATGTTGAAGAAGAGGACAAAAAACAGTAGTGACGCGAAAGGAAGACGAAGCTGAAGAAACCGTTGGGACTTGCCTGAACACTTGCTGTGTTCTGCACTACTGTGCTGTGAACGCTTGCCCATCACCTGCTGTGGTTTCCTGTGCTAGCCTTCTGCCCCGTATCAATATTACCGATGTTATTTTTATCCAAATTAAATAAGAGGGGGCCTAATATGCTGCCTTGCTGGATACCACAAAGCACCGGCAATATTCGTTGACCGTAATAACCGCAACCCACACTCACGTATGCCATAAATATCCAACTTACTCAGCAAAATTTTATGATTTACCAAATCAAAAACCTTTGAAAAAGTCGACAAGTAATCCAATCACTATTTCTTTTCTTTAAAATTGTGTTAAAATATATTCTTTTTGGTGAAACAAGGCTAATTCGTTAAACCTGTTTTTCCTAAACCGAAATTGCTGCGACGTTAATAAATTACAGCTTGCACATAAAATGCAAGAGCCAAATGTGAATTATTTTCTCAAAAGCCTTTGAAAAAACAGAGAATATCGATACCAGCCGATAATTGCTTAACTCATTTCGATTGCCCTTTTTATAAAGAACTACTAATTTGGCTATATGCATCTTAGCCGGAAATCTTGATGTAGTTAGACATATTAAAGATATCAGCAGGAACTGGTGCTATGATATCTGCAACATATTTCACAAGCTTTCTTTGAATGTCATCAAGTCCCTACTGCTGCTATAGCTTCAGTTCGTGATTGTTGAAATCACGTCTTGTACTGTGACTATTCAAAGAAGTATAGACTTATCATTCCACACATATACATATTTTCATGCATCTGAAGACCTACCTGACATCTGAAGTTCGTAAAAAAATATTTAAAGCATCTGCTAGTTCTGCCCCATGCAAAATCTTTGCCCTCAATGATCAGTTTAGATATCCAGCTATGTCGGTTGTAACGGCGTAGAAGCGTATTCAAAAATTTTGTCACAGAGAAGCTCACTAGGCACATTTTTGACATCCATGAAAAAAGAGAAATACTTCTGACGTCACTTTAGTTTTCAAATCAGCAGTCGTTTCGTTCTCACTTTCTTTAAGCCGAAAATCATAATGTTGTTTCTACGACTTCTGTCTATCATACTAGGTAGTCTTTCATGCTGCTCTTAAAGGACCCTTTCGAAGTCCTGCATCCTTTATGTGAGATCGGCAAAATGCACTGTGCTTAATCTTTTATGGATTTTATTGCATTTTTGACTTCTTTTTAGCAGTTCGGTTAGTGCGCGTAAATTTGCTTGGATTGCGTTTTGACCTCCGCATAGCTCTTTCAAGAGCACATCCATTCTATTCTTATCTGTCTTCAAACCAGGGTTCAGTTCTAGCCATGATACTTTGTTGGGCGAGTTGGTACTTATTCATTAATAATTTAAACAGCCTTGGAGTAAAGGGCTAAGGCATAGTTGCGCTGTTTAAATTAATAATGTTCAGTTCTAAGTCTCCTGACAACAACAAAATCAATGATCAAAACTCTGGAAAAATTACTGCTGGTCACGACAGCACAATAACAAAGCGGTCATCATTTTTGTAGCCGTATGACGAATAGTAAGAAGAATAGTAAGTAACTTGCTTCAGAAACAGCAGACGAATATTAGGTCTCATTGCAGCTACGTTGCTGCCATGCCTACTGATGAAAACTGGGGATGGTGCTTACTTTAAAGCATCCGCCGATGTCAGAGTCTTCCATCTGCGACGACTGTGTTCGAGGGTGTCGTTGATGACTGGCCTAACGTCGATGCTGGACACGTAAGAAGCCGAGTCAACGGTGTACGTGCCCCATGCGCGATGAACGTGTTCGAGGGGGCCATTGATGGCTCGCCTAACGTCGATGCCGAACAGGCTAGCAGCCGGGATGATGCAGCTCGTATTCCGGGCACTCCCTTCATTAGAAGCGCAGATCAGCATTAGCTGCTCGACATACAGCAAACGAAGATTAGTCCACATTGCCGCTACGTTGCTGTCATGCCACTGATGAAAACTGTGGATGTGTGCTTATTTTATAGGATCCACCGATATCCGAGTCTTCCATCCGCGATGACTGTGTTCGAGGGTCTCGATGACTGGCTCAACATCGACGCTTGACTCGTCAGTAGCCGAGCCCACGCTCTACGTACAACCCTAAAACAGAACTAACTGGCACGCCAAAATATGTACAGAAACCTTGCCTTTTTATTCGCAGGCCTGTTGTTTTTCAGTTCGCCAGCTCGGCGACCATACATTCCCGACTTACACGTCCAAAAATGTCAGTCTTCAATTCAACCTGTGTATCGCATGTTTTGTCTTGCGGTAAGTGAAGGTTATTTTTCCTATCAGTAATGTGTCCTCCCAGTGGTTACGCTATGCCGTCCTAATAGCAACTCTCACGGGCCTGCTTCAAGTGGCTCTACTATCCAGTCCATTGCGAATAGGCTTGTGAGCTGCAGCGAGCAGCTGCCCATTAATATCGTGCTTATACCACACTTTGAACCCTAGGCGGAGTTTGTGTGGTCCCTGCCTGCACCAATGGTGCAACCGCCTCTTCTTCGACTCCAACTGAATGAAAAATTACGTGACTGCAGTCTCATCTTTGGCGTTTTATTTGTTCTGTTGTTTCTAGCTGGCTCAACATGTGCTGTAACATCGCTGCCGTCACGAGTGCTCATCTGCTGCACTGTGATGTGTTTTCAAGTCCCCTTTCATTGCGCGAACACTAGGCTGTCATATTACTTTTTTCGAAGCCTTACGAGACCTTCAAGATATTAGAATAAACTTTGGGTGGTAAAGTAATACCTTACGCACTATGCCATCTTACGCTGTACCTACTGATAGGTTTAAGTTCTCAAGACGCGTCGATCAACGTCACTTCAGAAGTACACAGTAGCGACGCCTTTTCTTCCTGTGCTGGCACACAAGAATGACTTTTGTGTCAAAAGACAAAACTTACGCGCTGTCTTGTCACCTTTGACTCAACCCATATATATATATATATATATATATATATATATATATATATACTAGTACACAGAAAGTCCTGAATGGTTTCTTGGCGGGCTAGTTGGTTCATATCTAACTTGTATTGCAGCGCGAACCACAAGAAGGGACGACAACAGAGTGAAAAGAGCGCTCTTTTCACTCTGTCGTCGTCCCTTCTTGTGGTTCGCGCTGCAATACAAATCAGAAAGTCCTCTTGCTTCCCGTACTGATTAAACTCGTCAATCGCAGTTCATTGCACTAGAAGGTTTGCATAGAAAAAAAGTATAGAGGGCACTTTGGACCACTAAACTGCGATGAGGCGAAAGCCATTATAGCAGGGTGGATCCCCTCCACTACGGCAGTTCTACCTTCCTCTCTACTAAAATCTTGCCCCCTTCCTGGCTGCGTTTCGATGGAGGCGAAACGAAGTGGCGTCCGTGTGCTGTGCGACGTCAGCGCACGTTAAAGGTCCCCAGGTGGTCGAAATTACTCCGTAGCCCTCCTTTACGGCTCCTCTTTCTCTCTTTCCACTTTAACTCCCACCTTCCTCCCTTCCCTCACGGCGCGGTTCAGGTGTCCACAGAAAACGAGTGAGACAGTTACCGCACCTTTCCGTTCCAGTGAACCAATTATGGCGTGGTATGGGTATGCCGAGTACCCGGGTTCGAACCCGACCTCGGCGGCTGCGTTTCGATGGAGGCGAAACGAAGAGGCGTCCGTGTGCTGTGCGATGTCAGCGCACGTTAAAGATCCCCAGGTGGTCGAAATTACTCCGTAGCCCTCCACTACGGCTCCTCTCTTTCCACTTTCACTCCCACCTTCCTCCCTTCCCTTACGGCGCGGTTGCGGTGTCCACAGAAAACAAGTGAGACAGTTACCGCACCTTTCCCTTCCTATGAATAAATCAGTAAATCAGTTTTATGGCGTGGTATATAGTGTACTCGAATAGGGGTAGTGGGCCGAGGGCCGGAGCCACTGTGAAGCAATACTCCCAGATATACCTAGGTGGCGCTGCTGTGCCTTTCACCTTAAAGCCCCTTATCAAGGGACTTTATTTCACCTTAAAGCCCCTCTATCTGGAAAGTAGCGAAACTCTCCTCCCTTCGGCTGCTTTCCTCCTCAATTCTCCTCTGATTTCGCTCTCCCACCGGCGGGAGCGCTGCGCACGGCACACTGAACCTGCCTGCGCTCGAGGGGCGCCGCGGAAGGGTCAATGATAGTGAATGGCGGGGGCTTTTTGTGCTGCCTTTTAAAGCGTTCTTTTAAATTTGCTTTGCACAGGTAACTACTAATCGATTTGAAAATGTTATGTTTGGTTTTAGCGGCACATATTGTTCGCAATAACAAAGAAGGAAGGAGAAGACGTGCTCAAAACGGCAAGAAATGTTTGCACTCAGCATCGCGCTCGGGTACTCTGAAGCATCGAGAACGGGAAATAAACTGAGCAGGCAATTATGGTGTCATCTGTGTTGGGTGATAGATAGATGACCCTGAATGAGAGCCAATGGCCCCTTCAGAAATCTCCTGCATCTTTGCGCGTGAGCGGCAAACCGGCGAATTCTAACATCGATCGCTTCTGGCTAACCTGTAAGCAAAAGCATCGATTGTTGTATGCTTTCATTTTCAAATCACATCTGTAAGAAAACGATGAAGCAGTGTTCCTACAGCTGCTAATCAGAGGCAGTGTAGGTGAAAAAAGTGGCTTTTATTTCTTCGCAAAATCAATTGATCGGCAAAGTGACTCAGGCAAAATAGGCTCTTATTTAATTGTCACAATACTGGTTTGCTTTAAAGGTCGTAAGATGTGGCGCATTCAAAATACACAGTTCCAAATACAGAAGGAAGGTAGCGATAAACACTGTTGCACATTGGAACCAAGTAGCATCTTTGATTTTACTGACACAGCACTGGTCGCTTTGAAAAGGGTCCAAGACTAGCGCAGGCACATTAATTGAAAACACACATTTTCAAATAAAAATAAATGCACAGAAAAATACTGTTAGACAATTGGAAGATGCTGAGAAACCTTAACGAAATGAAAAGATATGAAAACGAATTGCAAGCAAATAATTTTCGTAGAAACATTTTTCACACACGCTACAATCCAATTTTAATTTCGATGATTATAAGCTTCAGATATGCACGAGAATATCTTAAAAAAATGCAAGCAGTTACCAGAAATTTTGAACAATTTACAGATTCATTCAGGCGACAGGCAAAATATTAATTGTATGCAAATTTTCAAACCACAACTTTCACAAATGTTTCAAATTAATAAAACATGAAATTACGAATGCATACTGTCACCGAATCTGAGCTCCAGCGACCCGCATGCCTACGCCTTTGCTACCGCATTTACTACTAGTCACTGGAGATATTTTGGAGGCTTCATCTCGGACAAAAATCTGGATCCGTACTTTCACGAAAACACTCACAATCTCTTTTACAACATCGCGGCAGGCTGGGAAGCAAGATACCAATGAAATGCTATCTTTTATCCGGGCCTGCAGTTGTGCAGTGCTGATTGAATTTTTGAGGAGACCCTCTCTGTTACTGCGGAAAGAGTTCTCAGCAATTTTTAGTTTCGATTACGGCTGGCGATGGGTTCGTCAGTGACATGTGAGACTGTGAAAAGTTCTTCAACTCAGTTAACTTTGCCGGTGCCGTGTTGGTAATCAGCGAAGCGCGGCAGTCGTTCTGTTCTACTATTCTATGTTCTGTTTCTGTTCTACTTGAACACTGAAACGCGCAGCAGCACGGCATCGCGTGCTCGAAACTGCACGCGCGCAAGCCACAGGAACGGTACGACGAGGCAGTTTAATGGCGGCAGCGAGAAAATAAAAAACAAGCAAAACAAGTTTTTGCGCGTGCTGATGACGTAGGGTGACGTGTTTGGCACGTCAGGGGGCCCGGCAGCCAACGACAAACCAGAAAACCCACCCTCACTCTCTCTTTGGAGAGGGGAGCGTAGAGGAGCGAGGAGGAAAGCGCTGGGAGAGGGAAACGGCGGCAAAGATCTTACAATTTCGCTACTTTCCAGAGATAGAGGAAGGAGGAGGAGGAAAAAACTTTATTTGCAGAAGAATTCGAGGCACGCAGGCCTCCTGGGTCTCCGCACGACCCCACTCACGATCTAAACGTTCATATTATGTTTATCCATGACGTATGCGGCCCGGCTGACGACGATCTTCTGCCTGGCCGGGTCCGCTGATCGCAGTGAGGTCTCCCAGTCCTCCCAGGTTCGGAGAGGCACCGGCCCGGCGGGGGGAGGAGACGCCGGGCAGGATAAAAGAATGTGGGTAAGAGTGGCCTTGGGGTGGGAGCACAAAGTGCATAGGGGGGATACCGGCTGAAATTTCGAAAGTCGAGCTGGTGTCGGTAGAGTTCGTGTCTGCAGACGACGCCAGATTGACTGTTCTCTGATAGTGAGGGATGGGTGGGGTGACGGATAGATGAGGCGCTCAGCGCGGGAGTTTGCGGTGAACTCAGCAAACGAGTGCATACGATCCTTCGAGAAATCCCCCATGAGGTCCGCCTGTGCCCGGTTTCTAGACCCTCGGGCTAAGGAGTCGGCAGCCTCGTTGCCGGGATTTCCCGAGTGCGCAGGCACCCAGATGAGCTCAATCCGTCGGGGGAGGTGGGAGGTGGGCATGTGCAGCAAGCGGTGCGCCGGAGGATGAACCCGGCCCCTGGCATAATTTAGAATGGCAGTTTTTGAATCACTGAGTATGTAACTGGCATCGGTGTATGCCAGAGCAATAGCTATAGCGGTCTCCTCGGCTTCTTCAGGGGTCGTGCCTGAAGGAAGCTCAATAGTTAAGGGGGAAATGTGGGGGTTGTGGACAACTGCAGTGGCTCCGCTCTCATCGCAGGCGGCATCTACCCAAACGGCATCGGGCTCATTCCCGTACCATTTGTGGAGCGCTGCCGCGCGCGCCTTCCTGCGACCTTGGTCATAGTGGGGGTGCATGTTCCGCGGTAATGGTTTGACATAGATTGAAGTGTAAATTTGGCTAGGGAGTGTTAATAGGGATGAATTGTTTGCTGGAATAGTGATGCCTAGCTTAGTGAGTAAATGTCGCCCGGTAGTTGTAGCAGCTAATCTGAGGTATTGTGCTTGTAAATGGGCCTCTCGAAGTTCATGTATGGTATTATGGACTCCAAGTTCGAGTAGTCTCTCGTTACTAGTGCTTTTCGGTAATTTAAGTGCTGCCTTTGTTGCTTGCCGAATTAATGAGTCTATTTGGTGGACCTCACTGCATGATAGTTTGAGGTATGGTGTAGCATAAAGAATTCTGCTGAGGGTATAGGCGTGCACTACTCGAAGTGTGTCCGCCTCTCGAAGCCCATGTGCGCGTCCTGTCACCCTTTTTATGATTTGTGTGGTGTTTGCAACGGCCTTTTTGAGCCGCTTAATTGTGTCGATGTTCTTTCCATCCTGTTGCAGGTATAGTCCCAGAATGCGGATGGTATGAACCTGTGGTACTTGTCTTCCTTGAATTCGAATTTCTATGGGGCTTTGGTAGGTCCGTCCTTTAGGGGGTATGATCAGTAATTCTGATTTTTCTGGGGAGCACTCTAATCCGATTGTTGCGGTAAGCTTGACTATCGTGTCTGCTGCTGTTTGTAGCGTGTCTTCGATTTCACCGTCTGATCCGTGTGTTGTCCAGAGTGTGATGTCATCGGCGTATATGGTGTGACCGAGGTGAGGGATTTTCTGTAGTTCTGCGGTTAAGGGGATAAGGGTAATGTGAGCAGTCTATCTACGCAGGACGCTATGCTGCAGCTAACGTCAGCAGTGCTTGACCCACATATACCAACGCATACTAAGGCGATACTAGCAATAGATCTCAAAAAAAGCGTTTGATAATGTACAACACACAGCAATCCTACAGGCACTCACGAACATTCAAACTGGTCCTAGGGTTTACAACTACATAAGAGCCTTCCTTCAGCACAGGACAGCCACACTTCACATCGACAATCTCCACACCTCACCGTACACGCTTGCCAACGTGGGGACGCCGCAAGGCTCCGTTCTTTTCCCAGAGATAGAGGGGCTTTATTTCAAGGGGCTTTATTTCACCTGGGTCGTCGTCTGCACTCCCGCGCAAGCGCGTTCTGGCAGGCTCACCAAATGTAATTTATGAAGCGTACTCTAGCTCCGCCGGTTCATCGTCTTGTTTTGAATGTCCAAGTCGGCAATAAAGAAAAAAATAAAGCCGGGGTGGTGCAGTGGTAAGACGCCCGACTACTGTCCGGAGTTCCCGGGTTCGAACCCGACCACGGCGGCTGTTTCGATGGAGGCGAAACGAAGTGGCGTCTGTGTGCTGTGCGATGTCAGCGCACGTTAAAGATCACAAAAATTCGGCTAACCCGGCTTGAAAAGGAAATCGAGGCTTACTCGTGGGAACTTAGCCGAGAACAGTGGCATCAGACTTGCGACCGCCTTAATGGGCAACTGGGCAACAAGAACACGTGGTTTTTACTTAGACATTTACTGGACCCTACGAGAACTAAGGCAGATTCCCACAAGAACCTACATAGGATCTCGCAATCTTTCCAAGGCACCGACGAAGAGCTCATGACCACTTTAAAAGATAAATACATTAACACCTCCCAGGATATACCCACGCCAGATGGGTACTCAGGATTGGATAATCCTCGCATGGATAGCGTCTTTACCGTAGCAGAGATTAGGACTGCTCTTAACAAAATTAACACCACCTCGGCACCGGGGGAAGATTGCATCACCAATAAGATGTTGCGCAATTTAGAAGACCAGTCAGTAGAGGCTCTTACGGACCTCTTCAACAGGTACTGGACAGAGGGCAGCGTCCCTGAGGAATGGAAGCACGCTAAAATTATTTTCATACCTAAACCGGGCAAAAGACTCGAGATGGGGAACCTCCGCCCAATCTCGCTAACGTCATGTCTCGTTAAGGTAATGGAACACGTTGTCTTAAACAGGCTCCTTATGCACACCGATGCGGAAGGCACGTTTCCCCCGTCCATGATTGGGTTTCGAGCAGGTCTTTCGACTCAGGACATTATGTGGCAAATTCAACAAGACATTCTAGATACAAATCGCATAAGAGCCACGCGAACCATCCTGGGACTCGATGTGAGTAAGGCCTTCGACAATGTGTCACACGCTTCCATCCTCAATCACCTCTCACAGTTACACGTAGGCAA
Source organism: Amblyomma maculatum (assembly GCF_055883805.1). Taxonomy (NCBI): domain Eukaryota; kingdom Metazoa; phylum Arthropoda; class Arachnida; order Ixodida; family Ixodidae; genus Amblyomma; species Amblyomma maculatum. Next base: position 126,183,969 of record NC_139347.1, on the reverse strand, counting down.
ACGGACATACGACTACATCGCTGCCTTTCTGAATGCGCGTACGGCTACGCTCCATTTCGTTGACAAAGTTAGCGACAAAATTACACTAGGGACGAGAGGAACACCGCAAGGCGCCGTACTTTCACCTTTTCTCTTCAACATCGTTATGAGCGGCCTCCCGCGTCTGTTAGATGATATCCCACACATACATCATTCTATATACGCCGACGACATCACCATATGGACCAATTCTGGCTCCGATGGAGATATTACAGATTCATTACAACGAGCTATCGACACGGTACAGTCTTATGTGCAGGAAAACGGCCTTACCTGTTCACCGGCTAAATCAGAACTATTAGTTATAAGGAACAAACAAGCTTCACAGGTAAAGCCAGATTCTCGAGAACCTATCCAGTTACACATTGACAACCATCCGATACCCCCGGTAGCCACGATCAGAGTTCTCGGAATGTTGATTCAGAATAATACGCAGAACACAGAAGCTATACGCCGGCTACGCGTCACGGCGCACCAGATAGGTGGGCTGGTGAGACGCATTGCCACACGTCGCAGGGGTATGAGAGAAGCCGACCTGTGCAGGATTATCCAAGCCTTTATGATAAGCAGAATCATGTACGCTTGCCCGTACTATCATCTGCGTCGTAGGGACGAACATGCACTTAATAGCATAATTAGAACAGCATACAAAGCGGCCCTTAGCTTACCAGTATACGCTAACTCAGATCGACTACTGCAGTTAGGAATTTTTAACACACTATCTGAACTAATTGAAGCCCATAAGACAGCACAAGTGACCCGCCTGTCACGCAGCCTTGCGGGACGCGTAATTCTCGACAAGCTCCACATCCACCCCACTGAGGAGGTGTGCGCAACATCCCATTTATCGGCTGACATAACTAGCAGACTAGTTGTTAAACCAATAGCCAAAAACATGCTACCAGGTAGACATGATGCCCGCAGGAAGACAAGGGCACAGACCCTTGAGAAACAGTACGAGGACGATCCACAAGCAGTGTACGTGGATGCAGCTCAGCACATCAAAAACGGAGCATACGTGGCATGTATGGCCACTCCAAAGTCAACCTTCATTAACGCTATAACATTTCATGCTAGCTCCATATGCGAGGCAGAGGAAGTAGCTATCGCACTGGCCATCGCGGATCCCCACACCAAAACTATTCTAAGCGACTCAAAAAGCGCCGTTCAAAATTTCGCCAAAAATTCTGTAAGCGCACTCGCGGCGCGAATTCTGCGCAACCGATCTCTCAATCACAACATCAATCTCGTATGGGTTCCGGCTCACGCGGGTAACTCCGGAAACGAAGGGGTCGACCGTCTAGCCCGAGGCTTAACCAACCGGGAGACGGGAGATCTATCGGGAACGGACGCGCCTGTGGAGGCACCGCGCACATACGCGGAGGTAACAAACTTTTATCGCGAGCTAAGATGCACGTACCCCGCCCCTCACCCCGACCTCGACCGGGCGCAAGCCACGACACTCAGACGCCTACAAACAAAGGCCATTCTTAGCCCCTACCGACTATCGTTAATTACAAACGGAGAATTCAACCCTGCATGCCGGCACTGCGGTGACGGGACGCAGGCCACTCAAGACCATATACTGTGGGAATGCGCCAGCAATCCCCCTCCAAAGACACTCTTGCCAGCTCCCTCAGCGGAGGAATGGGACAAGCTGTTGGCCAGCCCAAGGAAAACTACGCAACTGGCCCTCGTCACGCGAGCTCAAGAGGTCGCTCCCGACTGGAGGCCACCCTAGATTCGCCCCAGCCCGAAATAATTCCTTTCATTTCGTGGCAATAAAAGTTGTTACCACCACCAGGTGGTCGAAATTACTCCGTAGCCCTCCACTACGGCTCCTTTCCTCTCTTTCCACTTTCACTCCCACCCTCATCCCTTCCCTTAGGGCGCGGTTCAGGTGTCCTCTGACTACGGCTCCTTTCCTCTCTTTCAACTTTCACTCCCACCCTCATCCCTTCCCTTAGGGCGCGGTTCAGGTGTCCACAGAGGAAGTGCGACAGATACTGCACCTTTCCCTTCCTGTGAACCAATTATTACTATTATTTAACCGTACTCTACGCTATATTTATGACCTCTTGCAATGCATGCAATGTTCCTTTTTTTTTTGCCCCACAGTTCTTCGCTAGCGAAACTGCACTTGCGAATAGGACTATGGGGAGACATCGCGAAAAGAAGGATCTTGTAACACACAGAAAAGCATTTATTTCAATCAAATATACAGTAAAGAGGGGAAAAAGTGCTCAAAGCGCAGTTTACGTGCTCCTGCTCAACTTCAGATGTTTTGCTCGCTGCCGCTTTGTGGCATTTGAGCTATTCAGACCCTTAACAAGAAAGTGCAAGCGCGTGAGTACATAAAAGGATACAATTTTTATGCTCACTTGCTCCTTGTGCTGTTCGCACCCAACACTGTTACAGTTCGAAAAATTCGCTTTTACTTGTGACACAACATCAGAAATGCTGTTCGCATGCAGCTCTGTCACACTAAAACATTTAGTGAATATGTTTTCAAGTGCAAGCATGAATTCGTACAGCACTTTTGACGGGTACAAAAGTCCACCCCAGTCATATTGCTGAGTAAAGCTAGAGGGGAGGTTGTCAGAAGTAGCAGCTGCTGGCTCAACTAGCAGTATCTCCTTGCACACCATGCAGTTGAGACAGAACGAATTTTCGCGCTACATATCCAGCAGTGTAATAAGCCGTGCGTCGCTTCTCTCGATGATCAATGAAAAATGTTGAGCACTACTGCGAGGGACTGTTTTTAATGCAATTTCTGCTTCCTCCAGTTTCCCTTGGGCAAGCATGTCATCAATCCTTTTTGGCCCAGGATGTGAACCTTACAGATCATCAATACTGATCAGTGCACTGACAATATCAAGCTCAGCATTAGCCCCATCGACGCTTCTGGCTAAGTTATAAAGGGAAAGACAATTCACTGTAATCAAGAATTGTTTTGGTGAGGGGTGGGAATTGCAGCCACTTGACTGACGAACAATGCCAAAAAGGTTTTCGAGGGGGTCAGTACTAAGGCGCGAAGTCATCATGTATTTGAACCCAATAGTCTGGGTTAGGTATTGCAACAGTGAAAGTACACTCATGATGGTTACTCTTAGTCCCGTTGCAGTGGATTCAATGACAAAACCACCCTTACATGATTCCCATCTCGTTAAATAGTCAAGGAAGCTCACAAGGGTTGCTGAATCAGGAGAATTTGGCCTTAGTGCCTCAGCTGCATATCAGGACGTCATGACACTGATCAGCTTCTGAATCCTTCTGCAAAAGCAACAGCAAAAATTTAAATAATCGAACTAGGCTATCAAGCATGTAGAACAACTGCCCTGAGGCAATAAACATCCAAGAAAAAACTGCGAAATACCTACTTACACAAAGAACTCCTGAGTTGTAGTAATGCTGTCGCATTTTCTCTCAATATCACTCTTGTAGAACATCAATCCTCTCAAGACATTTGAACCAAACAGTTGAAACGCATAGGACACACTCATTTTCTCAAATGAATTGGGATGAAGGTATGCCTCTGTCAAACCAGGCATCACCTTCAGTGTCCTCACGTTGTTGTCACGGACAAACGCCTCTCGAACTGGCCGTACAGAAACCTAGCAGAAAGAGCATTAAGAGGAGGAAATATTAATTCCAGAACAAATGCAGCCTTTACTAAAAGCGGATATGTATTTCCCTCTGGTATAGTGAAGCCAGTCTTCAGCAGATAATTCTGCAGGCACTTAATAAGGTGGCGTAAAATCTGAGACAAAATTAAGTTTCTTTCATTGTATGTACACAGGGTGCGCCATCTTGCAGACATTATTTTTTGCTAATGCACACACCCCGGCCAATCTCCACATGTTGCGGTTCCAAGCCGCTCCATCAGATATAATGTAATCCACAAACAAGCCCACTTTTTCAGCAACAATGACCGCTTCAATCATTATTTTGAAGAGGGTGTCCCCTTTTATGTTACCTTTAGTAGCAAAAACTTCGATTATTTGTTTCCACTGTCCAGTAAATGGTACAAACATCACAACCATACCATGGTCACACTGCATGTGTTTATCTTCCAGTCTTGTAAACTTGACGAGGTCCACAAAACCTTGAATTTGCCCGGATGATGTGACACTGAAGTTTTCGGACAGCTTTACCTCGTCCACAAGCAACCAACTGTGCCTCTGAAAGACTGACGTGCTAGAGGTCTTCTTTAAAATATCTACTACTTTAGGGTTGAAGACATATGACGATTTGTAAGGCCTCATGTACTTCTTAAGTGTGGTTTTGCTCGGCAAAACCAGGATATCATGCTTCCTGATATGGTGGTACAGTCCAGGCCTTTTTATTTTCATGAGTAGGCACTCGAGTATCCACTCTTGCCTGTAATGCATACCTTTTTTGCTGGCCCTTCTTGCTGCTGCAAAGCACTGCCGTACACTTAGCTGTTGCTTAAGCGGCAAACATGAAATGCTCTTCTCTAATGCTTCTTTATGAATGCATGCATTTTTCATCCTCATTTCTTCAAGCTGGGCAGTCAGGGTGCCTAATTTGGCAATAACCCTACGATTTCTTTGACTAAGAAGTCGCACTTGGCTGCAGGTGTACTGCGCAGACTTCCCCGCTTCATCTCACTCAGCCTTTTCAGCAAAGCCTTCCTTAGATACTTGCAAGTATAGCGTGGTACATGTGTCCGCGGTGAATGGTGATAATTACTGTACCTTTTCTATCCTGCAAATATCTCAAACGCCGCGCGGATGCCTGGTGTACTAACGCGACGCCCCCTAGACATCTGGATGTTCTTCTGTTTGCTGTGTGGTGCGACGTTCGAGGAAGCGACAAATGAAAGACTCCGCACGGACGCCTGGGTCAGACGCCCAGCGGGGTCAAGTTTGTATATGCATGAATCGCCTGATGTTCTGAACTGTCGTGACGGTACGTCGCGCGCCTCTTGACGAAGAAAGCAGCATTTCATTGAATGCATTAAAGTTCACCGGCGTTCTATAATTTCTTTACAGGAAAGGAAAGGCGCAGTATCTATCACTCGCGGAATCTCACTATCATCCTCACGGCAGACAAGGGGAATTATGAAAAGCGTTTCATAATCCGGGACGTGGCGCAAAAAAAAAAAAAAAGAGGACCGAACCCCAACCCTGATCGGCCCATCGTCGATGAAATCACATGCACAGTAGGGAGCAGCTCAGAACTCGGGTCGCTCATTTGAACTGGGTCAATGTTTCATGGTTTTGGATGCCGAGTCAGGGACGCGACTTATGCAAGTGCGTTCGTATGGGTTTGTTGATACAGTCTTTGTATATTTGACGTGTGGTCGCTGACCACCGGTAGGCGCACAACGTGATAGCTTAGGACTGTATTTAACTACGACGAACGCGGAGGCTGCGCGCCGCTGCGCGTTGCTGCGGGCCTATTCTTGTTTCACTAGAATTGTGGTTGTTGCCGCATGCGCAAACATTCTTTGGTGTTTTAAGCCCCGTTGTTTAATAATAATAATAATAATAATAATAATAATAATAATAATAATAATAATAATAATAATAATAATAATAATAATAATAATAATAATAATAATAATAACTGGTTCATAGGAAAGGAAAGACGCAGTATCTGTCACACTTGTTTCTGTGGACACCTGAACCGCGCCGTTAGGGAAGGGAGGAAGGTAATAACTTTTCAGTCGGCTGCAATATCGCAAGTAAACGTCTGTATGTTCGTGCAGCGGATTTTCTAAAGAAGATTAAAGTTTCAGGAAACAGCACATAATCTAAATGAGTTTATGAAAAGCCAGAAGCACTGCTTCTATTGTGCCAGTGTTAGTATAACGCTACGGATATAAACATAACTTCAGAAAGTCAGCTCTATAAACGCTGGGACATTCTTAAGTCTCTGTACTCGTTTTGAAAACAAATGGGAAGAAGGTTTCGCAATGATTTCATACCACTCAAAACATGTAACTCTACGATCAGCAGTGGACTTTATTTTTGGCTCTAGAATTGATTTCAGCTCAATAAATACGTAAAATGCATCGAGTATGAAAGTCTTTATTAAAAAATACTCTCGAGAGGCACTTGTAGCCGGACCAGAAAGATACGCTGGGCAGTTTGGGAGTATGCTTAGTACTGCGTCAGGTCGAAGTCGTACCAGTTTCAGCTTAGCTTCAATCACTTTTCCTGTCTTCGCATCGACGTAACTTGTTTTGTCGATCATGTCCGCAGGCTTAAAGGGACGCTCGCAGGCCAAGGATGTGAAATGAGACGTTAGAAGGATGCAATACCTGAAGGTAAAAAAAAAAAAAATCCAGCAGCCCTATCGTTTAAGGTTCTAATGATCGCAACTTAGTTTAAAGTCCGCACGCACTAAATATCAGTAATACTGTGTCTCTAAGTCACAATCACGTAGTATAGAATAAGGTTCGCACCATAGCTATGGAAACTTTCTTTATTAAAGTGGAAGCCTTTAATGGCTCATACTGTCGTGGACTGTGTCCCGCTTTTGCGGCAGCTGTCACTTGGCGTTCCTCGGTGTGCGTTCAAGTGTGTGATTCAGATGCAGGAACGCTAGACAAGATGAGACTTCTGGAGGAAAGGCGCAGTATCCGTCGCATTTTCTCCGACAAGTGTGCGTTTGGATGGTACGCCATCGCGATCCTGTCGCGTAGCGTTCCTTGGCGCGCGTTCAAGTGTGGGATTGCAGATGTCAGGAACGCTAGACAAGATGACATTTCTCGGGCTTTCGCCTTCCACTACTTTACTTGCTAAAGTCCCTCGTGCTAAAGTCCCTCGTTATTTTTAAGATATGTATCACGTACACATAATCTCGGAGTACCTATGTAGCGTTAATGATGCAAAGAAGTTGTCGATAACAAATAGTAAACAGGAATATTTGCCTTACCACCGATCGCTTTCCTGGTGTGAAATCGGCACGATGGATGGCTTTTATCCACTGAGCCCTTCTCACTGGTCCGATGGGAACGTGAAGACTCTCACTGTATCCCCACCATCATAGTTTCCGCGGCACCGCGGTACACAGCAATGTCCAGGCATTCTCAAAACGTGTACACTTGATGAAAACACTGCAGCATCAGCGCAGACCAGTCACCGCCACTCATCCAGTGCTTATTTCTAAAAACAAAATATCTGCAAAACTTTTGTGACACACGTTGCAGAAAGGCGAAATCTCGCACTGCAATAGGAGCATGAACAGCACCACCTAGACTAACCACTCGCACCCCTCTCACCCGCATCCCTGATATGCGCCGAGACGGGAGACGACGAAAGAGCTCCGTCGTAGTGTGATGACGTAGGCGTGAGGAGGAGGAGGATATGAAGAGGCCTTGTAGTCTAGGCGGTGTTGATTTAACCCGCCGGAACAGATTCGTCCTGCTGCAGCGTTCCCATTTAGCAGCCCAAATGAAAACGGCAAAATTCCTGCGAAGTTTGTGTAAGTGTGCACGCGAGCAGTGCAACACTTTGTGAGAGTTATCACGGGGCTCCGGGTCCGCTCTGAGAACCGAAGCCGAACCGGTAGCTCCGACCACATCCGTGGCAGTGAAGAACGACACACCGAGGCACAGCCTGCGGGCCAACCTGTTTATTGGGAACGCCCAATGTTCTTCCTCGGTGCCATAGAAGCATCCGCGCGTTGTTTGGCTGTAGGAAGAAGGGAAAAAATGCACGGGCCTGCTACTCGCTCTGTAGCTGAGCCACCTCCGCTCTCTCGTGCCGACAGAGGGAGGAGGGGAGGTGGTGTAGGGTGGCAGTTCCTGGATCTACGGGGTTGGGACGGTAGGTCAAAGCCGCTTGCGGCGGGGGCTAGCCAGCCACCAAATTTTATCTGTTGTAGGCCGTCATTGCACCCGCCACTGCTTCGGTGGTGGACGACGGTTGTTGTTGAGGCGCGCGTCTTTGTCTCTCTCTTCTTTTTCCTTTCTTCTCTATTTTCTCTTCTGTCCGCACGAGGCAGCCTTTTTGCTTTTGCACCAGGCAGCCTTTGCCTTTTTTATACAGCCACAACAACAACGTGCCGACAGAAGAGAAAATTTGAACGAAAATTTGAAGATTTGAACGTTTGCTTGAGATGTGTGACTGGCCATATCATAGGCCATTAAAAAAAGTTGACCAGAAAAAGCTCGTTGAAGCATGCTTGCCACGCACACGCACCTATATAGAAAAGTAAGAAAAGAAAAGGTTAACAGTGGTATCTGGCGCAGAAATGCAGATAGCCCGGTCCGTGATCTGCGCTTCATAAGCGCCTTATCATCACTAGCGGCCGTTGCCTTTCAATAAGCTGCCGTTTCAAGGTAATGCTAGTAAAGCGGGAGTGACAACAGTTAACGGAACCGCGGCGCCCTTTCCACTTTGTTCCCCGCAGCGGCCGCAGCGTATCGCCCCAAGTGGGTTTCGAGGCTATCTACCACGCCCTCGTGTGTTTTCGCTCATATCGCTGATGACAGTACATTCCTTTGTGTGTGTTTTTTCATGTTTGAATTGGAGTTTCCTTTCGTGTTTGTCGTGTGCCAAAGACGGGCGATAACGAAAAAAAGTCCGGGGCGTGACATAGTTTGTGAAGTGCTCGCTTGGGGTTCCAAGGAATAGAGGTTCGATTCCCGGTGAAGATGGTCGTGGTGGTGGTAGTGGTTATTTATTGTATATACAAAAGGAAAGAAAAGATGTTTGCCAGCCCGGGTATCTGCTATCTGATATCTGAAGCACCTGAACTGGGGTGGCGGAAATAAAGGGATAGCGAGGAGAAGGTAGAGGAAATCAAAGTGAGTGATAGGGAGAAAGAAAAGGATAGGTAAAAATAAAAGAAATATGTACACTATGGTACAGTATACAGTAGTTTGCTTGAGACAAGGTTTAAATTCATTTTAACTCTCGCTCTCGAAAGCTAGACACCCTCTACCGACAGCCTCTGCCGACAGCTCCTGCTGAAAATGATAACATCTTAAAAGCTTTCGCCTTAAAAATTACATCCTACAGACTTATGACCCGATCGCCTAAATTTACAATTTAATGGGTGTTGTCCTTCTCGCTTGAGGTACGTCTTGCCTTTTACATCCTGATATGCATAAAATATTAGAGGGCCTCTTAGATGTCTCTTAAGAGGAGAATGGCGAAAGCCTATTCATCATATCTATCATTTGCCTCTCATCGATGTTCATTGAAGTGCTACATATAATTATAATTGGTTTAAAGGGAAAGCGATGCATCTGTCACACTTTCTCCGGCAAGAGTGCTTGGGGTACCCCATCGCTCCTGTCGCGTAACGTTCCTTGGCGCGCGTTCAAGTGTGGGATTGCAGATGGCAGGAACGCAAAATAAGAACACATCTCACGGACTCTCGCGGAATATTTTTTTTATTTGATTTGATTTTTATTCCGACAAAGTCTCGGATACAGAGGGCAAAAGGCAGATGAACTCTGCCTGACGAGGCCCAAGCACCCGACACAATGCTCACAACCAGCAGCAGAAGCAAGAACAACATGCGTTCTCATCACACAAAAGAACTCACACTTATAAAAAAAAAGAAAAAAAAATGAAAGTTCACAGACTAGCAGTGACATAATTATACATTGAATATTTACAAGGCATATTTAAAATAAGAATTGTAAGAAATTTTACAGTTAGCAGAACACCAAGGACATAAGGAATTTCTGCATGAAACAACCTTTTAATCACCCGAATAAGAAAGAAGGTAAGCTATAGCCTTTATTTTGAAGGCGTTTTGGGAAACACATTTCTGAATAATTTCTATGGCCAGTGTGTGTTTAAGAACGCTCTGTTTATTAAGAATAGATCTCGAGCGCGACTCTCGTGCGCGCAACCTCACATGTCGTACTATACACCGATACTGTACAATTTTGGTGCTAACTAAATTAGTGGTAACTAATTAGTTACCACTAAGTATATCTAATACATAAACATAACTAATTAGTGGTAAATAGTGGTTATTAGTAACCAATCTGTGCCAGCTAGAGTTATTTGTACCCAATCAATGCTATTTAGTGTTAACTTAGTACCCCCTTATTAGTGCTAATTAGTATTCAATTAGCTGACTTATTGATGCTAACTAATCAATACAATCCTATTAGCGTTAATTAGTTCCCAATTAGTGCAAGGTAGTGCTAACTAATTTTGTGTCATTAAGCACCCAATGATAACTAATAGTTATAACTAGTAACCAATTAGCGGTAACTGATTAGTGCCAGTTATTTAGCGCTAATTGGTGCCTGATTAGTGCTATCCTAATAGTTGTTATTAGTACACAATTAGTACTCTTTCTCTCTTTCCACTTTCACTCCCACCTTCATTCCTTCCCTTACGGCGCGGTTGAGGTGTCCACAGAAAACAAGTGAGACAGTTACCGCGCCTTTCCCTACCTATAAATCAATCAATCACACAATTAGTGCTTAATTATTAGTGCTAAATAGTGTTTAAAAATTAGTGTTATTTAGTACCTAATCAGTACTACATTATTAGTGTTAGTACCCAATCAGTGCTAACTAATTAGTGGTATTTGTTAAGAAGCGTTGTGTTTAGTCTAGAAACTTGTAAATGATAACTAGTAAATGTTTATGGCCATTTTTCGGGTCGCGGAAAAAGGTCTGACCCCCTCTGCGAACGGACGACAGTATTAGCCATTATATATATATATATATATATATATATATATATATATATATATATATATATATATATATATATATATATATATATTGTAGGGGTGTGTTTATTCGGTGAACCCAGGTGATTCCAGCCGCTCAGGGGAGACTCGCAGCGAAGCGTCAGGCGTGGCGAAAGAGCAAGGCAGCGAACAACTTCTTCGTCCTTGAGAGCGGCAGCACGCGACGCATGTCAGTGGTTATATCGATGAAGATTACCACACTACAGTTTCCCCCCGGGCAGAGAAGGAGCCATCCTGGCGACTCATGGTGCCGAAAGGACAGACGGATCGTGGTAAGGCTTGATTCGGTCCACATGAACTATTTCGCGTCCACGGCGACGCAAGTCCGCAGATGGCGTAACCGGCTCAACTACGTAGTTCACAGGAGATGTTTTTTGAAGGACTCGGTATGGACCGTGATACCGAGCAAGAAGCTTCTTTGACAGGCCGGCGGTTGTGGCAGGAACCCAGAGCCACACCAGGGAGTTGGGCGCATATGAAGGCGCCTCACCAGTGTCACGATGGTGTTTTTGTTGCCACTGATTTTCCTTTGTAAGCGAACGAGCGAGCTGACGGCATTCTTCTGCGTACTGGGCGGCGTCCGAGAGTGGCGTCGATTCAGAAACATCAGGGCGGTAGGGAAAAAGCGCGTCCATTGTGCAGGTTGGCTCGCGCCCGTAAAGAAGAAAAAAGGGAGAAAATCCGGTGGTGGTCTGTATCGCAGTGTTGTACGCGTAGGTTACGAAGGGAAGAACGTGGTCCCAGTTGGAATGAGCGTCGTTGACGTACATGGTCAGCATGTCACTCAGAGTACGGTTGAAGCGTTCTGTCAGGCCATTCGTCTGAGGGTGGTAAGAAGTAGCGGTGCGATGAATGATGCGACATTCTTTCAGTAGGGCCTCGAGAGCGTCGCACAAGAAAACGCGTCCGCGGTCACTGAGCAGTTCCTTCGGAGTCCCGTGGCGAAGAATCAAGTTGTGGAGAATGAACAAAGCAACGTCTCTTGCAGAGGCAGAGGGTAAGGTGGTGGTACAAACTTTATTCATTGAAGGCCAAAAAATTAAAAAAAGTAAAATTATGTTGCCGCCGTTCCGTGGGTGGCCTTCCGGCTGCTGGTCGTGGCCTCCAGGTCACGCCTGGCGGCGACTTCCGCTGCCCAGGTCGTAAGCCGCTGTTGAATATGCGGCTCCGAGCTGGCCAAAGCAGCCTCCCACAGCTGCGGGCTGTTTATTTGCCAGGAGACGGGGGGAAAGTGCGCCGGACAAGAGTAAAGAATGTGAGCATAGTCTGCTCGGGGAGAGCTGCAAAGCGTGCATTGGGGCGAGAAGGCACCAGGGTGAATAAGGGCAAGGCGTGCAGGGGAGAGGAAAGTGTGGGCCTGTAAATGGCGCCACGTATTCTGTTCGATTTTAGATAGGGACTTGTGAGGGGGAGGGAGGGATAATCGGGAGTTGCGGTAGTGGAGGGTGATGTCATGGAAGGTGAGGAGGGAGTCACGCGTGTCCATCCCGGGGTGGAGGGGGCCAGCTCGGTCGGTCATTTCGCGAGCGATAGAATTTGCCGCCTCATTTCCAGGGTGCCCCGCGTGAGCCGGAACCCAAAATAGTTGGATAGATCGGGAAGGGGGGGAGGAGTGCTTAAGGATATTGAGCGCAGAGGAAGAGATTCTACCCTTTGCAAAGTTGCGGACTGCGGTCTTAGAGTCGCTAAATATGAAAAGGGCTGGTGTGCTGGCAATGGCGAGGGCGATGGCTGCTTCCTCTGCGGCAGTGGAAGTGAGAGCATGGATAGTGGCGACGGAGAGGGGGGCTCGTGTATTAGAGACAGTGGCCAGGGCATAGGCGGGATGCGAGAGGTAGGGTGCCGCATCAACATACACGGCGTCAGACCGTGTACCGTACTGGCACCAGAGGGTGGAGGCGCGGGCAGATCGGCGAGCGGCATGATGCTCAGGGTGCATGTTCTTGGGAAGGGGCTTGACAGTGAGCATGGAGAAGAGGGAGCTGGGCAAGGGATGGGTGACAGAGATAGGGGAGACAGGGGTCAAGCGAAGGGAAGTAAGAAGGGCTCTACCAGGGGTGGTGCGAGATAAACGATCGAGTTGTGCCACGCGATGGGCATCCACAAGTTCTGAAAGAGTATTGTGGACGCCCATCGCCAGTAGACGAGAAGTGGGGGTGGAAGTGGGAAGCCCGAGAGCCGACTTATAAGTTTGGCGGATGAGACAGTTGACCTTGTCTTCCTCGGTACGAGACAGAAAGAGGTAGGGGAGGGAGTAGACAAGGCGGCTTAGCACAAAGGCCTGAACAAGACGACGGAGGTCGTGCTCGCGCATGCCGTAGTGTCGGTTAGCGACCCGTCGGATCAGCCGTACCGTCTGCTGGACGGTGGTAGTAAGGCGGGAAAGGACAGTAGTGTGTTTACCATTGGATTGCAGAAAGAGACCGAGAATACGGATGCAAGAGACAGAAGGGATGGGAGGCTAGCTTGTTCCCCGTCCAAGTCGGAGCTCCTGCTCCTCCTGGCTCGAGGCATAGCTCCAACCTCATCTCCTAACCTTAACGGACAGGCAGAGGGTAACGGTGATGTTTCAGCGTAGCGAGTCAGATGGTCTACTGCCACAATAATCCACCGGTTTCCAGCAGGAGTAGTCGGAAGAGGGCCATAGAGATCTATGCCAACGCGGTCAAACGGACGAGCAGGGCAGGGTAACGGCTGCAACGAAACAGAGGACTTCTGAGGAGTTTTTCGGCGTTGACAAGATTCGCAAGCGCGCACGAAATGTCTTACGAAGCGGTACATTCCACGCCAGTAAAATCGCAGACGTAGGCGCGTGTAGGTTTTCAATACGCCACCGTGAGCACATTGTGGGTCACCATGGTACGCAGCACAAATGTCGGCACGGAGATGACGCGGGATGACTAGAAGCCACTTCCGTCCATCAAGCAAATAATTGCGGCGATAGAGAAGACCGTCACGAATGGAGAAGTGGTGGGCTTGGCGGACGAGCGCTTTGGATGAATGACCGGGAGTAGGACTTGAGAGAAAATCCAAAAGTGCATTGATCCAGGGGTCATTCCGCTGCTCGGTAGCCATGTCGATAGTTGTAAGAGTCGACAAATAGTAGGCACAGACGTGGTCAGACGAATTATCTCTAGGCAATGGCGAGCGGGAAAGAGCATCCGCGTCCGTATGCTTTAGGCCTGATCGATAAATGACATGAATGTCAAACTCCTGGAGACGAAGAGCCCAGCGAGCAAGGCGACCGGATGGGTCTTTCAGAGAGGCAAGCCAGCACAAAGCGTGGTGATCGGTCACAACGTAAAACGGTCGACCATACACATAAGGACGAAATTTTCCGATAGCCCAAATAATGGCCAAACATTCCCTTTCTGTGACTGAATAATTAGATTCTGCCTTTGTCAATGTTCGGCTGGCGTATGCCACAACATACTCGCTGTAACCAGGCTTACGTTGGGTAAGGACGGCACCAAGCCCAATACCGCTGGCATCAGTGTGGATCTCCGTAGGCGCAGCCGGATCAAAGTGGCGTAGAATGGGCGGCGAAACCAAAAGGCGGCGTAAAGTGTCGAAGGCTTTATCGCAGGCTGGAGTCCAGGCGGAAAGGTCGGAGCTGCCGGCAAGGAGCTGGGTCAGAGGAGCGATGATAGAGGCGAAGTTCAACATGAAACGTCGAAAGTAGGAGCAGAGGCCGATAAAGCTCCGAAGCTGCTTCAGGGAGGTTGGCTTCGGGAACTCTGCAACTGCGCGAAGTTTGGTGGGGTCGGGAAGAATGCCGTCCTTAGAAACTACGTGGCCTAAAATTGTGAGTTTTCGGGCGGCAAAGTGGCACTTCTTCAAATTCAACTGAAGCCCAGCGCCGGCGAGACACGTGAGGACATCCTTTAGGCGGAGAAGGTGAGAAGAAAAGTCGGCAGAAAAAACTACGATGTCGTCCAGATAACAAAGACAGGTCTGCCACTTGAGTCCACGAAGAACAGTGTCCATCAGGCGCTCGAAAGTAGCCGGGGCATTGCAGAGGCCAAAGGGCATAACGTTGAACTCGTATAATCCATCCGGTGTTATAAAGGCAGTTTTCGAGCGGTCATTATCAGCCATCGGTACTTGCCAGTAGCCGGAGCGCAAATCCAAAGAGGAGAAATACTCGGCTCCCTGTAAACAGTCCAAGGCGTCGTCGATTCGCGGCAAAGGATAGACATCTTTGCGCGTGATTTTGTTAAGCCTACGGTAATCGACGCAAAACCGGATGGAACCATCTTTCTTGGTGACCAAAACAACCGGAGAAGCCCATGGACTGTTAGATGGCTGTATGACGCCCCGGCGAAGCATGTCGTCCACGTTGTCAGCAATGACTTGGCGCTCAGAGGCCGACACGCGATAAGGACGCTGTCGTAAAGGTGCGTTTGTACCAGTGTCGATTGCGTGCGTAACGACAGACGTGCGACCCAGAGCAGTGTGAGGAAGGTCGAAGGCAGAAGTGAAGTTCTGTAGAAGAGCAGCGAGTTGATCGCGTTGTGCGGGTGGGAGATCTGCGTCAATAGCTTGTTGAAGAACATCGGGTGGTGTCGAAGCGGTCGCTGTATCGCAAGAGCTGAGCACATTAACGTCTAATGAAGTAGGCGTTGCAGGAAGAGTATTTACAAGCTCGGGATCAAGTTCTTCAATACGACCGAGACACTCGCCGCGTAGCAGGACGGACGGGCACGAAGATGGATTTGAGACGTACATTGCACTAAGGCCATCTTCGAACTTGAGGACAGCAAATGGAAGCAGGAGGCAGGGATGGCGTGAAGCGGCGTCGGAAGGTGTGAAGAAGACAGTCGAACTAATAACGCTTTCACAGGAGAGTGGAACGAGGGCAGCAGAAAATGGAGGAATGTCTGTGTCACTGGCGACGAGGAGTTTTGCAGGCCGGGTAGGGACGTCACACAAGACGGTATCACAAAGAGGTAAAAAGGAAACTTCCGCGCGGGCGCAGTCAATAACGGCATGATGAGCGGAAAGGAAATCGTAGCCCAGGATGATGTCGTGTGAGCAGTGAGCCAGTACAATAAACTCGATGGTGTATAAGACGTCTTCGATGAGAACACGGGCCGTGCACGCTGCTGAGGGATGAATGCGCTGGGATGAAGCGGTGCGAAGCGAAAAGTCGGGTAGTGCGGTGGTCACCTTGCGAAGACGACGGCAAAGAGATTCACTGATGACGGATACGGCAGCGCCCGTGTCAACAAGAGCGAGTATTGCGACACCGTCGACGAACACTTGTATTACGTTTGCGGGAGAAGACGGAGGACTTGAAGAGTTCGAACCAAGCGCAGTTCTTGCCCCGGGAACTGCGACTGTTAGTTTCCCTCAACAGCGCCGGTAGAACGTCGGGGAAGCGGTGATGGTGAACGGCGACGAGGGGAAGATGATCGGCGAGAGGTATACGTTTGATTGTCCCGAGGAACGAACTCGGAACCGGGTTGAGTTCTCGGCGAGGGCTGGTCGGCGTCGTACGTGTAGTTCCAGGGGTCAGGGCAAGAAGGTGGCAGGCGTTGGCGGCAAAGACGGGCTACATGGCCCGGCAGCCCACAAGAGTAGCAAATTGGCCGGTTGTCTGCGGTGCGCCAAGGGTTCGTAGGGCGTTGGCGTACCCTTGGAATACGGACATGGAACGCCGACCCAGGCGATGGTGAAGGATGGTTGGAAGGGGCGGCCTGGTAGGAAACAGGTGCGGTTGGCATTAGCGGCCTGGCCGCAACTTGGGCGTACGTTAGTGGTGCCGTTACTTGCGGTGGCACGGGGCTGGTCGGAAGCACTGGGCTGGGCGAGAGCACGGAACTGGGCGAAAGGACATCAGCGATATGGTCTTGCACGGCACGCCGTATGGTAGGGGCCAAAGACGGAGCCATGTCAGGAACAAGGCGACCAGTGTCTTGTAATTGAGGGACCAGGGATAGCTGGCGGGCGACCTCTTCGCGAACGAAGGGTTTTATCTGTTGAATCAAAGGGCTGTCCTCAGATGAAGTAGAGCCACCCAGTGCTAGTGTAGAAATGGTGTCGTCTCTAAAACCGGACCGCAGGGTAGAAGCGCGCTGCTTTCGAAGCTCGTCGTAGCTCTGGCAAAGTTTAATCACTTCACTGACGGAGGCAGGATTTTTCAGCCAGAGCATCTGACACGCGTCCTCGGAGATACCTTTCAAGATGTGTCCGATCTTAGCCGCTTCGGACATTACTGGGTCGACACGTTTGCACAGGTCAACGATGTCCTCTATGTAACTTGTGAATGACTCTTCGGCATGCTGTGTGCGCTCACGCAAGCGTTGTTCTGCTCGGAGTTTGCGAACTGCAGGACGGCCAAACACTTCCGAAAAATTCTTCTTAAATGCAGACCAAGATGGCAGGTCTGCCTCATGGTTGCGAAACCAGAGGTTCGCCACGTCGGTCAGGTAAAAGATTACGTTACCTAGCTTAATAGTGTCGTCCCATCTGTTATAACTGCTGACACGTTCATACGCCGACAACCAGTCGTCGACGTCTTGGTCAGCCGTGCCACTGAAGAGGCATGGATCACGCTGCCGTAGAACGCCAGAACACAGTACCGTGGTTGGTAGGGGCGCCGATGTCGAGGTGGTCTCGTCTGGCATGGTGGAAGCAGTGGTCAACGTGCGGCTTCTAAGTTCCAGGGTGGATGGGAACGTACCCAGCAGCACCTGCACCAATTGTAGGGGTGTCTTTATTCGGTGAACCCAGGTGATTCCAGCCGCTCAGGGGAGACTCGCAGCGAAGCGTCAGGCGTGGCGAAAGAGCAAGGCAGCGAACAACTTCTTCGTCCTTGAGAGCGGCAGCACGCGACGCATGTCAGTGGTTATATCGATGAAGATTACCACACTACAATATATATATATATATATATATATATATATATATATATATATATATATATATATATATATATATATATATATATATATATATATATATATATATATATATACATATATATACATATATATATGAAGGAAAGAAGCCAACAGTCGGCGAGGCCAATCGATATATATATATATATATATATATATATATATATATATATATATATATATATATATATATATATATATATATATATATATATATATATATATATATATAAAGGCTTTCGCCTTACAAAAAGTCAAAACCCTAAAAAAATGTGTTAAAATTTCTGATTGGTCTTAAGCCTCAAACCTTCGTCCCTAGAAGAGACAAATTACGTCTGAGAATTGTATAACGGCGATCTGGAACAAATGTGTAGGCTTTGCGCTACAGAGAAATTACATCTGTACGTTGTTTTTGCGTGCTCAAGGCCACGGGGTCAACTATGAATACCAGCCTTCATACTGCGCCTTCCTTGAACACGAGCTCTGCATGCTTGCATTGTCTCCCATGCAAAAGACCATGATGTGATATGTACAGCCTTTGTCAAAAGTGTAGAGCCCGGGGGGTCTGTTTTTGAGCCGGCGCTGACTTAGCGTTAGTGGAGGTCCTTTCCATTGGAGAGGGTAGAACAAAAAATCTGCTTACCATCAAGAGATTCTGAACACTGGAAATGCATAACAAGCCGCACGAGATGCGTCAGAAGCAGAATTCCTGGACTCTACACTTTTGACAAAGACTGTACATATACTATGTACATATACATAGGATTCTCCTGGGTCTGTTTAGTTGAAACTGTTAAAACCGATGGTGGTTAATCAATATATAGTTTTCGCCCTTTGGGGCGTTAAACCCCACAAATCATATAGTTTTCGCCTTCATGGTTCTTCCACGTTTATGGATGTCCTCAGACCTCTCTAAACTTGGTGCGACGGGTGTGATCAAGCAGGGACACTATTTCAGATGTAAAATAAATACAGAAACATGCAATTTACAAAATTCCAGGAAAATGCAAGAAGGCGCAAGAAACATGCGCGCACTGTAAATTTAAGATAGTCCTCGTCTATATGGACGAAAATTTAAAATGCGATATTTCCTCACTGAAGAGTTTAAGTGCAGAATCTCAACCTGTAACTCAGTATAATGTGAAGTCGTATCGTCAAATTCTTCGTAAATAAAATGCGCAGGTTCTCATTTCTCAAAGCTACTGTACTGATCTTTATCCAATAAAATTAAAATGATGGGGGGGGGGGCTCAATCATACAGAATTGGATATGCAACCTATAACGTGCTATGCTTAAAAACAGGGAATAAATGAATGCAAGAGAAAATTCCCAATATCTTCTCCACGAAGGGTTTCTCGCCCTCTCCGCATGATGATCTCTCATTTTCATCCTGTCTGAACTTGATTCGCCGCCACCGCGCCAGTGTGTCGCGTTTAGATAAATGATATGCAATTTTCACTAATTGTTGTCCATTAAGAAAGACAGCTGGAAAGCACCATGTTTGAGGTAGCCGGGCTCCTAGACCGATTATAGTGAGGTCGCAGCCTGCTAAGTGGCAGGAGGCGGGGCGCAAGGAAGCCGATTAGCGTTCCGGTAACGGCCTGTATACTGCTAAAGAACGGGAGGAGTGCTGTTTACTCTCTGGCAGGACCGCACGTTCCATTATGGTGGGGCGCATGACCTAATCGGACGCGAGGTCTGTCGAAGGCTTCTCCCTCTCCTTTTCTACGCGCCGCGCCCGTTTCGTTCTTGGTCTCGGCGGGGAAGCAGCAATGAAAGCTCTAAGAGTATTTCGATCGTCTTAGTACCATTGTTAAGCTATAATGACAGGATTATGCGCCACTATTTTTCTATGTGCTTGTCCTTGCACTTGAGAGCAAGGACCTTAGGTAGAGCTCTTGGAAGGCGAGAAGGGTACGGCGGCTTAAAATCTCTGAAAATTAAAAAAAAAAAACATTCTCAGAATGAAGCTTGAGTGCAGGTTAAGGCAAATACACAATTACATGTTTCGTTGTTGAATACATCCAAGTGTTTCAACGTACTTTCTTAGCATTAAATGTTTGCTGTCCCAAATCAGTTGTTCGTTCCAAATTGCCCCCTACAGAAATTGTCCCCCATACGTCGGTGCTATGTAGATTACTCGTTTATTGTGCAATGTGCCATCATGTGAAGGACAACCCCTCTTGCCTTTCTATTTTTTGGAAAACTCCATTTCCATTTTCATTTTTTTGAAAAAAAAAATGGAAACCTGGAATTGACAAGGAAAGCTTCTATGACAATTCTAGAGGCAGCGGCATTTTATTTGAATCTAGGTCAGGTTGTCTTAGAGCCCGAAGCTACAGAAGGAAGTTTAATCAAGAAGATGAAACTTGTGTTTTGTACGGTAGATGCCCAGAAACAATTCAGCATCTTATACGGGAGTGTGGTAGTGTCCACCCAGATGTCGAAGCGCACATTGTGAACGTAGCCCCGGCACTGGGGTTTAGAGGTAACAAAGGAAGCGTGAACGAATCGGCGGTACAGGTAAGCAAGAGACGTTTTGAAGATTGGTGAATAAATAGGAGGGAGGGAACGCATGGAAGCTAAATCGAAATTAAACATGGGTATTTAAAGACAACCCGTATCTAAAGGTAGAGTAATTAAACTTAAATAGTTATCTATGTTAAAAATATAAAAAACGGAAAGCTGAACATGGTGATGGCTGCCCCCACCCAGTTTCAAAGGGGACGCTCTTAACATCTATTCATTGGTAGAGGCGTTACGGAGGACTTTTGTCGGGTCAGTCTAGGTGCAGTAGCGCTCTTCTCGAAACTTTTGTTGGTGGCAGCCTACAGAAAGCAAGTAGCCTCATTTTTCCATACCGTTAGTTAATTAAAGCTAAACTAGAAAAGAAAAAGAATACGATATCTGAAGTGGGAAATGGCTGCCGCGCAAGCGGAGTGGTAGGTGACTGAGGCGTGCTTTGAAGAGTGCGACACATCGATGACATCGTCAGTACATCTTTGTACTACATGTGAACGACACTAGCACAATTTTATTTTTAAATTGAGCTCTAGAGGCAAATAACATCTAGCGAATGATACGCAGCTTGCGCAAAAAGTTTCGAAGTCATTAACACTCAGTTTCACTTATATTGAGAGACAATTCAGTCATTTTTTGTGCTCATTAATTTTTTTTACTAGGAATGCCAACTATTATCTGATTATGTTTCCACATTATAGGCGCAGAAGGCAAGCAAGATGAGTGGCTATAATTTTGTGGAGTGCTATATTATCATAGTCATTAGCCGGGATTTGTGCTTTCGGCTAGGTTGTGAGCAAATGTTCGCAAGCATGTTTAAGAATTAGCGTAAGCCCACCATAAGACAAGTATGGCTCCCGATCATATCCAATTCTTATAATCCGCCCACCCGCTTAATTGTTTTTTGCGGCAGTGCAAGCGTGGGGCAATAAGGAGCTGCAAAAATCCGCAAACTTGAAGTTCCTTTGCTTTAAAGTGTTTAAATACATCGAGCCACAAAGTATAGCGTCACAATAGACGCGTGCGATGATAGCGCCTCCCATTTTGAGAAGTCACGGATAGAACGATTTGCGTTTGAAGTATTTCCGTCACCCATATATTCATGGCTGGGGGAGTTTTGTGAATAAATAAAGCTTCATATTTACTGGGGCCCTTCGTGTCAAGGTTCGAAACTGGGTTTGGGCCCACTGCGGAGGAGGGGCGCGCAGCGGGGTTTACGGAGCTTCTCCCAAACGCACACCCCTGGAAAAGCCGAGCGCCAGGCCGGGGGACGCTTGTACCCATTTTTACCGGTGGGTGCAGGCTTGATGAATTCTAAGAACGTCCTGCTGCAAAGGTCTTCTCTATGATACCTTTTTAGCACTGGAGAAATTGGGCGATGAAGCGTACAGGCTGTTCTGTCTCGATGAAGTGTGAAGATTTATGTATCAGTGCTTACGAGTTATTTTAGTGCAAATCTCTGATAACAACATGATAATTTCTCGGGCAGAGAGATGTACAACCTTCGTTTTTCCGAAAATGTCTGGTGATGCGGTGTGCAGAGCTCGTATTCTAGTACTCCCACTCAATGCTGCTGCCTTTCTCGCTCGAGTTACCCCTTGAGCTGGGCTTCAGGTGCTGGTTCGTACAACGCTGCTTCAGAGTTCTGATCTAGCGCTTTGTGTGGCCGATTGTTTTCGTCGTATCTTGTCATTCCCAAGTGATGCAATACAGTGTCAGTTTGCGCCACTTCCCCCTCCTACACACACAGTCTTCCCCGTATGTGGTCGGCTACATCCTAATAAAAATAGGGCACATACATATTCGTAGCCGTTGTCACGGCAGCTTCTTTGATTTGCCGAAGGAGCTATAAGATGGCGGCTAGAACTTCATTGTAGCTTTTTAATAGTTCAATTGCTCTCGGACTCTGCCCCGAGAGGTTGGATGATGGGCGTCGCCGCTTAGTTTCGGTGACATCTATCTATATCTTTTTCGTGTACCACATCTGCAATGAATCAAACGATGTATCCCGCATGCACCGAACTTTATCGCAATACGCTGCTGAGCGCTGAGCCGCATCGTAGCATGAAAATCAGTAATAAACGGCCCGCCTCATGCAAAAATATAAAGGCTTTTCCTCTAAATAAAAGCCAGTGTATGTTTATTCGCGTGGAAATATGGACGCGTCTGTCGGGTGTTGTAAGCATAAAAACCACGTGTCCACTCGCAGCACAAATTTATTGTTGTCTTTATAAGTTCAATACGGCTCCGACGTCACTGTCAGCTTTAGGCGGAAAAGCATGATTGAAAGTTCCAGCAAAAAGTAAAGAGGAACAGGTTTTTATCGGAAAGCCCAAAGAAAACACGGGATAACCCAAAGAACAGGGACACGGGCGCTAAATGAACACATCGCTTTTAATTTTATACAAGTTTACCGACCTTTTGTCGCGTCTCATTTTGCCTACTCTTTTGTAGATTGCATGACTGCTGATATCTACGTCGCTTGATTACAACCATAGCCACCATGGCCTCACTTAGAGCTTAACAAGAACGCCTCTCTGGTGTGAGATGTTATGATATTCTAAAAAAGGTATACGTGGTTCGTAGTCACTTCAAACGAAGTCGGGTCGGGTATACAGAGGAAAGGAACCAGGAAGGTATGCACACAGGCGCTGCAAAGGACTGTTCGTGGGTGAATGCAGCGCTTGTATGTAAGTCGTGCTTCATTAATGCGGGCATTTTGCCTCCAGGGTGAGAACTCTGTGTAGAGAAAGGTATGCGTAATCGTATAATAGCCAGAAATTACAAGAAACATTTTGAATATGGTGCGTGGTTTTACTAGTGGCAGCCAGCGAAGTGTAATTAATAATAATAATAATAATAATAATAATAATAATAATAATAATAATAATAATAATAATAATAATAATAATAATGAACTGGTTCTCACAGGAAAGAAGGCGTAGCATGTGTCAGACTTGTTTGTGGACATCTAAACCGTGTCGCACGGAGAAAGGGGAACTGTACTGGAGGCTGCGGAGTAATTTCGACCGCCTGGGGATCTTTAGCTTGCACTGACATCGCACAGCACATGGACGCCTCTGCGTTCGCCTCCATTAAAAGCTCCGGTGGCGGCAGCGAAACGGAGAGACGTCCCTGTGCTGTGCGATGTCAGTGAAGAAGGAAAGGACAAAACCTTGGGTTCTCGAAATACATAATCTTTATCTCAAATTTCTTGTAGAAAATACTGTGCACATAGTTTAAGCAATTAGGTGCCTCTAATACACTTGTGTGGTGTCTCATAGTGAGATGACGTATTCCCTACTTTTACGCTTTTAATCCTAAGAACGAAGAATACACATTTGTATACTCAATATGGCACACAGCTACTGAATGTTGCTTTGAAGGCATCATAAGCTACTGAGAGACTTGTTACAGCCAATAATACAAAGCGGCACACGATAAGTCATGTCAACCGTTCGGTGTGCTTGGATAAACCACCACACGGCCATAAAAATGTCACCACTCAAGCAATTACACATTCACGAGGCCATTTACTGCAGTGCTGAACTAAACACGCATACTCGAAAGGCCAGCTGCTTCGTGTAGGGAAGATTTGCTTTCATCGCTGTGCATAATTTAGAGTGCAAAAATGCGCGAGACTCGTGGGTTCTCCCCATCTTATTCATTTTTGTTCCCGGACAGTTAACGCAGTTAGCATGCGCATTAATGAATAGAAAATGAGCACATGAAGTAAGGCCGCCGCGAAAGGTATCGGTAGTTCGAGTGATTCCTAGCGTAGGGAATCGCAATAATGGAGCACAAATATATGCTTTCTATAGCGAAATCTCAGCAAAACACTACAACAGAGAACACGTGAAGACCTATTTCACAGGAGCGTACAATGCATTGAAGCTTAGGGAAATCGTTCAAAGGGAATCATATTGTGAAACACCTTCAATATTCATTTCTTTTATAACTACAAACCGAATTGACGCCTTGATCTTATTGATTGCTTACTTCGTAATTGAAACATCTGCACGTAGTGTGCTTGATAAGGCCTCGTAAATGGCCTCGTTCCAATGTTCACCGAAGGAAACGTTCCAGCTGGATAATGGACCAGAATAATATGTGTCAAATGTATCGCCATACCTCATCGTAATATTCAACATATTCAGCTTACAAAAATGGCGGACACTTATCCCTACATCAACCTGGTTATAGCGCGCGAAAGCAGAAGCTCGCCTACTGAACATGAGTACCCGGATTCGAATCCGTTCCGCTGTGATATCATTTTTTCTTCGTTAGTTTGAAAGCACTACAGGCGGACACGCAAACGTTGTTGTTGTTGTGGCTGTAGGAAGAAAGAAAAGAAAATGCACGGGCCTGCTACATGGCTTTGAAGCTGAGCCACCTCGGCTGCCTGATTTACTGATTTATTTAGAGGAAGGGAAAGGCGCGGTAACTGTCTCACTTGTTTTCTGTGGACACCGCAACCACGCCGTAAGGGAAGGGAGGAAGGTGGGAGTGAAAGTGGAAAGAGAAAGAAAGAGGAGGCGTAGTGGGGATCTTTAACGTGCGCTGACATCGCACGGCACACGAACGCCTCTGATTTAACTGATTTATTTATAGGAAGGGAAAGGCACGGTAACTGTCTCACTTGTTTTCTGTGGACACCACAACCGCGCCGTAAGGGAAGCGAGGAAGGTGGGAGGAAAGTGGAAAGAGAGAAAGAGGAGCCGCAGTGGAGGGCTACGGAGTAATTTCGACCACCTGGGGATCTTTAACGTGCGCTGACATCGCACAGCACACGGACGCCTCTCCGTTTCGCCTCCATCGAAACGCAGCCGCCGAGGTCGGGTTAGAACCCGGGTACGGACGTCTCTCTCGTGCGGACCGAAGAGAGAAAGTAGAGAAGAAAGAAAAAGAAGCGGGGGAGAAAGCCGCGCGCCGCAATTGCCGTCGTCCACCATCTAAGCGGTGGTAGGTGCAAGGACAGCCTACAACACATAAAAACTCGGTGGCAGGCTAGCCCCCGCCGCAAGCGGCGTTGACCTAACAGGCCCAGCCACGTAGGGCCAGGAACAGCCATCCTTCACCACTTCCCACACGCAAACGAAATCAGGAGGTTCAGAGCCCAGAAAAATTTGCTAAACGCTTTTTTTTAAATACATGCAAACGTTTAACAAATTTTTCTAGGCTCTGAACCTCCTGATTTGTTCTTTTAGTCTAGAGCTTTGTAGAACTTAACGTCCCAAAGCGACTCAGGCTACGAGACGCTGTAGTGGAAAACTCGGGAAATTTCGACCACCTGGGGTTCTTTAGAGTGCACCAACATCGTACAGCACATGGACGCCACTCAGTCTCGCCTCCATCGAAACGCAGCAGCCTGCGGTCAGAATCGAACCCTTGTATTCCGGCAAAGTAGTCAGGCGTCTTAACCACTGCATTACTGAGGAGCGGGAAACTTTCACTCTAAAGGCTCATAGCATTTGTTTTTACCGTGGCTGTGAAATGCGTCCGCTTCGACCGTTTCCTTCTGGGTTATTTTAAATCAGCATTTGGATTAGTTTTATCGTCTACAGCGTAGGCCGCCCTATGATTGTGATTATCTCATGTAGCCTCCATGAGGAAGACAGAATAAGGTTACTTAAATCTCTTACAGGTAGGGCAAATATGTTTATTTTATCTCTGTGAAAAAAGAGCAATAAAATCTGTCTCTGCGCTGCTCAACGGTTGTATGTGCGAAGGAACTCAATCAGATAACATACGCGGGGAATCTTTTTTTCCATTTCTTCTTTTGCAGGAACACTCAGAGGAAATAAACTTGTTACCATGAGGCGTCTTGCTTACTGCACCAAGTAATGAAACTTCTTCGTTAAGAGGGTCATATTTTTGTAGTATTATTTCGCTTATGATTTCATACATGTTGATACATTCGTGTTCTGACGTATTCACCGATTTGTTGTTGCAATGCTAGTTCGGAAAGATGTTATTAGATCCTCAAGCTCAGGATGCTGTAAGTATATATAATCAGTCACTACTGGAGCTGCAGTTATTGCACGGGGCGGATAAGGATAACTTATGTGGGGGTAAATGCATAATATCAACACTTAATAGCAACAAAAGCAGCTCAAGGTGGTTATCTGCCGGATGTGCTGACGTCTGTAGGTGATTCAGAAGTGGAAAGAGCAAATATTGTAGATTACATTGTTTATTTATGCGTGTGACTGTACGTCTCACCTTTTTTATTTCTTTCTTTTTTTTTTTGCTGTAATACGCCAGGTGCCTCCGTATGACCCCAGAATGACTGCGCCTTGGCGAACCTGTCATTTGGCGATCATTTCGTCCAGTTACCTGTCCTCTTCCCACAACGAGCCATTGTGACATTGTCAGTAGACCTGAATGGCGAATTTTGCTGGCACATTGTTTTCTTATATCTCGAGGCCTGGCGGAAACTTTTCTACAAGCGCTATGTAGATAGTGCAACTTTTTTACGTCCCCAGAGTATATTCCCACTGTTTCCAGTGGCCACAGGGAGGTTTAGGAGGACACACCTTTTAGCATTTCACTATTTTAACACCACCCCCACAAATTGTCTCCGCTGCGGCGCAAGTGCCTGCCCTTTCAATGTGATCTTTTTTTACGCCGGTGAGCAGTCGAATCGCTGCAGGCTCCCAAACGTTAGCACTCTAACTTTATCACGTAACTTCCTCTTCAGATGGGCTTCGGTCTGCGAGAAATCATAAGATACGCTGCTCAGCACGAAATTGCTTGAAGAAGTCTAATTCTGTGCCATAAGATTGACTGTTGTAAAGTCGCTTCTCATTTAAACCAGCGCTTTTATATTACGACTTAAAGCGCGATGTCTCATGCTGTCCAGACACTTAGGAAATTCTCTCAAAGTTCTTCTGGTTGTTTTAATTCGAAACCTTTACGCTTGCCTCCCTTATTTCGTATTTACCGTACCTGCTCTAGTTAACTTGTTTTGAGACGATACGAGGAGACTCGCCAAAGCACGCATAAAGCCTGGATCTGTCCAAATGTTTCGTGGTCAAAACGGCTCCGTCGCACGACCTGGTACTTTCGAGCGGGGCACCATCGCAAAATCGCAAAAACGCGCCTGGTTAATGATGGCACATTCGCACGCTTACACATACGCTGCTTCTTTTCTGGTTATTTTTTTCTTTTAAAGCGACACTTTGCCTATAGCCGTATAATTTTCAGTCGGATATTACGTCTGCTTGAAGGAAAAGATCATTAGTATGAGCATTATATGGGACATCAAAAATTAGCCAAAGTATCTTTTTTTGAAGGAAGAACACCTTTTCCAAGTTTGTTTCGGTGGTAGAACCCCACACCTGAAGGTAATAACAAGGGTGAGAGAGAAAAAAAGAAAATCATAGACAAGTTTTCTTCACGCCAAACGGAAGTATTGTTCTACATCTCGAGACCACCCCAACAACACTTGATATTTTAGTGCAAACGAAATCGACATGGATATCCCAGAGCATATTTTCTGAAAACGTGACCTCAAGAATTTCTGTACTGCTTACTATTTCAATTCTTGTGCTGCCATATATAAGATCTGTGCTTAGATCGCTTAGATCGCGCTTAGATCGAGTATGGCTTTATTTTTATTAGTATTGATTGCTAACTGGTTCACATGATACCATTTCCGAAAGATTTCAAGAGCAGAGTTTGCTATGAAGGCAAGGCTCACACAGTCTGAGGCAGAAAAAAAAAGTGGTAGCATCATCGCCGTGCTGCATGTATATTGTTTCAGAGCACGTATTTACAAAATCATTAATATATATATTGAAAATAAAAGGTCTGATAATGCTGCCTTGCGGAACACCTTTTACAATCGGCTTTAGATAGGAGCAGTAATCACTTATTCGAATGTACTGCCGACGGTTTCTCAGGTATGATTTGATAAGATTCGAGCAATGACCACGTAATCTGTACATTTCTAGTTGTTCAAATACATTTTTATGATTAATGCAGTCAAATTCTCTTGTGAAGTCGACAAATAAGCTGAGGACGAGTATCTTGTTTTTAAAACTGTGAAAGAATAAACTTGTTTTGTTCCAGTAAAGCTAGTTCAGTAAACCTATACCTTCTGAAGTAAAATTAAGCTCCAGTAAGTAGATTATAATTATCGAAAAAAAAAACGTGAAAGGCGGTTGTGAATATATTTTCCTAAAGCTACGGAAAATAATGTTAGAACGGAAATAGGACGACAGTTCTTGACAGTTCCTAAAGCTTCCTACAACACCGGGGACCAGGTGTGGGTGTTGACTCCTGTTCGACGCCGCGGCCTTTCAGACAAGCTAGTTTGCCGCTACTTCGGACCGTATAAAATCGTGCGACGCATCAGTAACGTCAATTACGAGGTTCTCCCGGATGGATCAGAGCACACAGGCCGTCGGCTACCTCGTTCAGAGACAGTTCATGTCTTGCGATTGAAGCCGTACTTTGCACGGTGACTGACAAACTACATCTACAAACGTTTTTTTTTTTTTTTTTTTTTTTTGGGGGGGGGGGGAGGGGGTTGCTTTTGTACGCTTGTGTGCACGTGTAACTGTGTGCGTCACGCTTAAGGAGGGAGGAATGCCATGGGGCGCTCGGAGTGAAAAACGACGTTGAAGTGAATCGGCTCCGGACTCGCAGGACGTACCTAAACCTTGGATCGTGTAATTCCATCTGTACCGGCTTTGTTAACTTAGCCCCAGTCGCCAGCACCGTGACAATATTACACGCATCCCCTTCCTAAATGGTACTGTGATCTTAGCAACATGAATTCTTTCTGGAAAAGAAGCACTTGATAAACAAAGGGTAAATATACCGTAATAACAGGAGTAATGATGTCGAAAACATATTTATGAGGTCTGATCTGCATACCTTCAACATCACAACTCAAACTTTTCACAAGCGAAATAAAAACAGACCGAACCGACTCATTGCTGACTGGCTCAAGAAGAAAGGTAAATTCATTACTGGCGACAAACTTTAAATACTAAGATGGGGGAAATTGATCGTCGTTCTGCATAAAATAGTCATTGATTGTATGAATATATGAATATATTCGCTAGGCTACCGTCCGATACCTCAATATCCCCAATGTTAAAGTTATTAGTCTTTGTGTACAATCTTTTACGATTCAAAAAGGTGTTCATTTTTCTCCAGAAATGATCATGGTTAAGAGAACAGCCGTCAAGTTCAGCATAAAAAAAAAAAAAATTCTCTGCTTAGTTTTATATCTTTATTGAGCTTGTTTCGGTACGTTTTAAATTTCTTTAACTGATCAGGTTCTTTAATTTTAATTAACTCGTGATATAATGTATTCTTGTGATTAATTTCTTTAAGCAGCTCAGGTTTAATCCATGGCTTACGTATTTTATTACGCAGTTCGAATTTCCTTACAGGGAAGTGGTGTCTATGTATGTCAGAAATCTGATCTATGAATTTGTTGTATGCCTCATCAGCATTCTTAACAGAAAGAAGATTATTTGAAATTACAGTTAAGCTCGTGATTCCAGAAGGCATCTAGGCGAGCAGGTTTGATGAATTTAAATGTGAAATACTGCTTTTTGTCATAACAATTATACCTGTCTAATAATATGAAGGTAAGAAGGTGGTCACTCAGGTCACACGATATCACACCTGACGTGTAGTGTTCAACTACAGAGTTTGTAATAATTAAATCTAACTTAGTCTCACTATAATCCTATATTCACTATATAACTATATTCGCTGTAATAATTCTAGAAAAGTGATTTTAAGGTGGCGGATATTAAATCAGTTACATTGGGAATAATTCTTAGATTTATTCTTCCCCTAGTGCGAAAGCTTTTTGCTGAATCTCCTTCATATATTTAATGAGCTGACATGATCTTGACTCTGACAGAAACGCTTGATGTGAATTACGGGATGGCATGCAAAACTTGAAGAATTATTATAGATTTTCTTAGTATAAATGCAATGGCTGAAGAGGTTGCTGCTGTCGGACTGCACCAAACCAACCCAGTCGTGGATTGGCGTGTCCGCATCCTGTATTATGTTCCCGAAAGAAAGAAAGTATTTTGGTCATGATTAAAATCTTCTACAGGGAATGATGTCTTCACACCACTTACAAGAGCGAGACCCCATACACTGCAATATTTAAGGCTTTCGTTGGTATATTCATTTGATCTATAATGCAGCTTCTAGAAGTACAAATGTCTGGCTACTTAACACACAAGGAGCTTCAAGTTCGACTACGCGACAATGCCACGTATCGCGGCGTGCCTCAAGTGGTGAAAACCAAGCAGGCATTGGAACTATTTGAAATAAACTTACCAGATACTTATAATGGGGCTTAAATTGCTTGCTAATCATGCCAGCAGGAAAGTAGCGAAATTGCCGAAGAATGCACTTGGCAGCTAACCGTTAGTAACGGCAGTGTGCGTCAAACAAACTGTGAATGACAGGTAAGGACACAGTATTTTCCAATCGTCCGAAGGCCGATCAGAGCTGTGTTTGCACTCAGAGTCGCTTGACAGACTTCAAACAATGGGCAAGGTCACATACACTGCCGTACATTGAAAACTTCTGTATTTATTAACAAGGGTTCTTGAGGACGTTCATGTCTCTGCTAACGTGGTTGTCACCTTCATCGCACAGAAAACTAACCCGGCCATTTTACGCTACTCGTCGGCGCAGGAAAGCGCTGAAAAAATGAAGCGTTGAAATCGTTGACTTGGCGACAGAATGCTCGGGGAACCACAAAATTTTATCGACATGCAAATGAAATATTTCTCGACATTTTGCTTCTCCAATACATAAGTTCCCTGGATAATGACAAACGATACTTGGAGACACCCAGATACTCTATTGTTGAGGTCACGCTACGCTCAAAAGCCCCATGTTTCCACGAAGAGCTTTCTTCGGTAATGCCACGGAACAGTGGCAGCATCTGTAAAACGTTGCCTGTCTACCTTCAAGCGGTGCCTGATGGCAGGAGCGCTACAGGGGCGCTCCTGTATCCCACAAGCATGCCAAACGTGAAATTCTATGCAGTCTAGCTCCATACAATGAAATATATTTTGGGATGGCGTCGTGTGTTGAGCATGTAAGAGGCCGCGTGCACACCCCTTCACGTGATGCAAAGGTGCCAAAATGGGTGTTCATATCTGGACAGCTGAGGTAACCCATGTTGCCAAAGAAATCAATAATAAAAGAATGAGGTTAGCTTCTTTGTTTTGTTTTTTTTCCCCACTGAGTGAACATTTCAGCCCCCTTGCAGCGGCTTCAGGCTTAGCTGATATTTTTCTGTAGTTTTCTGCACAGTTTTCGGATCTCTGTCTATGAAAACGTGAATAAATATGACATCTTTATGATGCTGTGATAGAAGGCACAGTGCTCTTTGACCCATAATCGTCATGAGGCTTCGTTGTATGCGGTATTAAAAATGAATGTATATTATTAAAGAATATCATGTGTCATAAACCACCCTGAATAATGTCGTGACAGCAGCGAGGCGGAACAAGGAAGATGGTTACGTAAAAGACGTTCTGAATCGTGACTCCGGCCGTCCAGGTACCGAGCGGCTTGATATGATGTGCAGTTGCTCTGCTGAGTAAAATCCCAGAATATGGCAGGACAACCTTTCGTAGCAGGGGGCAAGTCTAGCATCAATGACAAATACATCAGCACCAGTATCAATAAGTGCAAGGGTACTTTTAGGCAGGAATTCAGTCACTGGTAGCAGTCAGGACTGGAGCTGTGGTAGACTAATTCGTAGTCGTTGTGCCCTTAGATAATGGCACATACCCACGAGGGAGATTGGCCGCACATGAATCCAGTAGAAATTGACATTATGCTGTTTTATATAAAATTAAGAAAATACAACAATACATATTGTTACGGGAATGACTTTAATGTAACTGGCGCTAGCTGTGATGGGCGGAGCCCGGCGCAGCGCATAGACTTCGGCAGCCGTGCAGCATCACTCTATCAGCGTCGTCGTCTTTCAGAACACTTCGTCGTCCCCGCATTCCACGGTCGTCGTCGTTGTCTGTGAGCACACCACTTGGTTCATGCGTTTCCCGGTAACAATATAATACAATACAGTCAAAAAAGGCCCTATTGATCAGCAAAAAAAAAAGACTAATTTTAACTCAAGAAAATCTGAAGAGAAGAAACAGCGGAATCGGCACATCTAGCAGGGAATCCTACTAGATGTGTTAACAATGTTACCACAGTGATCTAACGCAAATGTTTCCGTCATGTTCGAGACACCATAGAGAAATACCCTAGAAGCTGCTCCCGCAACAAAGGTGCATCAAGGGGGCGAGGCGCATACAGTTGATCCATGCGGCCGATTTTAGAAGTTTGATCGTGTTTCAAAAATAGCCTCGGCTTAGAGCGACTAACATCCGGATCTTGGACGCCATGCAATGAAATTGTCTTTGTAAATGCTGGCTATTTGTTTATGTGTGTGTGTGTGTGTCTGTGTGTAGGGGGGGGGGTGCACCGATAGCCTGTATGAAAGAGTTGCTTTTCATGCATAGGTCTAACATCCGCGTTTATGTTTTCTCTGGTCACGAGATGGGCCCCAACACGTTACGCATGCCCCCATTTGTTTATTCTAATATTAACGCTATATTGCGCAACCGCGACTTATGTTTTGAATGGCGTGAGGCTTCGTGTTCAATTTCATCAGAGGAAAATTGTACGGCCAAGACATCCTTTCTTTCACGCTTCGCTGCCTCAGGGAGTCCACGGAGGCGGTTTAGCAGGCACGCATACAGCACAGGCGATAATGACCTTCGCGCGTACACTCTTGAAGCTTTTTGTAACCACGCCAAGCTCTCATTCAGCTTGCAGCGTATGCGAATAGCAAACAGGCCTCTTGCATGGGGCAACGCCCAAGAACGCACGTGGCGTGAAAAATTGACCGCCAAGTTGTCTACGCGAACGCGCAATCCAATCTGTAGTGGGCAATGTGCCAGAACATGTGGCGGCTGCGAAGTTAAACGGCTTGTGCGTCGGTGTTCGGTATTCTAATCACGCGCTGGAACAGCAGACACTAAGAAGCCTTCCATTCCGTACTCATTATATCTGTCTTCACAGAAAGGCGCTACGTCATACGTATATGCGAGATGCCCCTACTTGAGATGGCTTCGATAGTTAGGTTTAATTTGAACCAAATTAAATCAGTCTTAACGAATAACGTGCTGTGTTTTGGGGAGCTGATACAGAGATTGAGCCTGAAATATTTGGCACATTGACTGGAATACCTTCTTTCTTTGGTCAAATACAAGCATCTCCCGCTCGTTCTAGCGTTTGTGTCTCTTCATCTTTGCTTCAGCGGAAACAGTCATCCTGACAGCCAGTACCGGCAAAAAAATATTGATTGATCTCCGCAAGCACTCGAGCGACTTATTTCCATACAGCTTCAAGTAGGCGCAACCATCACTCGTGAGGCCAACTATTAGCAGTAGAATTTTTATTGATCTGCGTTACCGCTCAAGCGTTCTATTTCTATGCAGTTTTGGTTTAACGCAAACATTGATTCCTTGGCAAAAAGTTATTGTTGTAAATTTTTTATTGTTTGTGCTATGGCCTAAGCATGTAACTTCTATGCAGCATCGCTAAAACAGAAACACTGACCATAACAGAATGTGGCTGTAGCAAAATTTTGATTCATTTTTTTTTCTACTACCACTCGAGCGCCCTGCGACAAGCCTACTATGATCGTGCGTGGAGGGATGACCTCGGTACCACCGAGTCGAAGCTCCTGCTCCCGCTGTCGGTTCCCGGCAGTTTAATTTATTGGCATGAAACTTTAAATTCTACAAAACGATCGATTGAAACGTCAAAACTTACCATTCGGATGTTTTATCTCGACTTGTCTCCTCTCTTTACCATTTATTTTTCATACACGTCGGCTCCTACTTTCTTTAACTACGCTCGTTTCTCAGCCCTCTGGTCTCTTCATTTTAATGATTTAGTTTACGGACATATACTATGCTGAGGCATGCAAAAGGAAAGAAAAATAAAGAGCCTGTGCCCGTGCCACAAAGTATGGACAGTGAAACATGAATACGTAGAATAAGGAAACAGCAGTGCTAATGTATCAAGCGTATAAAAGCAAAACAAGAATCAAGGGACGCTCAGCCAACGCGATATTGGTACAACGCGATACGATTAGAGGGTTTCTTGAGGCTCCTGGGGCCCTTTCGCATATTTCTTCACAGACACGGTCACCGTGCTTGATGTTCACGTTTTAATTTACCGCTAGAATGGAGGCCACACATTAAACAAATAGATATAAAATTCCTCGATGGCCGTGCTCCTGCACTCACTCAGTAAACCGGTGCCGTTATGATTCATAGGAGAACTGCGTTGGGTAGTTCTTTGCCCTATGAATAGATGACGGAGGTTTGTCGTTCCAGCCGTAAATATTGCCGCAAAACTTTCAAGGATAAGAAAGTCTCACGGCGCTCAAGAGGTCTCATTCTCAGGCCCTTTGCCTGACTGTATAGTTGCGTAACTAAATCGCCATGGCGACCACCGTGCCGCTGAATTTAGCAACACTCAACGGATGTCAATTCTGTAGTCGAGAAACAAAAACAAAGAAACAAAATCAGCTGCGCCAGTAGTCTTGGGGCATTCCGCCCATTCATTTAACAACTTCTATTCATAAACCATTTGTCCAAAGGGACTGCTCAGTTATCTCGTCAATTGGCACATCGTTCTCTACCCACGATACATAAGTGGTGCAGGAGGAGTATGTTTAGAAAAAGTTTTATTAGACATTAGACCTCACATTAGACTTTCACATGACCTGCGAAAAATGACCAAAATAGGAAATACACATGATCCACAACAAAGGAAAGTGCACATAATATACGTCTGAAGGAACAAATACCTCACAAATCAGTATTTATATACAGAATAAAATTTGGCAGTTCGGGATGATGATATATACAATTTTGAATGGTAGTACACATACTTTGGACTTCATCTTACCTCATGTCCTGGGGAGAAGTACAACCTTAAGGAGACCGCATTGAACTGTATATGCACAGCGTTAGGATCCGATGCATTGCAGAATTTTGCTTTTGATATTTATTCCTACGCGCAAACGAAACCATTAAAACAGTCATTGAAATGCAATGCACTGCTTCTTTAACATATTTCTCAGGCAAGTTAAGAGTGTTTCAAGATATTTATACATAAATTGACCGAACAGTTTTGATGCTTTGTTGTTGTGGCTGTAGGAAGAAGGAAAAAAAATGCACGGGCGTGCTACTGGCTTTGTAGCTGAGCCACCACCGCTTCCTCGTGCGGACAGAAGAGAGAAAGTAGACAAGAAAAAAAAATGAAGAGGGGGAGAAAGACGCGCGCCGCAACAAAACCATCGTCCACCACCTAAGCGGTGCCGGGTGCAATGACAGCCTACAACAGATAAAAATTCGGTGGCTGGCTATGACCCCCTTGACGAAGAAGATTCATTACTTGGTGCAGTAAGCAAGACGGCTCATGATAACGAGTTTATTTCCTTTGAGTGTTCCTGCAAAAGAAGGAATGGAAAAAAAGATTCCCTTCGTATGTTATCAGATTAAGTTCCTTCGCACATACAGCCGTTGAGCAGCGCAAAGACAGGGT
Source organism: Amblyomma maculatum (assembly GCF_055883805.1). Classification (NCBI taxonomy): domain Eukaryota; kingdom Metazoa; phylum Arthropoda; class Arachnida; order Ixodida; family Ixodidae; genus Amblyomma; species Amblyomma maculatum. The sequence goes on along the minus strand of NC_139347.1, from coordinate 126,148,171 downwards.
TTATTACTCTTGCTTCACAGAGATAAAATAAATATATTGGCCCTAGCTGTAAGAGATTTAGGTAACCTTATTTTGTCGTCCTCATGGAAGCTACATCAGATAATCACAATGATTGCGCGGCCTACGCTGCAGACGATAAAACTAAACCAAGTGCTGATTTGAAATAATCTTGAAGGAAATGGCCAAAGCGGACGCATTTCACAGCCACGTTAAAAACAATTGCTATGAGCCTTTAGAGTGAAAGTTTGCCGCGCTGCAGTGGTGCAGTGGTTAAGACGCCTGACAACTCTGCCGGAATACAAGGGTCGATTCTGACCGCGGGCTGCTGCGTTTCGATGGAGGCGAAACGGAGTGGCGTCCATGTGCTGTACGATGTCGGTGCACGCTAAAGAAACCCAGGTGGTCGAAATTTCCGGAGTTCTCCACTACGGCGTCTTGTAGCCTGAGTCGCTATGGGACGTTAAATTCTACAAGCCTGTAGACTGAAAAACAAATCAGGAGGTTCAGAGCCTAGAAAAATTTATTAAACGTTTGCATGTATAAAAAAAGAACGTTTAGGAAAATTTTTCTAGGCTCTGAACCTCCTGATTTAGTTTGCGCGTGGGAGGTGGTGAAGGATAGCTGTTTCTGGCCCTACGGGGCTGGGCCTAGTAGGTCAACGCCGCTTGCGGCAGGGACTAGCCTGCCAGCGAGGTTTTTTGTGTTATAGTCCGTCCTTGCACCTGCCACCGCTTAGATGGTGAACGATGGCTGTTGCGGCGCTCGTCTTTCTCTCCCTCTTCTTTGTCTTTCTTCTCTACTTTCTCTCTTCTGTCCGCACGAGGCAGCGGAGGTGGCTCAGCTACCGAGCCAGTAGCAGGCCCGTGCATTTTGTTTCGTTCTTGCTACAGCCACAACCGGTGGCTCAGCTACAGAGCCAGTAGCAAGCCCGTGCATTTTTTTGTTCTTCTTACAGCCACAACAGGTGGCTCAGCTACAGAGCCAGTAGCAGGCCCGTGCATTTTCTTTTCCGTCTTCCTACAGTCGCAACAACGCCGACATACAGACGTCACCGCGTTGCACCTCCACCGAAACGCAGCCGCCGGAAGAGCGTAAAAAGTGATTGATTTATTGATTTATAGGAAGGAAAAGGCGCGGTAACGGCCTCACTTGGTTTCTGTGGACACCTCAACCGCGCCGAAAGGGTAGGGAGGAAAATGGCAGTGGAAGTGAAAAGGGAGAAAGAAGAGTCGTAGTAGAGTGCTACTGAGTAATTTCGGCCACCTGGGGATCTTTATCATGCACTGACATCGTACAGCACACGGACGCCTCTTCGTTTCGCCTCCATCGAAACGCAGCCGCCGAGGTCGGGTTAGAGCCCGGGTACTCCGGCACAGTAGTTGGCCGTCTTAACACTGCACCATGAGCGGCCCATAGTACCAGCAAAGCGAGAATGAGAGTGAGAAGGCGAGGACAGCAGCGGAGACGCCCGACCCCGAGAGCGGGACGACTTCTGAAACAGTGATGTCAGACTGCCTAGCGTAGTAAAGGAGCATAACCGCCTGGATAGGGCCTATGGAAGAGTTCAGTCAATGGGAACCAACTGAAGGGAATCCGACTCATCCACCCATTTCCAAACATATATAACCACAACAAGCTGAGCTAGAGAAACGTCCCTCTCGCTGCGTATATCCTGGTATAGCTGAGCTAATCTACTCCCAAATTTTGTAGTTCAGCGGCCTTAACTGGATCTGCAGTTTTTTTATATGATCATTTTCATCACCAAAATTTCTTTAAGGTTAGGCTGCCAATAGTGAAAACGACAGTGTAAGCCCTGCTTACTAGATCCCATGCCTGGAAAACTTCCCCGCAATTGTAACGCAGTGGTTATGGGGCTGGACTACTGCTCCCAAGGACGCGGGATTGAATCCCGGCTGCGGCTGCTTTTCGATGAAAACGAAAAGCAAGACGCCCGTGTGCTGTGCGATGCTAGTGCACGTTAAAGAACCTCAGGTGGTCGAAATTTTCAGAGCCCTTCACTATACGGTGTCTCTCATAGGCTGAGACACTTTGGGACTTTACACTTCACAAATTAAATGGCATGAAAAAAAAAATTGGTCATACGTAGGAGTCGAAGTTACCGGCCTTAATGTTATTGACTATAATGGGAGATCATTGTGGTGTCTGTCGTATCTTGGTAACTTGGTAAAATGGTACCTTCCATATAATTTTATCCTATAACAATGTACACTAGATACCCCTTTCAAACAAAAATGTTCATAGGCTTTTGCTTAAACGTGTACTTTAGTTGATTTGGCAACACAAACTCTTTATATGCTTGGTCTCAAAGCTATTTCATATATAGCATCACCACCATATTGTCACCAACCCGCCTTTATCTGCCATTTTTTTTTGTCTTTGTCTCGATTGTGCAAGCTTTCTGCAACATCGATTGGTGGGTGTTTCGGCTAACGTACTCACGAAGGACGGTCTATGTGCTTGTTGAAACGGGAATTCATTAGGAAATCACAAGGATTAGTCACCACATTAGCAATGAATAGCTTCATCACCCCTTTCTTGACCAGCTTTGCATGTGCCGAAGCAGAGATCAGAAAAAAGGTTTTTTTAGGTTCTTACATCCATCAAACTCTGTTCGAGGTAGTTAATTTGAGGTCTAGATAATAATTGAGTCTGTGTGCAGGTGAAGCAAATGACTAAGCGTCAGTGGCCGCAGGATCTTGCAAAGGTGAACGCCGTACTCTCTGCTGCTCCACAAAAGTATTTAGTACTGCACCATAGTACGACCATGCACTCATCCACAAATCTGAAACTTCTTATTACATGCCTACTGCCATGACTTCAGTTAAGCGGGAAGTTTAGCTAGTTGCTACATATTAGCGGACAAAATAACGCAGAGACTAGGGACAAAGTCCTCCTTTATCATTTTCTTTCTCCCTCTTTTGTCCCTCTTCTCATTTGGTAATTCCCATTATTACTGTTAAGATACCTTTAGGGCCCATTGTGCAGGTTCGCCTTGTGCAGGTCAGTAGGACAGTAGCACTATAGAAGGCAATAGACAAGTCATGCTTTTTTGCACCAAGGAATTTATATTCCTTTCTATACGGAACATTGCACAGACGGGTCATAGGCAAAATAACGACAGATAACGGCCAGGCGACGAAAAATTGCTTGTGATGCCATACATGCACACGCTGTTGCATGCACTTAAAAATATTGCCAGAAAGTGGGAGCCAACACTGTAACGTCTTCTCTAGAAAGTGTCACGTGTGTGCAGGTGGCGCACCAGCCCTGACATCTGCCACCAACAGCGACGCTCATTACGGCATCAGAAGTCGATTGTTTGCATGGTCGGTAACGCAGTGTAAACAACCATACCGCTTTCATGTGGCAAGTTGTATAAATGTAATGCAGGGCTTTGCTGAAATAGGCGCAGAAGTGAGCACCGCAGTTATTCGAAGGCAGGGCACATTGCCGTTGACAATTGTAGCTTTAATAAATATGCACGAAGGTAGACAGTTAGGCTGGTTGGGGGGAGGGGAAGGATCTTCTGTTGTCTTTCTTGTCCCGTTCTTTGCGCTGTTTGTTAAGATGATCCCACACCAATTAGTCCAGCTGTCTGCCCTCATGCATTATAAGTCTCTTACATTAGGCCCTTCACTTCGGTCCTTTCTCATTTTTCTGAAACCAGACTTTGTGCACAGAGCTGCTGGTTAGCGCCAGTCTTGTTGCCTTTCTGGTCTCATCCTTTGCCCTGTTTGTTATGGTCAAAAGATATCTTCGGATAGGAAAAAAATGTAATATATAAACATTAGCAGGGCTCAACGCTGCTGAACCAGATATTGAGCGAAAGAATTAGCTGCGGGTGACCGAGCGTTCTTCTTCTCGTTTTCTTCTTCCTCACCCCACATATAAAGCCCCGCTTTAACCAAGCCGTATGAACGTCCCTTAGTGGCCTATAGAGGTAACGTGAATGCCAGGGTCCTAGCAGGCAGATTCTGACATAAAAGTCCCATGTGAATATAGAGACCCAAGTTGGCAGCTCCTACCAGCCCACATGGGGTGTGACGGCACAGCGTTACGTGGGTAAGACGTTGCTACCGGCAGCGCTATGCCGAAGGCTCGAGACCTAGAGTAGTATTGCGTTCGCAATAAAGCAAGAGAGAATACCGAGGCCGCTGCAATGCAGAAATCTGGAATTGGAATTGTGTTTGGGTTACTTTTTTATCACCAGATACCAAACACAATACCAGATAACGAATGCAGGGCAGTATTAGAATTTCTGACAGAAGCTAACTAATTTTATAATGTATTTCATTTTCGCTCGGATATGTGTTCATCTATTAGCCTCATTACCATCGAGGGGTTTTCCTCCCCAAATCTTGTTTGTTCGCTCATAAAAAAATAAAAAAATCTTAACAAAAATTTTTATTTCAGGGAGTATACTGCGGAGACAGGGACTAAAGTATAATATTGCCAGATGAGGCGCCTGTCCCTGATAAGCTCGTATGGCATTCCTCCTTTAACACATGGGGTCCACTCATACAGAAAATGCGAATTTCATTCGATATACAACAGAAAGGTGTTACAGCACTAGAAGTAAAATACAATAAAAAATACCTAGAACATGTATACATAGTGTTGAAACAGAAGGCATGCACCCAGATAAAGTTAGTCGACATCTTTGAATGAATTACAGTATTTAGAAAATAGTAACGGAGCGCTACATAGCGCGCATCAAAAGCAAAATATAGTCAAACAAAAAAGGAGCACTTTGGAGCTGACTACATTATATATGGTGTTGATACAAGAAAAACTTTACACATTCTTTTGAGTTTGCGCGGGCTATCTGTCCAGTTTATAATACCTCACATGTTTGTTCAGACGCTGTATAACTGGGTAGTACAATGACTGTTTCCCTTAAGTACTTCTGGTTTTCACAAGCCTCCTTGACTGGCGCGGGAAATCGTACTGGTGATCAACCGCCGTGCAGAAATCTGTGTTTGTGGCACTTATATGTTCGATAAATTTGTACAAATAAATCTGACTGTTCATGAGCATGTCATGTTTCGCGTATAGCTCACTGACATGTAAATCACGGACATCTACCCAATTTTCTAAAATACGTAGCATTCGCTTTTGTAGTACCATTACTCTGTTGTAGTTGCGCTGAGTAGTAGTGTCCCATACTAGCGAATAGTAGGCGAACTTTGAATAAATTAAGGTATAATAAACACTTTTCTTTGGCAAAAGAGGTATTAGTGAAGAAATACTTCTAATACGTTCAGTTCATTGGGCTATATCAGTTACTGGGTGCTCTACATGACATGTTCATGTCAGCGTCTCTTAGAACCAAACACCTTGAAATTTATGCTCAGATGCTTGTTAAATCATGTGTGTCTTGTACATAAGGCGCATCACGTACTGATCATGCTTATTTGAAGGAGGTGATATGATATACTTAGTTTTAGAGGCGTTCAGTTGTAGATGGTTTTCATTTAGCCATCGAGAAAGGTTTTGTAGATACTTATTGGCGATTTCCTCGAGTTCGCGTTTTTTACGTGAGGTAAAGAATACATTGACATCGACCACTAACATTACTATTTAGGCAGTGTTGGTAATTTCAACTAGGTCGTCGATGTATAGCAAGAACAAGGTAGACCCCAATACTGATCCCTGAGGTATTTTATTAGTTACGTTTAACCAAGGGGAGAAATAGTTATTGACATTTGTACACTGAAAACGTTTTTGAGGTAGTCCTTTATTAGATACAGTGACACGGCACGTATTCCGCAGCATTCTACCTTACGGGGAAGTATACTGGGATTTAAAGGGCCAAACGCCTTTCCTAGTCTAGAAACAGTTCTAATGTATAAGCCTTGCTTTCAATACTTTCTATGATTATCTGCTTCACGCGAAGTATCGCTTGTTCAGCTTATTTCCGTGTTTGAAATCCAAACTGAGAGCTAGATATAATATTGTACTTCTCTAAAAACGTTTCACATGGTAATTACTTGCCATCTCAACAACAATCAATAAAACAGGTAATATCGATATTGGTCGATAGTGCTTATGCGCTTTTTTGTCTCTTGATTTGTGCATTGGAATAACCTTTGCTATCTTCAACTGGTCAGGGAAGACGCCAGTGTCGGACATTAGGTTAATTATATGTGCAAGGACAGTTTTTAGTAACTAGGTTCCATATTTAATTGGTTCAGGCTTAATTTCATCATGGCCAGAAGCAACATCAGTCTTTATTCTGCCAAATAAGTGTTCAGTGTCTTGCGGCGAAACATGGTAGAGAGCAAAAACAATTTGTAGGGAGGTAATGTGTCTCGTCTGCAGTTCACCGCCGGCCATTGCTTTATCTGGCTTTCCTGACAGCACAAAATACCCATTTATTGTGTCAGCCAAATACTTCCCGGCTATCACATTCCCATTTATCTCAACCTCTTCTAGGCTTGATTTTGCACCTTCCTGCTCATAAGTCTATTAACAGCTTCCCATACCTTTTTTGAATTGTTGTCGTAGCGGTTGAGCAAGTTTTTAGGCCTCTTTTGCTTTCTTTAAGACTGAAGTGCGTTCATTTCGGACCGAAAAAAAAAAAAAAAACATTTCGTGGAAGTTACCGTCTGTGTCTTGTCGTCGTATGGTCCGAGCTTTGCATCCTAAATATAGAAAGTTAAAGCAGCCTGTGATAGCATGTCTTTCTATAAAGAGTACTTTGGTCGAGTGAGTCGAGGACTGCGCCTTGACTAAATAGAAACAAAGCTGTCTTGGGCGGTGTCCGCATTTGCCGCTGGAGATCCTGATGTGCTTAGGAATAAGATTTTCGGCCCAGATGGAGTACGCTATTTTTGGAAAAACTCAAAATAGTATTCAGAAAGCACACGGAAGTCGCAAGCTTGCGTGCAACGTTCTCAGCTCTATGATCAAGCCAAGTGTGATTAAGGCACTAAAAGCGTGCGAGGGCTTCGGCCTTAATTATTTACAGCACAGTGCGCGCGAGTGGAAAAGGCGTTTATACAAATATTATAGATAACAATTTTAAGCGGCTTGAATCCTATGATGAAAATATCAAAGGCGATATAGAAAGAAGCAGGGTTTCTGCAACGAACCCCCCTGGTTTCAAGCGGCGTGAGGGAAATGGTCATGGTCTTGTGTGGAGTCACCCTTCCCGTGTGAAGGTGTTGTTATTCGACCTGCCCCTTCGTCTATGAGGAAGTACTCGGCTAAAACTCCACCGTTTCTTGGCGAGATCAACGTGTTTTTAGGTGCTTTCGGGCGACACGTGTGTTAAAGTTTCGACAGAGCGTCTTGTGATTTTAAAAACAAACGTTCTTTCACAAATGTGCTTTTTGCAGCCTGAGCAGCATTTCCTAAGCTTAAAGGTGGTTCCCATGGGAAACCAGCAAAGGGCCGAGGAATATAAACCTCCACAACATTTGCAGGAGTGCGACGCTATGCTTTTTAGGCGCTGATCTAGACCATGACAAGGAAGTGACTCGAAAATTCAGATTTTGATGAAGCAAATTTTGAAAGTACGTGGAGGTCGTGATTATCAGCTCACCTGTATCGCACAAAGGAATGTATACAGCTGGACGTTGCCGGCACTCACCTATGGGGCGTAAATGTGGATGCTGACGAAATAGGCTCAACTTATGGCGAGGAAAAGCAGACAGCTACGGGCTATGGGTAAGATGCTATGGGCAACAATAAGAGACAGCCAAGATACTTTGTTGGGCGAGTTGGTACACATTCGTTATTAATTTAAACAGTGCGAACAAGAAGACAAAGGACAAGATCTTGTCCTTTGTCTTTTTGTTCGCGCTGTTTAAATTACTAATGAATAACAGACAGGTGGCATACTTAGTGAGTAAAGGTATAAACTCGAGTTAATTACTTCCTAGCACAAATCAAGGAGGAGGAATGGGCATGGATAAGACATGTAATGTAAGTGGAGGAACAGGAAGTCATGGAACAGGATTTCATGGCAAGCTGAGCATAACTGGAGGCTGCAGAAGGTATATGGAGGGGTTAGATTAAGACGTTTGCGGGGACCTATTAACACAGTCCTGTGCTGCTAGCACAGGACTGTGTTAATTGAGAGAGGCCTTTGTCGTGGTGTGTGTATAGCCCGGCTGATGGTGATAATTGTTTTTGTTTTGCACATGCGTGGAAGTGTGGTCAATAAATAAAGCATATAACATGTTAACAGCATACGGCCGTGAACATGAATTGAACCCATGGCGGAGCGCGCAGGTGTGCTTCTCTAGCCGCTGCATTAGGCAACTAAGCCATTGTCGCATTCTGAGATTGCACTTGTTAAAGAGCCATTTTCTCCCGTTGTGCGCCGCCGCCTTCATCGACTGCCACTGGTACTTAAGTAAGTCTCGAAAAAGGACTCTGTTGTCTCTTGCCCGTGCGAACCAAAATTTGAACTAGTGGTCGCCTCCACTTGGGCAGCCAAGCCACTCCACACGCGCTCACTTCCGCACTGATCTCTGCCGTTGATGTGGGAAAGAGTAAGAATAGAGGGCAAAGCCTGACATCTACATTTTACGCATAGATTCTAAGACATTGACGACTCCGTACATTTCGGCGGCAAATGGGAATTAGTTCACTCACACTAGTTAGTAGATTAGTTACGCTGAGCCACTAAACGTATACCTTTACCATTTTGGACAGTGTTTTTGTCAGCGGAATATAAAGCGCTGTTTGTGTTGTGTTGAGTTTAATGGCGCATAAGCAACTGAGGTTATCATGCACCAAGATGGAATTTAAAAACCAGTTTGGTGTATCTATTGATTGTAATTGTGTTGGGCTATACTATGTGTATGATATTGTCGCGTAAACAGCGACCTTTACAGTTGCGTCCGAGGTCCAAGACGTGGCAAAGGTTCTACAAACAGCGTCAGAGTTCAGGCTCGTGGTTAGCACACTTCTTCCTCTCACACTTCTGCGCTTCTTTGTCGTCAACGCATGCTACATTAGCCCCCCCGTGCGAAAAGCATCGTCCCGATGCTATATTGAAAGAGGGACAAAGTAAAAGGGGCCGCTATCTGGCATGAAAAGGCTTCAAGCGGACCACGTGGACCACTTCAGAACGCTTGGGACGCCGGGGCTCTGGTTCCTTGTGCGGAACGACTTCATAGTCCAGTTCACTGACGCGTCGAAGAACGCGGTAGGGGCCGAAATAACGGCGCAAGAGTTTTTCGCTAAGTCCGCGTCGTCGAATGGGGTACCAAACCCAGACAAGGTCACCTGGCAGATAGTCTGCAGTCCGCCGCCGCAGGTTGTAGCGTTGTGCATCTCGGCCTTGCTGCTGCTGTATTCGCACCCGTGCAAGTTGACGGGCCTCTTCGGCACGCTGTAGAAAAGAGGCGACATCATCATTTGGACCTTCGTCTATGTGGGGCAGCATGGCGTCGAGCGTGGTCGTCACTTGTCGGCCGTAAACTAGGCTGAATGGAGTCATGCTGGTAGTTTCCTGAACGGCGGTATTGTATGCGAATGTTACATACGGCAATACTTCGTCCCATGTCTTGTGATGGACGTCCACATACACTGACAACATATCGGCAATGGTCTTGTTCAAACGTTCTGTCAGGCCGTTTGTTTGCGGGTGGTATGCAGTCGTGCGACGATGATTGGTGCGACTAAGAACAAGGATATGCTGGATGAGCTATGCAGAAAATGCAGCTCCTCTGTCAGTAATGAGTACTTCTGGTGCGCCATGTCTCAGGACAATTTGAAGAACGAAAAATTTCGCAACTTCAAAAGCGGTAGCACAAGGAAGAGCAGCGGTTTCTGCGTAGCGAGTCAGGTAGTCAGTAGCTACTATAATACACCTGTTCCCACAGGTGGAAGTAGGGAACGGTCCGAGCAAGTCCATCCCTATTAGCTGGAATGGTCTGGACGGTGGCGTAATGGGCTTTAAAAGACCGGCTGGCCTCAGAGGCGGAACCTTTCGACGTTGGCAGTCACGGCAACTTCGAACATAATGCGTTACATCGCTTGGCAAACGAGGCCAGTAATACCGTTCTTTAATTCTGGATATCGTCCGAGTGACTCCCAGGTGGCCGGATGTGGGTTCGTCGTGGCAGGCTTGAAAAATCTCATCCCTTAAGCTTGCTGGTACAACGAGGAGGTATTGGCGACTGTTGGCTGTAAAATTCTTCTTGACGAGAACGCCATCACGGAGACACAGAGAAGACAAAGTACGACGGAAAGGGCTAGGGACCATGCTGCCGGCACCTTGAAGAAAGTCGATTACCTGGCGAAGTTCGGGATCATTCCGTTGGGCATCGGCAAAATTGTCTGAACTAATTGCACTCAGAAATGCGTCGTCGTCACCTGAGGCGTCCGAAGCTGGTTGTACAGGAGCACGAGACAGGCAGTCAGCGTCTAAATGCTTACGACCTGACTTGTAGGTTACAGTGATGTCGTATTCTTGAAGTTGTAGGCTCCACCTGGCGAGACGTGCAGAAGGATCTTTAAGGCTTGTCAGCCAACAAAGCGCGTGATGGTCGGTCACCACTTTGAAGGGTCTGCCGTACAGGTATGGTCGAAACTTCGAAATAGACCACACGATGGCCAGGCATTCCTTTTCAGTGGCAGAGTAGTTTGTCTCAGCCCTAGACAAAGCCCGACTAGCGTAGGCGATCACACGTTGTTCACTGTTCCGTATCTGTACTAGGACAGCGCCCAAACCGACATTGCTTGCATCCGTGTGGAGTTCGGTGTCTGCGGTTTCATCGAAATGTGCTAGAACTGGAGGTGACTGCAGGCGACGTTGAAGCTCCTGAAATGCGTCCATTTGCTGGTCGCCCCATGTGAACGGCATATCAGCCTTAGTAAGAAGTGTAAGGGGGGCGGCTAATTTAGAAAAGTTTTTCACGAAACGTCGATAATATGCACATAGTCCAAGAAAGCGTCGCACCTCTTTCTGGTCCCGCGGCGTCGGAAAATTGGCGATGGCAACTGTTTTTTCAGGATCCGGCAGAACTCCCGCTTGGTTCACGACATGGCCCAAAAACTTCAGCTCTTCATAAGCAAAATGGCATTTTTCGGCTTTCAGAGTGAGGCCCGACGTTTGGATGGCGTCTAGTACTGCGTCTAGGCGACGGAGGTGCTCCTCGAAATTCGGGGCAAACACAATTACGTCGTCCAAGTATACAAGACATGTCGTCCACTTCAGATCTCCAAGAACGCTGTCCATGAGTCTCTGAAAGGTTGCGGGCGCGGAGCAAAGGCCGAAGGGCATGACCTGGAATTCGTATAGCCCGTCAGGTGTAATGAAAGCAGTCTTTTCGCGGTCCCTTTCATCGACCTCTATCTGCCAGTATCCAGACTTGAGATCCATGGAGGAGAAGTATCTTGTGTTGCACAGACGATCTAAGGCGTCATCTATTCTGGGCAAAGGGTAAACATCTTTTTTCGTAACGTTGTTCAGTCGGCGATAGTCTACGCAGAAACGAAGTGTGCCATCTTTTTTCTTCACAAGTACCACAGGTGCAGCCCAGGGGCTGCGGGAAGGGCGAATGACATCGTTATCGAGCATTTCCTTCACTTGGTCTCGGATGGCAGTACGTTCTTTAGGGGAAACTCGATAAGGCGACTGGCGGAGTGGTCGAACAGTTTCGTCTGTAATGACGCGGTGCTTTGCAAGGTGGGTTCGACCGACGCGTGATGATTTGGCAAATGCATTAGAGTAGCGACGGAGGAGGTGCCGTAGTTTCTCTCGATACTTTCGAGGTAAGGCCGGATTTATATCGTACAGAGGTTCAGTGTTGTCGGAGGGTTCTGTTGCTGAAGCGCTGGTGAAATTGCATTCATAACTAGTGTCAGTTATGGCGTCGAGATATGCGACAGTTGTCCCTCTGTTCAGATGTTGATGTTCATTGCTGAAGTTCGTGAGAAGAACATCAACTTTGCCATTTTCAACAAAAACAACTGCCCTGGCAACGGCGATGCCTCTTTCAATAAGCAGTTTCTGTTTTGTCTCGACGACGCCTTCTGTATCTTGGATTGGGAGGGAACCCACGGAGACCATAATGCTTGAACGTGGGGGCACACTAACATGGTCATCAATAATGTGGAGTGCAGCGGGGAGCAGGCTGTTGGATTCGATAGCATTCTCAACTGAAAATCTCACGGACTTATTCTGCAGATCGATAATGGCGCCATTTTCGGTTAAAAAGTCCATACCGAGGATGACGTCACGGGAACACTGAGCCAATACGATGAACGTCGCCAGAAAAGTTTGCCCTTGTACAGTGATCCTCGACGTGCACACTCCCGTGGGCATAATTAAATGTCCGCCAGCTGTGCGTATTTGCGGGCCACCCCATGATGTTGTGACCTTTCTGAGAGCTTTGGCGAAGTGTGCACTTAGAATTGAATAATCAGCGCCAGTGTCGACTAGAGCAGTGACGTCTACGCCATCAACGGAGATCTGTAGGTCGGCAGTTTGTTGTGTCGGGCGGCGACAGCTTCGTGGGGTTCGGTCTCGACTTCGATGCTCTGAAGGAGTGGTGGGGCAACTGTCGGCGTCGTGGTTACGTTGAGGATCAGCGGAATTTCGTAGCGGCGTCGATTCTGCTGGTGGCCGTATGTAACGAACTGTAGTTTGCAGTGAAGAACTGTCGTGGGTCTGTGGAGGATCTTGAAATTTTCGCACTGTAGCAGCCGCACCTCCAGAGGCTGCTGCATCTAGTTTCCCCTATGGGGACTTTGGAGTTGCTCCTGGCGTCCAGGAGAGCTGTAACGGCGAGGCGACGGCGATCGGAGGCGGCTTGGGCCTGTGTTGGAACGCGAAATGTATTCTGCGATTTCGCGTGGCTGCTGACCAGGCAACGGACGACGGGCATCAAAAGAAAACCCACGGAGGCCGAGTTCCCTGTAGGGGCAGCGGCGACACAGGTGTCCAGCTTCGCCGCAATGGTAGCACAACGGTTGGTGATCGGGCGTTCGCCAGATATCGGTCCTTCGGCGGCGTACGCTCGGCCGTGAAGACACATGGGCGACCGGTGCGCGAGGCTCGTAGGATGCTGTCGAAGGCGGCAGGTAGCGGCTGGTGACCGCGGCGTAGCTCAGGGTCTGGGGCAGCGGTGTAGCTACGACGGGTTCAGGCGCGGCGACGGGTGCGGGCCCGGTGACGGGTGCGTGCACGGTGACGGGTGCGGGAACACCCAGCGCCTGTTGTACTTCCTCACTGATGATATCGGAAACTGTGGCAACCTGTGGCTGTGGAGGAATCCGCAGGTATTTGGCCACCTCTTCCCGGACTATCGCCCGGATCGTATCACGCAGCGATTCTGACGAAAACTGTACGGCTTCACCTGCACTCGCGGCGTTCATAGACACTGTAGTGCACTGGTATTGCCGGGCGCGCATGTCAAGTGCCTTCTCGATGGTAGACGCCTCACTTATGAATTCGGCGACAGTTGTTGGTGGACTTCGCACCAGGCCTGCAAATAGCTGCTCTTTAACACCTTGCATCAAAAAGCGCACTTTTTTCTCTTCCGACATGGTTGGGTCCGCGCGTCGAAAGAGTCGCTTCATCTCTTCGGCGTAGGCCGTAACAGTTTCATTCGGATGTTGTATACGGCTATTTAAAAGCAATTGCGCTTTTTCCTTGAGAAGCGTGTTGGTAAACATACGCAAGAATTCTGCCTTGAATGTATCCCACGTTCGGAGTACGGCTTCTTGATTTTCGAACCATGTCCTCGCAGAATCCTCCAGTGCGAAGTAGACATGGCGAAGCTTCGAGTCAGCGTTCCAGGCGTTGAAGGCAGCCACCCGGTCGAACTGCTCCAGCCAGTCTTCAGCATCCTCATGTGGCAGACCGTGGAAATGTGGTGGATCCCGCTGGTGGTTGAGCAGGACAGGAGTTGTCAATACCGGGGGATTCATCGCGCTGAGAGAAACGCTCCTTGTTGGTCTGTGGTCAGGGAGAGGACCACACTCGGGAGGCAGACCTTGCAGTCGGCGGCTGCTCTGGTGTACTGGGGTCTCCACCTTAGGGGTGCGTCCTGGGCTTGTAGGGGGCGTCCGGCTCATGAAAATCGTACCCGGCAGCTCCACCAGATGTCGCGTAAACAGCGACCTTTACAGTTGTGTCCGAGGTCCAAGGCGTGGCAAAGGTTCTACAAACAGCGTCAGAGTTCAGGCTCGTGGTTAGCACACTTCTTCCTCTCACACTTCTGCGCTTCTTTGTCGTCAACGCATGCTACAATATTAGCTTCTTTTAAAAAACTACTTATATACAAAGGTTCATACGTAAGTATTCGCGATTCAAAAAAGAAATATTGCGCTTTTTTTCTTTGTTAGCAAGCACTATACTATAAGCTCTGGAGACGGTTCAGTGGTTATAGCGGCAGCGACTGAACCCAAAATGTACTAGTTGGAAACCGATCGTCGGTGACTGCTTTTCGAAGGAGGCAAAAAGAAACGGGGCTCGTGTGCTAGCTGGGCACTGCCTAACGTTAAGGAACCTCATGCAGTTGAAATTTCAAGAGCCCTCTATATATAGTCCCTAATAACCTTAACCGCTTTGTGAAGTGAAACACTCTAAACCAGCCACATTATTATGGTGCCTTTCACTTAACTTGAACCAAGGATTTAAAAACAAAGCGCTGAAGTATAGCTTGGGAAAACCAACGGGATAATTCTTGATATCGTTTAGTGCTCCTTGGAGTATATTTATATTCAGCTCACTTAGTTAATTAACTGTGGGTATTTACGCATTAAGTAAGGTTATTTACGCAAAATTATTATTATTTACTTTAGGGTCAAGCTCCTTTCATTAAGTTCTGGAGGAGGCTCAGACCCAACCGGAGACGCTTTTTCTTTGAACGTGCTTCCTACGTGATAATTACTACTAGAATTTAAAGAAAGCTCACGAGATATGCAAATAAATACCGCGTGACTGCTGGTCTTGCGCTACCGTATTACACTGCAGCCAAACGCGTTTTGATTCATTCAAGCGCGCACGCTGGCCGTCAGGAAAGAGCTGCTGACGCTACCGTTACCATAGGACCATAGGACCATAGTCTCAAAACTGCGTCAGCACATTATGCCCGTGCTCAGAAAGCCTGTGCGATCAGCGATAAGCGACAGGCAGTCACCGACAGCCAACTCGGACGGAGCTTTTATCGAGTTACTCTACTGACAAAATTAAAACTAAAGGAAGGTGCTAAAGTGTGCGTGTGTATGTGTTAGTGTAAACTAGCCTAGTTTCGGCGAAGAGGTTGCCCTAACAGAAAAAAAAGAAAAACCATAGCCTCCTTTATATAGCGGCTATGAAAAAACAAAGATAGGTTCGCGCCGTATATCCTGACTTCAACAAATCGTTCGACCTAGTTAGCAATGCGTCCCATATAGAAAGGCTTTAAGTGGGCGCGAAATTGCCGTACTCCTTCGAACATGCCCATACTTACCTTAATCGGTCCTATATGAGCATTTAAAAATGAATTCAAATCTAACTAGTTACCTTATCACTTGTTTCATACCGCAAAGTTTAAATGGGCCGCCGGTGTCATCAAGTATTAGTGATGAGCGACACTGTTATTGCAACAAGTAGATGCTGCAGTTTGCATATGACCCGAAAATATTTCATGCAGCTGATTTAGTTGTTCTTTACGGAATGGAAAAAGATTTTGTGGGCAAACACGGTAAATGCATGGACATATTTATTCATGTTATCCAAATATAGAGCGGATTTTTTTTTTTTTAGTGAACAAAATTACAAACATTTTTCAAACTCTGTCAATAAAGCTCTTATACGGAGTTTCAATATTGTTCACGACTTGAAGGCCGATGAAAAGCTCTTTACAAAAACAGTAAAATGCGCAGGAGCATTAGGTACCGCATCAATCTTCTCTGCAGTGCAAAAAAAAAAAAAAGACAAGCTAGCTTTATTAGCACCGAACATGTGAGCGATTGAAAATAAAGCGCCTCCTCGCCCTCCTCAACTCAACTCACGTGACGCGAAAGAAAACAAGTCACGACGGCGCCTAACCACGCTCCGTTCTTGCCTCGTAACCTGGGAACGTCCAATGAGCGGGCGCATCCAGCAGCCCCACTGACGTGAGTGGGAAGGTTTGTTGCGTGAAGAGTAAGACAGTAACCCCGTCATGAAGAGCCAGCCAGTAAAACCGAGCTCGAAACATGCCTAATACATTTTTCTTAGTCATATAGCTTGTCACATATTTATCGTCAACGACTTCAATACGCGGGATCAATATCTTTGTAACAAAACTTGTCTCCGATATATCATACATGCTGGGGCGTAGATAAGAATACGAATCACTGTATTCCCCTAAAAATGTAATAATGCTTTCTTTATCTGATATAAAAAAAACGCTGCTTGTTTCTCCGAAAGAGCGCTACCGTTCACTAGCCGCAGTACGTGGAATAACTGCCAATTTCGACTAGCCAACGAGCTAAAAATATAAGTACCCAATCGTGTCTCGTTTACTTCTATCCAGCCCTTTAAAATGGTGTTCCACAGGACATTGTGTTGTGCTGTTTAAGGGAACCCGGAATATGCAGATATATGAATAGATTACAAGAAACTATTTTAATCAGTACAAATTTGGCAGGCACGAAGACAAGGCAGGAGGAGGTTGTAGCAGAGGCATATGCGAAGACATTAGAAAATTTCCATACCGGCTGTACCGTCGCTGCCGGAAAGAGGCATTACTTCTTTAGCAGTATTCCCTCAGGGATCAGAACTGGGAAGAGATGGCGATAAATGCAAACAGAGGATAGGTTGAAGTTATGAATATTTTTATTATTTGCGAATTACATCACCATCATTATCATCACCATCATCATCATTATCAGCCTGACTATACCCACTGCAGTGCGAAGCCCCTCCCCTCCCCCCCCTCCCATGTTCCTCCAATTAACCCGGTCCCGCGATAGCTGTATCCACTTGACCCCTGCGAACTTCTTAACCTTATTCGACCAGCTAACTTTCTGCCGCCATCCTGTTGCGCTTTCCTTCCCTTCGAATCAAGTTTGTTACCCTAAAACGACCATTGGTTATCCTCTCTTCGCACTCTTCCGACATTTATATACGACAAAGATTTGCTAAATAACTCAAGGGAGTAACTGAAAAACACTCGTGGGCATAGAAATGCGAAAAAAAAAATAAAAGCTTGACTAAAATTTAGTAAGCAAACAAGAAAAGCACCGCTCAGAAGTTCCAGGAAGGAAACAGTGTACGACGATAGACAGTGAAGCGTTAGAAGTGCTAAGGGGTGTAAGTTTTATTACTGATTATAACTTTCCGAATATAATATGGAACACTCAACCTCCGTCTTTGCATTCCTTCTCATCACTAGCCGGTGAATCTTTGAACATCAACTTCTTCTATTCATTTTCACATGTCAAATTACTTAGGAGTACAATATCTCCCGCGAATACCTGTTACCTTGCATAAACATTTTGGCCTGATCTTATTTCTGTTATCGCGTACATACACAGACTGAACGATCACTCGGTTCTGTCTTTGCACGTTAATCTATTACAGCCAAAAACTATTTAAATATTTGAAGCGATTCTAAACTATGCAACTGCAAGCTTTGAAGCCACTGGCTATGAACTATGAACATTTTTACGTCTTATAAAATACTTTCGGTGCCGTAGCGTTCCATCGAACTGGAATATATTCACTACTAAAACTGCAGAACTAACAAATAAGTACATCCCACTTTACACCATTGTATGAAACCATAACGCTTCGCAGTGTAACTCCCGCTTCAAGTGCCTTTCTGACAAAAAAGGCCTTTGTATAAGCCCGCTAAAAGTTCTTCTAACCCTTTTGCTGGACAGCTTATATATTGAGGCTCGATCAATACGTAGCAGCACTTACACAAGCCAAGGATAATTTCCGTATTACTAAGTTGACATCTATGCTGAGAATCGACACTAAAATTCTGGCTCGTCAATTACCGAAAAAGGATGTTTTTATAACACTAGAAACACAGCTGGAAATGTTATTGCAAACAAGCGAATGTGCGTCTGTACCCAGGAAGTTTAATATCCCTTTAAGAAAGAAACTTATTTACACATTAGAAATGGTACAGAACAACTCACTGCATTTTATTCTTTCTAATTATAACCCAACTACCCGCATATCTGCTTTGAAATGAAGCCTTAATCTGCCACCTTAGCATCTTGCCATAGAAGCCTTAGAATTTCATTTTTTTCATTAGGTATTGGACCATACCTCAATTCATGATGAGCTGATCTCACTCCCAAAAAACTGATAATCGAGATTAGATCCCGTCAAAAGAGTCCGTAAGCCATTATGCCCAATTAACGCTTTATTTCACTCGTTCCTACCACGCACACTTGTTGAGTGAATTTACCTTCCCACTTCAATCGCTGATTTAGTTATTTATTTTTTAGTTATTTATTTATTCCAGTTATCTTCTTGGCCCGGTGGGCATTATAGAGGGGAGTGCGACTTGGCAAAAAAAAAAAAGGAGGGGAGGAAAGAACATGGGTACATGGCATTGTAGGTTATGAAGGCAAAATATGTTTACAATGCAGAATTCACACAATAAAATAATAACAGCAAACAAAACAAATTATACAGGTTGCAAATTATTGAATGCATAAATACAAGATAAAAAAACAACAAAACAATGACGCTCACAATATCGCACACAAACAGCAGCACTCGATAAAAGAAAAGGGAAGCAGATAAGAAGTCGCGTACAACGCACAACATGATCGCTGGAAGGCCAAAGTGCACAACTTAACCTATAAAACTATGGAACAAAAATAAATACTACTATCAATCGTTGCTGCACAATACACACAGCTTTCTTTTAAATTCATCGACATTGTCAGCAAGCATTGCTGATAACCAATGTTTCAGAGCCGTTTAAGATAACTTTGTTCAAGTAGGATTATTTGTGTTTGTATTACCAATTATTATGCTGTATTTCCCACTTGACGCCTTGCATTGCGTATTTTTAACGTAATTTCAGTAGTTCATTATAAAGTACTGTGTAAATAGAAGCCATCTATTTTTTTAACACGAATTATTTTGCTCCACTTTATGTTTTTCTACTTTTTGCAAGCACTTTCCTCTCTAATTCCTCTGGCCCTGACGGAATAGAAAATAAAAAATAAATAAATAAGAGAATGCTCACTGCAGAGATGAGACTAAAAGCTTATTTTGACCGCAATACTGAAATCAGCAGTAAAGGAAAAATGAGGCGAAGTGCATTTGACTGCTATCAGATCCTGAGCGGTAGTTTCCCAATATAGGAGGAAACTATGTCACGCTCTATGACGGGGCCAAACCAGAGGCATAACGAAAAAAACAAAATGATAAGTGACGCGTGACGAATGAGGAAAACACCAGACTAAGTCACGGAACAATCGATCGGTAATAACTGCATAGTTGAAATAATGACAGAATGGCTAGCGGCAGGTTTGGTAGTGCGGAGGAAGGATATTCGTCCTACTTTAAGGGTAACTGGTTGGATTGCAAGAGAAGCCAAGTGGAGGAGGATAAAAGTCTGGTTGGCGGGTGGCATCACGAGGTTTGTGTGTATAAGCACGCCGGTGTTGGGATGGATAAAACGTGGGTCATTTGTTTACTCATGCGACATCGTTAACGGCTCGATTCTCTAAAACGTTCGGCGCGCGCTGTGAGGGAAAAATCCAAGTTTACATTGAAGCTGGTAGTTGGCAGTGATGTAGCCGGGTCCTGAGAGGTCGGCGAGTTCTGGGACGCCACGAAACCATGTGACATGGGCGTATTGGCAAGGGTCGAGAGCAGAAGAGTTGGAAGAAAAAGGGAATCAAATCATGGACTCTATGATCCCGAGACTGACACGCTAACTTTCGGTCATGTAAGCACGTTAGCACGAATTGAATAAAGTGGAGCTTTGTATCAATTTTGGCGGTCTTGCACATAATGCTGTAGCTTATGACTGTGCGCGAATGCGTAAGTGAGAGATCATAGAAGGGCCAATTAAGGGGCTAGTGACTAATCGCGTAAAAACTGCATAATTTGAACCAGGATCCAAAAATTAAACCGCAGAAGGGTAATATTTATGCGGTTTCGTAGTGGTTAAGATGTCCGACTACTGTGCTGGCTTAACCGGGATCGAACCTGACCCCCGGCGGCTGCGATTAGATGGAGGCGAAACGGAGAGGCGTCCATGTGCTGCACGATGCCAACGCGCAATAAAGATCCCAGGCTGGTCGAAATTACTCCGGAGCCCTCCATTACGGAACCTTTTTCTCTCTTTCCGCTTTGACTCCCACCTTCCTCGTTTTCTTTACGGTGTGGTTAGGAGTGCACAGATGGAGGCGAAACAAGGAGACGTCCGTCGCTGTGCGATGTCAGCGCACATTAAAGATCCCCAGGTGGTCTAAATTGCTCAGTAGCCCTCCACTATGGCACCCCCTTCTCTCTTTCCGCTTTCAATCCAACGATCCTCTCTTCCCTTACGGTGCGGTTCTGTGGACAGATACTGCGCCTCTGAACCGCACCGTAAAGGAAGGGAGGATGGTGGGAGTGAAAGCGGAAAGAGATAAGGGGGTGCCGTAGTGGAGGGCTACGGAGCAATTTTGACCACCTGGGGTTCTTTAATGTGCGCTGACATCGCATAGCGTACGGACGCCTCTTCGATCCGCCTCCATCTGTGCGCTCCTAACCACACCGTAAAGAAAACGAGGAAGGTGGGAGTCAAAGCGGGAAGAGAGAAAGAGGTACCGTAATGGAGGGCTCCGGGGTAATTTCCCTTCCCTTACGGCGCGGTTGAGGTGTCCACAGAAAACAAGTGAAACAACGCGCCTTTCCCTTCCTATAAATAAACCACTGCGCCTTTGCTTTCCTGCGAACCAATTAATATTATTAGATCTCTGAGAACACCCAGTACCTGAACGAGTTTTTATTTCTTTAGCTACGAAGCTGTAACTTTGTTGTTAAAAAAAATTAAAAACTCGTCCAGGTGCTGGGTTTTCTCAGGGATTTAACTACAAAGTGTGTGACGAAGCTGTATAACGTTCCGTTGTATCCATGTGGCTGCGCTTGGTTGGATGACAATGAGTAGAAACTACATTCACAGAAAGCTGTATAGATCTTTTTTGTAGCCGTATGGTTGCGAATGGTGGATGTCTAGGAGTAATCATTGGTTACTCCCTGATTATAAAACTATTTTAGAGGAAAAATTCTTTCTTGTCTGCGGCTTCCTAAGTTCTTTTCTTTACTACGATATTTCTCAGAAATCTCTATATATCTTTCCTTAAAAGCCGTGTGGCTCCGCTTGGGTAGACGTCAATGATTAATTACTTCCTTTTTGTTAGTGCAAGCGAAATCCAGAATAGATTGGATTGTTAGGCAAATGTTTAGTACGTTCACACATGCAGACACCCATACGTCGCTGGTCGGCTCCACTTTTCAAATTTTTCAAAAAGCGCTTCAGTCCGTTGAACAGACAGGAAGGCATCGTCATCAAAATATTTATTCATCATGCATATGAATAGTTTTTATTCGTTTTTCTAAAAAGAAAAAACGAACAAAATCACCTATTCGTCTCCTGAGTTGTATGGTACGCATTTCTCCATTAACAGGTACGCAGCTTTGGCTTGTCTAACCTTGTGCGGCACGCATGCAACTGAGGCCATAGCATTCCTATAGAGTCTGGCGGTGAACTTTTAGTTATTAATAATGGGTACTGTCACTCAGATAAAATGCGACAATGCTCGAGATATGCCTTTAAGGGATGATTCTGCATTGTAAAAGACCCCTGAAATGGTACTTGCTCTAATATTTTAGTAGACGAAATATATTCCGATTAACATAGTGCATATTCGAGACAGATTAGAAGCTTTGCGTGGATCTGCTAATTTAAAAACAATTTTTAAATCGTGCTCCTGGTGACCGCTCACAACCAATTACGGGATATGTTCCCCTAAGTAACCCCCCATTACTATGCAAACCTCCCAAATTGCGTCATCAGGACTTGCTGTGTTTGAAGCTCCGAAGCGACTAGGTCGGAACGGAACGTGGTGGGACGCTGTCGTCGATTCTTTTCTTCACTTTTTTGTCTTCCGTCGCGGCATGCTTTGAGTTGAGGGAGAATAGGAGGAGGGCAATTTTCGATCGCCTATATTTTTGGTATGAGTGACGCTAGCTTAAAACGTTTGGCGTTACGGAGAGGACTGATGGGATATCCGTTAGTATGTGCGTTTTATAGGTTTAATAAATAGGTTTTCATGGGCCCTTAAGGTCTCCACCTTGCGTTTCTTCGTTCGCGTACATGCACTTTACTAATCCATTTACTCACTGGTCCCTTAACCAGCACCTCTATTATCTCACACATACTCTTTGGTATAAAGTCATAAGCTCCCATCTATCTGAAAGACCACCTGACTTAGTTATCGAACCTTTCTTCAGCCAAGCCGCGTGAACGTTTCAGTTCAAGGGAATGGCCTCAGATTGCAGCTCGTGCCTTCACAGCGATGTCGTGTGATCTCGCTACGGTGTACAACTAGCTTATATGTCGGTAATCTGCCATGAGACTTGCCACCTTTTAGAGGCATTGTCGCGTTAATTCGCTTAACGTACCGACGGCGTTGACGTCGGCTGTTCTAAAAAAGAAAGGGAGTACATAACGTTCTCACGTTGAACCAATCGTTCTTGCAGAGCTTCATGCGGTTCGTGTCTGCAGAGAGGATAGCTGAAAAGGCGCCCTCAAAACAACGGCCAAATCCAGAATTTCGGCCAGTACTTTATGGGACCTGACTTAGAAGAGTTTGCCCATATCCAAAAATTCACTGTTTTCGCCTTTTTATTTAATCAAATATGACATGAGTGCTGCTTTTCCCGTTCTCCCTCTACTGCGCCTTTACTGCTGCAGCGAAATCTGAACAGAATATAACGAAGCGGAGATTTCGAACAAATTATTTAAAGGTGCAATTTTAATAGACAGATAAAAGCCACAGCTACCTCTTAAAATGGCAACGTTTTAATTTATGCCTCGAATAACTCTTCCAAAGCATTGCAGAGGGCGGCCGAGCAAATGCAGTCATTGACATATATGCATTAAGCCAGGCAACTGAGTTCCTTGGACACGTGCAAAATGGAGGGCAAAAATTGCTCCTAGCTCCTGCGTACCCTAGTGAAAATCACTGAACGTTTTTCTCCTATTACGTTCTAACTTTTTCGTCTCTATATACATATATACTAGACTACCCCCTCCCTCCTCCAAGGACACACACACACTCTGTGGTTGGTTTCGAGTCCCTCCTCGAAATATATTTAGTATACGGCCAAGGTCACCAGCGCCTATTTTTCTTTGGTCACTGCCCCTTCTCCGCTCTGAATGACCAAGCAGATTGTATTACACACAAAGGGGGGCTTTAACGCGAACAAATGTCTCGGTGTACAATTTATTGCGCCATCAACCTTGTTTGAGGCGCTTGCTGTAACAATAAAGTGGTCTCGAATTTGAGTCCGCTCTCTTCCTTCCCGCTCCGTACTTGTCTTGTTGCAGGGACCGATCATCAGTTTCGCGGCAGTGCAAGGTTACAGGCCATCTGTCCTTGTGCTTTTCACGTCATATAAATCACTTTATGTTTTTCAGTACCGGGATTTGACCGTACATACGGGGCTAATAACCTCATACGCATTTTGCCGCCCTGTAAATGACTTGGTCGTACCTGCGTCAGAGGGCGGGAGAGGCGAACTTCAAGGCCATGGCAGCAAATTTGGTAGAGATCTGAGAAAACGCATCCGCCTTTGCTTTATATGAGCCATGGTGTGCGCGAGTTCTATTTTGTTGCGAAATTGCAAAAAAACATGATGCGAAAGTTGCCCAATATGAGTTTCCATCTCAGCTCTGTACACGCCTTCAGAGTTCTACTTGTGTTATTTGCACGAAATAGCAAGAACAGAGCAGAAGACGCATAATTTTCAACGAAGTTACATAAGTCAACTAACCACAGCACCAACACAAAAACTGGCAAGCCTCTTAATTGGATTAATTGGTTGCTAGGTTCAGACATGGTGGCTAGGGCACAATGTCACATGCTAGCGGGCATCGGTGTGTGCTGCGGCGACAGGACAGCACTAGCGTGTGTCCTGTCTTGATACCTTCTGTGTGCGTATTTGTATTAACCAAACGTGACCGACAAAGCAAAGTGAATTGACAAGATTGCTGCCACCTCTTAACTTGTGCGGAGCATTCATGTGCCTTGGACACGAGTCTAAGTTAACTGGGGACTAGAATTACTGTATTCACTAGAAGACATCCTCAAATATCGCGTTGGCAAGGGGTTCCTAATTTGCTCGATATCCAAATCAGCGCATTCTCATGAATGGATCAAGGCGTTGGTTGGAAACCCTGCAATAATCATTGAGACTTACGTCCCTGGCTGATGTGTAGGATACGTTACCATGGCAGGATGTTGGGCAAGGTAATAACGCCTAGCACACCTACAAGCTTAACTTTAACATTCACCTTACGTCATGCTCTTGTGCTGGGCTGCCTCCACGCTGCTGCATTTTTTTATTATAAAGTTCTAAAGCAAATAGTGCGGGACATATGTAACTCATTAAATGAATGCAATGAGAATATTTTTCAACTCCGAGAGAAGGATAAGGAATGCTTCCTTCTGCTGTAGCATAGTTTAGTCAATTCCTGTACAGACATAAGCGCAGAAGACAATTGGGCAAAATAATGCAATAAATTGATGAGATGTGCACATTCAGTACTGCTCAAACCAATTTGTGTAGCTTAAGGTCGCTTGCTGACGCGAATGCGCCTATTGCTGTGGTAACAATGGTATTTACAAAATGTGCCACAGGACGGCGGGAATGTAGGCCACATGCGATCGAAAATTGCGGGAATTTACTGAATGATGGCATGATGGTTGTTTAGAGACAGGAGTGAAAGTCGGATATGTTACGGTAGCAATTGTTAGATTTAGTCATTTCTCACATGGCAATTCTCGTTATTTATTTTTTTAATTTGTTCTTATTTATACACATTACAGCCTCGGCGAGGCTGTTGCAGGAGTGGGCAGAGAGATAAAAGGCATAAGAAAAATACAAACATATACAGATCAAAGCAAATCAAAATGGCACTAAGAAGCGGTGACCATCAGAAACTCTTTCATGTGTCGCGGGCGGACGTTTCCAGGCATCGAATTCCAGAGTTCGATGGGCATAGAAAATAAGCTGTTTGAAAGTTTCAGTGATGGAGAAGAGGAACAATGTTAGGCTAGGGGAACTTCTAGTGATAGAAGGCTTGGTGAAATTCAAATAGTTATTCAGCGAGGGAACGCACTGAGAATTAAACAGCATATGCAAAAATTTAAAACATTCTAATCGTCAGCGAGTTGATGGTGCTGTTAGACCTAAATCTACATAATGAGAAGGAGAAAAATCACGCCAGAGCTTCGAAAAATGAAGCGTACTGATTTCTTTTGAACTCATTGTAAATTTTTAATATCGGATTTCGTATGAAGATTCCATACAATACAGTCATAATCAAGAATTGGGCGGATGAGAGTTTTATATGTGAGGAGTTTGTTGCCCTTTGATGGCTTGCTCAATGAACGATGGAGGTACTCGTGACGTTTAAAAGCTTTGTCACATGTGATATCAATGTTCTTGGACAATGAAATGTCATGAGAACATTGAAGACTGAGGTATTTGAGTTTCGTGACACATTTAAACTCTTACTGTGAGCAGTGTACGTGAAAAGTGAAGGATATGTACGTCTAGAAAAGGCATGAAAACAGTCTTAGGGAAATTGATATTTATTTGCTTTTCTTCGTAGAAAGTTTACTAAATGAGTTATTGAGCAATTCATGGCCGAGCGGTGTGTTAATGCAGCGATACAGAACGTAATCATCCTTTGAAAACGAATTTTAACAGATATTCAATGTGGCAGGTCTTAAAAATAAACCAAGAAAAGAAAAGGGCCTAAAACAGAACTTTGTTGAACTCTTAAATACCCACTAAAAGGAGATGGAATTAATGAATTAAAGTGTACAGACTAAGAACGCTGGGTCAGAAAGCTGAATATCCCATCAACCAGGGAAGGGTTATTTAAAATAGAGTCAAGTTTGGGGAGAAGTTCTGGGTGTGGGACAGTGTCAAAAGCTTTGAACAAATCAACGAAAATGTTGTCAAACTGGCCACCTAGATCTAGTGACTGACAAATATCGTGCGTAAATTCGATCATTTGGATAGTCGGGCTTAATCGTTGACGGAAGCCATGCTGGCAATTGTTTAGGATGTTGTGGCTTTCAAGAATTTCCATGACGTGCTAAAAATAATACGTTTGAGTAACCGCATCAATAGGCAGTTAGCGAAATAGGTTTGCAGATCGGCAGTTATTCAGTGCTACCGAATTTGAACAACTGGATTAGCTTGCGAGCTCCCAGGAGGGTGGTATAGTGAATTTGCGTATTATTACTGTAAGGTATCAGCTTGTCTGAAGCATGTACCGAACAAGAAAGGAGTTATTTAGGCCGCCTGGACAACAGCTGTTTTAGTGTAGGATTGGAGGATCATGTTCAGAACTCCTGCACAAAAGACGACGATGCCTTCAAAAGGAAGGTATGAGACATAGGTAAAAGGAGACACTGAGGAATTACTGAATGTGAATACGGACTAATAATATATAAAAGCAGAAACAATTTCAGTGAATCTGAAGCAGTTTAGTCAATTTTTAAAAGCTACTGAAATTGGAGTTGATGGGTAAAATTGGTTTCCAAAACTTGCGAGGGATCATTCTCATTAATTTGGCAATGTAAAACCATAGTGCAAATCCTTGGAAAACGTCAAATTCAGGTGAAGCTCCTCCTTGGCATCACTGAACTATATAATGTTCACAGGACGGCCATCTCGTTTCGCCTGACGCAATATAGAAACACGGTGTGATATATGAAGCAAGTCTCTTGACACCCACGCCAAAAATCTTTGTTTTCAGCGGAGTAAATCGATTACTACATGTTTTAACAATTTAATAAAACACTCCTATACGGCATCAACATCATTGCTCGAAGATAATTCTTCAAACTTCTCAAACGATTCATTATTGTGTCAATAATAGCAGCATCATTGGCGCTGATGAAATCCCGAAACGTGCTGTACTCAATCCGGGATTTTGCAACTATGCAGCTAACCGAGAATAATACACCCTTATGGTCAGATACGCCACCAACAATGGATCACTACTCTCGGATAAACTAGAGCTGTGAAAAACTAGATATAGGACCGCCGTCTGTCTGGTATTCACATGGACTATTTGTTATGATGTTTAGAAAGCTGCAATGATGGTTTGAACAACTCATGGCCGGTAGTGCTAAGAGCAGGCCAGTGAACGTGGGGCGTAATGAAATCTCATAAGTATTATTTTGTTGCGCTGAAATCATCTAAATGTTTGCAGAGAAAAATAACTGATGAGAGTACGATACTGGAGGCAGGTATATTAACCTGGATGAGCTTTCCACATTGACCTTACACAAAAGCAGTTAAATTTCACCTGGGGATTTGCGGAAAGAAAACATCAATTGGGACAATATAATACCACCACCCTTGCCATTTTGTCTGTCAGCTTTCACTAACGTGAATCCGCTTAACGCAACTTTGGAGTCCTATATGTAATCACGTAAACAATTTTCACCAACACCGACAATGCACGCTGCATGAGCAGTTATCAAGGCGTTAAAGTCGATTAGTTTATTGAGAAAGCTTCTCGCGTTTAAATTTAACAGACGAGGTTATTGTTGCTGTGACGAGGCAGTCTGAACGGAGTGGCAGGATCTTCAGTAGCATTTTTTTCTGACGTGTTACGGTGTGCCTTCTCCAATGTTTTAGAAGCGCTATTCCATTTGCACGGAACTTTATCTATAAATAGGTCGACAAACCGCATTTTTACCGTGTTGCCGTATTTCCTGAATCTTGCACACGCTTCCCAAAGCTTCTTGTAGATATTGCGAACTTCTATTGGAAAATGCTCCGATATACGGCACTAGGAATCCTTAAGTTGGTGGCCATTTGATCCCGTTGTTATTCCGTAGAATATCAGTCTTAAGGAGACAGTTTTGAATGACTGTGATGTGAAAACAGGGGCTCACACTCATGTAAATTCTTCTGTCTACCGTCTTTGTTTGAAATGCTTTTAACCGATTGCGAAATTCTAAGTAAAGGGATGCTTTACTTAGCTTTTGTATCGCGGCTTATCAGAATATATCGCGAGATTTCTAGCCACCACGTGCGCGGTAACCAGAGAGGGTCATGCTGACTTCATTCCAAAATTTATGCCTTGCTCAGTGTAATATGTCTTGCGCGACATCGCGGCAGTCTAAACCCTTTTATTTAATGCTGGCCTCGGGGCCTCGGAATGTGCATTACGTTTCCTGTGCAACTGAATCGAGGCCGTGTTACATAATGCATAAACATTCTGACGTATGGTCCACAGCTACAGGCTAGACGGAATTGATGAGATGCGTTGCCCTGAAATGTACCAGACTCATGAGCAGCAGAACACCTGCAAAGAAAGAGTGCTGCACCAACTGGTTTCGGTGGGGTTCTTGGCCGCAAGATGAAATTAATATTGATTCCCGTACGACTCTTCAACATAATGGGACTTCAGGAAAACTTGAAACAACATGCGTTTACTAAGCGCCGTAGCTTGTTTACTGCTCCTCGAGTAAGAGTCGCTTCTTCGTAATTCCGAACACGCTCTCGTTATCTGCTATTTTCTGGGTCGTTGCCGAGAAGCACAGTGACCTTGACCGGCTCAGCATTCTGCTTCGAATTGCTGATTGTCATCTCTACTTCCTCAATGTCATCTTTAACAGCGAGTAATTCCTGAAATCCGTGTGGATTTTTTTCTTACTTTTCCTCGTGTATATTGTTGGCGTCTACAAATCACTCATCATTTGCTACGCAGGAGCGTCTATACTTTATTGGGTGTCTTTGGGCCGAAATATTCTCATGTATTCGTCTTGTATTTCTATTCTGTTCTTGAAATACCCCATAAAAAATTACGGGGAATTTTAGCGGCTAAAATAGTGAAAGGCAGAAGCCTGAGTGCCGGCTTCTGCTACGCAACTGGCGCTAATTACTAATTATTAATAATGTTTCATTAGAAAACTAATTGAGTAATCATTAAGCAGGTAATCATTGATTAATTTATTTATTAACGAATTACTTACGTAGTCATCAGTTACTATTTAAATAAATATTTCATTAGTCATTATTAGTAATTGGTCATTGCTAGGCATATAGCAATATAAGGCACGCATTTTCGCATACTGTGGTGGTGCTCTGTGATTGGTCGAGACCTCTATGACGTCGTCCCTCCTCGGCCAATCAGAGCCGCTGCGAAAGCTGGACACATTTTGTCGACGACAGCATGAGCCATTAAAGTGTTTCACCTTAATACAGCCTCTCAGTGTACCTGGTTCAAGACATAATGATGGCTTGCAGAATATACCTGTGTTATCACCGTCGTCAGCATCAGCCGGACTATACCCACTGTTGGGAAGGCCTCTTCCATATTCCTAATATTTAACTGATCCTGTGCTAGATGCGTTTACTTTACTTCTAAAATTCTAACCTCATCCTTCAAGCTTTTTCCTGCCCTTTTGTAAACTTTCCTTCTCTTAAATCTCAATTTCTTACATTACCGACGATCGGTTATCCTCTCTTCAAGCTGCATCCCCTGGCCATGCCCATTTCTTCTTCTTGATTTCGAACAGAATATCCTTATCTCAAGTTAATTATCTGACCCACTCTCCGCAATTTCTAGCTCTAAATGTTACACGTGTCATTCTGCCTTCCATAGCTATGTGCGTTGCCCTTAACCTAAGTAAAATCTTTTTATAGGTGAACTCCGCTAAGAGGCAACTGTTATATACTTTCCTCCTGAGACGGTACACATTAATGGAAAAGCCTCACCGCGAAGGAGGAGCACAAGTCGAATATGTAAACATTTGCCTGAAGTTCCGCATCATCGTACTGCACAGAATAAGGATTTCACTCAAGCCGGCACGTTTATACGCAAGACGCGGCGAAAGGCATGTGCGAGTAGCCATCCGAGCAACGAAGGGCTACTGCGCTGGGTCTACCACAGAGACCTGTTCGGGCGATAATAAGCACCCATCGTCTGGGACGCGCATTCGCTAGGCATAAAGTAGTAATAAATTTCACATTCACCCATCCCTTTCTTATTTTTTACCTCACTTGTCTCGGTACTCGAAGTCGCGCTCTTGACCCAGCTGCCCTGGTACGCAATAATTATCGCAACAATTATGAATGCATAATCCGGATGCTTGTCCCCGGTTTATGCATGTGTAATACTGTGATTAATGTTCCCTCTCTAGGCAGCGGCAAAATGGAGCCGTTGATATCGCAACAACTATGGGAGACGGGAAAGTGGGTGCGATATTTTTTTAGACATCATCATCACTATCGGCTATTTCTTTCATTGCACCTCCATACTGCCTCCATACCCAAGTAGGTTTCTCCGATAAATTTGTCATATTTGTCAGAATAGCTAGATGACCCTGATGTCACATTATTGTTAGGGACAGTTGCACATGCGAGAAAAAGAAAAACATACGGCAGTAAAAGAATACAGAACAAATGTCAGTTATTACGGAACGTGCTCATACAGACACAAAAATAAAAGTAAAACAAATAATGGTGCCAACTAATGCTTACCAACCATCTGTAGCTTAAGATAGATTGGCTTCAATATGCAAGAAGCGAAATATGGGTCATGCATGCTTTATAACAGCGTGCCTAGTGCGAACGGTATCTGCGAGTCGGCGAACGGTATCTGTAGTTCCAGGGTGGGATGTTGATTATGAAAGTTTTCGCATTTCAACTTTTGAAGTTGCATGCTTTTTCACATTACGTAAAATTGCCTACAAAAAGTGCCTTCATAACCATAAAGCTTCCTGCTTGTCAAGTCCTTTTCCAGTTTCAGCCCTTTTCTTTTGTGTAAAAGCTTCCTGCTTCGCCAGTCGCAGCGAGGGGCTGTCACTGCTTATGAATGGAACAGTCAGATATCGTTTATACGTGCTAGAGTGAAGTCTCTGATGGATTCTGCTGTTTGTGCTCTCTTAATTTGTGCGGTGACCACAGATTGGGTCCAAAAGTCGTAGCGCTACGCGTTTTATGCAAGGTGAGTAGCAGCAACGCAGGTCGTCTTTTCAATCAGAAGAATGTACGAGAAGTTCAGGGAGCAATAGTCAATCACCATCGCTTTCATTTTTGTCAGTGTATCTAACGACTGCTATTCATGGCTAACTTTTTTCTTTATCTCAGTCGGCAGCTCATCAGTTGCTCTTTTCTTTTCTCTGCAGGTTTTAGTGCGGGCTAGGATTTAGTTCAATCTATTAGGACCATACCCATCCTTTTGAGCCCCTGCGCATTGAATTTGGCTAATAAGGAACCATAGAAGTAGGTCATAGCGAGCAGAGGCATGGCAAAGGTGTACAGTAGGTAGCAGCTAACCAGAGTGTACTCTCGTCCGTTTCCGTCTACATTGACAAGTTAAAATTTTTCTTCAACAATCTAAAACTAGTTACTATGAGAAAAGGAAGGAGCGTTGATACCTTTTCGGCCATTTCAGAAATGGTCAGTTATTTCGGTGCGGCTTTTCATTTGAAGTTTTTGATAGAGCGTGTTCAAGCGAACAATTGAAAAAATTCTAAAGGTAAGGTATTCAACGCTGGAAATTTTTAGTGGTACTTCTGGCATGAGCGGACACAAAATACTGTTGCGCGCTTCAACGTATAGAATCAAACAACAATAGCTTCTAAATAACTTTTTAATTAGCGCATTTCGGTAGCTAATGCGGAAGGGCAATTCGAAGCCGTGAACAAGATGCCATATCAGTTTCTTCAAGCGCAGAAAAACTCACTTTTTTTTTTTTTACAGCGCCGCATCGTAAGGAAATCAGGTGCTTTTTCCACATGAAATCAAAACAGAGAGCTCGGTACGTGCAGGAAGGTCGACGTTGACGGGATTTCTGCTGCCTAAAGGTTGCATGTACTAGAGCACCAAATTTTAACTTGTTTTTTCATTGCGCCGTATCATGCACATTGTTTTATTTCATTGCCCTCAAAATATCAAGCTCGCAGCTGGCAATGACTGAGTTTTTCCTTCCATCAAGCTGTAGAATGGAATATTGTGCGTGACATCACAAAATAACGCTTGCAGTTCGAATTTGGCGCCGCAGTCATAGAAACGTGTCATTAGCGAATAATGCGTCTGCTTCAACTTCCTGCGTATTTAATGCGTAAAGTTTTGTTTTATGCTCTTAAGGAATGGCGGAACTCTTCCTCGTGAAAGGTTTCAGAAAGTGAAGCTTTCGTAGTTTCAAAAACTGATATAATTATTTTTACCATAGCTTTCAACTGCACAAGCACACTAAAAACCAGTCTGGGTTAATTAAAATTTATCAAGAGATTTTCAGTTAATTTAGTATGTATTTAGGTCACTTGCAGCAAATGATGTCCATAAGGGTCATAGTGTTTCGACCTAAATTTTTCGCCTTTTAGAAACTTCCATCTTTGTACTATTTAAAGTATTGCTGAAACAACCGGTATAATAGGGGTGACTATATTTACTGATAATTAGCTTAACAAAAATAGAAGTACAAAAATTGTTTTCATACCAGTACTTTACCTTCGAGCCGCAATTATCCGTTAAGGTTCATGCAAGTGCATTATTTTTCGTTTGTTTTTGTCTGAAAGTTTCTACAAGGCGTCCAGTCCGGCAGTGCCTGACTCAGGTCTGGAGCACGGCTGGCAGTACAGGCTGAGCGCTCATCGTAGGCCCATGGCCGCGTCTCCTCTTCGCTGCTCAAAATCGACGACCAACAGGATACGCAGCTATTTACAAGAAAAAACGTGTGCATGCGTGGCTGATCGTTCAGTTCACGATTGGGGGCTGCACATTCTGTGTACCATGACACTCAAGGCCATGCGCTCAAAATCTGCTTGAAGTCGGTAGAGTTGCCATCGGATACACGGCGACTGTTATAACCTGTAAGCCATTCTGAAGACCAATCCTCAAAACGAAGGCCGACATGGAATAATTTACAACAATAGAAAAGCGGAAAATATCGCTTACAGAGCAAACTCATTTGCCCACTAGGGGCCTTGATTTGTAGATTGAGACTAAAAGAACAATAAAAATAATTGCTTCTCCATACAGTATAAGCATTGGCCACCCCAGCGTTGCAGCAATAACTCATTAGTGAGTAGTCATCGTCCATTGAACGCTCGCTATACCGCGATCTTGGAAGGAACTCGTGTCATACAGAGAGAGTTAAGCAGCTTATATTCAGCCACAAAAATAGAAAAAAACCACCTCCTCTGGCAAAGCTTTTTGAAGGGATAAATGTTCTTTTCCTCATTTCAAAAGCATAGTTGCCTCCTTTTCGAAGAAACTCCGTGCCCTTTCTTGAAAGCCTAAATGTAAACTTTGTGTTTTCGACCTGATTAATCTCATTCCTCAAAAACCGAAGCCCAAGCAGTCTGTTCAAAAAAGTGAGTATGATTGCCATTTCCGAGATTTGTTTTCGACTTGCGTCAGCGCCGACGTCGCTTCCAGCTGGGCGGACCTTGAATGACTAGAACCAAGACTTCCCAGTGGCATGGCCTTCCCGCCGCGTTTCGTAGATGCAATACGTAGCAAAGAAGTGGTCGCTGTAGCTGCCAAGAGTGTATCATTAGTAGCGAGGAGGAGACAGCGGCTTGTCCAGTGTGTCCTCGCACGTGTTTGTATATTTCGTGAGATGAGTGTTTATCGGCTTGGAAAGGGCAACCAGACGTGAGGAGACTCCTCGCGTCTTTTCGGCGTAGCGGGCTATCCTGCGAGTACGTTCGTGGGTATTCACGGGCGACCTTGGCTGATCACACCGCTTGATATCGGCTCTCGGCCCTCTATATAAAGTGGGCGCCGCGTCTCGATTCAGTATCACTTTGCTTTTTTGGACGAAAAGATCTAAAGGTGAGCACATTCGGAAACGATTTCTTACGAGCGTAAAGGTTGAATTTGGCTGTAAAAAATTATGGCGTTAGGTTGGGCATCAAGGCTCCTCAGTTGACTCTCTATGCACGGAATAATCACTTCGCGTGCTTTTAGATTGTATGCCTTCAATATGCCCTGAGTATCAAGTGCCTTCAATATCTTCGACGGAAAAATAACGCACCTAAATTTTAGCCAATGCGAAAAATGCAAACAATAATATGCTTACACTCTATAAACCTACAGGTTAGACTAAAGCACAGCAGGTTTCACCTAGCATTATTAATTGCAAGAAATGTCCCGAAAATCAATCGGCAGGTTAATATCAAGAGAAACGCATTAACATTCCACGCACAAACCAGAATGCTAAGACGGCAACACCCCTGTAATTTTGCGCCTGCTTTACAACTGAAACTGTACGAATGCTCATTTTAGGGTAAACAAATCGTGATCATAGGGGATGCGGATTTCACAATCTTACGTAAAGCGTAGGGTTTGGCAAACTGATGTTATTTGAAGTGTATGAATTAGGTATGCCTGCCCGAATGTAATTTTCTTCCCATAGATAGCTTTGTAAACTGTCAGCCTAAGACGGCGGCCGTGCCTTTTGCTTGTATATTTTGAACACCGCCACCTCCTCCGACAAGGCGCCTCGTTACTTTTGCGGTCCCTTTTCCCCAATGCAGCATCTATGGCGGTCTTGTCAACCTCTTCAGCTTTACTCTTGTCTTTAGCATTTCTCAGTTTGTGACCGTGTGACCGCTTTCTGAACGTAAATGTAAAATCCTTCTTAGTAGTGAAGAAAAGACAAAAGGTGTTTAGATTTTGTGCGGATAATCGTATTGGCATTTATTAATTTGGCAGCGCGTTTTTACGCAGTAGTAGAGGCAAAAGAATCTCTTTTACTTGAATATTGGACTGCTATTTGCATGAGATGCATGATTGCAATACATAAGGAGGAGAGAAGTTTCTATTATCGAAGCCTTAGCAGTGACCTTTCGGTACAATGTCTAAAATGTTATGAGAGCGTGAGCTCCCCGAGTAATGCATTTCTGTCGGGCATTTAGCGATTCGAATTGGTATTTGCAGAAAATCGTTCGAAATGTCATCGCCACAAAAGCAGATAATCTGATGTCCTCAAATCCTTTGCTCTCTTGTAGCTACAACATGATCAGCACCAAGACCCTCCTGGTTGGCCTCCTTGTCCTGGCCCTCATCTGCTCAATCGCCTACGCACAGGGAGGCTACGGACGTGGCTTCGGCGGCGGTCGTGGCTTCGGCGGTGGTCGTGGCTTCGGAGGCGGACGGGGCTTCGGTGGTGGACGTGGCTTCGGCGGCGGACGCGGCTTTGGCGGAGGTCGTGGTTTCGGCGGCGGACGCGGCTTTGGGGGTGGTTACAGAGGATGATTCGAAGCCGTCGTGTGAGTGCTCCACGTCGTGATAGGACAATGTGTTGAGGAATCGGGCTGGACCTGCGATTCTGCAGTTTGGACGGAACGATGCGCCTCTGGAAGACGCAAACGAGTGTTTGAATAAACATCGCCGTCTGTGACTGGCACCTGTAAAATTTTCCTGAGTCAGGAGTTCTTCATGGCTAAGCTTCCCATTACAAAACAAAACAAAAAAATTCTCACATGAAGCGTTTATCATGCGAAAACATGCCATGTATAATAAATAGTGTACTCTACCTGTCCTCAGATCATATGGATAGGAGCTGACACTTAAAAAAATTGTGTCAATGCCACTAATCAACCACCATACGAAGATATACTCCTTTGACCAGGCACGGCAGTGCTGTAATTCGCCGTAATATATTTTCCATAAATGGTATTTGTTAGATGTGGTTGTGCACAAAAAGGTTATATATACAGACTATTTAGAAAGCACTTAGCCGCTACTCAGGTTCAAGATCATCAGAGACAACTTTAACAAAATTAGGAAGGCGTCGTTTTAAAGAGGGCGATGACCGGGTCGTTCGATATATCGCCATTCTATACTTCTGTGAACAATGTACAAGTCTGTGATTCTACTCAGAAAGTTTTAGTTTCTAGCGTGCAGCGCATAGTACAAAAAAAAAATGCGATGGAAATCGCAATCGAGAAGCTCCTTCCACCGAGAACGGACGTCGTATTAAAGAACGCATCTGTTTCTTTTGTGGACGATTAACACAGTGCTCTCCCCTCATGTAGAAGTGATTGATAAAGATGTTATCGGACGAAAGCGATATAGAGTAAGCATGAAGCGTGGTCACAGTCAGTGGGCTGCACGGTTAGGTTCATTGGCTTACGCATTGATCTGTTGCAGTACACCGGTGACGACGCCAACACGACCAGAGTCGCCTATAACCATAGGTTAAGGGTTTTGGCCCCGCGACGCTGACGGAACTGATCAGAGGACGGTAGCCCGATCTGGTTTGGTCGGATCGGAGGCCGAGCGAGAATTTGACACCCGGTGGGTTGAACAGCTGCGCCTGAACTGCTTGAACGGATTGAACAGCTGCGCTTGTCCGTAGCTTAAGTGAGAAAAAGAAAACCAAGCAGCTACACTTTATATGTATGTTCCCCCTTCTCATCAGCAATGACCTTGTCCATAAATGTTAGTCGGCGGTCACCTGCCCGCCCGTGCTGCGAGTAGCGAGGTCGAGGTCTATCGTTACGGCAATTACGGAGCGCGCATACACAAGCTTTAACGTTTGTGTTTGGCCATCGAGTGTAGTCCTGGCAGTAGTGACCCCGAATAAACAACTTCTTACATCACAAAGCGCGTGCACATTGAGTGGGAAGCGGCGATGGGACCCTGCTCGGAGAGCGCAGCCGGTAGCTGTCGGCGCTGCCTGCGTGTACCCGGCGCAGGCAGGGTACGTAGCATCCACGGTGCTTCTTTCGGAGCAGTTGTAGATTGTGAACAAATAAAAATGCAACCGGTGCGAAAAGAAGTGGATAGTTTTGGTATTGCTAGCTCAGATTGCATTTTATGTCGTTCGAATGAGCAGCATTGCAGCATACATCCGTGTCATTACGAAAGCTATGTAGACGAACACGCTGGGGGAGCAGCGCTAATCTGTGAATCGACGCATTCCTAAGGGAGGTTTTATAATATCGAAAAATATTTATTTCCAGTAATATACAGGAAATGACCTCGGGCGAAAAGCTCCAACGATAGCTTGAGAAATTCCCGAGGCCGAGTAATGGCAGAGCAACAAGACGTGGGACATTAAGGCGAAGATGTATATATATAACATGAAAATTATGAAGCACAGAAAGAGCACATCTATACAAATGAAACAGCAAGTTAAAAACCAGCACAGTAAATTAACGGCCCACAATAATGTAATGGTATGCACGAAACGTGGTAAAACGTAATGAAAATGAAGTGTCTATTCTTATAATAATGTTTAAGGCAAGGAACGGAAAGTACAGAGAGACAGTGCGCAATTGATAAAATTTAGCTTAAAGTCCTTAATTGAGGTGGTAAAGACGTTCGGGTTGTGTATGCTATAATTATGGAATATGCATGGTGAAGTGAAACGAAGGCTCTGGTTACCGTGCAACGTCCTCGTTCGAGGAACGTCCCATATTTGTTTACTTCTGGTGTGAAAGGGTTTTTCGTAAGGCTTAAGTCCCGATATAGTCTTCAAGAAGTCCGTTAAGCATTGAAGTGACAATTTAAGACAGTGAAGTAGACGATACTCAAGCATGATATGCACGCGATGAATTCTATATTGCGGAAATGATGTTTCTAGTGGGCAGTGTAGCATGCGCCAGCGATCAGTCTAATTGCCTTCTTTTGCAGACCGAGTATGATGTCAAGATTTGTTTTGGATGTTGTACCCCAAACTAGGTGACAGTAGTTTATGTGTAAATGAATTATAGCGTGATAAATAAGAAGCTTATGCTTTCGGGAAAATTCGTTACGCAGTCTCGAGAGGAAACCAACAGATCTAGTAAGCTTGCTTTCAATATACATTATATGGTCAGACCACCTCATGAGAGATTTGAATACAACACCGAGTGATTTGAACTTAACTACAATTTCTATAACGTTATTTTCTAGATGCAGAGTAGTGTTCATTCTAATATCCAGGCTAAGGGGACGAAAAAAGACTGCTTTGGTCTTATTATAGTTAAATATCAAACCATTAGCTGTGGACCATTTGTGGAGAGCACAAGGAACCAGATTTGCACTATTGATTAGTTCATCGGCAGAAGATCCCCTAAGAAAAAAACATGTCGTCAGCGTACTGAATACAACTTGTATGATAGGCTATGCTCGCAAGGTCGTTAGCATAGACATTAAAGAGGGACGGGCTGAGAAGGCTACCTTGCGGGACACCACATTCAATGAAAAGGGAGCTAGACTTGTGATTATAGACCGAAACGACCTGCTGGCGCATGTTTAAATAAGAACGAATGAGTTGGAGGGATAGACCACGGACACCATAGTTTTCAAGTTTGCAGAGTAGTATTTCATGATTAAGAAGGTCGAAAGCTTTTGTAAAGTCGATGAAAATACCAAGGGTCAAACGTTTAGCTTCGATATTATCTAAAAGAATTTCCTTTTGCAAGAGTAAAGCAGATTCCGTGGACTTGCCTTTCCGAAATCCAAACTGACTGGAATTTATGAAGGCATGTTTAAAAAAGAAACGATTCTCTTGAGCATTATTATTTCAAGAGCCTTTGAAGAAACAGGAAGAATAGAAATTGGCCTATAGTTTGTCATCTTGTTCCCATCGCCTCCTTTGAATCGTTTCTATCGCCTCCTTTGAAATAGCCCGCATCAGCGTCTTCTTTCTTAGGGCTCACACCACGAAATCCTAATGGTGTATGTTTACTGTGTTTACGAGGAAGCACTCATGTCATCTGCTGGACAAGCCCGAGCAAAACGCAAGGTGAGGCTCGGGATTTGATCGCAGTGCGCGCCATACGGGGGAGGCGAGAGGATGACGGCGGCTGATGGGAGGCTGTTGATCGTTCGGTTGTGGCAGTGAAGCGCATTCGAATCGCGTTGGGTTTTGCAATGACGGGAGTGAAGCGGCGGTGGCGGCGGCGGCTCAATGATTTCGTGCGCTGGCTGTTGCTAGACTTAAAATAATTTTGCAAACATGATTTACCAGCCGGCCGAAAATAATTAAGTTTGGTTAAAATGCGCATATAACAGCAAGTAAATATGTACCGCTTCGTTAAACGTTTTGCCTGCTCCTTTAATGTCGCAATGTCTGTTCTCCAGTCAACGTATTCTTGTTTGGGATTTCCTCTTAGTTTGTAGACC
Source organism: Amblyomma maculatum (assembly GCF_055883805.1). Lineage (NCBI taxonomy): Eukaryota > Metazoa > Arthropoda > Arachnida > Ixodida > Ixodidae > Amblyomma > Amblyomma maculatum. The sequence goes on along the minus strand of NC_139347.1, from coordinate 126,108,858 downwards.
GAAAAAGCGACGGGCAATAGCTCAGTGTTGCGCAACACAACGATATTCCTTCCCCCCTTTCGCCGAGCACACGGCAGAAGGAAATGTTGGACATGTGCAATTATATATTCGAGAGCTCTCGTTGCTAAACAAGCTAACTCTCATAACGTAAGAATAATATGCTTCTAATTGCATGCCTAAATAATACAGCATGAGCCCATCGATTCCGGCATCGTCGATAAGCTCTAGACGAAGCCCAAGAGAAGTTCGAGGATCTTTAAGGCCGCATTTTATGGTGAAGGCTTGTAGAACAAAAAAGAATATGAGAATAAAATATTTTTGCTGAAGAAAAAAAAAAATACTCTTAGTGACCACCATCCACGGCGTGCATGCAAGCAGGCTGCCAAATCCGGGAATAGCAGACGACATGGGGATGATGATATCTCGTTGTGACGTTCGCGGCCGTTGGTTGCCAGAACAGGAAGCTGCTTTTAATATTAACAATAAAAACTCATTTTAAAACTACATATCGTGCCGAATAGACTTGAATTTTTAGGATTTATAATCTATCCTGTCTGGAGTGCAATACAATAATCAGTTTATGATCAAATGTTACCTGTCATTACCGCTTTAAATGCGAAGCTCCTTTGACATCGCCTTTTCATTCACCGAATTCTTCTTTGTATATTTCAAATATACCAATACTCTAATAATTATTACTGTAGCAGCTGTGCACATACTCAACGCATATTAGTGAGTCATACACCCACAGCTCGTTCACTGTACTAAGGAACCTTCGTTGCATATGCATAGGCCATCGGCCATTATAATGTTCTTTTTTTCGTATTTTTGAAATAAAGGCATTTAAGACAAAGACAAGCCTTAATGGCCTATGCTTTATGTGCCTGTCTGAAATGCAGAGGAGTTGGATTGAACCTCATGAAGGAAAATTTATTTCATTATATATACTACGAAACATTATTTTAAATATGAAAAGTTTGAAATTCCCACATGAGGTCAAGTGGTTGAAACGTCATCACCCTATCGACCAATCAGGATATTCCCTCCAGGAATATTTCCAGCACGCTGGTACCGACAACTACTACTACCACTGCGACGTCAACATTTCGAAAGAACGAACTGTTCGCGCACCGCGCAAAAGGGTGGCAAACATAAACACCGCGTCAACAGCGTAGACTGCTCTGACTGAAAGTCATTCTCCTCTTAAATGCCTTTTAGTTGCAGCATCATTCCACTAAAATTAATTCTTGGTGGCTCAACAGGTTAAGCGTTTCAGCCCAACGTGTGTACCTTCCGGAGGCTTATGCGATCTAATAAGGTGAGTTATGCCATATTCTTCGTAGTTAGGCTAAGTAGGAAATATCCCAGACTATGCGCCGCTCGTCCCAAAAGGTAAATGCTTTCTTTCAATAAATGATACAGCGTTTAATTGTTTTTTTTCTGGCCCATCGCAATGACGGAAGTGGACGGAAGATACAAATGTATTGTTACGGGAAATATTCACAGTACGGCAGTTGTCCACACCACTGAGGATGATCACAGCACAGCACTCACAAAGCAAAGCACTCGTCTGCGTCTTCTTCTTCTGGGAGTTCTGTCGCACTTCTTTTTCGTCAGCACGGCCAGCGAATACCGCTCATCGAAGCGCCCAGCGCCCCAAACGGCCTGTAGGATCTTTGAGGGAGGAAAGCCAACACAAGGCATGTTGGTCTGTTATAACAGTAAAATGCCGGCCAAACAAATAAGAGCGGAATTTTGTAATAGCCCAAACGAGTGCCAGGCACTCTCGCTCTGTTATAGAGTAATTTTGTTCGGATGTAGATAAGAGGCGGCTAGCATACGCAGTCACCCTTGTGTGGCCGTGTTGTTGCTGGGCAAGTATAGCTTCAATTCCATGGCCACTTGCGTCGGTGCGGAGTTCAGTATTGGCAGATGGGTTGAAATGGGCCAAGACGGGTGGAGTTGTGAGAGCAGCAATAAGTTCCGAGAAAGCTGCCACTTCTTCAGGCCCCCAGGAGAATGAAACGTCTTTCTTTAGGAGTTTGGTGAGAGGACGAGCTAGCGCTGCGAAATTCGGGACGAATCGTCGGAAATAAGAACATAGGCCAATAAAGCTTCGAACATCGCCGGATGAACGTGGAGTGGGAAAATCTCTGACGGCACGAAACTTGTCGGGGTCAGGCTGAACGCCGGCAGCATTAACCAAGTGACCAAGGACTTTGATTTGTCGGTGACCAAAGCTGCACTTTTTGGAGTTTAGTTGCAGTCCTGCGGGGCGAAAAAGCGCTAGGATTGTAGAAAGGCGACGGAGATGGCTTTCAAATGTAGACGAGAAAACTATTACATCGTCAAGATAGCACAAGCAAGTGGTCCACTTCAAGCATCGGAGCAAAGAGTCAATCATATGTTCGAAGGTTGCTGGGACATTGCAAAGGCCAAAAGGCATGACTTTGAATTGATAAAGGCCATCAGCGGTGATGAACGCTGTTTTTTCACGGTCTCTCTCGTCGACAGAGATCTGCCAGTCGCCGGAACGAAGATCGATGGACAAAAAGTAGCTGGCTCCGTGCAAAGTATCAAGCGCGTCGTCTATACGCGGAAGAGGATACACATCTTTTCTGGTTATCTTATTTAAATGACGATAGTCGACGCAGAATCTCCAACTGTTATCTTTCTTTTTGACGAACACAGCAGGGGATGCCCAGGGGCTACTGGAAGGCTCAATTATGTCGTTCGCCAACATTTTGTCGACCTCTGTTTAGATGACGCGTCGCTCGGCAAGCGAAACACGATAGGGCCGCCTGTGAATAGGACTGGCGTTCCCGGTGTTAATGCGGTGACTGACAACTGTGGTATGGGCGGGTACCGAAATCAAAAAGGTCACTGTAGGTGAGAAAACACTGTTTTAACTCAGCGGCGAATTCAGGCTGGAGATCAGCTGCAATCATGCTTTTAACAGGATCAGGGCGCGATGCAAAGGACGAGGGAGATGTTGCAGGGACGGCATTGGGATTATTGGTAGTCAAAGCTTAAATGGCACAATCGGTCATCGGCGACAGCTCTGCTAGTGAAATTCCTTCGGGCAGAACTTGAGTTGATAAGCTGATGTTAAGGACCGGGAGAGTGGCACGGTTCTGGGAGATATGCACAATCAGATGAGGAATGGTGACGTGCCGCTGCAAGACATCAGTAATGGGACACGCGAGATAGTCGCCGTCTGGGACGGGTGGGAATGGTGACATAGGGATGTAGACAGCAGCTTCAGGAGGAAGGCGGCAGAACTGTGCTGACCGAAGGCGGGGTGAGTAGGAGGGGTCTTCAGAGCAGAGCGGAAGGTCCTAGCGAAGTAGGCCGGTAGAGCAGTCAGTGAGGGCAGGGTGGGTTGTTAAAAAGTCCATGCCAAGGATAACGTCGTGGGGGCATTCTTGGAGGACGGTGAACAACACTGGAGCATGACGACCACCAATGGTAACTCGCGCTGTGCACATGCTAACCACGGCAGCAGGGCTTCCATTGGCGATGCGAACTGTGGGCGAGACGGCTGGAGTACGGACGTTTTTGAGGAGACGGCGAAATGAGGAGCTCAGAACGGACAGTTGTGCGCCGGTATCAATGAGAGCAGAAACGGGAACACCATCCACATGGACGTCGATGCGATTAGTTTGTAGGGGGGTCAGCAGAGGTTTTTCAGTCCGGATCACAAATGCAGCGTCACCTTCGGGAGCTGCATTGGCTAGTTTTCCGGTATGTGGCTGGAATAGGACGGGGACAAACGGCGGCGAGGAAGAGGAGAACGCGAGCGTCGGGTCTGCGGGGATGGTGAACGGTTGGCAGCATGAGCAGGGACATCGGGGTCAACAGTGGTCTGGTCGGGGCGAGGTGAGGTATAGCGAGGGGCATAGTCTCCGCGGCGGTCGACGTAGGTGAATTGACGAGATGGCGTGTACCAACGGCTACGGCAGTGACGGGAAATGTGGCCAACGCGGGAACAAGTAAAGCAGATGGGACGATTGTCATGGGTACACCACTCATTCGGATTGCGGTACCGATATCGGGGCGAGAAACCGGCGGTGGGTGAGGCAGCTGCAATTAGTGGAGGGGCAGGTCCTGAATCCACGGTGTCGGTGCGGCAGGTAGAAGGAAGACCCATATTGGCAACCTCTTGGCGAACAACAGCCTGAATGAATGATATTGTAGCCGAGGTATTGTCGGGGGTATGCGAGAGTGAAGCTGCAGAAGTCATTGCCTCGAGGTCTTGGCGGACAATGGGGTCAAAGTAGTGTTATTAGTTGGCGGTCGAGGAGGCGGAAGATCGACACAGGAAGAGCTTGCAGCCGTGTTCGGTAGACGGTCGAAACGATGAGATATGCGCCTCTGTTTCGCTTGTTCGAAACGTCGGCACACTTGTAGTACAGAGTCCACAGTGGAACAATCCCTGCATAAAAGGAGGTTGAAAGCATCGTCGGCAATGCCTTTTACTATGTGGCCGACTTTATCCTCCTCAGGCGTGGTCGACTTTGCGGCACAGGGATAGGACGTCCTGTATATAAGTGATGTAAGACTCTGTAGACGTTCGCGCGCGAGAAGCGAGCGCCTTTTTGGCGGCAAGGTGACGGCCAATGGGCTTTCCGAAGAGGTCGTGAAGCTTTTGCTTACAGATGTCCCAAGATGTGAGGTCCTCTTCATGGGTCTTAAACCAGACCCGCGCTGTTCCAGTCAAGTAAAAGATGATATTAGCAAGCATAAGTGTGGGATCCCACCTGTTGTGCTTGCTGACTCGTTCGTATAAGGCCAGGCACTCGTCGACATCAACGTCGTCGGTCCCACAGAAGGTACCGGGGTCACGGGGATGGGCCATGACGACAGCAGGTGCGGCAGCAGTAGATGTAGCGGCGTCAGTAGTCAGTGGTGGTAATGATGCGTCGGCCACTGCGGAGATCCAGCTTGGGACAGGGATCTAAAGATTCACCTCCACCAAGAGATGTTACGGGAAATATTCACAGTACGGCAGTTGTCCACACCACTGAGGATGATCACAACACAGCATTCGCACAGCAAAGCACTCGTCTGCGTCTTCTTCTGCTGGGAGTCTGTCACACTTCTTTTTCGTCAGCACGGCCAGCGAATACCGCTCAGTAACAATATTTTTAATATGTCCCCATGCCATTACAAGCAGTGCTTCAGTCTGCAGTTTGAGAGAAACGTTTCCGCACACGTGAAAATTGACATTTTGTGCACTTGCTTCACCAGATCGTCCTTAAGACGAAAGTATAAGGACCGATACAATGGTGTCAAAAAGGGCATTGATAACAGTTCCTTATATAAACTTTTATGAGAAATCTACTCAATTAAAATCTAGGTGATCAGAGACCGCAAGTAAGCATAAACTACCTGCATAAAACGTAATAAACAGGGATGTAAGAAACATTTTAAGAAAGTACAAAGTTCAGAAACAGAGACATAAAATCAATGTTCAGCATTGTTCTAATAGACGGATGAAAATAATCGCAAAAAAAAGAAGAAATGGCCAACTGCCTCACATCAAGGTGCACTAATCTCAACTCCTACCATCTCTTTCCCTCGCACGAACAGGGCAATATCACGTTGCATTGCCTAATTTGTGACCAAATAAACATCGCAAAGTGGGACACTTGAGCTCCGCGTTAGGGTATGATGCGATAGCGAGCACTCTCGGATGACGGTTTTTCACATTTTTTATTTTTCTTTGCTAACATTTATTTCTGCTATATATTTTTTTCACCAATAGCCGGCTGGGAGTGGACGTCACCGGCATGCTCGGAAGCCTCTTCTTGAAACTTGATGCGTCCCTGTGCGCGCTCAGCGGAATGCGTTGTATGCGTTCGATGTAATGCCTTTGCAAAGCCGATGAACGCAAAACACTGAATGACGAGTCCGCCCTTTCTAATAAATAACTATTCACTTCAATGCAACTGGCGGAACGGTAATATTCAGTATTCAACTTCCGTTTTTCAGTATTCAACTGTACCTCCAAAGACTGGGTCCATGCGGCTATGGTGTTTAAAACTTCCTGCAGAATTTTTATATCGCAGATAGTGAAAATTGTTCTATATATTACACAATTGTAGCCAAATTATCTAATTTGAGAAGATATGTTGGTTTCGACGTCATTGATATATATTAAAAACCTCATTTGTCCGAAAATAGATCCCTGTGGCTCTCCAGAGTTCATGTCTATGCATTCGGACTTACTGCCACTGATGATCACACAGTGTTTTCTTTCAGTAAGATAGTTTTCAAGGACCCTGAGGTCTTTATCGTCAATTGGTAGGTTCTTCATTTTGAATTTTATTAGGTGACGTGAAACAGAGTCTAATTCTTTCCGAAAATCTAGAAAAACGACATCTTATTCATATCCGTCCTCTAAAGCCGTGCCTAAAGCTGATTATAGCAAGACACGCCGTTTCTAAAGCCTTGCTGATTCCGAAAAAGAAAATATTTGATTCTAAGTGCTTGACTATATGTATTACTGTAAATAATATGTTAAAATATTTTACAGAAAGCAAAGCACTAGGGGATTGACCTATAATTTGCTACAGATGTTTTAGAGCCGTTTTGATGCATCAGAACATCAAAGGTTTGTTTAAATTCTAAAGAAAGAACTTCCAAATCAAGTTCTTTGCTGAATATTATATAAAAGTATCGGGATACTATGAGGGAACAGGCTTTTGATACATTGGGAGATTTTTGTTACTTTCATCCTGGCCAGCGGATTTACCTTCATCTAGCGAGGTTGTGCATTTTCTGACACCCTCAAGTGTATTTATAAGGGGAGGTACTTCAGATTCAACACTGCTCATGTAAGTAAGTAGCGCTGGATTAGCTATCTTTGCATAAAAATCTTATTTGAAGTACTTATTGGTTTGGTTTGTGGGCTTTAACGTCCCAAAGCGACTAAGGCTATGGAAGATGCCGTAGTGCAGGACTCCGGAAATTTCGACCACCAGGAGATCTTTAACGTGCACTGACATCGCACAGCACACGTACGCCACTCCGTTTCGCCTCCATCGAAACGCAGCCGCCGAGGTCGGTTTCGAACCCGGGTACTCCGGCACAGTAGTCGGGCGTCGTACCATTCAAACACGAAAAAGTACTTCTTAGCAGAGCTTACAGCTCCGTTTGCATTCGCTGAGTTTCTATTTGGCGACATTTTGTACTTTGTATGAACGCGTTCTTTGTTTTTTTTTTTTCATTTTTTTTCACTTTACTAATTTATCCGCGGCTTTTCAGCTTTGGGCTTTTCTGATACATATCTAGAAAGGACTTGTCTGTGTCTGATGACAACAGCAAGTTTAAAAAATAACACCAACAAGGTGTTAACACCTTCTTGGATCGATTTGGCTTGAAAATGTTCAAATTTTATTTTCAGCTGATTCTTTAATTCACTGTAATTAGCCCTGTGGTAGGAATAGACCTTTCTCGTGTCGTAGGCATAAAGAGCCACTTCTGGTAAGGTAAGCTCAGCAGAAACAATCCTGTGGTCTCCAATTCCCAGAAATGTACATACATGTGCGGTCATACTTAACTCATTGCGCAAAATTAAATATAGGATGTGTCACGCGAGTTGCACTACCAACAGTATGTCCGAATGTCAGTATGTCTGTTCAAAGCCATATGCAGCAATCACGCCATAGAATGTTGATGAGATTTCTGTAGGTCGAGAATTTTCTGCCTAGGTAAAGTTGGGAAAATTGAAATCTCCGACAAGAATGACGCGGTCATCAGGGAGGCAGGCCAAGATAGAATCGAAGGATTTAATAACATCCACGCCTGAGCTTGGTGGGCGGTAAAACGCACTCAAAGGCAGCGTTCCATCTTCGCGGGTACGTATTCTGGTATCCTCCCTTGAAGAATTCATCATACATTAATCTACAAAACTGGCGACGATTTCCCAAATAATAGTCTTTTTCACTACAACATTATCGAGAAGTTACGTCGTTTCTTACAAAGCTGCCAAAATCGTCAGGGGTGAAGGTAAATTCTCATGTTGTTCTAGATTTTTCGACCTTGCGGGCGTCGAGAAACGGCGCTGCAATGCCCAGAAGCTTCCTCCGCAGTTCGAATACTCCGAAGTAACTTACAACGCCTCTACACAACGGAACAAGTGGCGAATGCGTTGGGGATTGAATGCATGTGCGGTCGTTGCTCGTTTCGTATTGCAATGTGCGGCACTCGTCTTACCTGCTCGGAGTTCGTTTTAGAATCCGATATGCGAATAGCAGCAAGTTTGTTTCTTTTGTTAAGGAACGGCGCTTTCATCGCTGGCTGAAACGGTATAAATTAACTCTACAGAAAGCAACCGATAAGGAGGAACGAGCAAGAAATACCCACAAAAGACGATAAAGGCGTGGAAGCAACGTTTGGCTTCTACTGACAGCGTACGTGCGGCATGTTCTTAAGTTGCCGAGTTCGATCACCTGTGGCGAAACCTTGGCGCTTTGCCCACACAGATATTCTACAGCAAGGAAGAGAGGCTGCTTCAATGAAGCTTCCCTTAACGTCTGCACTTGGGCAGCACGTGCGGCTTGCTTAACATGCCAGTGACGTTTGCTGCATAAAATGTATTGCAGCTCAGATGGCATAGAAATGGTTGTTTTTCATCGGGCAAAAAGCGTAGTTGCAAGCTCATTCTTTTATTTAAGATCAAACTTTGCATGAATGCGAATGTTGGCGAAATGCATAAGGACATGTTTAGTTTTGACTAGGCCTTAGAGTGTTTGGTTTAAACCCAAAATCATCTAGAACGGTAAGCCAAATTCATTATCATAAATTTACGTTTAACCAAAAGTCTTCTTCACACTGAAGCGATATCTGGGTGTTGAGTACGAGCTGGAATAAAGCATAGAAGAAAACCAACGGAGAAGTTAAACCGTCGTCTTAAGGTATACGTATGATAGAGCCTTGAACACCGCCTTCCCATTTTGCGATTTATTTGTACATCTTTTAAGCTGGTTTTAGGGGGAAAGAAGGTGCATATCTGCCGCACTTCTGGCAAACTAGGCTCCAACGTGAGCGGTGGATGGGCGCTAAATGGCAAAGTAAATAGTATGACACCACTCCGAACACTGAACAAGGAACGGCTGCATGAGATGTTTTATACAGAATCACGGGCGTGTAACCGACTTGGGTTCCGTGGGTCTGCAAGACATTTAATTTTTTTTTGCTTCCAGCGATTTTCGCGGTGCAAACTTGGTAATGCTGGCACCGGCTTTTCTCAATGGTCGGGTGCCCTCAGTCCAAGGTTCCGCTGGCTACTGCCGCCCGTCGAGCTCGCTGTACCAAATCTTGCTGGTCTTCGAAGCGGTCACTGGACAGCCGAGTCTCCCATTGCTCCGCACTCGGGTTTCGAAATTTGGGGATCACATCTATATTTTGACAGGCCCATGTGATGTGATATAGTCTGGGTTTTTCATCGCACCGCGGACATGTGTCCGCGTATATGGTAGGGTGCATTTTGTTTAGTATGGGTAGGTTTGGGTATGAACCCGTCTTTAACTGTCTCCAAATGGCAGCTTCCTCTCTGTTGAGAGAAATGTGCGGTGGGGAATATCGCATTCTTCTGCCTCTATAGTTTTCTAGTATGGCCGAGTACGCCTTGGGTGCTGGCAAAAGTTCCGCTGACTCGTCGGATGCTCGGAACGTAGTGTATGCTCGAGCTATCCTGTCGGCCTCTTGGTCCCTGTCACCCCCATGTGCCCTGGTACCCACATAATTTTTTGCCTATCTTGTTTTCTTCGTCGTTTATAATTATCTCGCTCACTTCGAGGAGTATGCGGAGCGCGTGACGATCTATTCTACCATTCATATAATTTCGTTCTTGTTGAGGCACTGGTAGTGTAGGCTGTACATAATTCGGCTAACTTCCAAGTTTCTAACTAGTTTTAGTGTGTCCTCTTCGCGCAATGCCATGCCGCCTGTTGGTGATGCAGGTGATCATTCGTGTCACTTGTAGCGTTGTTGCTTTGAGCATGGTAAACGTGTGACTACTGCGTGTGTTGGATTGAGCCCACATATCCAATATTCTTATTGTTGTCATTTCTGAGATGGGCATTCCTTCCAGGTTAGTGTTGAGTTTCAGGTCCTCACTGGTTGGGACGGTCCGGTTTTGTTTGCCTTTCCAAACTCGGAGCAGTTACGATTTCTCCGTCGAGCATGCGAGTCCTCTTTCTCCGAGGTATTTCTGTACTTAGGAGGCCGCTTCCTTTAGTTTTTCTTCCTTCTTCCCGAGGGAACCGGTGTTAGTCCACACTGTTATGTCGACCGCATACATGGCATGCCTGATGCCTTCAATCTTCTATAGTTTTCGTGCTAGATCTATCACAGCTATATTGAAGAGGATAGGTGATATGACTGATCTTTGGGGTGTTCCTTTGTTTGGCGTGTGAATTTTTGTCGATCGAAGGTCTCCCATGCCGATGGTGGCAGTTCTATCTGACAGGAAGGCTTTGACGTACCCGTGGATTCTGCGTTCTCAGTGCAAGTCGTCTAGGCGTGTAAGGATTGTTTCGTGACTGACGTTATCAAATGCTCCTTTGATGTCGCGGGCCCTGATGACATTTTCACCCGGTTGGGTTACGTTGCGGCGGACATCTTGTATTTTAAGGAGCACGCCCTGCATCGAGAGTTTTGCTCTGAAGCCGAACATGGTATGGGGTTTCACGGTCATTATCTTCTATGTAATTTTGCAGTCTGAGCATCACCACCCACTCGTAAAGCTTGCCAAGACACGACATGAGCGAGATGGGCCTGAGATTTTAAATTTGGAGCTTTTTTTCCAGGTTTATGAATCATAATTACTTTGGCGTGTTTGCAGTCTTCGGGAACTGTCTCCGCCTTCCAGTGTTTGTTTAGAAAGGTTACGAGCTCTGGTATGAGGTCGTCACTCAGGTTGCGGATCAGGGCGTTGTCGATTCTGTCCGCACCTGCCGCCGTGTTTCTGGTCGTATTCCTTATGGCCGCGTAAACTTCTTCCACAGTTACTGGGAGGTCGAGTTTCTCGCTTTTGGCTCCGCGATAGGTTTCGTGGTATCGTGAGGGGTTTTGATCACCGAACACGTTTTTAGCGCCTTCTCTAAAAGGTCGGTATCCTAACCCTCAAAGGAGTGAATGAATGTGTGTATGCTTTTATTGTCTTCTAATTTTGATTTTGGTCGGATCGGTCAGTGTTTTTATGAGATTCCAGGTTCTGGCCGTGCCCAAGGTTCCCTTAAGCGAAAGCGAAAACGCCGAACCCCAAGCCAAGCTAAACAGTGTGGGATGCGCTGTTTGCAGCATAGTCCTATGCGCCGAGATGTCGAATTACACCGAACTTGTCCTTCCAATCCTGTTCTGCGGGCGCTGGAGCGATATTTCTTGGAAGGTTTCTTGCCTGGCATACCAGTTGGGAAATATTGCTTCGCCCATCTAACATAGTTGAGAGCGTGAAAAGTAATCGTCGCACTATTCGAGCACCGGCGAACTGTGTTTTTTGAACTTCAGCTCCGGCTCAGTTCCAAAGCTTTTAGTCGGGCAACACAATTTTCCTATGGCTGTGTAGTTTACGTTCCCCTATGAAAGCAATAAAAGTGGAGTATTGATGGATAGCTCTCGAAGAGCGTAATAGAGATTTAATAACAGCATATTGGAATTATTCACAACAAATTAGCTAACTGTGATAAATTTATGCTTTGCGCTAAATATCAAGTCACATTGTGGATAGCTTATCTTCGAGTATAACTTTCCTTGACACAGTGTATGTCTCACTTACCTCTAACTAAATATCTGTTAGCATAAATGGGGTTTATATCTTTGCATACAGCTTATACTGAGTAGGAATGCATCACACTATTTGCTCCTCCTATATAAATGCAAGTAATTAATGAATTGTGAACGAAAGTGAAAAATACAACTTCAAATAAATATTGCTTAAGATATCTCAATGACTGAAATTTAAGAAAGCGAGGCCCAAATAACGCAAAACCATACAAAACCTAGCACGCCTAATTCGGTTTAACTATGCTCAACTCGCTTCTATTTTTTTTTTATTCTTATAAACCGCTACTGGTGACAGACGGATGAAGCTCATCTTATTATTTCACAAAAGTAGAATGAGAGGCAATCGAAAACACAGTAGTAATAACTGTCAGTGGACGACGAGATAGATGATGTCCGGCTTCGTGCTAGGTTACACTACCAAAAAGATCACTTCTTCTTCAAAAGTTGAGAGTACATAAAAGCATGAAAGGAGGCCGGCGCTCTTCTCTCGTCTGCGTGTTTTACTAGGCTTAAGCAGTTCTGACTTCGAGACCATTAGCTAAGTTCGATTAAAACACATTGACCTTGCCTATACAGGGCAATGCGCTCACTGGGGGAGATGCCTTCGTAAATCTACCACATCATGTGGGCATGTCAATCAAACCGGGACCTCGAACCAGGGAGGACTGGGGGCAGCCCTGCTCGGCTGCTTCGACCTTGCGAGCCTAATGGCCGTGGTCGACTGAGCCCGAGCCCCCTGATGGGGCTGGGACTGGTGGCTGGCCTGCCACGGATTTTTTATCTGTTGTAGGCCGTCATTGCTCCCGCCACCGCTTTGGTGGTGGACGACGGCTGTTGTTGCGGCGCGCGCTTTTCTCTCCCTCTTTCTTTTCGTTTTTATTTTCTCTTCTGTCTGCACGAGGCAGCGGAGGTGGCTCAGCTACGGAGCCAGTAGCAGGCCCGTGCATTTTCTTTTCCTTCTTCCTACAGCCACAGCAACAACAACCCGAGCCACGTGGCCGGCAATGAGCTCCTGTAATGAGGAGCCTACCTGAGTGTGGCTCACTGTAACATACCTGAAATAAAGTTTTTCAGACACACTGACAAGCGACATCCTCACGCCAACCCTGCCGTAATGATGCGTGGACATGCTGACAGGGAGGTCGCCTGGTCAGACGGCACTGAACGCAGGAGCATGATCCATACGCACTGCGGCGGACCGTTGCAGGCGTGTATTTCATGCATACAACCGCCTTGACCTTGATGTGCATGCGTGCGGCGTCAGTAATAGTGGTGGGTGCGCAGTGCTGATGCAGTGACTGATGGAGAGTTAACAGTGCTGTCTTAAAGTCGTGCCGCGACGAAGGCCGTCTCAGATCTGCTTAATGTAGTGTACACTGAATTATGGGAAATGTAAGGCGCAGTATCTCTCACAGGGGAAATGTGGGATTGAAAGAAGAAAGAGGTGGAGAGCTTCTAAATATTCTCGATCACCCGGGAGTATTCAACGTGCACTGATATAGCGAAGCGCCAGGACACCTTTTGTGTTTAGCCTCCATTGAAACTTTGCCTCTGCAGTCTGCTTTCATTCCGGGTACTCAAGTCCAGTACCCGAGATAATTAACTAGTCAGAAACCGAGGCGCGTCCTTCAGTACGTCTCCACTGCCGATGGGGTTAAGGTGCCCACCGAGGCCCGGTTTAACAGACTTGCGCCTTTTCAGTTTTCCGAAACTTTGTTAAGGTTCGCGTTCGAGACTACGCTGAGTTTCAGGTACGCACCCATCAAAACGTGGAACTGCTTTATGCCTTCTTAGCGTTCTGTCACTAAACGAGCGGGGATAGTTATGAGGATGCGGCAGTGGAATACTGCGGAATTTTCGATCCCTTGGAAATGTTTGCTGACACTGTACAGTATGCCGGGGCCTTACATTCACCTCCATTGAAGGGCGGCCGCTGTGGCCAGAATTTGATAGCGCATCGTCAGGTTAAGGAGTCGAGCAACCAAACCACTGCGGAAAATAGGGGGAGGGCGTAGGATCGAATGACTGACAATAACTTTATTAGGTGATATCGTACGAGTACAAGACTACAGAGACTCCAGCGGCATGCCTCTACTGAGCGTATTCGTGTTACTATGGCCATTTGGACCTCGAGCGCATAGCAGATACCTTTGGACGAATGCGTTTCTCCAGTGGCAGCGAACCTACGAAAGATCGAATAGCGTGAGGGTTCGCTTTCGCTTCGCCTCTCTGTTTTCGTCCGGTTTGGCACCATGTTGTCACCGTCACCCCGATAACAGCCGGTCAAAGCATTTCAATGTTAATACTCTCATGGGTTTCAATCTAAACTGCGGAGGCCGGGCAGTGATTTTATGTACAAATAAAGTAGTTTATCTGGCTGCAGCAGCTAGCATGCGTTCTCTCTAGCGCGTCCACCTTCTTTGCTCGGGTAAGGTAGATATTTTGATCAAAGAAAGCCGAACGAAGATTAAGGGGAAGGCTCAGCCCACAAGCCTTGCAGGCTGAGGCAAGAATGTGGACTGTGGCTCTCTCTCAACCTTTCTTCGCTTTCATTCGAAGCAGCGTGCGGAATGATGCCCCTGTGAACTCTCGTTTGGCTTTTTTGGTAATGTTATCCACTACGTTGCCATCTTCACCTCATTTTACATCATGGATGTCTGCTAACGTGTGTGTTTTGAATCTGACCTAATTTTGATATTCCATATGAGAAGATGCCATGCAATTTGTAATTTGAAAATTATCTTGTGATGTCATCAGCCTTGATATTTCGCGAATCTTTCACATATATTTGTGTTTTGAAAGGTGAAAATAATTACTTTGATAAAAGCCCTTCATCTCTGTTGCCACCATCTTTGTCAAGATGTGAAGGAAAGAGAGGTAATTCCGTAGCGTCGGTGTGGCTTGTGCGGAAATTCGTGCAGTTTATACTAGCATACCGGCACTGCGATAAACGGGTGAAGAAACAATGCACGATTTGCTTATTGTGGCACTAATTCCGTGTATAACATGCGACAGGGAGCGAGATTGTTCGTTGCAAAAAATATTTATTTAGCCCCAAGCACGACGTGATTCATGAGGCCGCTTTCATAGCTGAGTTGCTGTTTGTTTTGCTGCAAGATTACTGGTGCGTGATTGTGCCGACTCTTCTTTAAGGCTGCTTGATGAGCGACGTGGTTCTTGCAGATCTCTGGCCCAAACTCAGCGCCGGCCATACATTCCGAAGGCGTACGGGCTCATGCCGCCGTACGGGCCCTTGTAGATCGGTCGCATAGGCGCTACCTGCGGGCCCGCTGCATATGCTGGGTAGGCGGGCCCCGCGACCGGAGCAAACTGTGCGTTGACCATGGCGATAACGAGGATTACCACGATGGCTACGACCAAGATTATCTGGCTGGTGTTCATTGCGTCTGCATCGAAAAAAAGGACAAGATGTTGTGCAAAGAAACTGCTGGAGGCTGGTCAAAGAAACACTCAATATTGGGGATTGGTAAGCAGCGAAGTAAAACGGCAATTTGTAGTAATCCCGTAAAACGCCTAAAGTAGACTGCCACGGATATTTAGTGAAAAAAAACGCGCAAATGGTGCTGTGACGCGTGTAGCACCTGTAAATATAACACACGGAGTTGATGGAGTCAAGACGCAGGCCCTGTGCGCTGTGCAATGAAGTGCACATTAAATGCAGCAAAGGTGGCTGAAAATGTGTTCCACTACGGCGTCTCTTACAATCAGCGTTACTTTGCGACAATAAACCTTCATAAACTATAAGCCTTTGCAGTGAACACAGACAAACGTCCTTTAAGACACGAGTAATGAACACACTGTGGCACTTTTGTAAGGGCACCTCCTGATCACTTCGCCGCAGTGGGTCAGCTACAGCGCTAGATTATCAGGGTTCGAACACGCCGCGGTGTTACGTCTTTAACTGAGGCCAAACGCAGACCGGGCTTGTGTGCCGATGTCATAGCGTTCAGGTTGAAGGAAAGGAAGAAGCTGGTTTGCACGGTATAAAAAAGAAGAACCGAACAAGGGTAAATAGGGTACGCCTCAGGTCGCAGATGAGCCAACGTTTCGACAAGTAGACTTGTCTTCGTCTGGGCATAGCGTGTTATAGGCGTTCAGGTGGTTTAAAGTCATCCTGAGCAGTGTAATATGGCCTCGCTTACAGCCTGAGTCGCGGCGAGACGATCAACAGCTCATATCATACCGTACAATGGGACGCGACGCAAAAATAGAGATTGAAATTAAAGGCGTTATAAATGAACACACTTTAGTAGGTAGAAAAGTCTTGCTGTCGTCAGCCTAGAAGTCACTTGAATTTCCCTTTAAGTTTGTGCTACAACCAGCCATAGGAACAAATATGCGCCTCAGCCGTGGCACTGATGTAATGGTTCCGACGGCATCCAACAGAGCTTAACCGTTTATAAGTCACCGATCTCAGCAACGATTGAGTCTGAGCAGCAAGTAAAGACGGAGGCAAACCGGTATCTTTATACGAAATAAACTGGCTTAACGGCAAAGTTCATTTCAAGTGATTTTGGTATGGCCTTCATTGTAGCGATGGAGAACAGAGTGTGCAGGGGTTACCAAAAGTTCCTAGGTCGGCCTTGGTTCTGCTTCTGGACTGCATATTATGGCACTTGAGATTCCATCAAAGCTAACCAGTTATCTCAAAGGTTGAAATAATTCTCTTCTGCCCTCCACGAATATTTTCGGATTTGGGGGCCTCGTAGCTGTCTGAAAATGCTGCTCAGAAGCAGACCCTCTGGCCTGCAAACTGACTACCCCTGTACGTACATACCACTGTCACATGCAGAAGAACAGTTAATCAACGCACATATTTCGAAGTACTGATTACAGTTTGACTGCATTACATGAGTCAATGACGTGCTTTGTACCTAGTTAAGAGTACAGATGGAAAGTTATGCTCACGTACCTGCTGAGTCCGGTCACAAAAGAATGAGTTGTCGGGAGGGACAGCTGTGCGTCTTATATAAGCGCCCTTCTGTTCTTGATATGAACTACGCCCTAGAGAGGCGTTATCCGGGATGCGTCACTGCTGACACAAACCCAGAAGCAATGGTTGTATAAATAATCCTGGCCGCAAAGGTGTCGTTGCACCAAGCGTGCTCCGTCTTCATGTTTACAACAAAAGGAAGAAGTGAGTCTTCTATGACGTGGTTAACAATGTCCGGCTGTCTAGAAATGCTTGCGTATGGCGGGCATTCTACTGAAATTCGTTGATGAGAAGGGCAGGCTAGATGACCTCGCCTATCTTTATAACACTTCTTCATATTTTTGTTTCTCGGCTACCTCTACTGTGGGCAATCTAACTAGGGACAGGGATCCTCGGTGGTATCATCCCCATATAGATAACAGCGGTCGAGTGTCGCTTTATGACTGAAAGCAGACAGCGTGAGAGGTAAGGTCCGGTTTTCCAGTAGCGTGAAAGAGTAGTCTACCATTGGCAGTAAAGAAAAATGCGCCCATGTTAAGAACAAACAAGAGTTTTCAAAGGGCAACAAAATGAAGTGTATCGGACTAAAATTTGATTACAGCTTGAGCATAGATACAGACTGCTCACACAAGAATAAATGAACAGAATTTGGGCAATAGCATGGTTCTATGAAAGGCAGTGTCACTGACTGTAGTTGTTGCTTTGAAAGAAGCAATGACAACCCTCTCTGCAATAAACGTATGTCGTAGTGCAGAATGTGCAAATATACTTGTCACCCAGAACCTAGAACATTTGTATACTTATCGTGATGGTGCAGGTTGCATGTTAATGAAGCTGGTAGAGTTTCATGCGTAAAAAAACACGCGCGGGCTCCCAGTATATCACAACACGCGTCAAGCACTGTATCTGACAACCAGAACTACAGAAGATATTTTAAGGGAAAAAATAGACCTTTCACGGAGTATAACACAAATATACGAGGCTAACAAACGATCATTATTCACCAAAACCAAAAGAGTCATTTTTAAATCATAACATGCAAGAGGAGAGTAAGAAGGTATCGTTGTTGCATAAAGATGGGTGACCAGTAGTTGTCACGTGACAAGGTAAATATACAAAAACAGAAATTTAATAAAATTTTCCGGTGCATAGGGACTCACACGAAAAACATTCGCAGCACTAACAAGATAAATATGAGTTGAAATAGAGGGAAGATAAAATGATGCAAATTCTGAAGGTTATACACGTTCGAACAAGGACATGTTTCCAAAGATTATTGTGCTCATCTTGAAAATCAATAAACCTGTTGAACAAATTTACTTTAATTACTTCTCATCCTTAGAGTTGAGATGATTGAGTTTTGGCACCCTGCTGCACTGTACACGGAGATATTATGTTCGGTTATCCCAAGGCGCGCCTTGATGCCGGGTTAAATAAAGGAAGGGTTAAATTGGGCTGCGCCGGTTATGCGCGCAAAAATGGTCAAAAGCGGCAAAATAGAAAAGACTGAATAAAAACGCATTTTGTATTGTTTTTCCAAAACTGAACCTGAAGCTGCTCTTCCAAAACACGCATTTTTCTTTCACTGTCTTCAAACGACAATCCATTGCATTGACAAACCTTTAACGTGCAATTTATTTTTATTATTTTGGCAGCACGCTCCCGAACAGCCTTCGAAGCCCATAGCTACACATTTCGGGATCCTCGTGAGTTCTAAGGCTTTCACGTTCCGCCTACGTGCTGCCTCTGAAATGTATCTGGGAAATAGCTGCACGAGCGGAGGACTCACTCATTGACGGCAACTGGTTCAGGTAGAGTGGGGCTACGTGCTTGCTGGGTATAATATGGCAATCCGCAATAACTCCACCCTCCAACTCAACCCCACCCTCTCACTCCCTTACTCTTTTCAGAGCCCCGTTCACTTTAACAATGGAAAACAGCTTGAGCCGTGCAGGTAGGTGGTGAAGTGGCATCACAGATACGCTGTAAAAGCCATTGCTAAACATATGCTCGCATGCACGCCTTGGGGTCCTAAGCGCTGAAGGCAAACAGCTGGGACATAAACAGAAAACATTCAAGTCTAGTGTTTTATTTTGAAATTTTATCCTTCCACCACTACAGTCTTCGCACGTGACTAAGAGTTCCCACAGAACTGGAAAGAAGAAATTCGCATTGGACATGCAATTAAAGCTATTTAACACAACTTTACCACTCCGTATAGTGAAACGCAATGTTACAGTAATGGAAGCAGAGAAAACATGCTTAATTATTGTAAATATTAACATTTTTTTTCATGGTTTAGAAACGCAGCTTTTAAGAGTTCAAGGTGGACAATGTCTTAGGGCCGGAATTGGAGGTTTACTAGAACTGCCGTTCCTGCTACTTGATGTCTGGGTTGCTACGAAGGGTTTCTAGTTTGCAAATACTTTCACCTTATCGTGGTGTGCTCAGAAAAACTAGAGGTCGTCAATACTACACTGATGAAGTTGTCAGAGGCTGCGTCAGTTAAAATGTTTTTCTTAATGCCATTTTAATTGCTGCAGTGATATATTCCAAAAGTGGGGTAGGTGGACACTTAAACTCCACCATAAATGTATAATGCGACGGCGTCAATGGTTACCATCCTCTGCTCTTTCGGATCCCCACTCGCGTGCATACATTTGCAACTCGAGTATTCACTATAACTTTATGTGCCTTTATTATTTCTCAAATACCATTCGAGATTTGGAATGGGAGCAGTTAGGGATAGGGGTAGATGGAGAATACCTCAATAATCTGCGATTTGCTGATGACATTGCCTTGCTAAGTCACTCCGGGGATGAACTGCAAATAATGATTGATGACCTAGACAGGAAACGTAGAAAGGTAGGCTTGAAAATCAATATGCAGAAGACTAAGGTAATATTCAACAGCCTCAGGAAGGAACAGCAGTTTAAGTTAGGTAGCGATGTACTGGAAGTAGTAGGCGGATATGTCTACTTAGGACAGGTAGTAACCGCAGGTGCATACCATGAAAAGTAAATAAAAAGAAGAATAAGATTGGGATGGAGCGCATTTGGCAAGCACTCGCAGATTATGACTACCAGCTTACCTGTATCGCTCAAGCGGAAAGTATACAACCGTTCCATCTTACCTGTACTCACCTATGGGGCTGAAACGTGGAGTCTAACGAAAAGGGGTCTACCTAAGTTGAGGACAACGCAGAGGGCTATGGAAGGAAATATAGTAGGGGTAACGTTAAGATATAGGAAGCGTGTAGAGTGGGTCAGAGAAATATCTCGTTACTGGCATTCTAGTGGGAACCAAGAAGAAATGGGCATGGGCAGGAGATGTAGTGCGAAGAGAGGATAACCGATGGTCGCTTAGGGTAAGAAACCGAAATTCAATGGAAGGAAAGCGCAGCAGGGGGCGGCAGAAAGTTAGGTGGGTGGAGGAGGTTAAGAAGTTCGCAGGGGCAAAGTGAATGCAGCTTACATAAGACCAGGTTAATTCAAAGAATATGGGAGAGGCCTTCGTACTGCAATGGATATAGTCCGGCCGAGGATGACAATAATTACGATGAGTAAGCTACCATGATATATGAGACACCCAACATATACCAGTATCTGGTGTAGGGATATTTGGTCAATACTGACCAATGGAACGGCGCAAGGACTTGATCACAGGAAGAGAAGGAGAATAAAAAGAACCTCTATCCCCTTTGTTTTTCCCATTATTGTGCCCTTGCGCCGTTTAGTTGATCAACGTATACCAGCGGCTTCAGCGACCCCTTAAAGGATTCGTGAAAACTGATCTTAAAATGAAAATAATTGCAGAAACAAACTCCGAACCGCGGAAGACGCAGTATGCGGCGTCACTATTTTAATTATTCAGATAACTAACAATAACCAAGCACTTAGCTGTTTACGTGCCGCAGTTCTTTGGTTCGCCCAGTGAGGAGGTCTAAGCCGCGATGTATTGGATGTCAAATTTGTCTTTGAAACGAAGGAAAACTGATTTTCTAAAGCTTTGCAGGGCGAGGAAATCTGATCTCTGAGCTCAAGATACGCGCAGGAACACCGGTACAGGCGCGATCTCCGGCTCGAACTAAAACCGGTATAGAAGAAGAACAAACTGTATGGACGTATTTTTGACAGCTTCGATGCCACATACAGTGCACAGCACATCATAGTTGACCAGACAGTTCGAAGCTGACGCCGCAGCCATTGCATAACGTCACCGTCGGATGTCGCGTCTGTAACCATGCTTCCTGCGCGTGTATTTCGCTCCGTTCCATTTTTATGCGAAAAAATAGCTTGCTTTGATTGCGCTGTAGAGATTTACAAAATAAGTTTACCTTATTTCAAACACTGATATGGCACCGTATTTTTCACGACTTCGGACTCACGGTTGGGGCTAACTGGAAAATGCGACAATTAAAACGCTTTTTAGTGGGGTTTAGTCAAATAATTGTGCATTTAGAAGAGTGCTGTAGCAAGTTGTGTAAGTCAAGTCTGAGAGTCTGTTCCTGAAAATAGCTTTCCTAATTCAAAGTCTTCTTAGGCATTTTTAAAAGTGTTTGCTCAAACACCTGGCATATAAAGCGATGCTTAAACAAGCCGTATGAGAATACCGGTGTTGCCCAGAGGTACAATGTCTGATTTGGAATGCAAGGATTATTGAGGGTTCAGTTTGATCACTCGACTTTATGAATTGAGAATCCTGAGTTTGCAGATCCTGCAAGTAGGTCCCGTCTCCAAGGTACCGTGACATCACACAACCCTGCAACCAGACAGTGCATGATCATGTCAGCTATAACGGAGACAGGGCCCCGCCGCGGTGGTGCTGTGGTAAGACGCCCGACTACTGTGCCGGAGTACCCGGGTTCGAACCCGACCGCGGCGGCTGCATTTCGATGGAGGCGAAATGAAAAGGCTTCCATGTGCTGTGCGATGTCAGCGCACGTTGAAGATCCCCAGGTGGTCGAAATTACTTCGTAGCCCTCCACTACGGCTCCTCTTTCTCTCTTTACACTTTAACTCCCCCCTTCCCCCCCCTTCTCTTACGACGCGGTGCAGGTTTCCGCAGAAACAAGTGTGACAGATACTGCTGAACCAATTAATATTATGTCGGTGACTGAATGTTGAAACGCAGGAGGGGAAGAAAACTGCGGTCTTCTCTAGGCTGCAGCAACGATTCACATATTTTTGATAAGTAGGATGTTAAAGCATATTATATTTAGTCGTTATTGCAAAATTATTCGCAACAAATTTATAAAATTATGCAGCAATCGGTAAGCAGTTACCATTTTACCATAATGGGGAAGCCAGATGCGAGTGTTTAACGGATAGGTGCTCGAGAATATGTTAAAGTTAATTAATGGATATATTATTTATAATGGTGAAGATCGTAACGCGCAACGATTAGAAGGTGAAAAATCAGTGCAGCATGTGGAGAAGAAACGATCTGTAAGAAATCGAAACACATGCCTTCCTGCGGTCACTGTGGTCAAGATGTAATCACTGTCCGCCCAAAAGTTTCCGCAGAAACAAGTGTGACAGATACTGCTGAACCAATTAATATTATGTCGGTGACTGAATGTTGAAACGCAGGAGGGGAAGAAAACTGCGGTCTTCTCTAGGCTGCAGCAACGATTCACATATTTTTGATAAGTAGGATGTTAAAGCATATTATATTTAGTCGTTATTGCAAAATTATTCGCAACAAATTTATAAAATTATGCAGCAATCGGTAAGCAGTTACCATTTTACCATAATGGGGAAGCCAGATGCGAGTGTTTAACGGATAGGTGCTCGAGAATATATTAAAGTTAATTAATGGATATATTATTTATAATGGTGAAGATCGTAACGCGCAACGATTAGAAGGTGAAAAATCAGTGCAGCATGTGGAGAAGAAACGATCTGTAAGAAATCGAAACACATGCCTTCCTGCGGTCACTGTGGTCAAGATGTAATCACTGTCCGCCCAAAAGTTTTCGCGTTTTATTATTTAAATTGATCAACACTCAAGCAAACAATCTGTTGATCCCTGTTGTTAGATTGTTCTTTGTGACAATATTTGAAACTAGCTATTCTTATTCAGCTGCCATTAGGGACAAAAGAAATATCGCAGCGCTACTATATATCGCCCTGCGCAGCTTGAGCATGACGGAACGAGGGCTATATGCGCAACAACGGTAAATCTTTCAAGTCAGCTCGGGGACGCTGCCTGGTAAGTTAAATTTTTAGATGGGCAAACGATAGCACGGAAGTCAAGAAAGTTGACCATAAAGCCGCTCCTGTCAGCTACCAGGATTTGTTTTTAATTTGGACCACGCCGCTATTCTTTAATAACCAGATTTTGTTTACACTTTTATGTACGCTGTGCACCAGGAGCAACTCCTAAATTCTGTATCCAAATTGTATACGTCCTTCAGATGGCCAAGACGAGGTGAACATCTTAATCCAAACATTCGCTAACAGACTCAGGCCCCTGGGCCCCATGTGACTTTGTTTTGCATTGTCAAGCGCACAATCGTCCTCCATTCCCCTTGTTGCCACGTGCATTTGGTTTCTACAGATGTCGGTTCAATCTTCGTACCGTTCAGGTCCATAGTTTTACTAATTCTTCGGCTCACAATATGGCTCTTGATGAGGTGATTGCTAACTTCGGAAACTCCCATATTTTTTCACTTCACCTTTAAGGCACGAGATGTTCATGTAAAGACGCACTCGCCAAACTCCGTCATCGCCACTACAGAGCGCAGAAAGGAGTTCAACCGCTTAATCCCACAGCTCACCGTGTGTTTACATGGAGTTTCCCTATTGAGACATAGCCCGCGTGGCTACATTGTCTGAAATAGCCCACCTCTCCTTGGCCCTGGCACCATCCGTCCCTTTCCCCGGCTCTCTCGCAGGAAGCGGCACAGACAAGCCTTGGGGCAGCACACCGACGCCGCTGTTCGCCGGCACGTGTGGACGGCCGATTGTTGCCCTTGGAGAAGCTGGCGTCCTTCATGAGTAGAAAGCGAGACCTGCTGCCGACCCCGCGCACCCATGCTGGTTGCTCGCTGAAGAGCGTGCGCTAGATGGCGTGATTATGCCCTCGATGGTACGATTACGTCCGCAAACCGCGTCAAGTTGCAATGCAGCCGGTACCACACGCTGCATCCTACGATGTCATAATTAGTCCCAACTTCCGCACTGTCAAAAAGAAAACAAAATCTGCTGCAATCTCGCAATTTTTTTCTTCTTTGCCTGGTGGAAAAGCACTGATCGATATGGTGCCGGATTTGAATAACGCACGCTATCTTAATAACCAGGGCCCTGTGCACACCGTTAGATGTAGTCAGCTGCCGCCTGCCGTTTCACTGAATGGGAGTCGTGTGAGCAGAGCACTTTTACACTCAGTACTGGTTTCAACAGCACTTAACTGCTTTTCTCAAGTTCGTGAAATCTGTGGGTATAAATGATTACACTACGATTAATTTTATTCCGCTCGCCGGCGCGATACTTGGGCCCACTCGAATTGTGAATGCTAATGTATTTAGCGAAGATTTGCGGACGAGCTAGATAGTTCACAAGTTCAAGAAGCAGCACAGCACGTTCAAAAGTCCGGCACGAATGACAATGACAAGAAGGGATTGGAGGATTGAAACAGTTTAGGCGCCTTTATATAATCCCTTTTTCGCATAATCTTCATGGAGTGAAAAAGACGGTAATGTGTCAGTGTTTCGTCATTGACTCTGTTTACGAAAGAAATGATGCACACTGAGAGGTAAATGTGCCTGAATGACCATCGTACACGGTAATTCATAATACAGAGGTTTTGTTCATCCCTAACGCTCTCCCAGCTTTGACAGTAAATTAATTAAGACAAAACGGCAGCTATGGTGCCGTGCCGTTCTGCTCGTTTGTCGGTTATTTGAATACGCTATTGTGCTTCCTTGAAAATGCGCCGCGTCGTTGCGTCGAGACACTCGCCTGTCGGAAGCAGGCTGGAAGACTGGCGAGGAATTCAAATACAATCCTAATAGGTTCAAGCAGAGGTAGAGGTATAGTAGCAAACGTTATGGCAGACACTAAAAGCTCCGCCTTTAAGGGTATGACGCGGCAGCGTTGGCTACCAGCCCATATGTAAAGCCTCGCTTTAACCACGATGTATGAACATGGCTGCATGGCCTAGGCGCAACTTGAATTCAAGGGTCCCGGCCGGTTCAGTCTGATACTAACCTCCTATCTGAAAGGAGAGACCCGAGTTAGCAATTCCTGAACCTACGTTCAGTCAGTGCTCGGCGATGTAAGCTGCCAGCTACCAGTTGCCAGCGCCATGCTGGTGATTTCTCGCTCACAACGCCACCGCCGGCGGGCGGCCGCCGACGGCAGGTTTTTGGTGAACGGGCCCGTAACGATATCGCGTAAAAATGTCCATCTCTCGCGTCCAATATTTTGCGCGTCAATTAGTACACACCAGAATAAACTTCAGAAGAGCGTTCAGGCATCATAGAAGCGCTTGCGCTGGATCTTCATCATTGGCATTGGTCTCTGTTTATGTATACCTAGCGAGCAAAAGAATCTAAGCTGCCTCGCGTACATAATCTACTGCAACGAGAGTGATGGACACGAATGTTGTTTTCAATGAACATAAGTAAAATGGGGCATTCAAAGTATACCGGCTAATTAAGGATATAGTTTAGGAAGACAAATTAAAGGGTTGTGGCTTATTGTAGAGGAGCTTACAAGGAGATAAAATGCTATTTTCTGGTTCCATCGAGGTCTGATTCTTTCTTTGAGCCCACAGTTATAATAATTTGTATTAATGGCTAACACAGGTGTCACAATTTTTCTTTACCACGTAATAAAAACCAATTCTATGCTCCGCAGAGGGTGGCCATGTGAGGCTGTATATTAGGCAACAGCCGAATTGCTATATAAGTTCTTGCATTGCTTGTTTTCATTTGAGCCTAAGCTGCAAGAAAACAGTAAAATAACAAACATTAGTGGTGTACGTGTCAGTGGCGACATGTGTATTCCCTGCTGTACCGTTCTCGGCACAATCTGCCATGCAGTCTTCGTATACCTCAGGCAACCCGAAGACCAGTCAGTAATGGCCATGCCAGCCACTACCTGTCAGAGCCACGCCCTTGATGTTTTCCTCACAATTCCGGCGCTGGAACATCAGAAGCCTGATTATCTGGAGAACGAGGCCTTTAAAGCAATTGCGGTAAACTTAGCATTAAAGCTTCCACATAACTACACTGCGAAAAAAGACCACATTGTGAAGAAGAGCACACACGACACGAACAATCGTTGCTTTTCGGTTGTCCCTTTTTGCACGGCAGTTATGTGGAAGCTAAGTAATCAACTTGCCAAAAAAACCATTTTAATTTAGCATTATTGACGTATGGCCGTGTGTTGGACCCAGAGCCATTACCAAACCTTGTAGTTTGTCATGCCTCCCAACTGACCCGATGCGGCGGCTGTCTACTGATCTTAATTTTCAGTTTTTTCGCGTTGCGTGCAACCTAACCTTCAAATGTCCTACAGATCCCTACATATCACAGCGTCGTGAGCAATCAGAGACGCCGTAATTGTGGGCTACAGATTTACCGACACCATATGAGGCAGTTCAATGGACCCCGACATCACTCAACATATGAACGTTTTTGGAATTAATTAAACTTAAAAAGCACTGCTGTCGCAGCTACAATCTGAACCCGCATCATTTGGCGCAGCATGAGAGCTACAATGGCAGATTAACAAGAAAAGCAGCAGAACAAGCTATATTTTTTTTCGTCGAGCCAAGCACATTTTCTAACAATACCAAATATTTGCCCCTATTCTTTTCTAGGTACGGTAGATATATTACCATTAACGCTATTTCACCAGAAATATTGCGCTTGATCCTTACACGCTTAATAATAATAGCGCAAAGGCAGTTATTTCTCACAGAGAAATATAATGTGTGATGACGTGTAGCGGTGGCGAGGCTCAGAATGGCTGACTCAGACTACGTGTAACAAGAAGCACTCACGCCAAGCGTTTCTTGACGACCTCTGCATATGGCTGAAACAGAGATGCGAGGGCTACACGCAATACGACTATCCAGAGAGGACTTTATGACCCAATTCTGAGCGGGGACTGGGGTACTGTTACACTCTTCCCTGCCTTAGCCTCTCTCTAGGCATCCAGGCGCTGCAAGAAAACTGGGAATAAAAAATGCTTCATAAAGATGTCTACCTTTCTCCTAAGCGCACCTATGATGTTTCTTCTGATGTTGAGATAATTATAGGTTAGTTGCGGTTATGCAGTCAGGCTACCGTGGCACCTTTCTTTGCTAACGCATGTGCTTCAACAATTAGCGCGCTGGCACGACAACGCATTCAGTTAATAACAACTCTGTGGTCACTAAAAAGCCCATTGTGTTACTTTGATGTCTTCTTGGGATTCTGCTTTGCCTTAAAACATATTACAGTGGACCCTACCTTGAAAAATTTCCACTGTACTCTTACAGTGTTTAGTTTGTTTCTTCAAAGCTTATTTGACATCATCAATAACATTTCTCCGGTTAACAGGGTCCACCAGCTTCTGGAGCAGCGGAACATTGGATCACTATGCAACTACAAGCGACTGCCAATATATCTGGGCCTTTATCAGAGAACTGGTGGGGGATTAGCTTGAATAAGCCTGAATATCAGAAGCGAAAAGCTTCGGCGATGCCATGGCTTAGCTTGTGGTTTCTTGGCGTAGTTGTGGCTTACCTTATTGTTAGTGGCTGCAACTTATAGATTTTCTATTTCTTATGACCGCGGTGACACAGTGCGGCACCGCTAAAGGTCAAACGGCGGAGTCGCGGCGGTGGTTGCGGCGGCAGCGGCGGCTCCTACCACCTGTGCCTCTCCTGTGGCGTTACGTGGTTTGCGCATGCGCAGCTGTGGCTTTTTCTTACGACGGAGCACACGCGAGACTCGGAATTGACTAGCCTAGTGAAGCTTTTAGCTTCAAAACATTTTCTGTTTATCATACTGTTGTTACACAGTATAACCATATTTTGTTCAGGAATACGCTGCTCTCACTTGATGTCAGTAATTCATCCGTGTTTCGGAAGGCTTCTAAACGCTCGACAAATCCCCCCCCCCCCCCCTCTTTCATGTCTCCTAGGAATTTTAATGATGATATCTTTAGCAGCGCAGTAATTTGGTAAATAATGCGATCACATTACCTTTTGCGAATTCATCTGTTTCTTCGACACCATATTATCTAGCCGTGATCCATTCCCATTCGATGCTTTCGCGTGATTTTCTGTCGACATTGAGATCCAAAAGAAAGTTAATCTTTCTTCGTGTTGTATAATGAATGAGAATAAATCGAATTACCAGTCATGCTCATTCACTTATTGTCTTGTATACTGCTTCTATACTGAAAAGACTGGAAATTAATTTGCGATTTTGGAATCAGGAAATACCGAAACTTCTAGAAGCTAACCGATGCGTATAACGTTGGTTTGTTGAAAACTATTGTAACCTGTGATATGTTCTATACTTCTGTCTTTCTATGTAATCCTTCAGGCTTTTACATATATGCCATATGTGCGAAGCTCGACCTTTATTCATAATTACCAGCATTTCTACTTTATGTGTCTGCCTTACGCCTCCTTGCTTCACTGAACTGGCAAATTTCGCTTCACAAACTTTCCCTTGAGGTCTAGAACTTAGCTTATAGTGGTAACAGAAGAGCACTATATATGGTCTTTTGATCCAGTAACAGACACACAGCGGTGGCTCAGGGGTTATAGCGCTTGACTACTGAACACGTTAACACGGGATCGAACCCCGGACAAGGCGAGCACTTTTCGATAGAGGAGAAAAATACCGGTGCCGTGTACTGTGCGATATCAGTGCACGTTAAGCAATCCTAAACGGAGTAGATTTCGCGAATCCTCCATTACGGCGTCTCTTATGGGCCAAGTTGGTTTGCGACGTTTAACCCTACAAACCAAATTAATCTAATCCTTTCTTGCAGTAACCGCCCCATCAGTTCACTGCAGTTCTACTAGCCTAGTCTTCATGGCACATTTAGAGCTCCTCAATAAAAAATGTGTTTAAAATTTTCTTTCTACTGCTGAGCGGGCATAAAAGCAGCCACCGTGAAACCATGGGAAAGGTAATTAATTGTATTGTGCGCTCCTTGCGCATTCCTTATCAAGAAGGCTGCTTTGATGAATGCAATGTACGCCGGACCTCTCGCCATCGCCTAGCCAACGCCAACAAGCTAGGCAACATCATTCTTATGGTCCTCAGCCCACACGTTGATGAGGCTGATAATTATCTTCAGTCATTTGATAATATGGCTGATAAACCTACAGTTTCTGCTGTTCGTGATGATTACCTAAAAGCAGGATCGCATTTTGCTGGCGTCTTGAGTGCAAATGGTAGTGTCATCCTGAAAGAGTAGCTGACATTCTCACCTACGCTCGCTCCTCAGGTGCATAATCAAGGAGTTTGGAAGTATAAGAATTTGTTTTTGGTTTTTCTCCCTCAAAACGTGATAGCCGGATTTTTTTAGATGTTACGCTAGTGTTTTAACAGTGAACTTCTGCTGAGCTGCGGCGACGTTAAGTCTGAGTCCGGGGGCCCTATTCTCGACACACATGGCCGCCGTTCGGTGCCATTTTTTCTCTGATTGGTTCTCAGAACAGTCATGTGTTTCAAATTTGTGGCGCGAAATTTAGGTGCGTCAAAATGTCTTTTTTCGGTGACGTAAAAATGACGTGAGCCTGACAACGGATTTTCAGCAGCGGTATTCATGATGCATGGAGGGTATATGTAAGTAACTTTGGAGGGAAAACAGAGGTATATATGATAGAAAGGGAAGCACTTACGCTTGTATTACGAATGGGCTGAAATGAACCGCCCACTGTCAAGAGCCGACTCCTGAAATCTGATTGACTGATGTGGTGTGGCGGGAAATACGTCATGCATAAATATGTAATGATGACATCCAAATGACGTTTCATTACTCAACCGATGTTCTGCCAATGCTGCAAATAAACAAAGTTGGGCGCCGCATTTTGAACCACTTGAGGCGGCCTCTACAGCCGCGAAGAAAACATCGCGAATTCGACGTGTTTTCTTCGCACAGTTTGGTAGAGAGTTTGGTGGGTGGTGAAGTAAGTTGATACAGCTTGTGGCAATTCCAGAAAGCGCTGAAACGACGCCATAAGGGAACCTTTCAGCTGCGTCATCTTTTAGAGGATTAATAATGAAGACGCAGATTTACAGCCGCACGAGGGTCGTACCTACCCACCTGTTGCAAATGCTTTGCTCTCATAGAGAAACCATCGATCCGCGCCGTCGTTGCCAAGCGCAGAAATGCGGCCCGTTAACTCAAGCGGTTGATCTGCGCGAGACGAGGCATTTCAGAGAGCAGCAGAAGGGAAAGTTGGGCGATTGTAGGTTGTTCATGATGGTTTCTTGGGCGCTCTTTACGACAGAGACAAAGGAAAGAGAAATAAAGGCGCCAGTCCCGTGCTTTTTTTCTTTGTTTCTGTATTCAACAGCGCCCACCAAACCATCATGAATTGCAGAGAGCACCGCGATGCTTTCTAATTATCTGTCTGATCAGTTCCTGAGTACAACCTGAGTTCCTGAGTACAAATAGATGGCTCATGGGCAAAATATTTGTTATGAGGTTATGCTAGAAATGACACGTCAATGCCTCATGTAGCCCATATAGAGTACTACAACATAAAAAATGAGGCTTTATAATTCTATTTTGCCCTTTAAGGAATTTTGCTTGATCCACATGACACTTCTGTGGTGCGCATTGCTACACGACATCTCTCCAGGAAGTAAGTTGCTGCTGGCATGCGTTGACAACATCGCAGACTAGTTAAGACGCAATAATTTGATGTTGTTTGAACTGCCCGATTCACTCGAAACACGGACAGAAATTGAAGTGACAGTGCTGGCTACGCTCACGGAAGTACCAGGCTCTGACGTTCCATCAGCTTAAACTGAGCGCGCACATCGTATAGGCATATTTTGTTGTGCATAACTTGCTCAACAATTCTCTGACTTTATAATCCGGCATAAAAAAAAAAGAAACGGGGTGCCAGCCTGCTCAAAGCATAGAGATAACATAATAGAAATAGTTTTGCATTGCACTATACGCCAGAGCAAAGCCTGGTGAATTTAGGCAATGTCTTTCTGATTCACCTAAATTTCAGCTAAAATGATTAGTATCTGTTGCTGGGCTAGTTGGTGTGACATTGTGTTTAACCAAAGGAAAAAACACCGCTAAATGTTAGACAGAACACACAGAAAGACGAATGGGACAGGCGCTGACTCCAACTAAGTTTATTGAAAGATACATGTTTACAAATATATAGCCCAAAGACGGTGAACGCCTGCGCATGTCCTGAAAGGTAGGACGAAAAAAACAAAACAAAAAAGGGTGAGGTGAGTAGATTGCGTAAAGCAGGGTTCCCAGACCATGTTTTGGCTGGCGTCTCCGAAGCATTGCTGCATAACCTCAAGGGCAAGCCAAAGGGGCAACGCCGGAAAGAAACCTTTCGTGGAGCCAAGCCATTGGTGATACCTTATATCTACAAAGTGTCCCACAATTTTAAACGAGTTGGCAACAAGTACGGAGTCGCCATGGTCCTCTCCGCCCCCTGCAAATTGGGCAAGATATGCGCTCCAAGGTTACCAGCAGTGCTAAAGCAACATCGGTGTGTGGAAAGAAACACTCGAAGCCCTGCGTAAGGTGTGCCACGTGAGTGGTCTTCGAGATCCGCCTTACGTGTGGCAAGGTGTATGTCAGTCAGACCGGGCGCTGTGTTAATGAGCGTGCCGGTGAACATTACAGGTCTTTAGGGAACGCATCAGATTCGTTCCAAAACCTACCCGCCCATTGCTGCTCCTGCTTTGATGAAAACAAAAAAAAAACGGTGAACCACGATTTGGAGAGATTAAAATTTTAACCAGAAGTAAAGACATTAGCTCGCGACCTCGTAGAAGCCTTTTTTTTTATCAAAGAGAGGGGGGGCAGGCGTGTCAGCACCACTTCTATATCTCTGCATGAAAGCGAGCGTGGATTGTTGAAAGATGCGAGGTTTTGACAGGTTTCACCTGAGGGCGTTTTTTTTTTCCGTCCTACCTTTCAGGACAAGCGCAGGCGTTCACCGTCTTCGGGCTATATATTTGTACACATGTGTCTTTTAATAAACATGGAGTCAGCGCCTGTTCCGTTCATCTTTCTGTGTTCTGTCGAACATTTAGCGCTGTGTTTTCCTTTGGTTAAACACAATTCAGCTAAAATATATTGAATTTTGTGCACTCACGAATTAGATGTATGACGAAGTTAACGAGTATTAAACACCTAATCATTTCATTACTGTAAATTACGCTGGACACTAATTTCGGAATTATTCAGGCAAACTAAAATTTGTGAATCGGTGGACCAAATTGCGGGATTATCTCACCTAATTTAGAAGACAGCAATTCTCTGACCATTGCCATTTACTAAGTTGTTATCCCTATAACAATTAGTACTTATAGATTACC
The DNA here is from genome assembly GCF_055883805.1 of Amblyomma maculatum. Lineage (NCBI taxonomy): Eukaryota > Metazoa > Arthropoda > Arachnida > Ixodida > Ixodidae > Amblyomma > Amblyomma maculatum. The sequence goes on along the minus strand of NC_139347.1, from coordinate 126,076,564 downwards.
TCCTGATATAAATCTTATTAATCCGCGCCACCTATGCGCACCGACAGAAACTTTCCGTACAGTCTCCGGCGGATTTTTGCCCCATGATCCTATTGCCGTGAACAATTCAAAACTTTATTTGTTTCTTTTAAACAGCCGCTAGCTGCGGCCTTATCAGTTAAAGAAGGAACGATTCCGCACTCTGTTGATGCTCGTTGTCGCGAGACGCCGTGTTATCATTTTCTGTGTTGCGCAAGATGCGCCCAGCCCATGGAAGAAGGAAACAAGTTAGGGGAGGCCCTTGCCATTCCCAATGCATTGCAGAAAGTGTGGCGGAAGTGACGTCAAAATTTAAGGTTAGCCAAGTCGGGCCATTAGCAACGGCGACGCTGTTGCTATGAAAACTCGGGCCTCTAGCAACAGCGTTGCTAAGGGCCCTAGGTAGGTGAGCGTCGCGGAGAAAGAAAATGCGGAGGATAAAGGAGGAGGAGAGACGTTGCAGCGTCCGGTCGCGGCGCGGCCGAGCCGGCTTAAAAAAAAAATGACGTCAGGGCCTCTCCTAAGTTCTTTCCTTCCTCCATGGCCCAGATGCATCGCGAACGTTCCCAGCCACGAGGGTTTGTTTCTACAGCGTCCTTGGTTGTGCTAGTCACACCTTGCGTTTTTAGCTAGATGTTTCTGCGACGCCTATAATTTGAGCCTTGACAATGCACCGGTCATTCGTAGATCGACGATTGACGATCGACGATTGCTGCTATTGCGGCTGACGATTGCTTAGTGTTTTTGCTGGCGCAAGTCAGCCCAATAAGGAAATAATTTAAGCGCAACTCCAGTCTCCTGATTTGCCACCACTGGCTTTTGTATTAGGGCGCACGCATATTTAAAAACCTTTTCGCAAGCTTCGAACTATGCGGACAGCTACGGTTGGATATGCGTTGGGCAGCCACTGATTTCTTTATTGAGCGCCGTATGAAGAGAGCATTGCGTTCCGTCTTTGTTTTCCTCGCCGTATCTCATCTTTCTAATGGCCTGAGGTATAAAGGTGGGAGTGCTTTCGTGTATTTGGTTAAGCACTAGTACAGCGCGGATGGGAAGAGCCTTAGTGTGTATGTCTCGGCGTACGGACTTGGTGTAGAGTTCGCTACTACTCGTTCGATGATGTCAGTATTGAAAGCGAAAAAGCCGGGGGGTGGGGGGGGGGGGGGGGCGTCTGCAAGATGCAGACTAGGGGATGGCTAGCAGCAGAGTAGAGCCGCTGGCTTCAACTCTTGAAAGAGATCTGTAATATCCTCTCTGCCACTCCAATTTGGGCTAGCCTTTTGCGAAGAGATGGAAGCTTGCGTAACAGCCGCCGATTTACAAGAACTTGATGGGTTCTCGCTACATGTCTTGTAGGCACAGGGAACGTCTTTAACTGCAGCGACGATGATGCAGGACCCGTAGGTGAAGATTCTGGGGAAGAAAATAGCTATGAGGAGATGACTGACAGAAAAGGGAGGAGAACGGACAGGGTTGTCGTGTCAGAAGGCAGCACTCTGACCGGTGAGTTGTATCGCTGTGGTTCCCAAATGTAATTAATGCTGTATTTGGAAAGTAGTCCGTGCTACGACTTCTTCTGAATAAATGAAAAATAGTTCTTAAGAGAGAAGAACCTGCTTAACTGAGTTCCCTTTCCGGTGAGTCGGTGTTTGTTGAGAAAATCGAAGAATGTGGATGTTCAGATTTGAGGGAGCTGTGGTGATCTTTTTGCTCCATTTACTGAGAAAAAGAGTTGCTAAAATTGTGTAAGTTGAAAGCTGTGGCGTACACGTCAGCGAACTATTTGCTTTTGTATTTGGTTTTGTTGGCTAGTTAATGCGGTGCTCTAGTATCGGCTTGAGCTTTAAAGACCACGCCAGTACGAAAAAAAAAAAAAAATTCTTGAATCACCCACACTTGACGCATGGCCAAAATAAATTTAAAATCAACAAACATGTCTACTGCGTACTGGCCATTTACATTAATCGCCCAATACGAGCGATGTGCGCAATTTTACAAATTGTGAGCCGTAGGCAAGCGTGGATAAAGATTTTTTTTTTTTTTTACGTAGAAAACTGGGATTAAGCAGGCAAATGTGACACTCACAGCGTACTGCTCGGCAGGCTGCCGTAGGCTGAGTGGACATCAACTCTGGCTAGACGACCAGGCATAAGTACTCCCCAAAATGAGTTTACGCCGATATTGTACAGGGAACCTCTCCGCATAAGAAAGCTGACTGCTCACTTGTAGAGCGGTGTGTGGATTGAGTTTGCTGAGCTCACAACAAGGTGGATGCTTCTTGCGGCAGATAATCTGGTGTTGCACTGTGAAATGACTTTAAATGATTTGCTGAAACCAAGGGAAGTATACGGAATTTCTGATGTGTGTGATGTTAATAAATGGTAAATGAGTACTGTAATTATTTTGTTTTTCAATGACAATGACTTTCACCATGTGACAGAACTGTTACACACTTGACAAAATGTAGGGTCATCAGGGAATAATTTTCACTAATGTTAATGTGCAAGCTACGAATCAGTAGCTGCGAAGACATCGTAAAAACTGCGCTTGGTTGCTGTCATGTTCTGGCAGGGAATTTTGAAGGCTTAATATTTCTTTGTCATTGTAGTTATTGTTGAGCAGTGAGTTGAGGCGGTTGTGTCGTTTACTTCCAAAACAAGTCCCGGATTTGAAACTATCTTCAAAGAAATGGATTTCATCTTATCATGTGACTATAAATATGTATTTATTCTCGCACTAAACACCGATCGTTAAGTTCGTATGAAGCAATTTTAGTCCCCTTATCAGAAACAACAAGTTTGCTCGAAAGACGGCACAGACGAAAAAGGGTTCTAATTATTCAAATGGGCGACTAGAGTACATTTATTTATGTGTATTATGTAATATTTAGGGTAACAGGTGCTGCGAAGATTTCTTTCTCAAAATTTCGAGATTTTCTCTAAAGTGATATGTGCTCATTGCCACTGTTACGAAAGCGCAGAATCCTTCAACAAAAAAAAAAAAAAGAAAATAATTGCATATATGGGCTTAACGCGCCATGTGACATCGTCTATATGACGGATGATGTAGGGGCGGGTCTAGGTGTTGTTGACCACGTGGGATTGTTTAACGTGCTGTCGAATCCAATAGGCAAGGAGCGCCTTTCGAAACGACTGGGATCGAACCCCCCGTTCTCGGAAATCAGCAGTCGAGCGCCCTACCACTGAGACAACGTGACAGAGGTTTAAAAGCAAAAAAAGAAAAAAAGAAGAAAAATACTCAGACAACTCTATGGTGGATACAGAAGGCACAGAGTGGCTTGTTCAATCTGGATTTTGCTATGCAGCAGACTGCAGTCGCATGTTTCAGTAGTTACGGTATTCGAAACTGAAACTGGAATATACGATTTGTGAGCTTTTCAGATTAAGTTGCATTGACGGCGGCAACCTGTTTTGTTGACACGGCTCCTAACGACAGCAGCGCTTCGTTTGAGACACCGCTTCTGGAAGAATCTCAAGCGCCGAAGACCGCGACTGACGATGTCCTTTCCAGCGTGGCATACTCGATATGAACAAGTAATCTTTTTTTTTAATAGAGCGTGGGGTAACAGCTTGTTCATATTTATTTTGCCCCCGTCAGATAGGTAACACAAGATAGGTAACACAATTAACATAGGTTCACAAGTTTTATCATTCATCTCTAGGAGCATCAGTCATATCACCAGCTCATCGTCTCTCCAGTCGAATTGACCACCACAAGACCATCTACCCTCCCCCTGCCAAAACGTCTGCTCATCTCCGATCATTTTTTGTGAAATCATCTAGGGACTGGAACGATCTGCCGCTGGAAGCCGTGCACCTTATCAACCCCATCCATTTCAAGAAAAAGATCGAAACCATAATTTTTTAACTGTCATGCCCATCCCTCATGTAATGCCCCAAAACAGGGGCCTTTGAGGAACAATAAATAAATAACTCAATAAATTAATAAATAAATAAAGCGCACAGGAACTGTGAAACAGAAAAAGTGCTCTTGTACACGCCGCACGTGTGCTCATAAATCACTGACGGCTCGCACGCGACGCGAATACGCATCCACACTAGGTAGAGTTCTCCACTATGCTACTAGGTGGCGACTCTGCTCGATCTCGAGGCCAATTGTTTATTCTGCTTTGAACAAAATCTTCCAATCGATATTTACGCAGGACAATGGGTGTCTCCCCAACTATTCGCCACCGGTTCCTGCCATATCTGATGTTGTCATTTTGAGACTGGTAATTTTAATTTGTTGTCGAATCTTGATATTAAAGCATCACCTGGCCCCGATAATATACCAAACGCTTTCTTGAAGCGCTGCGCAGAGTGGTGCGCGAAATAGTTTTATTCACGGGATCTCTACGTGACGGTGCTTTAGTGGATGACTGGTGGACAGCCGCGATAACACTTTTGCACAAAAAGGAAAAACCCCCACATCGAGAATTACCGACAAATCTCACAAACATCGATATCATGTGAAATTTTAGAACGCATAATTTATAAACTTATATTAGGTTGCTTGAAAGAGCTTAAAGTACTTACAGATTTTCAGCATGGTTTCAGGCGTGGGGTTTCCACAACTACACAGTATTTACGGAAAAGTTCGTGCCTCGTCACAAAGACAAGACAGGAAAAACAAAGACCATCGCTAATTCAGAGCTGAAGTTTATTTAAAACGTAAGCCCAAATAAATAGGAAGGGACAACAAAAGCCAAGTATTGCTGACAAGAAAAAAAGAATGCGTGTTATCCAGGATATCTTAGTGATTTAGCCGAGGATCGAAATTCCCTATCATAAAAGCAGACGGAAGTCTGACTTACGCACTCATCTCCGCTGATGAGCACGTGGAAGACTTCCATTATCTCGCGCACAAGTTGATCCTTGTGCCTAAATATGATTGCTGTTTTATCGAAACATAGTTTACATTTGAGCTTCTCTTTCTTAACATTCGCGCCGCACGCGCGGTATTGCTTAGGAAGGTTATCAAGGGAAATCTCCAACAAGTGATTTCCGATGTTCGCCCAATCTTTCGTTGATGCATCGTTCGATTTGTGCAATGTACAATCCACCACATGAAAACGGCACATTTTAAACCACTCCCTTCGAACAAGAAACAAACGGGGCTGTGTACTTGATACCATGCTCATCATTTCGCTTTCTTCTTTTTCCGCCATCATCCTTCCTGCTCTGCACCTGCGAACAGATTGCTGCCAACTTTCGAGGAGCGGAAAACACCATGGGAACGGGGTAACGCCCCGCTACATTCTTTATTGCGTGTGAAAATCTGTGAACATAAGGTATAACGGCAACACTTTGATGTTCTCTTCCCTGAGGCTTAGGCCGTGGCCCTGCCTTAATTTGTCTCACCAACCACCCACACGCTCCCACGATTACATTCTGAGAGTATCCACTTCCTTTTAACTTTTCCAGCTGGTGCATCCTATTTTTATAGATTGTATGTGGGCAGGACTTAGAGATGGCGGCTTTAAGAGTTTAAGTGACTATCCCATTGTTTATAATTTTGGAATGGCCGGATGAAAAATCAAGTTATGCTTTGTTGTCTCTGGGGTGGTATACCCAACATATATGTTTCGGGCGAAGCTGTAAAGACAAATCAAGAAACAGCGACTTTCAATATATGGGAATTTCTACAGTGAAGTTTAGACCAAGCGCACACTCTTTAAAACGTTTCAGTACGTTGACAACAATCTTTTGGCAGTTAAGGTCAGAAGATAAGACTAAATAGTCGTCCACATATCTGCACGCTCTTGAAATGAGCCAACCTGATTTCTGCTCTGCCGTTCTGTCTATGTTGGCTAGAAAAATGTTGCTAAGGGTGGGGACTACGCTTGACCCGATACAAACACTGGTTTGCTACACGAAAAAATTTCCCCTTTCATCCTATGACTTTAGACTGAAGATAAACGCTAGTATTTCTAAAAACGACTCCCCCCCCCCCCCCCCCCCCAAACACAACACCTGGATAAGAATGCAGCTTCAGCATTGTGCTCCCAAATGCAGTACTGCGGCCGCTTTTCATGAGCTCCTTATATGGCATTGAATAGAACAAGCCCTCAATGTCCACGCTGAAAGCGGTGCAGTTCCAAGGGTCGCTGTTACTCAGGAGACTCACCACAGCCTCTGAACTCAGAATGATAAAAGGATCTTCCACCGTCAGGGCATGGCCATCAGACCTTGCCTGGTATCCCGCCCAGAAACGATAACTCAGATTGGGATGCCTTCCTTATAAGATTTCGCCGTGACGAAAGCTACCAGATGGGGTTCTTGAGCGTTCTCAATGCCACTTTCTAGTTCCTCCAGGTTGTGACTGAGCAGCAATGCTCTAACTGCTTAACTTTCTTCGTTTTGAATTCAACTTCTCGGAAGGTTTTCGCGATGGCTGCGTCGACTTTTTCTGTGAATACTCCATCGGGAATCAGCACAAACCATCCCTGTTTGTCCGAGCAGAGGGCTCTCAACTCAGCAGATACCAAGAAGTCGACAAGCTGTGCGGTGCTCCTTCTTTTATCCCTGATTTCTTTCCTCTCCTGGGTCCTCTCCATAACATCGACGTATTCATCGAAGCATCTTGCCTGGACTTCACTTCGCGAGAGTCACGAAACAGACTTGGCAATTGTTATCTTTTCAACAAGTTTAAACCCCGGCGGCGCGCCAAACTTTGGACCGAGCTTGAGTACTTCCATGCGTTGGGCATGAACTTCACTGTCTCCCAGTATGAAGACTTCTTGAGTGAACCTTGAAGTCTTTCGTGGCCTTGGCAACGTTGGTAGCACAGCCTTCCACAGCAACTCAGTCATGCAGGACGAAGTGGCGCACCAATAACGAAATGCCTGCTCATTTCTTGCGCTGACGAAACGTAGCAAGTACATAAAACTCTATCTTTTCTACACCCTTCGGAGGGGAGCATTCGGCAGAGTCGCTTCCGGTTGCCCCGCCGAGGGTTCAAGAACCCCGTGAACCGCAGAATGTCTGTAGGGCCCAGGCCGTAATGAAGATGCCATGAAAAAATCCTCGCCTTGCACGCGCGCACAGAAACAGCAGGAACGATCACTACAGGGTCATTGACGTTAAAGAATGAAAATAAAAAAGAACCCGATGCACTAGAAATGGCACTTAGGAGAGCTGAATGTTGGGTGAGTTGGTTGACATGCACACTGAAAAGTTTGAGCATGAACACAAAGACAAGAGAGGGAAAACAAAGACGAGCACTAACTCGCAACTGAAGTTTATTCAAGACGTAAGCCTAAATAAATAGGAAGAAACCACAAACAGGAAACTGCTCAAAGAAAAGACAAATAAAAACACTTCGCAGTATGCATGTCAACCAACTCGCCCAACTTTCCGCTCTCCTAACTAAGCAAGTGAGACTGCATGGATTCGCTCAGTCGATAAATCAGGGAAAGCAAACAGATGTCATATCTATATGTACTTTCGCAAAGCACTTAAAAAGTATCCCATAACAAAGTAAGGTATAAATTAAGCTATTTGTTAAAGAACACGACTAGATATTTACATGGATAAAAGCATACCTCTCGAACAGGTGCCAATTTGTCATCATATACAACACTTCATCGGACAATGCCGGACTTGGGTCCGGCATCCACCCCTTTTATTTATAATATCTATTATTGACATAGTTACAAGTATTTCAGTCCGTGTGAAGCTGTACGCAGATAATCGTATTTTCTACGAAGAAGTGTCTGAAGTTGATGACCAGGTGTGCTTAAATAATAATTTAGCTAAAGTGATTGCGTGTTGTAACGAATGGCAGATTTGTGGTAATTTTGAAAAAACAACAGTCTTTATGAAAATTACACATAAAAAGGGCCTCTTCACTTTGCGTATGATGCTAACAGCATATGGATAATAGCGGTAACAGAATATAAATATTTAGACCTGTGGATTACTAACAACCTCTCCTGGACAAAACACATATATACTGTTATAGGAAATTGAATGTGCAAAATCCTTTTTTTTTTTTTTTTTTTTTGGCGCTTACTGAAGACTGCCACTCTAGTGTTCATCTATTAGCCTACAATTCTCTCCATCCGGCCGCTCTTAGAATATGCCGCAATCATCTGGGACCCTTTCCCATTAACCAACATTCTCAAGCTATAGTGATAATACAGCATTACGTAGTTACGTATGTGCTTACGTCATACGGCCGTGCATCTGTCAGTGAGCTCGTGAAAAGCAGCGGATAAGCCCCGGTGAATGAGCACAATCTTAACTGCTGATTAATTTTCTATTTCAGCTCGTAAAAGGTTACTCTAATGTTAATACTTCTAATTATTATGCTTACTCCCCAGGTTATAACACGAGACAAGGTAGGCTCCGACAATAACCGCCTTGAACGCGCGAAATAACTGTTTTAAATATTCTTTTTTTCCGAAGACAATTATAGATTGGAACTAAATTCTGTAATATTGTTTTAAACGTTCCTGCAAATATTATGAATGTTATGAATTGGAGTGTGTTTGTATGCTTGTATTTAGTGTTTTTTGCACCCCGCTATGATCTGTACTAGATCACGTACATATCTATAAATAAATAAAAGGGCCAAAAGCGTCTAACATACCTATCTAGCCATCCCGTTCTGTTTAAACTGCACCAAGATTATACCCGCAAAATTGCTGATGTTATCTTCGCACTTTACATTGTGTCCAATCGTTTGTATTTCCTTGCTATCTAATCCGTCCTCATTAGTGGCCATCGGTTACCTTGCCTTCGCTTTACATTCACTGCTCGTGCCTAATCTCGATTCGGTTTAGAACATCAGCAACTCGCTTTCCTTTCCTGACGCACTCTTCGCGCTTACTCTTTCAACGTTGCGGATATCAAATTCCGTTTCATAGGTGTAACGTTCCTGCACGTCACGGCTTTCCCTTTAAACTTTTGACTAAAATAACTCAGCCTTGAAACATTCCTACCCTGTGTCTTCTATCACCGATCCGTACAAGAATCCGGACAAGAACAACACGATAACGGTACCCAATAAGGGTGGCGAGTATTACGACAGAATGGGCTTCTGTTTAACCGTTACTCGCAGTTTATATAAGACGGGCGGCGGCACACTGTCGCTTATGCAGGCATGGGGGAAGACCATTTGAATGCTCTAGGCAGCCAGACAGAACAATCGTGGTCTTGCTTTCAAAGCTGATGCAACAATCAGCTGGCTCCGTTTCTTACGCGGGGCATTGAGGGATGTTTTAAATAAGATGTCGACGACTCTTTACACCTGTTCACCAGTTAACAGAAGGTCGTAATAGGCGTGAGATTTGTTTTCAAGCTATGTCAGGTGAAAACATCGAACAGCCTAGCCCGAATATTCGGGCAGCCGTTACGGAAATTAATTTCAGGTGTCGAAGCAGGACCCGCCGCGTGAGTCAATGCAAGCAACTGTCATGCCTGGTACAAAACGTAAATTAACCGCGCGTCCATGCGCGGCTACTGCTGTACCTTGTGTGCAGGTACAGCTGATCATTTAAGCCTCGCGTCATATTAAATACTATTTATTCGTTCAGTACCTCATCATAGTTATAGACCTTGCAAAAAAAAAGCTAACAAAATGGTCGTCTTGATGAGAACTACAGCCACGTTATAGCAATAAATAGCAATAGCGGCGACGCATTTTGTGACATTGAACAAACTCTCAGCGATTCCAGAGATTGCCAACAAATACAAATTAAAATATTATTAATTAACGAACAATATTAACATTTAAGTATGAAAAATAACATTGTAATTCGCTTTTCACGGATCCGTTTTGTGACGGACACTTTCTGCGTTGAGATCTGGCGGCACAATATGGAACACGAGATAAAAAGACACGAATAATTTAAGAAAGCTATTTGTCATTGAAACTGAAATGATCAAATATTCAGGCAGGTTATTGATGTTTTCATGTTATGACGCTAAGGAAATGAGGAGGAATGTATTTTATTCAGAATATGCGGCTGTTGATGTTCGGTTTTCTGCTGTCCATAGTTTGTACGGTAGGCTGGAAAGTGCAAGAGCCGGGTTTAGCGAAGATGCGACAAATTGACTAAGAGAAGTAGCCGTTAAGGGATTAAAATCACACGTTTATCATAGAACAAATTATTTTCTACGAGGTTCATTTTAACTACTGTTAAAAAACCTCGCTGCTTTGTTAACGATTGTACCTTCTCCTGCAACTAGAGCGGTAGGTGGTATTGAGCATGGCCTATCAAGTGGTTTTAATCTTTACCGTTTTGAAGATGGTAAATAGGGAAAAAAGGTAGCCTTGGGTATTGCTGGCAAGGCCACAAAGTCTCTGCAGTAAAAGTGTAGCTTACCGCTTAAATCGACCTTGCAGCAGGATGTATAATATTTCTCTGTTAGCACGACCCATTTTAAAAAGCGGGGATCTGAAATTAGCACCCACAACATCATTTCGTGTTTCTGTTCTTCCGCCCTCTTTCATACCTTGTAGCCATCTTCTTCCTGTGGTTACACCTGGATCTGTTTATTTCTCGTTACATAAACTACATAATACGCGCATTCTCGCAAAATGACACCAATTATCGTGCTGCCTAAATACCTAGAGATGTAGCTTCTCTCTAAAGAGGTTATTGCCGTGTTTATGTGAGCCGAACAATTGCCTTTGGAGTTGTTCCAAATATGCGGCTGTCAGCTGCTCCCCCGTACGTTGCCGAAGGCCTTCCAGCGCGCATCGGCGAACGTGGCCTCGACCGCGCCGTGAGGGGGTACATCTTCGGCCTTATCCGTCATTATGAAGCGGCGAACAAGCGGCAGCTTGGATCGACGTTTGCCTACCTTTGCCCGGCAGGTTTTTTTTTCGATTGCATCAACAAAGGCCTGCACAAGAAAGCAAAATAAAGAAAAGAGGCCAGCTACGCCTTGGAACCTTTGCGCATTTTGATTCCTATTGACCGCTATCTTTTGGTGCTTGTGCTGTTTTGCTGATATCGCACCCCTCTTCCACTGGGCAGGCGACCGCGCGTTTTCACACTTACGGAAGGAGGGACGCTTGCAAGCGCGCTCAGAATGGCCATGAATCGGACGCTAGGGTGCGGCGTTTAGCTTCCGTGCGTTTTATTGATAGAGTGCGTATACAAAAAAGAAAAACTTAGGCCTGTGCGGAGCGAACAAAGATATTCGACCTGGAGAGAGTGGTACTTGGAAACGGATAGTCCGAGTCATTGCTGCGGGCGTTGCTTGCGGAATGACCCTGTGGTCCGCCGTCCGTTTTAGATCGCTCGGGCAGCGACTGGCCAGCACTGTGATCACTGGCGCTTTGGGAAAGATCGCCGCAGGCGTTGAGACGCAAGGGGCCCGACTGTGGCAGCCTTCGTTGTCAGGTGAGGGCTGATATATAAGAGCCTCCTTCCGCCGCAGCAGAGTCAGAAGCACCTTCTGTAGCAACGGCTGCACGCACACAGGTCATCTCAACAGGTAATGGCACCACCGCACTGCATTTCTATTATTCTTATCAAGCTTAATGTGCCGCGGCTTTCGCTTGTAATAGGTTGCTTAGAAACTCGCTGCAGTGTGCCAGTTTCAGAGAATACTTTCCATCGTATCATGACATCCGGTTTTTAGGCCATAAGATATCAGCTGCAGCTAGCACACACTGAAGGCTGATGAATTTTCCCCGTTCCTATAAGCAGTGTTGTTATCGTAAAAAAAGTCTAGAATCACATCTCTTGCCAAGATGTCTTTGGAAACCATTGTATAAATCACCGTGTCTAAATAGTCAGCTTCCCTTGCTCCTGCGATTGCAGGCATACTTTCGTTTTCATTGCTAAGTATGTCTTCTGATTTGAGTCTTGCAGAATTGTTGATTAACTAGAGGTAATACTAAAGCACTTCCTACCGCAGAGCATCTGGTAATTACTGCTTCTTTCGAAAAAAAAAAAGCTCCTAGACTTTATATATATAAAAAAAAAACAATGATCTTACTATGCAACACAAAACTCGTTGCTTGGAATTTGCCTTTTTTGTACAGCTTCTGCCGGGCTTCCAAAATACAGCAAAAAATATTTTTTCTTAAATCAGAGCAAACTCAAGATTTAAAATAGATCAAAATTCTTTATTTGTTCCGTATTTCGGAGGAGCCAGATATAATACTTCGCTGTATTAGGTGTCTAAAGCTCGGAGAAAAACGTGACTATAGAGTTTTTTGGTGCTGTCTAAAAACTCTCCTGAATTCTGTGTGCGCATACTGTAATCCTGCAAAAGTAAATCATGGTTATTGGTTCTCGTCAGTCGAGGAACCAGAGCTGGCAGATGAATGTAGCGTAAACTGTGCTTCTACAACACTGAACGCTTTAAAAATGGCACCAAAATGCTGTTACAACATATTTCAGTTGTACGGAGCTATCCTAGTACAAACATTAAGTTTGAATTGTTGTAATATTGTATATTAGGATAAACTGCGTAGTGGTATTAGCCTTCATCTGGATGTTCACGCCTTATTTAAGCTCCTTTTAAACTCAAAACCCTCTTCTCGGTGCCTCTGAAGCCTTTCGTCTACTGTAAATGTAGGACAATGTTTTGTATGTTAAAGAATTTTACACATCTAAAATTGTACTGCTGATTCTGCGCTTAATCTCTAATTGTGTATGGACGTTCCACACTGAACGCGTATTGATTACAGCATGTAGGTTTCTGGCTATATGCTGTTGTTGTTGTTGTTGTTCTCCTCTAATGTGATGGCACATACCCACATAGGGGGATCGGCCAAGAATTGGGGTGCAGAGATATTAGATTTTGAGATGTATAACTACATCGGAAAAAAAAATAATAATAAATGCTAGGGAATAGAAAAGGAAATGTAGATATGATAAACCAAAATATATAATAGTAAATACTAACGCACGCAGTAAGAGAATAGTAAGATTTATATGTACAGAATAAAACTTCAAAGCATATTAGTCAGGTAGACGTTTTGTTTCTATTAAGAAGTTTTGAATGGCGTTGAAAACATACCTGTGGCTGTACCCAAGCATGGTGGCACCGAACGATAATAAAATTTGGCTGCTCAAATTAAGACCCAGCTGTTGTAACGGCTTCTCTAAGTACCGTTTTCTCATCATGGTAAAACGGCGGCAAAATATCAAGAAATGGTCTATTGTTTCCGGTTCCCCGCAGAATGCGCAGACAGGAGAAAGCGCCAAACCAGACCTGTGCATATAGAAATTTAGGGGCGGAATACGACAGCGTAGCCTTGTTAGAGAGACCTCAGTCTGCCTTGATTGACATGATTTCCTATTCCACGAATACTTGAGGTGCAGGTAGTCATCCGAGGATAAAATAGATCCAGACTGCGTGCTTAATAAGGCACGCCGCCGAAATCTTGCTGCTGTTATGTACGCTGTTGCCGGGAGGATGGGCAATACAGGGCCGTTCAGAGAATCTTTGGCTAGTCTGTCTGCAATCTCATTGGCTGTCACATTGCTGTGTCCTGGTACCCACACTATATGTATGAGCCTCAAATGTGAGGGGAGCAATGAAAGAAAGGTGTTTAAAATTTGCGAATCCATATTCGAAGAAAGCGACAAGCACAAAGAATAAGAGTCTGTAATTACAGCCACTGTTGAGTATGTTGTATCTAGTTTGCGCAGAGCAAGCACCACCGCCAGCAACTCCGCCTGGAAAATTGGAGTAAAATCCGGAAGACGGACTGAAAAAGCCCAGTCTAAAAGCGGACAGTATATTCCAACGCCGGCTTTTTCATTAAATTGAGAAGCATCCGTTGCTATTGTTATGCTAACTGGAAGACTTTGTAAATGATCTTCTAATAATCCATTTAAAATGTGAGGTGCTAAGTGTTTCGCATTATTTGGGAAAATGTCATCAAAGATAATTTGAACCGACGATGCACTTACTTTTGTTGGAAAGATGTTAGAAAGGACTACGTGCAAAGGTTGTAACAGATTTTGCACTAGAATTACCTGCGGAGTATGAAACCGAGGCCATACGACTCCAAAAAAGGAGTCTGGCTCGCAACAAAAAATTGATATGGAGCGGTGGAATTGTGATTCATATATTTTCAGATACGTCTGGACAGTCAAGAATTGTAATCTAGTTATTAACGGTGGTATTCGGGCTTCAAGGTATAGTACATTATTAGCCACGAATTTGGGGAGCCCAAGGCATAATCTAAGCGCTTCCCGCTCTAAAAGAACAAGCGGACGAATTTTGTAAGCAGGTGAACCAGAAAATAACACAGATCCAAATTCTATAATTGGGCGAACATACATAACATAAATCATTAATAGTGCGTCTCGCCGCATCCCAGACCTTGGACTGCTTAACCTGCGCAACATACCCACAGCACGTGCCCCCTTCGCTGCAACATGTTCAATGTGATCCCTCCATGCCAGATGGTCATCGTAAATCACCCCTAGATATTTCAAAGACTTAACTTGAGGAATCATTTCCTGCTTAAATGTTAAAGCAAGAGTTACCGGATCCTGAATTTGGAAAACAAGGAACGCGCACTTTTTAACATTTAATTTAAATTTTAAGTCATCTAACCAATTTTGAAGGAAGCTTAGGTACGATTGCAGGCGCCTGTTGAGGGATTGAATGTCAGGTGCAGCCGTAAAGAATGCGATGTCATCCGCATAGACATACGTGCGGATCTCCTGATGAGTGGGAATTGAACTCATTAAAATGTTAAAGAGCACGGGCGAGAGAACTGCCCCTTGAGGGACACCTCTGGTTTGTTGATATTTGCTAGAATGAACTCCATTCAATGAACAGTAAAATTGTCTGTTTTGTAGGAATGTAGATATCCAATCAATTAAGTATTGTGGAAAGCATAGCGATTCTAATCTGTGCAATAAAATTCGGGGCTCTACACTATCATAAGCCTTCTCTATATCTAGAGTCACCAATGCAGCATGCATTTTTTTGCGCCGCGCAAGAAGAATTCGACTCTCAAGGTCGGTATGTGCATTCCATATTGAAAATTTTGCTCGAAATCCGATTTGACAGGGACTAAGAATATGTTTTTGTTCGACAAACTCGGTAACACGTTTGAGTACGACCCTTTCAATTAATTTTACCAAGTTTGATGTTAAAGATATTGGTCTGATATTTTCCAAAGTATAGCCACCGCCATTGTGTTTCCGTAAAGGAATCACTTTGGCTAGTTTCCAGTCACCAGGTATCCAAGAATGAATAATTGAATAATTTACCAATTCTAACAAGGAATTTGGAGACACTTCAAAGAGGATTTTTAACATTTTTGACGTTACTCCGTCAGGGCCAGGCGCAGCAGTTGGCAACGTCATTATAATCGAAGAAAGCTGAGAAAAAGTAATTTTAGGAACATCCTTAACCGTATATACTGGGCCTACTAACGTAGGGTATTTGGGAAGTGTTGACAAAAAACGCTTTTCTAAACCTTTAGCGATGTTTTCTACTGTTCTAAGAGCTTCTTGAGGAGTCGAAACACATGAGGGTAAATTTTCTGAGACAGGAATCTTTTTCCGCGATTTTAAAAACCTGAAAAGTGCACGTCTGTTATTAGATTGTGAAAGGTAATTGAAATACTCATTATCATAATTATCTTTCGCTTGTGCGACTGTGCGTTTAAATGCAGCTGCAAAAAATTTATAATCATGCCAATTTTTGGGGCACTGGTTGTGAAGGAGCTTCTTCCATGCAGCCTTTCTTCTTCTATAATCGCGCGAACAATCTGCATTCCACCATTTTGGTGATGCATTGCCTTTAGATGTACGTACTAAAAATTCACACTTCTTACGACAGGATGCAATAGCCTGGCATAATGTTTGCGATTTTAACTCTTCCGTAGACTCAACCACAGACTCAAGAGACGAAATCAAAAATGAGTGAAACTGGTTATAATTTACGTATGATCTCAACTGAGATGTCGGCAGAGTTAAGCGGCAGTTAACCTCAAAAACAATAGGTATATGGTCGCTAGAGGTGCCACCATCAATTGTCGACCAATTTAGTATAGAAACACTAGTGTTTGAAAAAGTTAAATCTATCACAGATTGACTGTGAGCACGTACAAAAGTTGGTAAGCCAGAATTCATGCAGTGAAGGTTATTGTCTGAAAGCCAATCCCACAGACGCTTGCCGCAGGGATCCGTCTTGTAACCCCACGATACATGGTGCGAATTAAAATCTCCAGCCAAAATAACCGAATTTTGACAATTAACTAGTAGGTGGTCTAGAGATCTGATGTCGTGAACACCATGAGGGAAATAAATATTCGCTAATGTAAACGGACTGAACCCTGGAATTTCAAAATCTAGAGCCAATAATTCTGAATCTAAACTAGAATATTGAAAGGAAATCTTAGCCCTATGACAAAATTTTGAAGAAACTAGAATTAGTAACCCACCACCTCTTGACTGGCGATCTTGTCGAAATGATAGATAATTTTGTAAGTGAAAATGTTTTTCAGTTGTAAGCCAAGTTTCTTGTAAAACAATTATTTCTGGATTATGTTTTAAAGAAAGATAAACTAAATCTGTAGTAGCTGAAAGAAGAGATCTACAATTCCACTGAAGAACTTTTAACTTTCCTATGTTTATGTAATCCGGGCAGCAGCAACAGCCTGCCCCAAAATGTTTTCCTTTGGTTTAGATCCTAGCTGTTGCTTTTTTGATTTTGCTTGTGGGCGAGGTGATGACGGGTTTGACAACGGGGATCCACTGCGTTTTAGAATTCGCGTATCTGTCTCATCCATATCTGCATCGTGAGCCTCGTCCGACTTGTTGGAATTAAGCATAGGTAATGCGGAAAGAGACTCATATTGCGAACAAGACATTGCAGCTAATGAGTGCTGCATTGATAGTGAATGTCCAGGTGCCGTAGAAGAAACCATAGCAGGTTGCACAGTCTGAGTATTATTAGCTGCTAGAACATTGGATATGCATTCTGTGACTATTGTCACAATCCTATCCACCATTTTGGTCATGGTTGCTTCCATAGCAGTTATTATGGTTTTAGACATCGTGGAATCTAATGGAGCTCCTGAACGGGCCGACACACCTGCATACCCATGAGCTCTGTCTTTAATTTCCTGAATTGCCTCACGCCTCGAGCAACGTTTACGGTCAATAATCTCCAGAATTTTCATTTCATGCGCTCTAGAGGGACATTCCAAAGAATTTGCTGAGTGAAGTTCGCCGCAAAGACAACATTTGAGAATTTGATCTGAGCATAAGTGTGTTTTATGTGCTTCACCGCATTTGCAACACCGCAAAGTGGATTTGCAACCGCCTGCAGTATGGCCATAGCGCCAACAGTTGTTGCACTGCAGAGGCTTTGATGGTAGGTGATCAACTCTGAATATTAAAGGCCACGCTTTAATCTCCGATGGACAGACTGTGCCTGCAAATGTAGCAATAACCGATTCTGTCGGCACACGAACATTATTTAGCTCCCGGCTACAGCGATAGACCGCAACAACGCCTGCCGCGGAAAGAAGGTCAAGGGTTTCTTGTGGACTTAATGAGGAATCTACACCTCGGACTAAACCTCTTGTGCAAGCCAGGTGTGAAGGGATAAAACTGCTTACCTGATGAGAGGCGAAAGAGGAGCATTTTAGCAGGTCCTTTATGCATGATAGTTCTTGCGAACGGCAAAGAATCCCGCCGCGACCAAATTGGCGCACCTCGGCTATTCCTTCGTAGAAGGAAGTGATTTCCTGAAGGGCAGCTCGAACAGCTCCTGGGTTGTTCATTTTAATGGTGCCCCCATCCTTAGGTACGAGTGCCACAGGGATGTTACGGACACCGGAGCTCTGAAAAGCTTCCAAGGGCAGATCATCGGTCAGGAGGGAAGCCGACCAAGGGGAGCGCCCTTGGCCGGGGGACTGCGTCGACATTACCTTAAATTGACAATGTCACCGCGTGCGTTAGTCAACAGAGAACAAAAGAAGCACAGGAGAAAGACAAAACCGGGACTAGCAACCCAATACTTAGCCGATCGTCAAGGAGCAAAGGGCGTCCGACGCTGGCAGGGATGCAGGGATAGTGAGATACAAGACACACTTCGTCTTTCTACACGTCGTCTTTCATCGGGAACCAATTTTATCTGACCGACATATTTATAAAAAAGAACCCGGAGACATATGTAAGATAAAGCGAGAGAACACGGCGTGATTAACACAGCACCACACTGCGTAGTGCTGCTTCTTCTGTCGCATGTTCTGGGTTAAACGATCACATGTCCGAAGAACAGCATCAGATGAATGGCGAATATGTTCGGAGTTTTGTTGTCATTTACAGCGCACCTAACGAGCACACAGGGAATTCTATCTGTTCTGATGAGTAACGTTTACGGCGGGGATTACTATGCAGAATTTGAAGAATTTGAACTGTAATGCAGTACTCTCTTTGAGATTGGTCATTCTGAAGAGATTGTTTTGAATTTAACGCACGGTTTTCTTACTAAGTACGCACATTGTATTATTTGTTTTGGAATAATATTACTATATTGTTGTTTTCCAGCTTCAATTTTGCGCCACATTATGCGTATTGAAATTCTCACAGCCAGCGGTATAATCCAGCTTTTGTGTCCATAGAAGGCTGCGAAGGTTTAGCGCAATATGTAGTCTGAGTATAAGAAAAGAAAAAGCACGTTTTTCGCTCCAAACCTTATTACGGTCGTTGACCTGTGAGTAACTCAGTGACCAATTTTATTGTATCTTTTGATTTCAGGCATCATGCTGAGCAGCAGGACAATCCTTGTGGCCCTCGTGGTCATTGCCCTTGCCTTCGCCCTGGCCTCCGCCCAGTTTGGCCGCGGAGGATTCGGCGGTGGACGTGGATTTGGTGGCGGCCGTGGATTCGGCGGAGGATTTGGACGTGGATTTGGTGGAGGCTTTGGACGCGGAGGCTTCGGTGGCGGCTTCGGACGTGGAGGTTTCGGGGGTTTCCGCGGATGAAGTGACCTGTGATTAAAGAGAAGCAAAGACAGTTTCGTGGTGAATACTTACGTGTACAAATTGAAGAAAGAAAACGAAGAAAAAGCACGACAGAAGTCATCAGAGTTAAGCTTTTTTGCTACTGAAAAGCGGAGCTCGTCCGGATGCTGCAGCCTGTGGTTTACCAAGACACCACCTCTAAAGATCTGGCTGTGAATGATAAATCTTCCTAAGTTCTGATTACCATGTAAATAAAGGATGGCTAAAAAAAACAAAAAATTTTATCCTTCCTTTCCTCTGAAGTTATGAGCTAAAGAAAACTCTCGTATTTATTTAACATTTCTAGCCCTCTATTCCGTGTCCCGTCGCGTCAAGAAGAGTTGCAACCCATTCTTCATTTCAGTGTGCACCACTGTTTTGGTCACATTCGAAGAAAGGATAGTTGTTTTTGAATTTTCCTTCATCTCGCCAGCAATTGATATGGGTTAAAATCGCGTCATAAAAATGAAATGCGCTAACATGGCATTTCCAGGGTATTTAGCAATCTGCTAGCTCTTCGGAACCAGTACCAATGTCTTCCATTGGTAATAAAACCGCAAATTCACGGTAACATACTTCCTGCTGAAAATGTTGAAAATATGTCGCACAGCGAAAGCTTCACGAAGCGATTGGTGATGCGTGCGGATAAGGTTGTCCATATACCCTAAAATAGTTCCCTTGGAGCCAGCACCTTTCTTAAGCACAGCATGTCTTCGTCGCTAAAAAGTACCGTTCTCAGGCATCCATGGCCGCGCGCTTAATTCTGCCAAGCGTGGGTGGGAAGAGGTGCTTCCATATTTGTTTCAAGTGTAGTCACCTTTACGCTTAAACATAATATTTTCCTCATTCAAGAGATACTGTGATGCGTTCTGCGGACGTGATTGTATGCTCTTTTTAATGCTTGGATGACAGTACCGGCCTCTTCTCCTATATTTAGTTGCTTTCACCCAGTTTGCAATAATACGCTATACCAAAAACACATCCGGAAGGGTGCGGTTAGATTCCTCTGACGAGATGGGGGAGATGAAAAGGTGACACATCAACGCAACGTTTGCCGATTATGATTGGCCATCATTTTGAATACTATACGCGTCAGAGTAATATAGCTCAGCGACGTTATAAATTAAGAAAAAAAAAAAGCTATCGGTGAAATAGCACGCGCGGTGCTTTGGCGGTTTGCACGAGGTCAGCATTCTCGAGGTTTATTTTAAACTTTTTAAATGATAAGAGGCAAGCTGCTATAAAATGGTAAACGCAGTCGTTCTGGACATCGTACCAGCTGCACAAAATATTCACAAAAGGTATGCATCGTGCAAATGGTTCGCAATACAGATTATTTATGCGCTCATATAAAAGGCTTATTAGTGCTGTGCCTGAAATTACCATCTCCGTTTTTGGATGTAGGCCCGCAGCAAGGTAAAGCAGTCTCCCGGTGTTGAAAACTTGTCGCGCTTGCCGCGGCCTTGTTATACTAACATTGTATTCTCAACGGGCTACTTTCTTCTTTGTTGCTACTGAATCCATTCTCATTTATCTGACTTGCTCATCTCAATTTAAGTACCACTGCGATTCTGCCTGATTGGTCACCGTTGTAGGCCGCCTTGGCAAACCTCGTACAACTGTAGTCACAGTTCTGAGGTACTAGAAGCACTTTTACGCCAGGTAGTTAAATTCGTCGCGTATGCACGGATTTCATCTTCAAGTAACCTTGACAGAAACTGCGATTTTTCTTTCGTATAAACTAATTTACAATGGCAGTGAAACCTTCCCTGCCCTAGCTATAGTAGGTTTTTGTGTGACACTAGGAAGGAAGGAAGGAAAATCTTTATTTAGCCCTATGTTATTTTTCGGCGGTTTTTGGGGCGGCTTCTTAGGTGTCTGCGTGTTGCATCCCCAAGCGTTTCCCCTGTGGATTTTGTCCTCTTCTAACCAATGGTCGATTGCCCTCAGTCCAGGGCTTCAATGGCCACTGGCCCACTTAGACCAGACCTTGTTGTACCAGACCTTGTTGGTATTCCCAGAGGTCGCTGGACAGCAGAGTCTCCCATTGCTCCGCACTCGGATTTCGAATTTTGAGGACCACCTCTAGGTTTTGCCAGCCCCTTGTTATGTGATATAGTGTCAGGTTTTCGCCGCACCGCATACATCTGTCCGCGTATATGGTAGAGTGCTTTTTGTTTAAGATGTGTAGGTTTGGGTGAGAACCTGTCAGTAATTGTCTCCAATTGAAAGCTGCCTCATTGTTGCCAGAACTGTGCAGTGGGGGATGTCGCATTCTTCTGCCTCTATAGTTTTCTAATATGACCGAGTATTCTTTGAGTGCTGGCAAAGATTATGCGGTCTTGTCGGATCCTCGGAAAGTAGTGTATGCTTGAGCTATCCTGGTGGCCTCTTCGTTCTCTGCTACCCCCATGTGGCCCAGTATCCACTTAATTTTGTGTGTGGCCTTGTCGTTTTCTTCTTCATGGCTTTTAATTTTTCGCACGCTTCGAGGAGTATATTGAGCGCGTGACGACCTATCCTACCATTCATGTAATTTCGACAGCCTGTTTCGGAGTTCGTGAGTATTGTTAGTGACCTCCCGGTTCAATATTCCTGCGCGACCGTTAGAGCAACGGCTACTTCCTCAGTCTCTGCTACTGTGGAGTGTCGCATAGACGCGCTGGTCACTTCGCGTAGAGACGAACCGACCACCGTGTCTACTGCAATTCTGGTGCCTCCTCCTCTCGAGGACGTGTCTGCATACACGGTCGTGTCTTGAGGTGCGTATATTTTCTGAATGAATTCGGCCCTTGCTTCTCTTCTACCTTGGTAGAGGTCGGGGTTTATGTTCCTCGGGATTGGAGCTACCTTGAGGGAGTTGCGAAGTTCGTCGGGGATCGTTTCCGTCCTCGCTATTTCTCACATCTTCTCGCTATATCCGAGTCTCTGTAAGAGCGCTCTTCCAGACGTTGTTTGCAGCAGCTTGAGTTTTTGCGTCTCAGGCTGCGCCTCGCGTAGCGCCTCGGAAGTGTTTTGCAATCCAAGGGCCATGAGGTTTTCTGTAGAAGTGTTGCTCGGTCGTCGGAGCGCTGTCTTATGCGCTTTGCGTAGCCGGGCATCCGCTTATTGTATTTCGTTCTTGTTGAGGCACTGGTAGTGTAGGCTGTACATAATTCGGCTCACTCCCAGGCTTCTAACTAGTTTTAGTGTGTCCTCTTTGCGCATGCCATGCCGCCTGTTGGTGATGCGGGTGATAATTCGTTTCACTTGTAGCGTTGTTGCTTTGAGCAGGGTAAAAGGGTGAGTACGGCGTTGGTTGGATTGAACCCACATTCTCAATATTCTTGTTGTCTTTTCCGGTATGGGCATTACTTCCAGGTAAATGATGAGCCGCTGGTCCTCACTTGTGGCGGTTCGGTTTTGTTTGCGTCTGCACATTCGAAGCAATTCCGATTTCTCGGTCGCACATACGAGCCCTCCTTTTCTGAGATATTGCCGTACACAGGATGCCGCTTCCTGTAGTTTTTCTCCCTTCACCATACAAATTATCTTTTCTGGCTGCAGCTCTTGTAATGGTGTTTATGGCTCCCCATATAGCAAGCAGCTAGGCGTGTAAAAGTTGTCCTTCAGGTAGGTGGCACGTGCGCTATCCGTTATGTTGGGGCTCTGACACACACACACACCCATGCCACACTCACCCTTCCGCTTCTTATTGCAGCGTCAGTGTAGATTTATCGAATTTTAACCGACTCATGCGCACCGATTGCAGAGCTGACGGCACCAACTACAGACGACGCAGTGGCCAAGGGCACCAGAGAGAGGCGGAAGCGAATGCGGGAAGTTTAAAATGAAATTCAAATTGCATGGACACCGGAACATGCCGGCACGGACTGGGGAAACGCCGCCGCGCAAGCGGCCGCTGCGCTAGCCGGTGGGCTTGCTGAAAGGTATAACGCCCCACACCCCAACTTCATGTCTAACCCGATAGACTAAATATTTACCAAACAATGCTCACTGAATGCTCCCTTGGCAAATCGATGATGCACTATGTACGCACCAAAATAAAACACGACAGCTAGCTAAGGTTACATGAAATAACTCATACGCCGGTGTTTGACAACGCGAAAGGGCTCACTCGACCACAAAAAGTATTTCTCAACAAAGTAATAACACACGCAGCTTAAACACCACACATACTTGAGAAGTGGTTTCTCGGAAGACACGAAACACTGAAACACAACATATGCACCCACTGTCAGGAGCAGTGTGCAGCAGACCTAAAACGCCTTATATGGCGATGTCCATCGTTTCCACGAGGAAGAAACAAAATTACGCATATTACACATGATGACATGCTCACCTTAGCTTACGAGATTCTATCAAGCACAGCAACAACGCATGCCATTGCTACATACGGCAGTGAGAGCAGCCTGCTTGAGTAGTGAGAGAGGTTGACACAGCGCGCAGATCGGCAGCATGACAAGCAACGAGCAACAAGTTGAAGAACCGTGGATATGAAGCTACAGTCCTATCCCTCCTAACTCCCTAACTATCCAAACAGCCGCCGAGAGCCATCGCTTCATTCAAATAATGGCTTCGTTTATTCATTCATTCATTCATTCATTCATTCATTCATTCATTCATTCATTCATTCACCCTGGGGGAACCGGTGTTGGTTCAAACTGATGCCTTAATTCCACCTTCTCTTGTTTTTGTGCTAGACCTATTATAGCTATATTGAAGAAGGTAGGTGAGATGACTGACCCTTGGGGTGTTTCGAAGGTCTCGAAGGCTGTGACCTTTTTGGGGTGACCTTTGGAAGGCTGATAGCAAGGTTCGGACTTATCCGTGGATTCAGTGTCCACAGTACAGATCATCTAGACCTGTAAGGATCGCTGCGTGACTGACGTTATCAAGTGCCCCTTCATGTCTAGAGCCATTATGACATTTCCCCGTTCAGGCTACGATGTGGAGCACATCTTCTATTTGCAGGAGCACGCCCTGTGTCGAGAGTTTTTCTCTGAAGCCGAACACGATGTGGGGTACACGTCATTATCTTCTATGTAATTTTGCAGTCTGAGCGTCACCGCTCGCCCGTAAAGCCTGCCAAGGCACGACGTGAGCGATATTAGCCTGACAAAAAAATCAATTTGGATCTTTTTTTCCAGCTTTAGGTATCATAATTACTTGAGGGGTTTTCCGCCTTCTGGAAAGTCTCTGTCGCTCATTGTTTGTTTAGAAATCTTACGAGCTCTTGTATAAGATCGTCACTCAGATTGCGGATTAGGACATTGTCCATTCGGTCCACTCCTGCTGCCATGTTTCTGGCCGTTTTTCTTATGGCCGCGTAAACTTCTTCCACAGTTATAGGCCGATCGAGTCTCTTGTTCTCGGCTCTGCGATCTGTTTTTTTATAGAGAGCGGATGTGATCACCGAAACATTTTACTCGTGCCTGGTCCAAGAGGTCGGTGCCTGAACCCTCGAAGGATTGGATGAATCTGTTGATGCCTTTATTATTTTCTGATTTTTTTGGACAGATAGATTAGTGGAGCTTATCATGAGAGGTTGCGGCCAATTACTGCACCAGGGTGGCCAACGCCTGTTCTGGTGAGGGAGTGCGTTGCCGGAGGTGTTCACCGGCATCAGGTCGCACCCCAAACCTGTTTATGCAATTCCATCGACAAGCGGAATTTTTTTTTAATCCGGTGGAGAATTGCGCGGCACCGGGATTTGTACCCTGGTCCTCTTGCATGCGAGGCGGATGTTCTACCGCTACGCTATCGCTGCAACTCTTAGAAGACTCCAAGTTCATGTGACTCTGACGGGTAGACGTCATGTGACTGTCCACCCGGGTTCGATCCCAACCACCGGCGGCTGCGTTTCGAGGGAGGCGAAACGAAATGGCGACTGTGTGCTGTGCGATGTCAGTGCACGGTAAAGATCTCCAGGTAGTCAACATCACTCTGGCGCCATCCACTACGCCTAGTCGGAAAAAACTAGAGAACATTTTCTGATGTTACGACAGAATTTCTGTGCGGTTTTTAACAGGAAACCTGTTGTGACAACAGAACATTCTGTAGTAACATCAGAAATTACTGTAGTTACAACAAAAAGTACTACAGAACTACAGAGAACAGAAATATACTACAGAAAAACTACAGAACTACATAAAAGTACAAACAGAACTACAGAAAAAATCTTATGGTTACGACAGAACTACAGGATATTTTGTCGTATTTTCGACACAGTTCTGTATTTTTTTCGACTGGGCGGCACCCCTCTCTCTCGTTCTATTTTCACTTCCACCTTTCCGCTCCCCTTATTGCATGATTTCAGAGGTCTACAGAGAAAACTGCGCCTTACTCATACTTTTAACCAATTTTAAAGAGGTGGCAGTACTTGCTTGTGCGGTACACCTTGAACAACCTTGAACAAATCCCACAAACCAAACCAAATACAGCAACAGCGCATTTTCTTTCTTATAAACCAGTGCACAAAAAAAAGAAAAATTATTAAAACAGGATCTTCACCTGCTTAACAGAGGGGGGGGAGGTGGTCCAGGATTCTATGGCATCTACTCAAAGGTAGCATACTCGTTCCTTGTCCCAAAATCTAATTTAAAATTAATATGCACTGATGATACAGGACCCCGGTGGGGCAAGCGAGAGCAATAGTGGCGGGTACAGTGACGACTCAGATGAAATGAATATCGATCAGGCTAGACCCGCGAAACGTAAATCAGAAGACACTAGTGTAATTGGACAAGCCAGAAAGCACGTGACATTTTGAAATTTAGTCAAGGATGAAATCATAGACTTCGAATTGAACCTGAACAAGAAACTCGAGGCGAGATTTGGAGTGCTAGAAACGATGCTTCAAGCCCTTTGCAACGCATCGGGTATACAATATCACAATCATAATGGATCCCGAAACGTCTAAAATTTGGCGATGGAATTGCCGGTCGTTGTCAGTGAAGCGATGGCTGTTGCAACAGTACGTAGCTAGCCAGAACACACAGCCTTGGGCAATGGCTCTTCAGGAAACGCGAGGTGTATGGAAGCTTTCGGGGTACAAAAGCTATGAAAGCGGGAAGGGAAGTAAAACCCAGGTCGTGACGTACGTCAAAAACAACGTCGCCGTCGTCCAGCACGAAGTAGGCAACAGGGAGACCGAAACGGTCTTTGTGGAAATCCTGACCGGTAAAAGGAACCGAGGCAGCATATTTCTACTCAATGTGTAGACCTCCCCGAAGTGCACGAAGGCGAGGTTTGGCCCGATATTTAAGGGAGCGATTAGCCTGGCAGGTAAGACCCCACTATTAATAGCCGGCGATTTTAATGCCAGACATCGAGAATGGGGTTACACGACCAGCAGCCCGAAGGGTCAAACGCTGTTGGAAGATATCAATGCGGCAAACCTCTACATCGCTAACGACATTAGACGCCCGACGAGGGTGGGCAACAGTGTGTCAGCGGACACAAACCCGGACTTGACTCTCTGCCATAGAATTGGCATAGTCAAGTGGACGAATAAGCGACCACTACGTGCTAGAGGTAGAACTAAGCAGGAACGTGAGCGTTACGCCCGCTGTGTATCGGACGGAAACCCAAGTGGATTGGGATAAATTCAGACAGATCAGAGAACGGGAAGAAATTGGAGATATAGAGTGCATTCAAAATTGGGCCGCCCAACCTATTACCCATGTAAACGAGGCCACCGAAGAAATTAAAGGCGACGCTCTGCCTGAGGCGATGGATAGCAGGCTATTCGGCATGTTCAAAAAGAAAGAAGAGCTAACGAAGAAGTTCAAAAAGCAAAAGTGGAACCGAAATCTCAGGAGAGAGATAGCCAGACACAACGTCGAAATAGAAAAATACGCCCGGAAACTCGAGTCGCAACGTTGGGATAACAAATGCGACGAGATGGAGGGCACCATGAATGGGGCCAAAACCTGGCAACTGCTCAGGTTCCTGATAGACCTCAGTAAGTCCAAAACGGCCGCCAACATAGAACAGGTCAAGGCGAGGTATAACTTTAAGGGTACGGACGAACTGCTCATTGACAAGCTCAAGTCCACGTACGTAGCTCCCCCCGCCACAGCGCATTACAGAGATTACAACGGACCGGCGAAACGCGAGCTTGACGCATCCATAACAGTGGCAGAAGTCAGAGTGGAGCTGCACGGCCTAAAAAGACGCTCGGCCCTCGGGCCGGACCTCGTTAATAACAAGATGCTCGCAAATCTGGACGGCGAATTGTTCAATGACCTAACCAGATATTTAAATCAGGTGTGAAAGAGGGGTCAAGTTCCCCAAGAGTGGAAGAGGGCTAAGATCACCCTAATCCACAAGCAGGGAAAACCACCGGGCTAGGAGAATCTCCGCCCAGTATCACTAACATCCTGCATTGGCAAACTACTTGAGAAAGTCATTCAGAGGAGGCTAACCAAATACACCGGGGAGAATGATGCGTGGCCGGCTGAATTGGTCGGATTCAGGCCCGGCCTCTGTACGCAAGATACCATGCTCAGACTACATAACGATGTAGTCAGAGACTTCAGGAAAAAAATACGAAAGCTATTCTAGGCTTAGATCTTAAGAAAGCTTTCGACAGTCAGCTACGACGCCATTCTCGACGGGTTCGCGGAGC
This sequence comes from Amblyomma maculatum, assembly GCF_055883805.1. NCBI lineage: Eukaryota > Metazoa > Arthropoda > Arachnida > Ixodida > Ixodidae > Amblyomma > Amblyomma maculatum. The sequence continues at coordinate 126,048,942 of NC_139347.1, read as the reverse complement.
TAAGAGTAGGCGAACGAACCTACAACTACATTAGATCATTCCTGCGAGACAGGACGGCGATCATCAGCTTTCAGGGCTTAAATTCGGAGGAGTTCCCGCTGGGTAACAGAGGCACTCCGCAGGGGGCTGTACTTCCACCTTTCCTTTTTAACATCGTAATGAGGAAACTCCCCTGAAAGCTTGGCCATCTCAATGACTTAAAACTAAGTATCTACGCGGACGATGAGACCTTCTGGATGTGCGAAGGGAACGACTGGTACCTCACATCCAGGCTCCAAGAGGCAGCAGATATAATCAGCAAACACGCAGAGGACGTAGGTCTATGCTGTTCGCCAGAAAAATCGGAGCTCCTGGTAATAACCTGCAGTAGTGGGAGGCTAACTCCAGATATCAAAATTAAAGTCAAGAGGAACGTAGTCCCGAAAGTAGATGAAATTAGAATATTAGGTATGATTATCAACCGCAGAGGTAGTAACGAAAGCCTGATTAAGAAATGAAAAGACCAGGCGGAGATCGTAGTCAGAGTATTTAAGAAGACTTCCAACAGAAGGAGTGGTCTCACGGAGGCTGGTAGACTCAGACTCGTACAAGCTTTTGTCACGAGCAGAATCTGCTACGCGACTCCATTCCTAAATATCAACAAGACCGAAGAACGCGAATTAAACGCCATAATTAAGAGATGCACGAAGTGCGCTCTAGGACTCCCCATAACTACTTGTAACGACATTCTACAGAAAATGGGGTTGCATAATGAGTGGAAAGAGCTAGCTGCGGCGGTCAGGCTGTCCCAGAGGGAGCGATTCACAAGAACGGCGGCGGGTAGGCAAATCCTCGACTGGGTAAACCTACTAGCGCCCGGGGAAGGCGAAAGTGTCAGAGAAAGCATAGATCGAGAAATCAGAAAGCATCTATACGTCTCGCCCATACCGAAGAACATGCACCCCGTACACGACTAGGGGAGGAGGAAAAGCAGAGCTAAGCACCTCGCTAACAAATTGAACAAACTCCCACCGGGATCGGTCGCCTACACCGATGCAGCGATCGGGAAAGAAGGTGACGTAACCTCGGTCGCCCTATTAGACACCGGGATCGCCATAGGAATCGAAATAAACCGACATCTACCGCTGGTAGAGGCGGAGGTGATTGCAATAGCCATTGCCATTGCACGACCAGGCGCGAAACACGTAATCAGCGAAAGCAAAGCGGCGGTTAGGAATTTTAGCAAGGGTAGAGTCAGCAATCGTGCTGCAAAAATTCTGAACGAGTCGTCTCTCGCCGGAAGCGTGACCATAATCTGGACCCCAGCACACGCCGGTCTCGCCGGCAACGAGGCTGCCCCCATGCTCGCCCGCTTCTCGCTACCTCGGGGTGCTGCGGACGCCTCCACAACATCTAAGAGCAAATAATGTATTGGTACGTTTAGGGATGTGACCGACAATCTGAAGAAAGACCGGAGGATATATCCGCCACCGGATAGATCCCTGAGTAAAAAGGAATCGTAGGACTGGAGAAGACTCCAAGCTCGAAATTTCTTTTCGCCCCTGTGGAGGAGTTGGACGGGTGCCAGAGGGCGGAAGAGGGACGGTGCAGAAACCGAAATTTGTAAAATTTGCGGCCATGTGGCAACATTAGACCACATAATATGGAGATGCGTTCGTGCCCCAGGGCGCAACGCGATTAAAACTAGCGATGAATGGTAGACCACGCTAAGAAGCTCCGACGAAAAAAAACAGCGATTCGCCGTCCGCCTGGCGGCCGAGGCTGAATACCTTTTCTCTTAGACGGGCCGGGTGGCGTGCTAGCAAACCATATCCCGTAGGAGCACTCGAGCAGAAGACGCTCTGGCGCGTGATTCCTCTGAGCAGCGCCACTAGGCGACAAGTAGTTCATTTATTGTCAAAATTATTAAGAACACATTCAAAGGCCACTGTTACCGTTGTTTTGGTGGCGCAATGGATTAACACCACGCATCTCTTCACTGATGCTACTTAAACGTGCGTTCGACTCCTGTGTTGTGTTTTCTTCTGAATATTTCTTTTGCAATTGCCTTCACTGTAATTATATCCTGCCTTCAGTGAGTGTATTTTACCTTTAGGCTGCATTTACAGACACCTTTAAGTAACAATCGGTATGACAACAGTTACATTAAGCAATTACCTTCCCCATAATCATTTCCTGCCTCGGTGAGTGTATGTTACCTTTAGGTTGCGTTCAGAGACATCTTTCAGCAACAATCTCCGTTTACAGTGAGTGTATGTTACCTTTAGGTTGTGTTCAGAGGGATATTTCAGCAACAATCGCCGTTTAACCCGGTGAAGGCGTCGTCTGCTCCAGTGCGCCTACGGGATATGGTCTGGCAATACGCGGCCGGGTGTCCTCTGGCCGCGGTGCGACAGACTGCCTCCCCGGACGCCTGCGTGCATACCCGGAGGTGGCTGCCGCGCCATATTCGGCGGAAATAAAGGTTCTTCCTCCTGCTAACATGCACTGACATCGTCACTTCGTTTCGCCTCCATCGAAACACCGCCGCTGGCGGTCGGGATCGTCCCCGGGTACTCCGGCGCAGTAGTCAGGTAAGACACTTGACTACTGTGCCCGAATTTTGTGCTGAAGACGAGGTTTTTTGCAGACTATACTGTGCCGGAGTACTAAGTTTCCGACCCCCGCCGGCGGCGTTTCGATGGAGGCGAAACGACGTGGCGTCCGTGTGCAGTGCGATCTCAGTGCACGTTGTTGTAGCTGTGGGAAGAAGGAAACGAAAATGCACGGGCCTGCTACTGGCTCTGTAGCTGAGTCATCTCCGCTGCCTGATTGATTTCTTATCGAAAGGAAAAGGCGCAGTAACTGTATCAATTGTTTTTTGTGGACACCTCAACCGCGCCGTAAGGGAAGGGATGAAGGTGGGAGTGAAAGTGGAAAGAGAAAAAGCGGAGCCGCAATGGAGGGCTTCGGAGTAATTTCGACCACCATAAGATCTTTTAGTGGGCTGAAATTTCGGCCACCTGGGGATCTTTAACGTGCGCTGACATCGCACAGCAAGTGGCGTCCGTGTGCTGTGCGATGTCAGCGCACGTTAAAGATCCCCAGGTGGTCGAAATTACTCCGTAGCCCTCCACTACGGCTCCTCTTTCTCTCTTTCCACTTTCATTCCCACCTTCCTCCCTTCCCTTACGGCGATGTTCGGGTGTCCACAGAGCAAGTGTGACAGTTACTGCGCCTTTCCCTTCCTGTGAACCAATTTAATTTAATTTAATTTAATTACACGCACGCCTCTTCGTTTCGTCTCCATCGAAATGCAGTCGCCGAGGTCGGGTTCGAGCCTGGGTACTCCGGCACAGTAGTCGGGCGTCTTACCACTGCACCACCCCAGGCGGGGCACCTCCGCTGCCTGATTGATTGATTTATAGGAAGCGAAAGACGCGGTCACTGCCTCACATGTTTTCTGTGGACACCTCAACCGCGCACTAAGGAAAGGGAGGAATGTGGGAGAAAAAGGGGAGAGAGAGAAAGAAGAGTCGTAGCGGAGGGCTACGGAGCAATTTCGACCACCTGGGAATCTTTAACGTGCTCTGACGCAGCCGCTGAGGTTGGGTTCGAACCCGGGTACTCCGACACAGTAGTCGGGCGTCTTACCACTGCGCCACCGCGGACAGAACAGAAAATAGAGAAGAAAGAAAAAGAAGAGAGGAGAGAAAGACGCGCGCCGCTACAACAGCCGTCGTTAACCACCGAAGCAGTGGCGGGTGCCGTGATGGCCTACAACAGATTAGTATCGGTGTCAGGCTAGCCGCCACCACTAGCGGCGTTGACCTACCTGTCTCAGCCCCATCAGGGTCAGGATCAGCGACACTTCCTCCTCAGTGCACGTTAAGATCCCCAGGTGGTCGAAATTACTGTGTAGCCCTGCGCTACTGCTCACTTCACTTTCGTCTTCCTCTCTTCCCTTACTATGTGGGTTAGGTGTCCACAAAACAAATGCTACATATTCTACGCCTTTCCTTTTCTGTGAAACAATTATTATTATTAAAAAAGTATGACAAAACAGCGGACTGAAAAGCGGATGTAAATAGGCTAGCTCTGAAACATTCACAGCCTTCATTATATCACTAGGTTGAAGACATGCCTAAACCCACACAATGTGTTCTTTGAAAAGGGCACTAAGCCCCCTGCACAAAAAAGAATGCAGATAGCTAGAAGGAGAGAATTCGTCAGAGGCACTTAAGACTGCTTATGTGTAAGGATATGAAAACACATCACTGGTGGAATATGTTTGAGCGAGGTTTTCGATATATATTAACGCTCTCCCTCCGATGAGGTATAATGCGTGTGTTTTAACATGATGTGAACTGCAATGGTTCACGTAGCAGCTGAGAGCCGCTCTTGCAGTAACTACAGCTCCCGTATTGCAAAATCTGTATCCCGAAATAGCGTCAACTTCACTAGGAGATGCATGCTAGGTTGCAAGACAAATTTTATGGCATCAAAGGAACTCCGTATGGCAAATGTTTGCTTTGTCACAAAACAGAAAACTGGGCACCACATATATGTCCGTAAGAGATGCCATGCGAGGAAATGGCACCCAACAAAGGAGAAAGGAAGCCAGCGACTGCCTTACATGTTTTGCATGACGTTATTCCACTCGTTTTGGTGTCAGTCAACGCCTGTTGCGAGCCATCTTAATCAATACCATCGTGCATTGACAAAGCAGACAGAAGAGTGAATTTTCGTGTGTTAGGGCTATTAAGGGTTTCGCTTCAATATAAATGACCTCCACAAGCTTATGCTCAAACAAACACTAAAACATGGTTATTGATAATATTCGCATTAGCGCGTATTACACTATTCACACGCTTAAAGCAGAAAGGCAGCAGAATTAGTTGTTTGTTGGCGAAACACCATTCTAAACTAAAATCCTGTCCGTAGAAACAATGATGTTTCCTTTCTCAGCAGTGCAGCACGGCAAAGTAGCGAGATGAAATAAATATAGGTTTGCCAACGAACATATTTTGGGATGTCAGGCAATTGCTTGCGACACCAGAAAAGAAAAACAACCAAGCTAACATTTTGTTTTTATACAGGTGAATAATATGAATAGCCTCTTTTTCCCCCATTGAAAGAATAGTGAGTAGGAATTATTAAACCACATGATCAAAGAACATGTATTTTTTTAATTGTTAATAGCCGAGCCCATCCTAGCAGTAATGTTTCTTCTTGCGTAGAGACTCGGGCTACCTCCACAGGAAATCAATCGTTTATAATAAAATGGGAGGTAATCGGCTGCGCTTCTTTTTCATAGTAATATTTCATGATAAAACTGGTCGCGTTGCTCTGCGATTTAATTGTGAAAAACTTAGTGACAAAATAAATATTTAAGACCACTGTCTGAAGCAACATATAAGTAACGTCAGAAATTCGAGGACACTTTGGCGACTAAAGGGTTGAGAGGCGAAAGCCTGAGTGCTGCATTTGCTCCTGTCCTCAAGTGCAAGCCTTGCGGGGAGATGACATCAGCTAATTAGCTACGAGATCGCGCTCCCTGTACTTTGCAGTTGTACTTTGTTTACTGTTGTGCGGCTGATTTTTCCGGGTGAGTGGCATTCATTAGTAATTGACTAAATGTGCCATTGTCACTAATTAGCGATAATTTATCAAATATTATTACTTATTATTTACCCAATTAGTCGAAAATTAATTAACAAGTAAATAATTAGCAATTCATTGATTGGTATATAGCCATATAAGGCACGCATTCGCCCCTACTCGCCCATTCGCCCATCTCTCGGCTATTTTGATGTCTGATTGATCTAATTTCATATGGTTCTAATCATTTAACTAATTAACCCACATCAACCATTTTTTTACTTCCACACCTTTCGTTGACGCTCTATATGGTGGTGTAAGTTCTTTCCGACATGCCAACTAGTTCTTCTTTTAAAGTTACAATAAGGTGATGTCCACGCGAAGCCCGCCTACATAGTCATACAACACTTACGCATTTATAAGATGCACGTTTCCACCGATACGCTTGACTCATATTTTGGCTGCTGAAGAGGAAGCGAGTTACACGCTGCCCCACGCAAGGAAGAGTTTCACTATTACTTTACTCTCATTACCACCCACAAAGCTCGTGCTTTTTGAGCAATAATATTCGCTACTCGGCTGCCTTAAACGCAGCCAGAAGTTTTAGTTGCGAACTTTGTTTCCCAATAAAACACGACAGTATAAATGTAGAAGGTGCAAGCCATGGAAAGGTGACGTTTATTCACAAACCAGTACGTACGAGAGCAAGAGTGACTGCATCTGTGTTTCCAACGTTTCAGATTTTTAATGGCGGCGGTGTAATTTTCAGATCGGGATAACATGTTTATGCTTTGTTCTTAAAAGCCGCGGACGAAAGACGTCGTGAGGATGGGTCAGTGAAGAGAACCAGCCGAAGCTCAGCCGAGGACCCCAGGTCCAAAGCCTCCCAATCCTCCTGGTCCGCCAGCCCCGAGACCTCCGAAGCCTGGTCCAAAGCCGGGTGCGATTCCACTGAGTGCTCCAAAACCAGGCCCGACGCCTCCACCGAAGCCAGGTCCGACGCCCCCACCGAAGCCAGGGCCGAAGCCAGGGCCGAAGCCAGGTCCGACACCACCGAGGCCAACCTGAGCGGCAGCCAAGGTGCACATTGCCAAAAGAAGGGCAAAGGCAAGGAGGAAAGGCTTGCTGCTTGCGGAAAACATGGTGACTTTTAACGTCGATTGGGCAATATTCTGGAAGAAAAACAAGAGGCAACAATTGTGTTAACTTGAAACCCTAACGCGGCTGAAGAAAAATCCGCGTATCATGTTTTCTATGGCACATCGCCGGCAATTAAAGTTTCCTGGCTAATTCTTTGCCGGCTTACTCTTTCTGATAAGCTTTTTGTTTTGTTAAAGACACAGTGTTAAATCATATCGTTTTGAATTTGACTAAAGTGAAAGAGAAGTACCATTGAAGTTTCTTTGCATGTCGCTGCAATGCCCTGCTTCGGTTTCTCAAATGTTTCCTACCACTGTGCAGGGTATACACAAAAAACACGATTCGTTTATTAATTAGTTGCGTACGGATATCAGGAGTCAGCTTCGATTACATTTAGTCACTGGCCAATAAATGCGCCCAGCCGGTCATTCGAGAAAAAATATTTGCAAGAATAATCAAAACGCAAACGTCCTAAACAGAAACCGGGGATTCATTTTGCGATGCGATAGCAGCTTGTTGGATATGACAACGAAGCATTATTCGACGTGTGAACTGCCCAGTAAAGATTACCTACTCATAGTTGTGTTATTGGCGTTTTCGAGATCGAGTAAAAAGTATAAGGTATAAAACGTTTTCAAAGTCTCATCATCTTATTTGTTGAAGACGCATATATGAATGTAAGTTACCCTAGGATCAGATTTAAATGTGGGATAAAAGCGAATGTAGCCATCCGTTTTCGGACCCGGTTACTTCTGTCGTGATGTGTTCAGCTCGTAAGAATATATACTAAAACCATTCTAAGATGTTATCACATTCTTAACAAAAAAATGGGCTCGAACATCGCTACAAAGCTAGGAACTATGCTCATGAGTTTGAAAGGAAGTGAGCACAGATAAAAAAGAAAACGGCTTCTTTGCAACTGTGCTACACTTCTTTTGCGTGTCAACAATAGAAGCACGTAAACAAACACAATGAAAATTTTTGAAGATGTAAAAAAAAAACTCTTTTTAGAAAAAAAGAGTTGGCCATGTTAGAGCTCGGAGCCACTGTGCGAACAAGCTGGTACGACATAACCATAGTCTACTTTTTGGGAGGTCACCTAAGAAACAATAAACTGCCTACAAATAGCAGGGAATATTTCGGACTAAATGATGCGCTCTGGCCATGCAAACCACTAGCGGGCGAAATCAATATGGCGCTCATTTATTTATTTATTTATTAACTGCTGCATTGATGATGCGCAGTACAGTGCCCTATCGAATCGACAATTGTTTCTGGAGATTTTTTTCTATGTGCATTTGCGCATTTAAATGAACATAAGGCAAGAACTATAATGTTTCAGCATATTTTTAAACGGTGGACCGCGAACCGCGAGCCATTACGTTCAGTTTTTAGCAATCTAAACGAAAATGAGATGATCAGGCTAATCGTGGCTCTCAAAGCTTCGTACAACAGTTGGAATAAATGTAAGCGTGCTACCTGGGATGGTGATGCCTAAATTAGTTTCATCTGGCTAACCACAATGTGTGAAAAAGAAGAGACGGACACTTTCGAATTCGGATTTGAGCAGCACTCTTCGGCGCTAAAGTGTCTAGCTGGGTGCACGCCGTATGACGAATGGCAACACCGCATCATCTTGTGCTGCACTTAGTGGTATTTAGCCTGGTATTTGTGGTCTTCACTCCTCCTGAATTATGGAATAGCCGTAAGCGAATGAGAGTTCACTTGGCACGGCCAGCGGGGTCAACACGTGACTTAGTTTCTGTTGCAGCATCGAAATGCCCAGCGGCGCTGAAAAGAACTAATGCTCTTTGTAGATAAACGCGTATGGTTCTGTACTGACGAATGAGGCCGCTGCTGCCAACGATGGCAAAAAGCAGGAAGCTTGCTTGTTCGGCAGCGTCACATTCGATATCGAAGAGGCAAAGGAGCGCGAATGAATTATATCTTCCTAACACTTGCTACACAATGCATGTTCGGCGATTTGCGAGAAAATTAAACCATCATGATGGCTTGCTGTCTGCAATATCGGTAAATATATGTGGGGGCTGGCAGCGACCTTCGTTCACGTTCTACTTTTCGTTTATGTACGCTGCAAGGGCCGTAAGATGCCGCCGTCATGCTTTTATTTTAGCGGCATTGGTGAAATAAAGTAGGTAAGCTGAAAAAAGCCTTTTCTGTGTCTATCCGCAGAAAGATTGCGCTGATAAATATGCAGGGGCACTTCAATCACACCATGTGGCGAGGGGCACACGCACGCCCACGAACATCTGAAAAATAACATGCTAGCTAGCTCGCGACCTTGCCTCATAGCCACAGGGGCCACAACTCCGCCGCTAGAGGGATCGCTATGAGTTGCCCCAACATTAACTCAATAATCGGTAAAACGTGTCAGTTTAAATGCATCTCACTGGAGACTCGGTCGGCATGAGAAGGAGTTGATACTGCTAGACTCTGCGCACGATGACTCAGCGGGATGCCCACGCCCGCCTAGAATTAACCACTAGCATTTCTCGGGGCATTTGGCTAGATGTCACTTCGCTAGACGTTTGAAAACACTGGCACAGTGATAGCTCCAATGGCACTGGCTGAACGCAATTTTTAGAAAGCGAACTATTTCTGCTAGAAGCTGGAGTTTCTCTTTGGCCCTTAGAGGTGTTTTATCGTCCAAGAGAATGAAGGAGATGGCAAATTTGCCGTTCATGTAATTTGCTATAGCCAAGCCAAGGCGAAATGATAACTCTAGGATGAGAAATGTACAGTGTCGGGGAGCAGAAAAACGTTGTAAGAACATATTGTTTCGTTTAAAGGGAGAGGCTGCGCTTAGCGCGCGGCCAACTAGGCGATTTCACATCATCTGGCATTGTGAGCATCTGCTGTTTGAGCTTATTTAGTATGTACAACACGCATATAGAGGAAGTCGTGGTATGACTGACTCTATTGTTTCTACGGCACATTTCGCCACAGCCGAGCCGCCTGCTCTGGCATTTTCACAAATCAGGCGAGTACGAAAGCGACGCTTTCAAGGACGCAAGCTCGGAATAATGATCAGATTCATTTGCTTTCTGTGTGAACCCTGCATGATGTTGCAGCCACATGGCCCTAGCCTCCGGTTTCGGTGACAGACTATCTGGCGTGAAAGAGGCAGCGTCAATCCATTTTGAACTTAATTTTCAGCTCCAATCCTTTTCAACTTTGTCCAAACACATACAACCATGAAGTAGATTTGAGGGGTCACAGGTCATAGTTAGCAGAGCGACGCTCCTACACTTGAGAGAGTATTCTTCACAGCCGAACATCACTTAGTCTATCACCAGGGTTATCGAAAGTTTGCTGGCCAAATTAAATTTGCGGTATTTCTCTCTATAATCTCCAAGCTCAATTCCGAATACCGCCCTTCTGCATCTTTGCTTTTGCACGCCATAGCAAAGGAACGCCTTTGCAGTAGTAGTAAGTAGTATATGCTATAACTACGATGAAGGTTATCCTAGATTTCTCCCCTTGTATTTTAAATGCGCATTTCATGTGCATGTGCAATTCTCCTTTTTGAAAATATGAAACATGACTCTAATCGACCTGAGCGTTTTTCATCGTACGTTTTACAGTGCCATCGTAGTATGTGCTTTATGCAAAGACTTTTTACAATGACGTTTTTTGTGCGTCCAAAGTGCAGGAATATTTCCGGAGTTTAAGCAAAGGTGAAGGCGGCCACTTTTTTGCAACCTGTTCATGTCCCCAATTCAGAAGTTCAGGCACCATACGATACTAAAATGCTGTTTTCGACCACTGTTCCTTGAAACGGTAACGGATAGCGCAAACTCACCTGGGTCCTTGCTCTCTGCTTGCCTCGAGTCGTTCTGGTGATTGACCTGGCGTCGGGGCCGCTTTTATAGTGGAGACGGAGCCGGCGGCAAAAGACCCGGCGCGAGACCGAGCGTTCACCGGGGCCGGCCCCTAGCAGTGCCAAGGCGAGCCAGCGCCGAGGAGGAGCATCGGCCGAGATCGAAACAGTGCGCGCTTTGCTCTTCACTCCCATTTTTTTTCTTGTTACTATGCGGCGCTAATATCGCACCGTCTGTCGAATTTGCTCCAAATCTGAATACGTAGCGATAGTGTGTGCTCCAGGATCTAGGAAGGATGCGTAGTTGTTTTGTGTGCCAAGGCTTTCTCGTCTGCTAAAGAAGTTTAGAGCAAATGCAACTAATAAGAAATGGCTAAACTATTTCTATTATTTTCCTACACAAGGAACCAGAAAAATTTTAACATTCTATATTAAAGCTTCCGCTTGCAGGTTCCAAAATTTCGATGTTTAAGATACTGAATATCCATTAACGCGACAGCTTTAAAGACCCCGTCCACACAAAAAGAAATCTGGTGTTATCGTTTTCAGCGAAAAATCAGGAGCATGGCATTGGCAGGTGGTAGCTAGCAGCTGACATTGCGGCGCACTGTCCGGAGGCACGATTTCCTGAGGTAACGTTTGGCAGGAGCTGCGAACTCAGGTATTTCTTTTCGCATAAGAGGTGGATATCGAATCAGCCTACCAAGATCCTTGCATTCACGTCACCCATAGGCCACGCATGCATGTTATTACGGCTTGATTTAAGCAGGTGGTGGCAGTCTACGCTATAGCGGCATATATCCTTAAAAGCGGAGCCTAAATGTCAAGGATAATTTTCGGCTTGGCTTGATTACGCCCATAAGAAAAGAGGTTTTGTCGTGGGCATGAAATAACTGCCGTGAAAGCTCACTAGTCTGAATGCAACTGTGCAGACTTCGTGTACATGTGTGAAATACGGGCGCGTAGCGTAAGATAACAGCATGACCAAGTACGTGGTCGGCATTCTATTAGTTAAAAAAACGGCACCTATATTTCCTAATTTAGCGCACTTTTGTTTGTTATCCATGACGCGAAAGGCAGTTACGAGGTTAGGGCGGAAGCCGGCGGCATATCTCATCTACTCTGGGATTGCCCTGCTTTGTCTACTGGACGCTCTGAGATCAAACCCTACCGCTTGAACTACCGTTCCCTTCTAGGAACTTATGTTAACACACAGATGATATTTGCCAAGTATGGCTCCCTTAGTGGCCGGGTTAGAGCAATATGATTTAAGTGATGACCTAAACAATGAAGATTTTGTCTACTCCCCTTGACCCCCCTCCATGGCCATGAGCCTTCCCATTCAATAAAGGGCATTCAATCAATCAACCATGACGCGAAGCAATAGGGACGGTGAGAGATAGTCGCAGAGCCCATAGAATGAAATGTGAAGTATAAATTCGTGCATGGGGAGGTAGGTAGGTAGGTAGGTAGGTAGCAACTTTAATGATTCAAAAAAGAACCAAGTGAGGGGGGGGGGGGGGGGTAAAGGGAAGTGAGGGAGCAGGACGACGATAGGTCCTCAGGCCGCTCTAGATGGCCGGGCACTTTTGAGCTTCGGCGACCCCTCGGGCCCAGCTCACTGTCAGAAGCTGTATCTCCGGCAGCGAGCTGCACAGAGCAGCCTCCCATCGCTCCTGATGCCTTGGCCCTTGCCACGGGGGCTTGGGTTTGTTCGTGCAGATCAGGAAGACGTGAGTAAAGTCGGCCTCTGGTGCTAGGACACAAGTGGCAGTGAGGAGAGGTTTCGCCACAGTTTATAATAGAGAGAAGGAAAGGGGTCATGACTGTGGCCGTCTGAAGTCTGCGCCAGAAAGCCTGGTCGCTTTTGGGAAGATATTTATGCGGAGGAGGGTACAGCAGACGGGAATTTCTATAAAATATGCTGAGGTCGTGGTAGTTAAGAAGCCGATCTCTGGCACTGCGAGTCGAAGGCACCAGGTCGCTCTCAGAACGAGTGCTCGGGCTTGGGAGTGAGCGGCCGTGTTGCCTGGGTGTTCGCTGTGCGCTGGGACCCAGAGGAGGGTGATGAGGTGATTCGGTGGAGGGGATGGTGCTAGAATGTTTGCGGCCGGGGAGTGGATTTTGCGATGGGCATAATTACTAATTGCTGCTTTGGATTCTGAGAAGATATACTCAGCAGAGGAGTGTGTGATTGCTAGGGCAATTGCTGCTTCTTCAGCTTGCAGGGAATCCTGCAAATTTGGAATGGACGCTCTGACTATCGTGTTGTGGAATCCATCCACGATGGCTAATGCGAAAGCTGGTCGGTCTGAATATTCGGCCGCGTCTACGTAAACTGCCGGAGCGCCAGGAGGGTAGTGCTTGTGCGACGTCTTGGCTCTAGCTTTCCGTCTCTCACTATTATGCTCCGGGTGGGTATTTTTGGTAAGAGGCGGAATGTAAAGATTGTTGCTAACAGCGGTGGGAGGATAGCGCGTGGCCGAGGTATGACCGGGTAGGTTTATCCCAATTCGGCGCAGAAGAATTTGGCCGGTTTCGGTATGTGAGAGTCTGTGGTGCTGACTAATGGGGTGAGCGTCTACCAGCTCTCCTAAGGTGCTGTGAACCCCTAGTTGAAGTAGTTTTTGAGTAGGCGTTGATTTAGGGAGGAGGAGAGCGCTTTTGTAAGCTGTGCGGATAAGTCTGTTGAGTTGCTCGGTCTCCGTGGGTGTGAGGTAGAGGTAAGGGATGGAGTAGGTGATCCTGCATAGGCAAAATGCTTGAATGAGGCGACGTGTGTCTGCTTCCCTCATGCCGCGATGGCGATTGGTGATACGCTTAATTAGTGAGGCTATATTCAAAATGGTAGCACGAATTAATTTTATGATCTCGGCGTTGGAGCCGTTGTCAGAAATACTGAGACTTAAAATTTTGATTCTATTGACCCTGCGGATGGGGGTGTCGTTTAATGTGACTTGAATATTAGGGGGGTTTCGTTCTTTTAGGTCCATGACTATGAGCTCAGATTTAGCTGCCGTGCAGCTTAGACCAATGCTGCTTGCATACGTAGCAACAGTGTCAGCGGCCAGCTGAAGTTTGGATTCTATTTCGCCATGGTTGCCGGTATTGACCCAGATGGTGATGTCATCCGCATACAAGGAGTGGTAGATGGAAGGAATTTTGTCAGGATCGCTCGCTAACGGAATAAGAGTAATGTTAAAAAGAAATGGGGACAAAACTGCTCCCTGGGGCGTTCCCTTACTGCCTAGCGTGAAAGGGCAAGTTTTTACTGTGCCTAATTGTAGGCAGACGGATCGGTTGCTGAGAAAGGCAGCAACATAAGCAGCAAAGCTAACAAGGCAGCAAAGCTAACTACACCGCCATCAACAGCGAACTCTGCTCATTTCTAGATCTGTTTTTGCCATCCCTTCAAGACCGGTCCATAGAAACTAACTGGTCCATGTTCAAAAATAAAATTTCCGAATTAACCATCCGATACGTCCCCCTTAGAACCGCCTACACTAACAGCAAAGCGCCTTGGTATAATACACATCTGAACAGATTATCAAACAAGAAAAAGCGTTTGTTCCGTGCAGCCAGACAGTCTTTAAAACTAACTCATTGGCTATCGTATAAAAAAGCGGCTAAATGTTACATCACGTCTTTAAGGTCAGCTAAGTTGTCTTTTTTAAACACTACTCTTCCCACAGTTACTAAAGGCTAATCCAAAGCGATTTTGGAATGTCATACGAGGGAACACTAATAACACTAATAACACCTTATCATTGCTCACTAATTCAGGGGACTCAGTGCCGTCTCACCTCTGTTCAAAAATACTTAACGACACATTCATTCAGTCATTTTCATCCCCTGTACCCACCAGTCATATTCCAGTTGTGAATGCTACCAATTATCAGCTCATGGACCCAATAATATTTGAATCAACAGGTATCAAAGCTTTAATAAACAAACTGAAACCCAAATTATCTTGTGGAACTGACGAGATAAATATTAAATTTTTGCAAAACACTGTAGAATACTGTTCAATAATACTGGAGTGCATTTTTTCGCAATCTTATGATCTTGGCATTTTGCCCCATGACTGGAAATCTGCTAAAGTAATCCCCATCCACAAATCAGGTCCAGCACGCGATCCCCTCAATTACAGGCCTATTTCCCTAACATCCGTACCTTGTAAAATTATGGAGCACATTATATACACACATCTTGTTAACTTTCTCGAAAATAACAACTTTTTTTCAAGTGCACAGCATGGATTCCGTAAACTATTCTCTTGTGAAACTCAGCTTGTCTCCTTCACTAATGATTTGCATGCCTATTTAGATTCTGGCTTTTCGACTGACTGTATATTTCTTGATTTCTCTAAAGCTTTTGACAAAGTAAGCCACGCACTACTCCTTCATAAACTCAGCTTTCTAAACATTGACCCTGCTGTAATTAATTGGATCCGCGCTTTCCTCACATCCCGCGTACAATTTGTAAATGCTAATGAAATCAACTCACCTTCTGTCCCAGTCCGGTCCGGCGTTCCGCAAGGGTCGGTTCTGGGACCGCTATTATTCTTGATTTACATAAATGACTTGCCTTCCTGTGTTTCTTCGAAAATTTGCCCATTTGCTGATGACTGTGTTTTATACCGTAAACTTGCTGATAATTCCGATATCCTACTAATCCAGAATGACCTTAATAATATTAGCGAATGGTGCAGTAAATGGTGCATGCAATTAAACATTAACAAATGCAAATCAATGAGGGTATCTCGAACTAATGTAACAAGTCCTATGTATATGCTTAATAACGTCCCATTAGAATCTGTAAAGTCATACCGCTACCTTGGTGTAATCGTTACTAGTGATCTAACCTGGAAATTGCATGTCAACTCCATCATCGCTAAAGCCAATCGTACTCTCGGATACATTCGTCGTAATTTCTCCCTTGCACCATCATCATTAAAGCTATTAATGTATACAACATACATTCGTCCACAACTGGAATACGCCTCATCTGTTTGGGACCCCGGTCAAGCAACACTCATACACTCCGTTGAGGCAGTACAAAATCGCTCAGCCCGGTTCATCTTAAATAACTATCAAAGGACAGCCAGCGTTACTAATATGAAAGCATACTTACATCTCCCGCTGTTATCTACTCGAAGAAAACTATCCCGCCTCTCACTTTTTCACAAAATATACTACCATAACTCCACCTTGTGTTCCTCATGGGTTCAGCCACCATCCTACATTTCGTTTCGCCGTAACCATAGTCAAAAGGTAAACATTCCGCACACAAACACAGTTGCCTATTTTAACTCCTTTCTTCCCCGCACCTGTAATGACTGGAATAACCTCTCTGCATCACTAACAAGTATAACTGAAGAACAAAAATTTAAATCCGCGCTGCAATCTTTCTTTTTTGCCTAGTTTTAAAACTTACTGTATGGTTATTTGCATAACATCATTGTATACTGTTGCTTATTATATTTTTATATTGTTGTTTTTAACACCTATGCCGTTTTCCTAAATTTCCTAAATTGCACATGTACCTTGTTCTTTTTTATTTGCTTTGTTTTTCAGATTTGTACGTTTTTGTTAACCTTCTGTTTTATATATATATCCTGTATGCGCCCCTCCCCTCTGTAACGTACAACTGTACCCTGAGGGTATTATAAATAAATAAATAAATAAATAGTCATGCGTGCTAGAGCCTACGTTTAGGTCGCTCAGTGATTGTAAAATGGAGGAGTGGGCAACATTATCAAAGGCCTTCGTCAGGTCCAATGCAAGGATAGCTCTGGTGATGTGAGGGAAAACGGGATTGAGCCCATCCTCCTTAAGTTGTAACATGACGTCTTGAGTTGACAGGCCCGCGCGGAAGCCAAGCATGGTGGTGGGGAAGAGCTGGTTTTGCTCCATGTATCGATTAAGTCGATTTAGGATTACGTGCTCCATGACTTTACCTGTGCAGGAGGTGAGAGAGATTGGTCTCAGATTCTTAAGGTCTAAAGGTTTGTTAGGTTTTGGTATGAAAGTTACCTTGGCTGATTTCCATTCCGGGGGCAGCGTGCCCTGATCCCAGTGTTGATTCATGTACCTAGTGAGATAGGCTAATGATTTGGCGTCTAAATTTCGTAGCGCTTTGTTAGTTACTCCATCAAGACTTGGTGCGGACGTGGTGCGGAGCCTACCCAGGGCAGCCCAAGCCTCCGCCTCTGTGATGGGAGTGTCCAAGTTTGAATTGGGGGTTCCTTTGTAAGCCGGTAATGGTTCCTGCTTTAGGTCGGGGAAGTATGTGGCTTTAAGAGCTGCTTCAACGTCTTGCCCCTGTTTCTCCGCCTCGTGCAGTAGTTTGGTGATTTGTTTATTATTTTCTGACCTCGAGGAACATGGGTTTAGCATATGGCGGAGGAGGGACCTCGAGTTCCTCATTTGTAGAGTGCCGTCTAATCGGTTACATAACTGATTCCGTTGCTGTGACGAGAGCTCGGCCGCGTGTTCGGTGATGAGCTGGAGCGTTTGCGCCATTTTCCGTTTTAATTTGCGATTATGTTTTTGCCTGAGCCATCGTTTCTCTAAATTCTGATAGGCCTCCCGGAGGTGGAGTAGTCTGCTGTCAACTGGATCGCCAATATGTTCTGCCGGGGCCAATTTTTCGCTAAGGGATACATCCCGTAGGAGCTTAAAGCCCAGTCCATATAGTCATGATTTGCCAAGTATGGCTCGCTTAGTGGCCTGGTTAGAGGAATGTGATTCGAGTGACGACCTAAACAATGAAGATTATGTCTACTCCCCTTTATCCCCATCCATGGCCATGAGCCTTCCCATTCAATAAAGGACATTCAATCAATCAATCAATCAATCAATCAATCGATCAATCAGTCAATCAATCAATTTCTTGTGCCGGGTTTTGGTCTCTAATTTTGCGGAACTTGTCCCAGTCTACAATAGGTTTAAGGTGAAACTGAGGCCGTAATCTAGCAGACGGCAGCGTAACTGTTAGGATGTAATGATCGCTGCCGAGGTTGATTCCCGTGTGCGTCCAGTTAGCCTGACGGATGTTCTTAGTAAAAGTAAGGTCTGAGCTGCTATTTCTGCTCACACTATTGCCAATGCGTGTGGCTAGTGTACAGTCAGTGACTAGGGTGCACCTATTTTGCTGAATGTACTGAGATAGGCTGGTGCCCTAGCGAGTGTTCCTATTATATCCCCAGTCTACGTGTGGCGCATTAAAATCACCCATTACCACTATAGGAGCGGAGCCTGCTATTTGGATGGCCCTGTCAACTGCTTCAAATAAAGCAGTGAGGTTATCTCTAGGATGAGAATAGATATTTAAAATGAAATATGAGAGTTGTCTTTTACGGTGGGGGCGGAGTTCGAGAAGAGTGCAGTCGGAATAGAGGTCGGACAGATCTTGAGCTACATACACGATATTTCTCTGGATATATGTGATAACCCACGGGGAAGTAGAATGGGAGTGTATAGCCTGATAGCCTAGAAGCTTGCATGCCTTTAAAGGCTCTTGTATGCAGATGACATCTGGGGAAGGTGTAGAGTGCTGTATGTATAGAGAGAGACTGTCTCTCTTCCTTTGCAATCCGCGGCAGTTCCATTGCCATATGCAGAGTGAAGAGGGGGAGGAGGCGGCAAGGGCGCAAGGGGGGGTTATTGCTGGGAAGGCGCTTAAGAGGGGGAGGATTGTGGCAGGGCATCCAAGGGGGAGAGCCGAGCAACTAGCATGTCGAAAATATTCTCTATCTTGGTAAAGCGTTCGGCGATTTGGGCAAAGCCTAAATCAATCTTTTGTCTGAACCCCCTGTGCTCTTTTCGGATTTGTTGAAATGCGCATTTGGGGTCCTCGTCAGCTGAATCGGGCTGTTGTGTCCTCTTCTTTTTCGCGGGCTGGGGGAGGATTCTATGGGATCGCTCTCTGATTGGTCTGCTATATCTGACTCCGAGGTGGAGAGGACGATAGTAAGGGACGGAGAAGGTTTAGGAGTAGCTGCTGTGAGTGTATTTAAGCGTTGCAGTACCAGAGCCAACTGTTGCTTTAATTCCTGATTCTCTCTAGTTAGACGTTCAATAGTTTCCTGAGTTTTAGAATTTTCTTTTTATTCAGATAGGGTTCTAGTGGAGCGGGAGGCTCGCTCTGCCCAGCTCACCTTTTGGTAATGGGTCCCAGTGTCCCGGCTTTGGGATCCAGTTCGTCCAGGACTTTTGCTCCTGTTGCGATGGTGGCCGTCTTCGATTCTTGGGAAGGACTCCTTTGTGAGGTTGAACTCCTGCTGCGCCTGCGCCTGTCGTGGAAGGGAGGGACGACTATAGCGGCGTTGGTAGCGTTCCTTGCAGGCCCTGTCGCCCGTCATGTGGGCTCCCCCACAGACCACGGACGTCGGAATGCAGGGGAGGTCCGCTTGGTGCTTCTGTCCACAGCCTGGGCAGGTGAGGCGATTCGGCAAAGGGCACACATAGCGTCTGTGGCCGATTTGTCTGCAGTTCAGGCAGGCCTCCACTTTGGGGCGGAAGGGTAATACTGCGTAAAGGACGCCAAACATTTTCACCGATGGCGGAAATTCTTCAGCCTTGAATTGAATGAGCACAGAACGCGAGGTTCGCCCCATGTCCCTGGCCTGGACAATCGGTAAGAGAGGATTCGCCCGGCGTAGTTCTCTGAGCAAGTCCTGCGGCGACTCACCGTTCCAGGCGCGGTAGATAATTCCTGGCTGTGCCCCGTCCGGAGGAGCTACGTATGCGTGGAACATTAGTTTGCTGCCACGAATTGTGAGTTGTCTGATTTTGGGCAGAGTATTTTTACCACTTCTCAGTCGACACTTGAACAGCGATGCGAGAAAAATAATTATTCTAGGATTTAAAAAGAAAAGTCTTGCACTGGAGGGCTCCGTAATACTTTCGGCCACCTGCAAATCTTTACCGGGCACTGACATCTCAGAGCACACTGCGCTTCGCCTCCATCGAAGAGCGGAAGGGAAGGATGGAGGGTGGCTGCTCGTGGCCCTGATGGGCTGGAACAGGCAGGTCACCGCCGCTTGCGGCGGGGGCTAGCCTGCCACCGAATTTTTATCTGTTGAAGGCCGCCATTGCACCCGCCACAGCTTCGGTGGTGGACGACGACTTTGGCGTGCGTCGTTCTCACCCTCTTCTTTTTTTTTCTTCTCTATTTTCTCTTCTGTACGCACGAGGCAGCGGAGGTGGCTCAGCTACAGAGCCAGTAGCAGGCCGGTGCATTTTCTTTTCCTTCTTCCTACAGCCACAACAACAACATTGAAGAGCGGCCACCCTTGATGCGTTCGAACATCGCCGAGACACCATGATGGGTAGTACCAGACATTTATTCCAGTATCTTTGGCAAAACAGACGCAAAATTTATGCAACCATATATAGAGCACAATCGTGTCATTCAATGAGATGCTCAGTTAGCCCAAATCACATTAAAATTAGATTTCAAGGCATTTATTTCACGGTATTTTAGGCCAATGCCTTGGCATAAGCAGAAACTGTTTAGTAATGTTACGAAAGCAAGTACAAAAATAGTGAACACAACATAAAATATAGGGTTAAAACAGCGCTAGAATCACGGTCAGATGTGTTTTGAAAAAGTTTTATTAGACATTAGATATTCAAATTAAACATTCACATCAGCGGTGAAAAATTATCTAAACAGGAAATGCACATGATTAAAAACAAAGGAAAGTGCACATAAAATACTAACGAACAAATACCTCAAAAATCAGTATTCACATAGGGAATAAAATTTGGCTGTTCGTGATGTTAATACAAACGTTTTATTAGGCAAAGTTTTATTAGACATTAGTTATTCACATTAAACACTCACATAAGCGGTGAAAAATTATCAAAACAGGAAATGCACTTGATTAAAAACAATGGAAAGTGCACATAAAATACTTACTAACAAACAAATACATCAAAAATCAGTATTTACATGGGGAATAAAATTTGGCTGTTCGTGGTGTTAATATATACAATTTTGAATGGAAATGTACATGAAGTTATAGACAGTGTAGAATAATGTGCCAAACAAAATAGATATAAACATATAGAGCAATCGTGTTTAGAAAACGTTTTATTAGACATCATACGTTCACATGAGACATTCACAAGAGCGCCGATATATGACCAAAACAGGAAATACACATGATTAACGATAAAGGAAAGTGCACATAAGATACATCCTAAGGAACAAATACATCACAAATCAGTATTTACACAGATAATAAAATTTGGCAGTTCGTGATGATGATTATACAATACTGAATGGTAATATACATGAAAGTATAAACAGTGCAGAATAATTTGGCAAATAAAATGGATATAAACATATACAGCAATCGCATGTACTTACAGTGTGTATTGCACATGTGTGTTACGATGTGTACATAATAATTTACATTATATTACAGGTACCAAGGTGGGTTAAAAACTACCCGGGCACGTCCATACGATACGGAAACAAAATGGCAAGACCATTGACGAAGGAACGTTCGCTCCCCAAGGCAGAAAAGTTCCTCAGCCAGAAAGCTTACGATCTCCTTTCGTTGAGCTCCAGGACAGAGAAAAGCGCACGTCGGCGTCGGCTCGATACGACAGCCTCACAATGATTGCGCCATAACGCGAAAGCACTAGCTACAATCAGCAATCGTGCAAAGCGACCGCGAGGATATCTACCATTTATCTGAATTAGGTTAATACCTAGACTTCTGAAACCGGAATGAACTGCCCTCCAAAAAACGAGTAACGACGCATTGCTGGGCCATGTGACGATTGGATCCCTGAAGTGGGCAGTTGGAGCACTGCGCGGTCCGCACAATGCCTGATCGTTGCAGCCGATCTCGTGTAGGCGAAACCCGCCACTCTAAAAGCCACATAAAGTCACGTAAATGTCCTGGCAGAAACGACGCTGTGATTGGTAACCAACAAGTTGAATCCGCCCTTCGCCTACGTTCCGCAGGCACAAGCGGAAGTAGTAACGTTTCCATTGACTCCACAACTCGGTTTGCCGAGATGTCTAAGTCAGGGCTCACATGGCGGGCGTGGCAACGAAATGGCACCATACACGAATAAAAAACAGGCATCCCGAAAGCCTGAGGTCCCCCGTTTAGTGGCAAGTCAAGGACAAGCTCCCTCACATTTGTGCCTACAAAATAGAAGGCAACCACCCGTGCTGGGCACTCATCACCCTGCAGCAAACGAAGAAGGTAGCGTAGAGTCAACAGCCGACAGGAGACTGACAAAGAAGGGAAAGCAAACCCACCCTTCGAACGTGCTGGCCGAGTGCCGCATGGCATACTAGTTCCGTGTGACCTGCCCCAAAAAATGAACTTACAAGAGATTCAAGGGAACGCGAAAGTCTGGGAGGTGGATGCGCTACATGTGCGAGGTACCATATTTGCCCGGAGAAAACAGTGTGGATAAGGTGGCGTTTCTCCAACATGGGTATTTCAAAGGCACTGGCTGTAGTCACATTGCTGCGCACTTCATTTAAGACGGTAGTCCACACCGAAGCTGCCATCTCACGTGCCTCATAATAAATTCCAAGTATGCAGATGGTGTCGCTGTGCGTAATTGGTAGGGCACCATTAAGGCGCGCTTCTGGCCTGCCAATAAAAAGATATTTACTTTTTTCAAAATTGAGAGCAGCCCGAGACACCTCGCCGTATCTGTCAAAAAGATGAAGGAAGCACAGCAGGCTCGCTTCATCACGCAGATACAACGTAATATCATCCGCGTAAGCAGTCACACGCAGCATCTGACAGCCTGGGAGAGGGAGGCCACGGATGCTTTGGTCTGTAAATATTGCCCTCAAATAAGGCTCTAAGCTGAGAGCAAACAAACGAGGCGAGAGGGGACAACCTTGCCGGACACCGCGGGTCACAAGGAAAGGGGCACTTTCCCACCTCTCCATCGCCAGTGTGCTTTGATTGCCATCATACATGCTTTTAATAAGGTATGAGGCCACTTTGAAAACTTAACCTTTTCTAATCAATTTTTTAAATATTGTTTTAACAAGTTAGACATTCCTTTCTGAATGAGTGGTAAAAAAGCATGCTTCTAACAAACCGTTCCAAAGATACAGCCAAATTTGTAACCCCCTGTGCATTTTGCAAAACCGAAACTAACACAGTTTCGGTTTCTACATACCGAAAAATATTTGATTCATTTGGCGGACTTACCTTTTTTTTGCACCATAATTTTTCAGATTACAATCATTAGTTCTTCTAAGCGTGGAAGTTTATTTTGCTTTCATTTATTAACAAACGTGCTCGCAAGAGGGACGCATAATGTCTCGATCATGTGAGTTGCGTACCCTGGAGCGTTCCCGCGCAAATTGAAGAATCTGCCGACCGTGCTTCAACTATTTCACTTCGTTGTTTACGCGCTTTACCCTCATGGGAAAGTTTAGAGTGCAGAGGGGACGAAAGCGAAAGTTTGCCTGAAATAGACACACGACAGGTGAAGATGTCGATGAACCGAATCCTGCCAGCGTGAATGCTTCAGCAAATGCCTTGAAACTCGGAGATGTGGAGGACAACAATGACTATAAATCGGATTCTACGCCGGAAGGAAACAGGATAATTGACCTTGACATTGTGCCAAATGTTTTTTCATCGCTTACATGTCCCTAGTGCTTGGCAACATCCCTGAAACTTGAGGAGCGCTCCTATGCAGGTGTGTCTTGTGTGTTGGCTACTGTGTGCGTTGCATGTGGCTATGAGAACAATTTCTCCTCATCAAAAAAGTCAGGGCATTCAGTGGAGAACAATGTTCGGCTTGTATATGCAATGCGACAACTATGAAGTGGGCATGCGGGTGTGAAAACATTTTGCAAAATTATGAATATGCCTCCACCCCCGTGGCATTCCGCCTACAATAAAATATATTTGAAGGTGTCTGACGCTACAAAGGAGGTTGCATCGAAGTCAATGATTGATGCAGCAGCTGAAGTGGAGAAGGCTGTAAACAGTAATCAGTGCGGAGTGCCAGGGGATGGCACAAGGCAAAAACGAGGCCACTCTTCATTGAACTGCTGCGTTTCTTTGATATCTGTGGATACAGGAAAAATAACTGATGTGGAAGCTTTGCCCAGCACATGAAAGTCATTCAAGATCAACCATCAAAATCAGTCCCACAAGCAGCGAATTCCTGGAATGGAAGGAGAATCGCACAATTTGTCATGCCAACCACACAGGCACTGCCGGTGGTATGGAGCCAGTTGGACTTTACGGCATGTTTGAGAGGTCAGAAACGACGTTTGAAACATGTGCACTACTATGGAGACGGAGACTCGAAGAGCTACTCTACAGTGAAGGATATTTATGGACCAAATAGCGTGAAAAAAATTTGAATGCATAGGCCATGTCCAAAAACGGGTTGGCTGGCGGCTAAGAAAGCTGAAGAAAACCGTGCGTGGATTAGGTGGCAAAGGAAAATTGACTGATGGGCTCATTGATCGCCTTCAAAATTACTATGGCATTGCCACCAGAGCCAACGTCGGAAATCTTGCAGGAATGAAACAGGCAACGCTAGCTAGTTCGTTCCACTGCAGTTCCACGGACGACAATCCAAGGCATGGGCTGTGCCCCGTAGGAGCTACCAGTTGGTGTGCTTTCAACCGAGCTAAAGCGGCTCGCCAATGTAACTACAGGCACAAGGGAGGACTTTCAAATGACGTTCTGAACAGGGCAAAGGTTATGGTCAAAGATCTTTGTTCAGACGAGCTCCTCAAAAAATGTTTGCATGGCAAGACACAGAATGCCAATGAAGGTTTCAATGGCATGATCGGGCAAAGGGTACCGAAAAATGTCTATGTAAGCCTGCCAACACTGAAGTTTGGAAGTGTGCCACTTTAACAATGGAAACAGAGGGACGCTGGATGTCTTGATACACATTGGGATCGAGCCTGGACGCCACACAATGAAAGCTTGCTCGACAGGTGACCAACAGCGCATCAAGAAATCCTCCCCTCAGTCTACCAACGCCGCAAGAAACGCAAGGAAAAAGCTGACGCACGAGCGAAAGGAAGTAAAGACAAAACAAAGGAGGACCTGAGCTACAAATGTGGTGGATTTTAACCCTCCGGGATATTGCTGTATGACATTTGTAGCTATATCAAATCTTTTTTGTTGTTTTTCTTGAAAAACTTACTTTTCTGCCGTTTCATCTTGCGCGAACATTCATAACTTTCTCCGCGAACAGATCTTTTAATTAAACTTTAAACACCTATTCTTGATATATCAAGCTGTGCAAGAAACTACAGAAAATAAAATTGCGCGACAAGATTTGCTATTGCTGCATTTGTTTTAAAAACATTCCTTGCTGAAAACCGTTGTTTTTGGTAATACTGTAAATAAAAAACGACAATTGATGGTGTCGCAATTATTTTAGTTCTTTGCACAGCGGATAGCTTTATGTACGTAGCTGCAAGATGAATTTTCCTTGTGGTGAGCTATATGTGATTTATGACTGCTGGCATGGTATGCATTATTAGTACATTTTTCGAGAATAAAAATAATTTTTTTTTGTGTGTAAACACTCTGATTAGAATACAAAAGGCAATATTTATATCTAGATTATTAATTTTCTCTTTGTATTCGCTACCCAAACGTTTCTTCTGAAAAGTGGCCTCGGATTAAACATATGCAATTTTGGCGGCAACTGAAAAGCATCCATAACGACGAATATGTAGCCATGTTCTTGCTGTCAAAACCTTTTTCTTGACCTAAAGAAGCAAGGATGCCACTAGCTAAGCGTCTCCGTGTGTAATCAATAATGTGTCGAGTGGCATATGACAACTTACGTATTTCCCTGCCAGAAACTGAGCACACCTGATTACAACCAGTAAGAGAGACGATCACATCCTCAAGCACTATAAACGATGCCCTCAAGCGCCGAACCACAATGGCTGCGAGAGCTTTGTAGTCTACGTTTAGAAGGGTGATCGACCTCCACTTTTCTGGACGAGATGACCCAGGATCACGTTTTAGGATTAAAATTATTCTCCCTTTCTGAAAACTGGCCGGGAAATCTAAATGCTCAAAGCACTGTCGAAGGACATTGGTCAGTGCTAGACCTACAACGTCCCAGAAACCCCCCTCAAAACTTCCACAGGAAGCCCATTAGGCCTAGGCGCTGACCCGTCTTTCATTGTCTCTAAAGCTGTCTTTACCTCTTCTAAAGAAGGAAGTGCACAAAGCACATCATGCATCTCCGGGCTGACCAGCGGCAACCCAGCTAACATTGGATGCGTCTTTACAGCTCCATCAATCGCAGCATCTGAACACACCATGCCTATGAAGTGCGTCAAGAAACGCAGACAATTCCTGGTTTGATGGGACGCAGAGTGGGGGCGCTTCGCTTGATGCTGAGCTATGGATGTGTAAGTTTTCCGCGCAAATCTAGGCACCTCAGGAGTGCAGATGAAGTACGTCTTCCGCACCAGGCCACCGCCGAAAGGGACGAGGCTTCAATAAGGCACTGATACCGGCTTTGTAACTCTTCGCACCCGGCGCGCATCAGAGGGGTATGCCAACCCGCTCTGTGTGCGATGCGGATCTTCGCAGCCGGGCCTACCAGCTCCCTAGACACTCGACGACGTAGTGCACGGCCCTCTACCGAACTGTGCATGCGCCCAATTGATTTGAGCGTGTCCCATTCATTTTCAGCACTGTCAGAAAGCGAAACGCGTAAAGCTCGCGACAAGCTCTCACGCGAACGCGAATCGTGTAGTACGCACACATCAAAACGCCACGGACAAATTGAGACAGCGCTAGGAAAGGAAAGGCGGACATGACTAGCCGGTGGTCAGAAATATGAATGGGCGTCTGAGGCAAGATGACAACATCCATAGGTGACACAAACATTGAAAGAGACTGCGGCACATATGCGCGGTCTAGCCTGCTCGCAGATGAACCACGACGCCATATCCAGCAGAAACGCGACCCATGCATGAGTTCGTGCGCATCAAGAAGTTGAAAATGCTGAACCAGCCCAGTCGAAAAAAACTACAGAACTGTGTCAGAAATACGACAAAATATCCTGTAGTTCTGTCGTAACCATCAGATTTTTCTGTAGTTGTGTAGTACTTTTCTGTAGTTCTGTAGTTTTTCTGTAGTATATTTCTGTGTTCTGTAGTTCTGTAGTACTTTTCTGTCGTAACTACAGAAATTTCTGATGTTACTACAGAATGTTCTGTTGTCACAACAGGTTTCCCGTCAAAAACCGCACAGAAATTCTGTCGTAACATCAGAAAAGTTTGTGTAGTTTTTTCCTACTGGGAGGCGCTGCAGTTCACATGCGTTATAAGTCGGTCGCCCTCGACCAGGGCCTTCAACATCTACATCTGAGTCTATGAGACAATTAAAATCGCCCACTGTTGTTACATGACGGCTGTCTAAAAAGTAAACATGAAACCCTTTAAAGAAGTTATTATTAAGGCTGGAGTCCGCTGGAGCATAAATGCACAAGATGCGCCACCTCATAGCCGAAAATAAGCAATCGAACGCCAGCACACACCCGAAACCCGTCATAGATCGCGCAAAAGGGATCTGCTTAGCACCACAATTCCTGCGCCACTCGAGCGCGAAGTGGCGAAAGAAAAGAAGCATTCCAAATGAAAATCGCACCTAAAGGCCAGTACATTAGAAAGAGTAGTAAAATTTGTTTCCGGAAGACACAAGATAACACAGTTTGTTCTGATAGCCAAATCTACTATTTCTGTATGTTTTCCCATATTACGAAACCCCTGAGCGTGTAAAGAAAGAGTAAAGAAAGACTTTTCAGTCGTAATGCCATATCGGGTGTTGAATTTGGAACTCCACTAAGGCAGATGCGCGCCCTGAGGTGGCGCCACGAAAGTGCTTTGCACTCACATTAGACGGAGTTTCCCGGCCCGCCTGAAGAATGACGGCACTTCTTGGGAGGGTGTTCCTCCGGGCGACCTTCGTGTGCTGCATCCGATCCTGAAGTCGGCGACGAAACACAGCGCGTGTTCCCTTCTCGCTGGAGCTCGATGTCCATATCACATTCACTGAGCGCTGAAAGCGACGGGGAGTGTCCGACACCAAGGCTGAAAGAGCTGGTGGAATCATCCACATCCTGTTTTTGGCTGACAACCTCAGATGACGCCTTTAAATTATTTCGTAATGCCGGAAGCTTCTTCACAATCCCCGTTTGCCTTTCCAAGGCTCCACGAATTTTAGAAACGACAGCAGTGGCCGGCGTCGTCGCCAGCTTCATAATACGACCAGGAGGAGGAGGAGGAAAAACTTTATTGTGCGAAGCATTCGAGGCACGCAGGCCTCCTGGGTCTCCGCACGACCCCACTCGCGATCTAAACGTTAATGTGATGTTGATCCATGACGTATGCGGCCCGGGTGACGACGATCTTTTGCCTGACCGGGGCCGCTGACCGCAGTGAGGTCTCCCAGTCCTCCCAGGTTCGGAGAGGCACCGGTCTGGCGGGGGAGGAGACCACAGGCAGGATAAAAGAATGTGAGCAAGGGTGGCCTTGGGGTGGGAACACAAAGTGCATATGGGGGATACCGGCTTAAATTTGGAAAGTAGAGCTGGTGTCGGCAGCGTTAGTGTCTGCAGGCGACGCCAGATTGACTGTTCTCTGCTATTGAGGGATGGGTGGGGTAATCGATGAGGAGCTCAGCGCGAGAGTTTGCAGCGAACTCAGCAAACGAGTGCATACCCTCCTTCGAGAAATCTCCCACGAGGTCCGCCTGTGCACGGTTTCTAGACCCTCGGGCTAAGGAGTCCGCAGCCTCGTTGCTGGGATTTCCCAAGTGCGCAGGCACCCAGATAAGCTCAAGACGTCGGAGGAGGTGGGGGGTGTTAATGTGCAGCAGGCGGTGCGCCGGAGGATGAACCCGTCCCCTGGCATAATTTAGAATGGCAGTTTGAACCACTAAGTACGTAACTGGCATCCGTGTATGCCAGAGCAATAGCTATAACGGTGTCCTCGGCTTTCTCAGGGGTGACGCCTGAAGGAAGCTCGAAAGTTAGGGGGGAAATGTAGGGGTCATATACAACCGCAAGGGCCTTGTCCTGATTGCAGGCGGGATCCATTCAAACTGCATCCGGCTCATTCTC
This sequence comes from Amblyomma maculatum, assembly GCF_055883805.1. Classification (NCBI taxonomy): domain Eukaryota; kingdom Metazoa; phylum Arthropoda; class Arachnida; order Ixodida; family Ixodidae; genus Amblyomma; species Amblyomma maculatum. The sequence goes on along the minus strand of NC_139347.1, from coordinate 126,020,250 downwards.
GTACCATTTGTGGAGCGCTGCCGCGCGCACCTTCCTGCGACCTTGGTCATGGTGGGGGTGCATGTTCCGTGGTAATGGCTTGGCATAGATCGAGGTGTAAATGTGGGTAGGGAGTGTTCTTAGGGAGGGATTGTTTGCGGGAATAGTGATACCTAGCTTACTGAGTATGTGTCGTCCGGTAGTTGTAGCGGCCAATCTGAGGTATTGTGCTTGTTAGTGGGCCTCTGTCACGAAATCGGCGCCCATTTTCAGCAAGCCGGTACAGCGCTAGGCGCGCGCGGCGTCGCGTGGAAGGCATGGAGAGAAAGCCCCCTTCCCCGCGCGGGAGAGCGCGTAGCTTTGTACGCGTTGCCGTCACCCTCTTTCCCCTTGCCCGGGGAGGACGGTGGTTCATCGGCCTGGAATGTGCCAGGCCCTTCGAGAACTTTCTATGGGACCTGGCCAATGACGACGCGCGGCTCAACGGGAGGAGAAGAGGGAGCTATAACCAGCGAAGCCATGTGTGTGTGCGCGCTAGCTTTGACGCGTGCTAACAAACAGACGCGGCGCGCCCTATTTAAAGAGACCGCGCCGTTTGATGAGTCAGTCAGTCAGTCATTCAGTTCGTCAAGTGTTTTGCGACGTGCTCGCGCTTCGGCTGGACTCCCGGGGATCACCCGCTGCTGGCAAGCCCACGGACTTTCAAGGGAGCGGCGCTCGTCTCGTATGGCGGCCACATCGTGACTCTTGAGGCGTCGGACTGCAACAGTGCCCGGTGAACAATTTGGTGTTTGTTTATGTACTCTCTCGTGTTTCATCTGTTGTAAAGCCTCTACGTTATTGGATACCTGTGTAATTGCATGCTTAGCGTTTGTATTCTGTGAACCTCTCGTCTGTTGTATTTCAAGTGACCTTGTGTATTCCTTTGTATCGTCTCTTGCTGTGCATAAATTGTGTTTTGTTTGTTACTTCTGACTCCGATCCTTACTCTGGTTTGAACCGGCGACCGCTGGGCACCAAACGACCACCCCCTTCTGTCACTACAAGGTAGTTGAATTCCGGCTGAGCTTGCCACGCAAGTCGAGGGCATCTCCTTTGCGACCGGAACAGCTACCCCCACTCACTCTAAGGGTGTCTGGGAGTGTGCGCACCGTTAAGGGCTCATCGTTAATAATCCCCCCCTAATTATTAACGGGTGACAATTATTCTGGCGTCCGCGACAGGACGTTTGGTGCATTCAAGCTCAGAGGACGGAGAACGAGTTGAAGAGTTTACGAAAAGGTCGTAAACAGTGTAACAGCAGAGCGATAGCGTGAGGTACCGCGCTGAAGCGGTTGTGTAAGGTCCATTGATAGTGCTATGTGTTAGTATTAGGCAGTTCAGATTGAAGATGAATCTCAAGGAGATTATTGCGTTGGGCTTAGAGAAAGGTCTAAAAGGAGCTGAACTGCGGGAATGGGTGGACCGAAAAGAAAGAGAGGTTCGAGAAGAGGCTGAGAAAGAAAGAGAGAGGCAAAGAGAAGAACGAGAGAAAGAATGGCTCAGGAAGCAAGCAGAGGCAAAGAGACAAGCAGAAGAAAGAGAAAAAGAATGGCTCAGGAAGCAAGCAGAGGCAAAGAGACAAGAAGAAGAAAGAGAAAAGGAATGGCTCAGGAAGAGAGCCGAAAGAGAAAAAGAATGGCTGAGGAAGCAGGCAGAAAAAGAAAAAGAATTCTTAAAAGAGAGAGATATCCTTCTCAAAAAGCTGGCTGAAGTGCGGCGTTTGAAAGGTATTACCGAGCCTCCGGAGGTTACCTTTCCTTATATTAGAAAGTACAGTGAACCAAGCGATACTGTAGAAATTGGCTCCAGCAGCCAGAATGAGGTTGTGGATCAGCGTGTTCCTGCAACAGAAACTTCAGATGACCGAACTGAAGTTCATAATTCTCAGAAAAAAGAGATTGTGCCCTCCGAGACGACAGGTTGCAGAGAAGCTGCAACGGCAGATGTCGAGCCAGAAACCTCGGTGTTTTCAAAGCCTGAAGATGATGAAGGACAGGATGGTAGCTCCTTATTAAATGACACCATGGCTGAGTACATGAGTGACCGGGATGAGGAGCTTTCAAATAGCAGTGAGCACGAAAGCTTGAATGAAGGTGACAGTACAGATCCTAACCGTGAGGATTCAGGAAGGGAAGAAAGCGAAGACTGTACTGCAATGAAAGGATTCAAGAAACATTTTGAGGAAACTTTTAAGGAACGGGATGTAACTGTAAGTGAGGAGAATGAGCCTCCAGTTGCAACTGAGCTCTGCTTCAAGAAGGTACGACTGAAGGTCATAAAGAAAAGAAAGAAAATTGGGATTGAGGGAGAACAAAGTTCTCAAAAAGACGTTCCTCGGCCAAAGGTGCGAATAAAAGTGGAAACAAAAAGAAACGAATCCAAACCTGCCAAGTCAGACAAAGTCGACAGGGAAATGTCCTATAGAAAAGGAAGGAAGAAGCGGCCGAACGCCTGGACGTGCAAGCGCATGCGGAGCCGCCCAGACCGAGAAAGAATGAGACGGCCTGCTGGAAGCGCTGCTAGGCAAGGTAGCGTTAGATCTGGCCTAACTTCCGATCGGGAAGCAGAACTCAGGAGTAAAGACCGGAGCGAGAACAACTCGCAATGGAAAAGGCTCTATAGTAAACGGAAAAAGAGCCGAACTCGCGGGAGGAAGAAACGGCAGTGTCTAGTAAAAGGGAGAACTCGGTTACCTGAAAGTTGGAGAGGAACCGATACGTTCCAAGAAGGTGCATCCCGAGTGTGGAAATATAGGCGAAAGCATGCCTTGAGTTTGTGCGCTTGCATTTGAATAGCTGTGCGTTCCGGTGTTGTTGATTCCTAGGTGTATTCGACGGCAGTGTGTTGTCATGTTTGTGAACATCATGGCATTGATGTGTGAATTTTGTAATGTGTTATTGCAGTTTGTGAAATTTGTGCAATGTGTTAATATGGATATTTGCCCCATATATTTGTGAGCGCATGCATGTGCGCGCGATTTTCGTGGTTGTTGTGAATATTGTGGGACAATATTCTTTAAGGGAGGGGCAGTGTCACGAAATCGGCGCCCATTTTCAGCAAGCCGGTACAGCGCTAGGCGCGCGCGGCGTCGCGTGGAAGGCATGGAGAGAAAGCCCCCTTCCCCGCGCGGGAGAGCGCGTAGCTTTGTACGCGTTGCCGTCACCCTCTTTCCCCTTGCCCGGGGAGGACGGTGGTTCATCGGCCTGGAATGTGCCAGGCCCTTCGAGAACTTTCTATGGGACCTGGCCAATGACGACGCGCGGCTCAACGGGAGGAGAAGAGGGAGCTATAACCAGCGAAGCCATGTGTGTGTGCGCGCTAGCTTTGACGCGTGCTAACAAACAGACGCGGCGCGCCCTATTTAAAGAGACCGCGCCGTTTGATGAGTCAGTCAGTCAGTCATTCAGTTCGTCAAGTGTTTTGCGACGTGCTCGCGCTTCGGCTGGACTCCCGGGGATCACCCGCTGCTAGCAAGCCCACGGACTTTCAAGGGAGCGGCGCTCGTCTCGTATGGCGGCCACATCGTGACTCTTGAGGCGTCGGACTGCAACAGTGCCCGGTGAACAATTTGGTGTTTGTTTATGTACTCTCTCGTGTTTCATCTGTTGTAAAGCCTCTACGTTATTGGATACCTGTGTAATTGCATGCTTAGCGTTTGTATTCTGTGAACCTCTCGTCTGTTGTATTTCAAGTGACCTTGTGTATTCCTTTGTATCGTCTCTTGCTGTGCATAAATTGTGTTTTGTTTGTTACTTCTGACTCCGATCCTTACTCTGGTTTGAACCGGCGACCGCTGGGCACCAAACGACCACCCCCTTCTGTCACTACAAGGTAGTTGAATTCCGGCTGAGCTTGCCACGCAGGTCGAGGGCATCTCCTTTGCGACCGGAACAGCTACCCCCACTCACTCTAAGGGTGTCTGGGAGTGTGCGCACCGTTAAGGGCTCATCGTTAATAATCCCCCCCTAATTATTAACGGGTGACAGCCTCTCGAAGCTCATGTATTGTGTTATGGACTCCGAGTTCGAGTAGTCTCTCGTTGCTAGTGCCTTTCGGTAATTCAAGTGCTATCTTTGTTGCTTGCCGAATTAAGGAGTCTATTTGCCGGACCTCATTGCATGATACTTTGGGGTATGGTGTACCATAACGAATTCGGCTGAGGGTATAGGCGCGCACTACGACGAGCCTGCGTTCCGAGCGCAGCGCGGGTTTTCGGTGGAGGAAAAGCCGTAGATGCTTTCCGCGAACTCCATGCTTGGCTTTGACGCCGCGAACTTTAGCCGCGCGCGGAGGCTTCGGTGACGATGTGGCAGGAGCTGCCTCGGTAGCAGTAGGCTCACACGATGACCCAGGGGTCATCGCGACGTCAGCTGCCATCGCGCAAGCAATCTCAGGCTGGGATGGACCAGTCGTATGCTTGTCCAACGGCACATCATCACTGCTGGCCGTTCCTTCCGCCAATGTACCAGTAGTCGAATACGTCAACATTTTTGATATCGTGCCCTTCACAGAGTCTATTTGTACTTCCTCCTTGCCTTTAGCCGACTCAGCAGACATGGCAGATGGGGCCAGCACTGTAGGCTTCATGGATGTAAGCGGAAGAAACGCACTTGCCGCTGCGTCCGAGTAAGAACGGCGCACCGGGCACGTCACCGTCGGGTGGTCATCACTGCAGCGTCGGTAGGGCAGAGTGCAGCCTTCGCCTTGATGACAGAGGATACCACAGCGTCCACAAAAAGGCGCTGAACACTGCGCCCGAAAGTGATCCGAGGAACCACATCGCCGGCAAACAAGCTGCATACCTTTATGGTCAAAGGTAACGCGATGCCTAGCGACGCGTAGATAGTTGGGTACTGGTGACGACGCAGACATCTCCATCCACACATACCGCGTCCCAATGAGAACACGCTTACGGGAGCCCATCTGGCCCGCAGTGACCGACAGCACCAGGCATGCTGGCTCAGGACTTGAACGAGCGCTTCGTTTGTAACGTAAGACGGTAGGAAAAGGCAGGCCACGGTGGTAACTTTAGGCCCAACAGGGACGATTGGTATACGCTCGCTGCCGATGACGAGGCAGCCAGCGTCAACGAGTAGAGACATGAATTCCACGCTCCTCACTCTAGCTTGAAAAGACTGGACGCCCATACACTGGACGCAGTAAACATCAGGTAAACCCGCTATCGAGGCCGCCGCGTCGACGACGGTCTCGGGACTGGTCCCCGCAGGGACGACTATGTCGAAGACCAGAGTCTTCGAAGGATTCCACGGCGTTAAAGGCGCCATGGTGACGAAATCACGGGACGCCCCTAATGTGAAACATGCAGGGACGCCCGCCACTATCAACCAGCCGTCAATTGCGCTGAACATTGCTGAGCCACCGAAAAAGGGACGCAAGTCTGCCAGCAGCACCGACTGCGAATGAAACTGAAGAAAAGACTCATAGCGCTGAAGTAACTGAGGTTTTATTCATAAAGGATGTGTATATATACACAGAGAGGGATAGAAAGGGAACAATCAGATCCTTCAGGTGACATAAAATGCCACCTTCTTCCTTCCAAAGAAGTCCTTTCCTTCGCATGAAATATTAGGAAGTGCTGCGTACACATGCTTCTTTACCATCTGCGTCTGGAATAACTTCATAACTGAGGGCACTCACATGACGCTACAGTTCATACGGCCGGAAGTAGCGGGAAAGGAGTTTCTCTGACAAGCCTGGGCGGCGACCTGGTGCCCACACCCAAACTTTGTCCTCAGGTTTGTAGTGAACCTGGCGGTGCCACAGGTTATCGCGGAGCGCGTGAGACGTCTGCTGCCATCTGATGTGCATACGGGCGAGCTGGCGGGCTTCCTTAGCGCAGATGGCACATTGCTGGGTATCTGGGGTAAGCTGGTTATCTTCTGGGCACGGGATCATGAAATTAAGCATACTCTTAACTTCACATCGGCGCACAAGTCGAAATGGTGTAAAGCGCGTAGTTTCTTTTAAGGCTGCATTATACATAAATGTGACGTACGGCAGCACCTCGTCCCGGGTCTTCTGCTCCATATCGACGTATATTGACAGCATGTCCGCAATAATCTTAGTTAACCTTTCGGTAAGGCCATTGCTCTGTGGACGGTAGGTTGTGGTCTTGCGATGGGTTGTGCAACTCAGCTCAAATATGTGGTTGATGAGCTGCGAAGTGAAAGCTGGCCCTCGGTCAGTAATGACTTAGTAAGTGGCGCCATGCCGCAAGACGATGTTGTGCATGAAAACCTCGGCTACTTCGGAAGATGTGGCACGAGGAATTGTTTTTGTCTCAGCATTTCGCGTCAAGTAATCAGTAGCGACTACTATCTATTTGTTTCTCGCCTGCGTCAAATGGAAAGGGCCGAGGAGCTCCATGCCAAATTGGTCGTACGGAATATGTAGTGCTCTAACGGGCTTGAGAATTCAGGCAAGCTTAAGGGGCGGTGTCTTACGGCACTGACATTCACGACAGCTTCTTACATAGCGTATACAGCTGCGGAGAGTCCTGACCAGTAATAAATGTTGCGCACTCGAGCAAGCGTCCTCGAGAAACCTAAATGACCTGACGTCGATTCGTCGTGGCATGCAAAGAAAATATCCTCACTGAGCTCGCGTGGCACTACCAGAAGGTAAGCGCTTTCTTGGCCCTAGGATTTCCTTTTATACAAGACGCCTTGCCGCATACAGAAGGAATCAAGGTGCCGAGATAGGTGTCGAGGGAGGGTGGTATCACGCCTTTCGAGATAATCGGTGAGTGGAAGGATGTCTGGATCAGCACTTTGTCAATCCATGAGCTCAGATACACTTAGGGCTGCTAGAAAGCCGCTATTTCATCGGCTGCAGCATCGGCAGTGTTAATGGGTGCTGGTGACAGCTCGTCGGCGTCTTCGTGTTTGCGACCTGACTTACCAACAATTGTTATGTCTAACACCGGACGCCGTAAACTCCAGCGAGCAAGGCGTCCAGATGGATCTGGCAGATTTGGCAACTAGCACGAACAATGATGCTCCGTGACGACTTTAAATGGTCGGCCTTAAATATAGCAACATAACGTCATAGTGGCCCTCATGATCGCAAGGCATTCCTTTTTTCGATGTGGAGTAATTCTTTTCTGCACGAGCGAGAGTGCAGCTAACATAGGCTATTATTCACTCGATACCGTCTTAATGCTGAACAAGGACAGCTCCAAGACCGATGCTGCTGGAGTCAGCGTGCACCTCGGTGTCATTCACTTCATCAAAGTGCGCCAGAACAGGGCATGTCTGAAGGCGCTCGCGAAGCAAAGAGATGCCGTTTGCAACACTGAGTTCCACAGAAAGGAGGTGTCCTTTCTTGTGAGGCGCGTCAGAGGTTCCGTAATAAGAGAAAAGTCCACAATGAACCGCCGATAATAAGCCTACAAACCCAGAAAGCGCTGAACAGCCTTCTTGTTTGCTGGAATGGGAAACCGTACGACGGCACAGTCTTATCGGGATTCGGGCGCAACCCGTCAGCGCTCACAACATGGCCAAGGAGCTTGAGTTCTGTATACCCGAAGTGGCATTTCTGGGGCTTCAGCATGAGATGAGCAGAACGGAGGGCTTCCAGGACAGCTCAAAGGCGTTGGAGGTGTTGGTAAAATGTTAAAAAAAACAACTACGTGGTCGAAGTACACAAGACAGACTGCCACTTGAGACCAGTGAGGATGTTGTCCATCATTCTTTGGAATGTTGCTGGAGCAGAGCACAATCCAAATGGAAGTACTTCAAATTCATAGAGGCCATCTAGAGTGACAGATGCAGTTTTCTTCGGTCTCTCATTCACTTCGATTTGCCAATAGCAACTTTTGATATCAATAGATGAAAAATACTTAGCATGTCAGTCATCGATGCGCTGCAAAGGGTATACATCTTTCGTAGTCACATCGCTATATTTCAGATAGTCGACACAAAATCGAAGACTGCCTTCCGTTTTCTTGGCCAGGACGATTGACGAAGACCGCAGACTTTGTGAAGGCTGCGCAAAACCATCATCCAGCATCTCCTGAACCTGCGTCTATATGCCTTCCCTTTCTTTGCAGACACACGATAAGGCTTATCGTATAGGGCGAGCGTCGTCATAATTAATGATGCGATGTTGTATGGTTAGCATTTGACGCACCTTTGAGGAAGAGCAAACCAGTGTTCGAAGTCCAGCAAGAGTTGCTCTAAGAATCGCCGTTTCTCCTTGGACAAGTGGCAGTTAATGTGGATATTGCCAAGAGATGGTTGGTTCGTTTCGACTGCCATGGATGCAAAATAGACCGGCTTTGCGCAACAGGTTCAGCAAAAGCGATAGCAGTTCCCGGAAACAAGTGCCGGTGCTCATCAGACAAATTTGTGACCAGGAGTGCAGCGCCGCCAGTGTGAAGCGACAAAAACCTCCGAGCAGCGAAGATGTCTTGAGCAAGCAGCAGTGAATGGTTCGCTTCCTCTACAGCATCGCTGGTACCGAAATCCTCGCAGCTACATTCACAAGAACACTGCTTCGTGGCGACAGCGAGACGCTCAGCGGAAATGCGAAGTGCGGCATCACGGGGACTGTTACTATTATTTTCGGCAAATTTTCCCATCGAAAATGTGACGCGTTTATTTCGCTGGTAGATAACTGGTCTGTGCTCCCGCAGAAAGTTAATGCCAAGGATGGGGTCACGGGAGTAATCATTGAAAACTACGCAAGTAACGACGAGCGTAGATCCGTTAATGTGAATACAAGCCGTGCGCATCCACTTTGGAGAAACTGTATGACCTCTTACAGCTAGAAAGTACACACCAGGGCAAGCAGTGAGCACTTTCCTCAAAATGTCGCCATGCGGCCACTCAAAACTGAATAATCGGCACCGGTGTCCACTAATGCGTTGACGGAAGTACGACCATCTAAAATAACAGGAATGTCCAGAGAGACGTTTTTGGCTTCCCTAGGCGACGGTACCAGCAGCTCTCATTCGGATTGAAGCGGCGACGACGGGAGGTCTTCAACGTAGGGACTACCAGCAACTTCGCCCCCGAAGGTCGCTGGTTTCAGTTTTCGCGATGTGGGCTAGACGAGCGGCCTTGCTCCTCTCACGAGAAACCGTGGGTGGTCGTCGAAGACCACCTTGATGAAGGAGAGCGGGAGTGACGCTGCGAACCAGATGAAGAACGCTGCTCCGCCAGGTACATTTCAATAACTCGTGGTCGTTGACCAAACCGGGAAGGAGGCGAGTAGATGCGGAAGCCGTGAATACCGAGGCATAGATACGGACAATTACGGTAGAGATGGTCTGGTTCTCCGCAGTGGAAGCAGAACCAACGGCGGTAAGGCGTGCGTCATATAACGGCTTTGCGTCGGGGCAGAGGATGATCGTCGAAATACTGCACTGGTTGCACCGAGGGCAGCGGAATTGTGGGCGGCGCGAGAGTGGGCAGTGGTGAAGAGGGAGCCTGACGCCGCAGAGCTTCTGCATGTGTGGGATGGTTCTCGGTCCCCGATAGCGAGGGTGGGCTGGTAACGACACGCGAAAGAGGGCTCATGAGCACCTGTCACCCCTCCTCCCCCACTATAGGAGGCATTCACTGAGGTCGTACTATCAGATGGAGTGAGCATCATCACGCCTCGTCCGCCAAGTCTGAGGTCGCCGGTGGCATCAGCGAGCATCGGCTCGCTCAGTATCAAGTTCGCCTGTCAGGTGGCCGTCGTACATTGGAAGTGATCTGTAAATATTTATCAAGTTTTTAAATACTTCCACATCCACTTTTCGGTGGGGAGCCCTCTATGCGCATTGAGTACACTGCAGCGGTATTTTCGTGCTCCGGGGCATAGCCCTGCTTGTTTGGTGCTGAAACAGGCATTCACCCATGCAACAGCTTAACAGCAAAAGTAGCCAGCTGGCCATTGCGCTCAACACGACTTGCAGCTCATTAAATCCGTTGTTAGTGGCCACTGAGGCAGAACACATCTTGAAGAGAAAGCGCATGAATGGCCCCAATTCCAAAGCTGGCATGGCAGCGAAACGCCCATTTTTAGTGGCAGTAGTCAGCAAACTGCCGATCGAAGCTTGCATAGGCGCTCTTACACCAGTAGAGCTCTGCAATGCATTTGCCTAATTTGTGTAAAAAAAGATCGAGCAAATGCTGTCACGCGCTCGCGGCGTAAACGACCCACACAGCGAGCATGTTTTACAAATTTAGTGTCTGTAACTTACCATTGCTTGAAATGCAAATAACCCATGAAACCTAGGTTCGCAACGACGCAATGTGCAGCGATAACTCTTGATTCAGTTGTAACAAGTCACTTGCAAGTCGGCAGAGGTGATGGCGCTACCTAAAATAACAGACAAGTCGCTATTTACTCCCCTCTAAAACCGGCACGCCAGCCACCGAGGCCCTCACGCACTTGTGGCTCTTGGCTTCGCTCGCTTGTTAAAATATTAAACCGCTTTCATAGATTCGTACGTTTTCATTTCTTCACCTGTGGCAAACTTAAGAGATCACTTCACAAGGCCGGTCTTCATGTCGGGGAATTCAACGCGAAGCAATGGTATTGTAGTACGCTGCACACCATGACGCTGCACACCACGACGAAGGTACCGCAGTCGTACGAGCCGGTGTTTTCCCCGACCGAGGTTTTTCTTGTTCCACGAAGTCCAGGGTTGTAAGTACGCATTCTCTCACTCGCACGGTTTTCGCTGGCGCACGCAGAAATTCCGACGATGTGAAAATTGCACCACGGATCACGAGTTCAGTACTGCGGCTGGTTGCGGCGCCTGCACAATGCATATGGCGAATGCCACGGCGGCCGCTAGCGCCCCTTGCAGATGCCGTCACGTGCATACCTCCTATAGCAGAAACGGAAGCTGGCGATGGCTGCAGAGAGTGCGCGAAAGTAAATGAAGAATACAGTGCCGAGAAAGAGGAGTCATGTGGCGTCAAACACGAGACAAAGTTCGTGGAATGCCGCGAAGGTGTAGTATATAAGATACCGCTATCATGCGGGCGGACATATGTTGGCCAGACCGGTAGGTGCGTCAATGAGAGGCTCAGAGAACATAGGCGCAACTGCGGTCTTGTCAACTCACCGGGAAATCTGGCAGCTCACTGCGCCAGATGCCAAAAAGAATGCACACCTAACTTTCGGCAGACAGCAATACTGCTCAGTTCAAGGGAGAAACTAATCAGAGAACTGTGGGAAGCATACTGCATACAATCAGGAAACGAAGGGCCATGTGTAAGCGTACCTTCTATCGAGCTTTCTAATCAAGAAAAAAAATTTTTGGAAATATAATAACAAGCAGCCAAGTCAGAAGGATAAGGCATGTTCTTTAATGCTGGACAGAACGTTAAAAGATATGTTGCCTTGACGATGTGATCGCGGAATTTTTGTTTTATGTTTTAATTTTGTTTTTTGTTTTGACAATGCTTATACATACATGCACTCAGAAATAAACCTGCAGTTGATAGTTTGCGCACATCTGTTCTGTGTCGTCTCCGATTGTGTCCCAGTTCCTACGTAAGCGCAACAATGCACAGGAGAGTTGCAGAACATGCTCAGTTCTTACGACGCCGCGAATCAGTTAGCGCAAAGCGTCAGGATGCTGCTTGGAAGATGCAAACGGTTCCGTGGTTGCACCAGTATGGCAAGGTCAGTCATAAGTCCCGACAAATTGTTGCAGTATCCTTTCAATAGTGGTTGCCTCAGCAAGGAATCCGCTGACAGTCGACGGTGGGTTGCCGACAAGGCCTGAAACAGCTGCTCATTCACGCGCCGCATCAAGTACCTGAGCTTTTTGTCTTCAGGTCATGTCTTCAACGTATGCTTGGACACTCTCATGCGGCATCTGGAAGCGAGAGTGAAGGGCACGTTCTGCATGTTCGCGACAATTCGCGCTGGTGCAAGCCTTGAGCAGTTGACGATCGAATTCCCGCCACAGTGTTAAAACTTGCTGTCAGTTCTCGAACTAGATACGGGCGCCATCCTCGAGGCTGAAGTTGACGTTTTTTAATTTGGCAGCGTCAAGCCACTGGTTAAAAGCAGCGACATGTTCAAACTGAAGGAACCAGTCCTCCACATACTCAAAGAAGTCTCCATGGAAAGACCTCGGTGCCCGAGGGGCCAGCAAGGTGTATAGTTACAGAACGGTGCGATGCAGGCTACTTGCTGAGCAGAAGTACTGGGTGTCATGGCGGCGGGCACTGGCTGAAGCTCCGGAGACAGCACCTGGAGCCGTTGACTGGAGCAATGCACCGGGATGTCCAATGGCACAGCCATTAACCCCACTTTAGTATTTGTAAATGTGTATGCTTGTGGCGGCCATTTATTTTGATGCTCAAATCTTATATACCTATTACACGATAACTCTTCTGTCCGCTAGCTATTTACACGCCTAAAGTAGAAAGGCAGCAGAAGTAGTAGTTTGCTGGCAAAAAGCAGTTCCAATTTAAAATCCTGTCCGTAGAAACAATGATGCTTTCGTTTACAGCAGTGCAGTACGGCAGAGGATCGAGAACAAATAAATAAGACATTGCAAACGATCATATTTCGTTTGTACGGCAATTGCAATAAGAATAACACAAGGAAAAAACGCAACAAAACTAATATTTTCTTTTTTTTTTATACAGGCGGTTAATATCAGCAGCCTCTTTTTCTCCTATACGAAGAGTAACTAGGCAATATTAAACCGCATGATAAAAACAACCCCGCTTTAAATTAATATTTGCCGCACTCATTCTAGCAGTAATATTTCTCCCTACGTACAGAGACTTGGGCTAATTCCACAGGCAATCGTTTATAATAAAATCGGAGAGAATGTGCTGCGCTCCCTTGCCGTAGTAATATTCCTTGGTAAAACCGGTCGCGTTGCTCCGAGGTTTCATTCTTTAAAAATAGCGAGTAACTGTGTATTTAAGACCCCCGTCTGAAGGAGCATATAAGTAACGCAAAAACACCTAATCTCTTCATTATTGCTTTTGCAGCACCATTTGATTTTTTGTTGCCATATTCCCGCATTACTAGTTATTCTTCGACGTATGCTATTCAGCACATTAGGTTTAGGTCCAGAAGCCTAACCGTGCAGATTCAATGCCTACCTTAACACTGTTTCAAGAAACGGTTTAGAAAGTCAACAGACTATCAGCGTGTACATAATTGCACCCAATGACTTCAGCATCTTCGTAAAATAGTTAATACGGTGCGTCCACGATAATATCTATTCGATATGTAGTGAGGGATATGCAAACCCATCTTGCAATATACTAAATTGTTACTGTTATACGCAATGTTAATTGTTATACGCAATCTTATAGCTTTCTTTGTGAATATGCGTGGAAATTCAGCTTTTTGGTGGGCGAGATAACAGCTCCATATGCTAATAACCCAAATTAAATTTCCTGCCAAACGACACCCCAACAGCATTGTAATTGAAGGAAATAAAGCGTTGTAATGAAAGCCAGAAACAACGAGCTTATTATCTGAGCGCACTGGAAAATTCCGCCGCATAAAGGCACAGGGGACAAATTAATAGCATATTTATTAGAAACCGATGGGCCCCACATTCCGCATTAGGGCTCTAAGAACTTATTCTCGCAAAATTTGAGAGCGTGCTTCGCGTCCTTCACGTTGACCGCGATATCGTCGTATGACACTCGGATAGGCAAATTCACACCTCCTCTTGGTCATGTGGGGCGCAAACTTTCATCCATGATCTATACACTAGAATATGATGATAGGTTAAACGTGAGCTTAACGAGCTTAGAGCGAAGATTGCAGAGAGGACATAGGCTTCTAATATCAGTCACCTGCACATCTGCAGAAGAGTGCTTTCATTTATGCTTCTTCGCCTTCTTCGCCTTCTTCCAAACCCACCCGCGTCATGCGCTGCCGCGCCAACGTCGTCGCTCGCGTTATAAAAAGCCGGTCTGCGCATGCGCGCAGCAAGCGCTGACGCTCCGATCTGTCCCTTCCGGATATTTGGCGCATGAGCGCACGCGCTACACGCGTCGGAAACTAGCAAAATGTTTACAACAATAGGAAGAGACCGCGCGGCTGTCCTCTACTCTTCGCTTCTCGACCTTAAGTCCACTTCGCTCGCCCTGCTTCTTTTCTTCACATTCACAGACTGGGTGACTTTCAGCTCTCCGCTGCTCTTCATGGTGTTCAAATTTTCTCAGTTCGCGTGAGAGGGTGAGCAAGCCAGCACCACGAACATGCAGGCGCATTCCCTTTATGCGACGTCTGGCATGCTTTGTGGAAGCTCTGTGGAAGAAGACTACGTAGGAAGGCTAGTATAAAGTCAGAAAAGGCGGGAACGCCGAACCACTCTAACAAAAACCGAAAAAGGAATTCACCACCACAAGCGCGTCGCTGGAAAGAAAATAGCGGATAAATCAGTAGGAAAGAAATACTTGCACATACCGGAAAAAGACACGGAATAATACTACGCCTACAGGAATTCCTAAACCCCTTAACCAAGCTGGGCACGGCTAAGCTACTCTACTATGTCTGCAGAGACCGGAATCTCATACGAAGATACGACAAAGGGCATTTTCTCTCCAAATAATGTTCAGCAAACACTGCTCGTTACCACGGAAAGAGGAGACAGAGCGCCGAAATATCAAGGAATAACATGTAGCTCCATGGAAAGTGGCGCCAAAAAAAAATAAAGGCATGCATTGAAATCCCCGAACAGACAGGCAAAGGAATTATACACAACGGTCACCTGAGCATCTCCGATAAACATATAATCCAAGACTTTCAACTGAATGTGAGACAGGGAATCACCCCTAAAATAATTGCAGTCAGAATACATAAACCCAGGTCCACAGTAATGCTTCTCGTCTTCCAAGAAGAACGCGTCCCAATGACAATCAAGCTTTTTGGCTTTTACGAAATATGTCTCTTATAACAAGAAAAGATACGAAGTGTGCTACCAGTTCGGCGACCTCGAACACAGGACAGACGTCTGCCCAAACCTCGGTTCTATCCAAATTGCAGAAATGGTGGAGAAAGAGACGCCATGAAGGTTCACTACTCACAATGCATCCTCAATGCATCCTATGCTGCAAGGATTAGCCGTTAGGTGACAAGAACGGCAGATCTATATTCCTGACCCCATATCAGGCCGAGAAAAACTACTGGGAGAAAAGAGGCCGGAAGAAGCACTTTCAAGCCAAGAGCAGGAAAAGGTACCGATCCTCAAGACCTTCTTCAAGAAAGGAGACTGAGAAGCAGAACAAAACGTTGCGGGCTAGTTGGTTCATCGCAAGGGGGAACAGCGCAAGCTAAACACGGACAAAAAGGGACGACGAGATACACACAGCGCTGACTTACAACTTAAGGTTTATTTTAGACACGTCGGTAAATATACAGTAGCATCAAGGGATACAACAACAACCTGGTTGGGAGCAGTCATCATATTCCTGACCCCATATCAGGCCGAGAAAAACTACTGGGCGAAAAACGGCCGGAAGAAGCACTTTCAAGCCAACAACAGGAAAGGGTACCGATCCTCAAGATCGGTACTCTTTCCTTGAGAAGCAGAAGGAAATCCTTATGCTGTTTCTCACACCTCTCTGCCTCCTCCCCATCGCCTCTTCACTGTGCCGCTCGTGGTCGACATCCACAGCGTGGGCATTGGGCTATGCGAACCTCCTTGGTGACAAGCGCCGAAAGATCCATGGGGCCTTAAAAAGAAAGCAGGAACCGAGAAATCGGTGAGCTTTTATAGGCGGGGTATCCAACCTACACTTATACGCAAAGGCTAGAAAGGGAAAATCGAGACCTCAGAGATGCAGTAAAGAGTATAATGATGCCATTTAGTCACTCAGGCTGAATATGCAAGCACTAAGGTAGGAAATCCACACTTCTAAAAACACTTCAGTACCCACTGTCACTCCTCTAAAAGAAACAAAGGACTCCCACTGCAGGCCCAAATACGCCTCTAGAACACCAAACGACAGTGTGGAGAAGACAAGCTTCAACCAACCTCCACCCATCAAGCGAACGTGTGCAGAGAAAGCAGAAAATATCCTAGGAAAGATTTGTAACAACAATGTGCGACACAACAGCATAGTAGAAAGAATAGAGAACGTCATCACAGATATGAAGCTAGCCATGAAAGCCACTTTTAAACGACTACAATGTCTAGCTAACGAGTTCAAAAACCTTCCGAGAAAGAATTGCAAACAATGGAAAATATTTCGTGGCTGAGCAAAATGGACAGCCACGACAATAAGGACAAACCAGGTCGCGTCATAAAAAACGCTCGAACCCAACCACAATATTACAGTGGAACTGCAGAGGCTATAAGAGCAATAAATCGCTCGTACAGCAATACCTAACTGATGAAAAAAAAAACTGGTCTCCTAGCAATACCGCTTCAAGGATGAGGCACAAACTGCGTAAATAAGCTGACAAATGCAAGAAATCCAGTTTAGTTGTTGACATCAAAAAGAACGTCCCGACCATACAGCGTGAAACTACCCCCAAATATATTGAAGGTGTCTTATTAGAAATCGTCATGGATGACGAGAACGAGCCGTGTATCTTTATTCTCAACACATACAGCACAGCGAAACAAAATAAAATACCATTCAGGCCTCTCCCAGAATACTCTCAAAACAGCCGGCAGAGCCCCCCTAATAATCACAGCAGACTTCAATTTCGCGCACCAAAAATGAGCACACATAACAAACAAGACCAGAAAGGCAGGCAGCTGCGGGAGGACGCGCAAGAACTAGCCAAATCGCGGCAAAAAGCGATAGGAAGGTCACTCGCCGAGAGATCCGTAGGCACGGTCAGATCGAAAATACCGAAGGAGATGTTCCGCGTAGTGCTGCGACCGCACGGCGGCGCAGATCAGCTCACGAGGAAAACGGCACCGAAGCTGCGCAAGGTCCTCGTTACGGCAAATTACGACAATAAAAATCGGGCCAGTTGAGATAGACGCAACTGCTCACGCAGCCATGCCGGAGGGCGGCAAGGGCGTCATATACGACGTTCCGCTGGACGTCACGGAGGAGGAAATTTGGCAGGGACTCAGAGATAACCCTGGGTACGTTGGAGCGAGGAGGCTCGGGAAAAAGTCCAAAACCATGCTCATCATTCTCGAAGACCAAGGAGTCCCGCGAGAGGTGTGGTTCAACGGATTGCTATACCGGTGCAACCTCTATAAAAAGAAATTCGATGTGTGCTACACATGCGGCAACCTAGAACATCGGTCGGACGTCTGCCCGGACCCCACCAGCCCTCGATGCCGAGGGTGCAGAATGCTTTAATCCGCCGGAGGGGCACGAACAAGATTGCGAGCCGCAATGCCTAGTGTGCGGCGGTTGCCACCCCCTGGGGCACAACAGCTGCAGAAGCATGTACCGGACCCCGCACATTCTCAAAGTCCGACAAGCAGAGAAAGAAGCCATCCAGGCTCTAAACAAGCAGCAAGAGCCAACGCAAACCCGGGGCAGATCGAGAGCAAGAGGCGACGCCGCGGTCACAACGGGCCGTGAGAGAGACTCCAGCGCATCCGTCACCAGAGATGAGCCCAGATCCAAGAGCAAGAACAGGGGGCCGCTACAACCACCGCCACCCAAGGACGACAAGAACTACTGGCCGAAGCCCGGGGAGACGCCGGCCGGACAAGCAAAAAAGAATGAAGAAGTTAACGCAGGCAGAAAGTCGGTCAACTTCGCGGGGTCTCCAAAGAAAAAAACTCGGAACTTTCGGAATTACAACAGACTCAAGCCGATCATAGCACAGAAATCAGAATCATTAAAGAAGACATCAAAGAGATTAAAGAAACCCTCAAATCCCTAGTCGAGGTATTTATAGAGTTAAAAGAGGCAAAAGCTATACCTGCACCGGCACCTCCGATGCTCAGGCCGCCCGTCATACGGGGCCCCGGTAGGGCAAGCGAGAGCAATTGTGGCGGGGACAGTGACAACCCAGATGAAATGAATATCGATCAGGCTAAACCCGAGAAACGTAAATCAGACGACACTAGTGTAATTGGACAAGCCAGAAAGCACGTGGCATTTAGAAAATGAGTCAAGGATGAAATCATAGACTTCGAATTGAACCTGAATAAGAAACTCGAGGCGAGATTTGGAGTGCTAGAAACGATGCTTCAAGCACTTTGCAACGCATCGGGTATACAATATCACAATCATAATGGATCCCAAAACGTCTAAAATTTGGCAATGGAATTGCCGGTCGTTGTCAATGAAGCGATGGCTGTTGCAACAGTACGTAGCTAGCAAGAGCACACAGCCTTTGGCAATGGCTCTGTAAGAAACGCGAGGTGTAAGGAAGCTTTCGGGGTACAAAAGCTACGATAGCGGGAAGGGAAGTAAAACCCAGATCGTGACGTACGTCAAAAACAACGTCGCCGTCGTCCAGCACGAAGTAGGCAACAGGGAGACCGAAACGGTCTTTGTGGAAATCCTGACCGGTAAAAAGAACAGACGCCGCATATTTCTACTCAATGTGTACAGCTCCCCGAAGCGCACGAAGGCGAGGTTTGGCCCGATATTTAAGAGAGCGATTAGCCTGGCAGGTAAGAACCCACAAATAATAGCCGGCAATTTTAATGCCAGACATCGAGACAACAGCAGCCCGAAGAATCAAACACTGTTGGAAGATATCAATGAGTCAAACCTCTACATCGCTAACGACATTAGATGCCCGACGAGGGTGGGCAACAGTGTTTCAGCGGACACAAACCCGGACTTGACCTTCTGCCATAGGACTGGCATAGATAAGTGGACGAACAAGCATCAGGATCTAGGTAGCGACCACTACGTGCTAGAGGTAGAACTAAGCAGGAAAGTGAGCGTTAAGCCCGCTCTGCATCGGATGGAAACCCAAGTGGATTGGGATAAATTCAGACAGATAAGAGAACGGGAAGAAATTGGAGATATAGAGTGCATTCAAAATTGGGCCGCCCAATTAATTACCCATGTAAACGAGGCCACCGAAGAAATTAAAGGCTAAGCTCTGCCTGAGGCGATGGATAGCAGGCTATTCGGCATGTTCAAAAAGAAAGGAGAACTAACGAAGAAGCTCAAAAAGCAAAAGTGGAACCGAAATCTCAGGAGAGAGATAGCCAGACACAACGTTGAAATAGAAAAATACGCCCGGAAACTCGAGTCACAACGTTGGGATAACAAATGCGACGAGATGGAGGGCACCATGAATGGGACCAAGACCTGGTAACTGCTCAGGTTCCTGATAGACCCCAGTAAGTCCAAAACGGCCGCCAACATAGAACAGGTCAAGGCGAGGCATAACTTTAAGGGTATGGACAAACACCTCATTGACAAGCTCAAGTCCACGTACGTAGCTCCCCCCGCCACAGCGCATTACAGAGATTACAACAGACCGGCGAACAGCGAGCTTGACGCGTCCATAACAGTGGCAGAAGTCAGAGCGGAGCTGCACGGCCTAAAAAGACGCTCGGCCCCTGGGCCGGACCACTTTAATAACAAGATGCTCGCAAATCTGGACGACGAATCGATCAATGCCCTAACCAAATATTTAAATCAGGTGTGGGAGAGTGGTCAAGTACCTCAAGAGTGGGAGAGGGCTGAGATCACCCTAATCCACAAGCAGGGAAAACCACCGGGCTTGGAAAATCTCCGCCCAATATCACTAACATCCTGCGTAGGCAAACTACTTGAGAAAGTCATTCAGAGGAGGCTAACCAAATACACCGAAGAGTATGATGCGTGGCCGGCTGAATTGGTTGGATTCAGGCCCGGCCTCTGTACGCAAGATACCATGCTCAGACTACATAACGATGTAGTCAGAGACTTCAGGAAAAAAATACGAAAGCTATTCTAGGCTTGGATCTTAAGAAAGGTTTTGACAACGTCAGCCACGACGCCATTCTGAGCTAAGAGTAGGCGAAAGAACCTAACTACATTAGATCATTCCTGCGAGACAGGACGGTGATCTCTGGCTTTCAGGGCTTAAATTCGGAGGAGTTCCCGCTGGGTAACAGAGGCACTCCGCAGGGGGCTATGCTCTCAACTTTCCTTTTTAACATCGTAATGAGGAAGCTAACCCGTAAGCTTGGCCATCTCTATGACTTAAAACTAATCATCCACGCGGACGATGTGACCGTCTGGATGTGCGAAAGGAACGACTCGTACATCACATCCAGGCTCCAAGAGGCAGCAGATATAATCATCAAACACGCAGAGGACGTAGGTCTATACTGTTCGCAAGAAAAATCGGAGCTCCTGGTAATGAGCAGCAGTAGTGGGAAGATAACTCCAGATATCAAAATTAAAGTCAACGGGAACGAAGTCCCGAAAGTAGATGAAATTAGAATATTAGGTATGATTAGCAACCGCAGGGGTAGTAACAAAGGCCTGATTAAGGAATTAAAAGATCAGGCGGAGCTCGTAGTAAGTGAGTGTTTAAGAAGACGTCCAACAGAAGGAGTCGTCTCACGGAGGCTAGTAAACTCAGACTCGTACAAGCTTTTGTCACGAGCAGAATGTGCTACGCGACTCCATTCCTAAATATCACCTTGACCGAAGAACGCGAATTAAACACCAGAATTAAGGGATGCACGAAGTGCGCTCTAGGACTCCTCACAACTACTTCTAACGACAATGTAGAGAAAATGGGGTTGCAAAATGAGGGGAAAGAGCTAGCTGCGGCGGTCAGGCTGTCCCAGAGAGAGCGACTCGCAGGAACGGCGGCGGGTAGGCAAATCCTCGACTGGGTAAACCTACTAGCGCCCGGGGAAGGTGAAAGTCTCAGAGAAAGCACAGATCGAGAAATCAGAAAGCATCTATTCGTCTCACTCATACCGAAGAACATTCACCCCGTACACGACGAGGGGAGGAGGAAAAGCAGAGATAAGCACCTCGCTAACAAATTGGACAAACTCCCGCCGGGATCGGTCGCCTACACCGATGCAATGATCGGGAAAGAAGACGACGTAACCTCGGTCGCCCTATTAGACACCGGGATCGCCATTGGAATCGAAAGAAACCGAGATCTACCTCCGGTAGAGGCGGAGGAGATTGCAATAGCCATTGCCATTGCACGACCAGGCGTGAAACACGTCATCAGCGATAGCAAAGCGGCGGTTAGGAATTTTAGCAAGGGTAGAGTCAGCAATCGTGCTGCAAAAATTCTGAACGAGTCGTCTCTCGCCGAAAGCGTGACCATAATCTGGACCCCAGCACACGCCGGTCTCGCCGGCAACGAGGCTACCCACATGCTCGCCTGCTCCTCGCTACCTCGGGGTGCTGCGGACGCCTCCGCAACATCTAAAACCAAAGAATGTATTGGTACCTGTAGGGATGTAACCGACAACCTGAAGAAAGACCAGAGGATATATGCGCCACCAGTTAGATCCCTGAGTAAAAAGGAATCGTACGACTGGAGAAGCCTCCAAGCTCGAAATTTCTTTTCGCCCCTGTGGAGGAGTTGGACGGGTGTTAGAGGGCGGAAGAGGGACGGCGCAGAAAGCGAAATTTGTAAATTTTGCGGCCACGGGGCATATTAGATCACATAATACGGAGATGCGTTCGTGCCCAAGGGCGCAACGCGAATAAAACTAGCGATGAATGGGAGACCACGGTAAGAAGCTCCGACGAAAAAACTCAGCGATTCGCAGTCCGCCTGGCGGCCGAGGCTGAAGACCTCTTCTCATAGACGGGACCGGGTGTCCTCTGGCCGCGGCGCGACAGACTGCCTCCCCGGGCGCCTGCGTGCGGACCCGTAGGTGGCTGCCGCGCCATATTCGGCGGAAATAACTGTTTTTCCTCCTCCTCCTAGCGTTCAGCCTCCACATAAAACCGTATTCTCTCAGAACTGGCAACAGTGTTTCAAGAGACACGTTGCCAGACCTCACCTTCCCCGAAAGTCAGCGGGTCTCAAATGGGCAAATACTGCCCACAATCTTCGCTGCGACCATTTCAACCTAAAACACACGATCCCTGAAGACCGCAAACTGGGACAAAAAAGAGCAAACCCGCGAAGGCTCACGGACTGAAATCAATTTAGAAAAGATAGAATCCAGAACACATCGTCAGGGAGAATCAAGGACACAGAATAATGGACTGAACAGATCAGCACGCACGTCAAAACAATGCAAAGATCGTGGAAGAAAAATCCCACCCCACCTTGGATATGCACATTCTACGCATGTGGCAGGCCACAATGAGCATTGAAAAAAGATTAAATTGAGAGAGGTAGAATAGAAACCAAAGAAGAATCTAGACTCAATAAAGATTGAAAAATACGCCCTAAAACTATGCGAGCAAGCAAAACTGGCTTAAACATTTCGACGTCGTGGACAAACAAATGAGTTTCCCCAAAATATGGATCATTATCCGCTACGTGTTATTCCTCAAGCAGTCCAAAACGAACTCGAGCATAAACTAGCGAAGAATAAGACACGTCTTCGAGGGCATGAATGAGGTCACATTCAGTCAGCACAAAGGCATCTACTCGGAGATGGCATCAACCACGTTCGGCTGGGGACTAGACAACCCGGAACTAGACCGACTCATTACTGATTCTGAGGTCAGGGTAGAGATAGCGACCCTCAAAAGAAACTCCGCTCTTGGACGGGACGTTACGGCCAACAAATTAATAAGGAATTTAGACGACCGTTCCGCTGTCAACCTGATCAAGTGCATGCACAAATATGGGAGAACGGGCAGCTCCCCACACAACGGAAATCATGAGACATCATACCCAAGCCCGGCAAACCACACCAGTAAGAAAATGTAAGACACATTTCCCTCGTCGCGTGTCTGGGGAAGCTGATAGGTAGAGTTGTCAAAACAAGACTTGCAAACCATATGGATGCAGGAAGACTATAGCCCCATGAAATGGGCGCCTTCAGAAGGCTCCTCGCTACGCAATATGCCATGCTGAGACTCAAACAAGACAGCATGTACAAAAGAAATACAGGAAAAAAAGGTCATTAGCCTAGCATTAGACACGACACAATCCTAAAGAACCTCAAAGATTGGTGCAAGAACATTTGCTTACGTAACCTGCTTTCTCTCAGACAAGAAACAAGTTGAGATTGAGACAGACTCCTCAATCATCAGGACAACTGTCTCGCTTGTTTTCTGTGGACACCTCAACCGCGCCGTAAGGGAAGGAGAAAGGTGGGAGTGAAAGTGAAAAGAGAGAAAGAGGAGCCGTAGTGGAGGGCTATGGAGTAATTTCGACCACCTGGGGAACTTTACGTGCGCTGACATCACACAGCACACGGACGCCTCTTCATTTCGCCTCCAGCGAAACGCAGCCGCCGAGGTCGGGTTCGAACCCGGGTATTCCGGCACAGCAGTCGGGCGTCTTACCACTGCACCGCACCGGCGGGGATACCTGGACAGGAGAAATGCGCTAGCCAGAACGTTGCTGCGCCGTTACCGAAGTTCGGCTTACGTCACCGAATGTCGAGTACCACGTGACATTCCTTTGGATATCGACATTACGCAGGTTAACCCACATCAACCATATCGTCCCTTGCCCGCCTTTTGTTGACGCTTATAGGATGGCGCAATTTTTTCCGACACACAAACTAGTTCCTCTTTTAGAGTGCCGACAAGGTCATACCGACGCGAACACTTATGCAACGCTTATGCATTAATAAGGTGCGCGTTTCCACCGACATCCATGACTCGTGTTTTGGCGGCTGCAATGGATGCGGGTTACACGCTACCCTACGCAAGGAAGAGCGATACTATTACTTGACGCTTTACTTTACGCAAAGCTTTTTCCCTTCGAGCAATGATATTCGCTACTCTGCTGGCATAAATGCAGCCACCAGTTTTAGTTGTGAATTTTGTTTCCCATGAAAGCACGACAATATAATATAAATGTTGACGGTGCAAGCCATCAAAAGGCGACGTTTATTCACAAACCAGTACGTACGAAGGCAAGAGCGACTGCACACTGTGACAGATACTGCACCTTTCCCTTCCTGTGAACCAATTATTTATTTATTGTTTACGCGATTCAGATTTTTCATGGCTGCAGTGTAATTTGCAGATCGAGAGAACATGTTGATGCCTTGTTCTTGAAAGGCACGGGCGAAAGACATCGTCAGGGTAGGTCGATTGACGAGAACCATCCGAAGCTCAGCCGATGATCCCAGGTCCGAAGCCTCCGAATCCTCCTGGTCCGGGGCGCGCAAGACCTCCGAAGCCTCCTCCAAAGCCGGGTGCAAATCCACCGAGTCCTCCAGCACCAGGACCGAAGCCACCACCGAAGCCAGGGCCGAAGCCAGGTCCGAAACCACCAAGGCCAACCTGGGCGGCCGCCAAGGTGCACATTGCCAAAAGTAGGGCAAAGGTGAGGAGGAAAGGCTTGATGCTTGCGGAAACCATGATGGCCTTTAACGTCAACTGGGTAATATTCTGGAAGAAAAACGAGAGGTGTTAACTTGAAACCCTGATGCGACCACAGAAAAATTCGCGCATCACGAAACCACTGTGCGAACCAGCTGGTACCGACATAAGCAACACTTCTTTTTGGTTGGACATGGGAGAAACAATAAACTGCCCACAAATATGATGGCATACGTCTGACTAAACGATGCGCTCTTGCAGTGCGATCCACTTGAGGCCGAAAAATAATATTGTCCTCACTGTTTTATTTATTACCTTCTGCATTGATGATGCGCAGTACATTGCCTTCTCACATCGACAAGTTTTTGTGGAGAATTTTTTTTCTATGCGCATTCGCTCACTGAAATGGACAGAGAGCAATAACAATATTGTTTCGTCATATATTCAAAAGATAGATACCATACTGCAAACCATTCAAATTGAGTTTCGAGTATTCAAAACCAAACTGAGATGGTCAGGCTTAAAATGGCCCCCAGAGCTTCCTACAACATTTGAGATTAATGTAAGCGTGCTGCCTACGATGATGCCTAAAATAGTTTAATCTGGCTAACGACAATCAGTAAAAAAAAAAGAGACGGACACTTTCGAATTCGGCTTTGAGCTAGCACTCTTCGGCGCTAAAGCGTCTAGTTGGGTGCACGCCGGTAAGACGAATGGCAACCCCGCATCATCTTGTGCTGCACTCAGTGGTACTTAGCCTGGGTCGGTACTGTGGTCTTCGCTCTTCTGTAGTGGTGGAAGAGCCCTAAGCGAATGTCAGTTCACTTGGCACGGCGAGCGGTGGTAGAACGTGAAGTGGTGCTGTACTGACGGATGAGGCTGCTACTGCCTACGGTGGCAAAAAGCAGGAAGCTTGCTTGTTCGGCAGCGCCACATCCGATGTTGAAGAAGACAAGATGCAGGAGCGAGTTGTATTTTGCTCTCGCTCGCTACATTTACGAGAAGGCAAACCATCAATGATGGCGTGCTGTCTGCAATATCGGTAAGCATAAGTGGGGGCTGACGTAGACATTGGTTTACATTCTTCTTTGCGTTGATGAACGCTGTAAGGGCTCTGAGGTGTCGTTGTCATGCTTTTATTTTATCGGCAGTAAGAGAATAAACGAGGTGAGCTGAAAAAAAGTATTTTCTGTCTCTATCCGCAGGAAGATTACGCTGATCAATTTGCGGGGGCATTTCACACTTCTTGTCGAGGAGCACAGACATCCCACGGAAGCCTGAAAAATAACATGCGAGCTAGCTCTCGACTTTATCTCATAGCCACAGCGGTCACAGCTCCGTCGCTATCGGGATCTTTATGGGTGGCCTCAAAAATCAGCTCCTAATATGTAAAACGTGTCAGTTTAAATGCACCTCGCTTGCGACTCGGTCGGCATAAGAAGAGGGTTGATACTGCTATATGCTGCACACGACGACTAAGCGGGATGCTCCAAGAGCCCATACAGGTTTCTAGAATAGCGAGTCCAGGTTCACCTAGAATAACCACTACCATTTCGCGGGCATTTGGCTATATATCACTTCGCGAGACGTACGAAAACACTGGCACGGCGATAGCCTCAACGGCACTGGCTGAGCCCGATTTTAAGAAAGACAACTATTCCTGCTAGAAGCTGGAGTTTTTCTTTGGTCCTTGAGGTGTCTATTCGTCCAACAGAACGAAGGAGATGGCACATTTGCCGTCGTTGAAAATTTGCTATAACAAAGCCAAGACGAAATGATAATTCTATGATGATAAATTTAGGGGTGTCGGTGAGCAGAAAAACGTTGTAACAGCATATAGGTCCATTCGAAGGGAGAGGCTGCGCTTAGCGCGCGGCCAAGTCGGCGATTTCACATCATCTGGCATTGTGAGCATCTGCTATTTGAGTTTATGCAGTATGTAGCACCATATAGAAAAATTGGTGGCATGACTTAACTCTACGGCATTTCCTATGCTCCGGCATTTACACAAATCAGGCGAGAGCGAAAGCGACGCTTTAAGGGACGGAAAGCTCGCAGTACTAATTACGCGGTCATTCGCTTTATGTATGAGCTCTGGATGACGTTGTAGCCACATGGCCGTAGCCTCCGGTTTCCCTGACTGACAATTTCGCTGGAAAGTGGCAGTTTCAAACCATGTTGAGCATAATGTTTAGCTTCAAACCTTTCCAGCTTTTTCCAAATACATATTATCATGGAGTAGAATTCAGGAGTCTCATGTCATAGTTACCAGAGCGACGCTGCTACTCTTCAGAGAGTATCCTTCACAGCCTGACTTTACTTATTCTATAACCAGGCTTTTGGAAAGTTTGCTGGCCAAATGAAATTTGAAGTATTCCTCTCTATCATCTATAAGCTCAATTCCGAATAACGCCCTTCTGCACAACACCTTTTGCTTGCCATAGAAAAGGACTGTCTTTGCAGTAATAGCCAGAATATTCTATAACCACAATAAACGTTATCCTAGTTTGTTTTCCGTGTTAATTAAATTCGTAGTTTTTTCAAAAATTGAAAACGTTGCTCCAATCTGCCTGAACCTTTCGCATCGCACTTGCTGTGCGATGCGAAACTACAGTGGCACTGTAATTTATGGTTTATAGAAGAAAGTTTTATTATGTCGTATTCCGCGTGTCTATAAGTGCAGGTATAATTCAGGAGGTTTTGTAAAGGTGAGAATGGTCACTTGTTTTGCAGCCTGTTCATGTGCGAAATTCAACACATCAAGCACCAATACGATTGTTCGTTAAAACGGTCACGGATAACGTAAACTCACCTGGGTCCTTGCTCTTTGCTTCGCTCGAATCGTTCTGGTGATTGACCGGAAATCGGGGGCCGCTTTTATAGTGGAGACGGAGGCAGCGGCGGAAGACCCGGCGCAAGACCGCGCGTTCACCAATGACCGTGCCAAGGCTAGCCGGCGCCGGGAGGAGCATCGGCCGAGAGCGAAGCAGTGCGCGCTTTGCTTTTCACTCCCTTTTTTCTTATTACTTTGCGGCGGTAATATCGCACCGTCTGTCGAATTCGCTCCCAATCTGAATACTTAGCGATAGTGTGTGTTCGGGGATCTAGGAAGTATGCGCAATTGTTACTGTGCCAAGGATTTCTCGCCTATTCAAGAAGCTTTGAGCAAATGCAACTATTAAAAAAAAAGCCAAACTTCTTTCATTATTTTCCTGCATGAACAACCAGAAACGTTACTACATCGTATAATTAAGCTTCCGCTTGCAGTTTCCGACATTTCGATGTTTAAGATACTGAATATATATTAACGCGAGGGCGGTAAAGACCTCCTCCACCAGAAAATCCGATGTAGTCGTTTTCAGCGAAAAATAAAGAGCATGGCGTTGACAGGTGGTATCTAGCAGCTGACATTGCTGCGCACAGTACGGAGGTAGAGTTGCCTGAGGTAACGTTTGGCAGGAGGTGAGAACTCGGGTATCTCTTTTCGTATAGGCCCTATTCACTATCAGGTTTAGCAGGTGGCCGTTGTGGCAACCCTGTTTTGCGGAGACGCCATAACGTTGGGCGGTTCGAAACTAAAAACTTGCTTCCGACGCGTCGGCACCGGTCTGCTTATTACCAAGCCATATCCCGTAGGAGCACTCGAGGAGACGACGTTTTGGCGCGATTCCTCTGAGCAACGCCACCTGGCGTCTAAACGAATAATTACCTATTTAAAGACCACTGTTCTCGTCGTTTTTGTGGCGTAATGGACTAACACCACGCACCTGATGCCACTGGAACATCTGTTTGACTCCTGTGTTGTATTTTTGTTTTTGGAATTTTTTTATTTCAGTTCCTTTCAAAGTATTATTGCGTGCCTTCTGTGGGTGTATATTACGTTTAGGTTGCGTTCACTGAAACATTTTAGTAACAATCGGTATTACAATGGCTACACTAAGCAATTCCCTTCGCCGTAATTATTTCCAGCCTTCAGTGAGTGCATGTTACCTTTAGGTTGCGTTCAGAGACATCATTCAGCAACAAATGCCGTTTACAGTGAGTGTATGTCACCTTTAGGCTGCATTCAGAGAGACCTTTCAGCAACAATCGGCATTTAGCTCGCTGAGAATATTGTCTGTTCCAGTGCGCCTACGGGATATGGTTTGGCAATACGCCATCGGTCTACCAGCGTCCTCCCTGGGGCGCGCCGCTCATTGGAAGGATATTTGATAGCGCGATGAAGATCTTGGAGACCATGCCCTGCCTATCTTATTCCGTGCGCCACACGCATGATGGCGCTACGTGCCCGCCAAGCGAAGAGGAAGTACGGCGGAAAAGTAATTTGCCGCTTGCTTAACTGCGTGTTCTGTAATCGTCCCTTGGTCAACAAACTGTTTCTTGTGTAACAGACCAGAGACGATAGAGCACGTGTTATTGGACTGTTGGGATGCCATTTTTTTCTGGGATGTGCTTCAGAGAACTTTAAAAAAAGAGCTACCTCTAGATGCATATGGCATACGATTTTTACCTTTTTCTAATACAGAGGAGTTTCCCTTTGATGCAATAATGCTCCTGGGCCTCCACAGCTTGTGGAAAACCAGAATGCAGTTTAACAATGCAGATATACAAGTCAATCCTGTACGAGAACATTTCATACACAGTGTTGTGCGGTTCAGGGAAGTGCATATGACACTCCCCGAGCAGCCACAATGGATTCATGTGCTTGACAGTTTGGTAAAACTGAAAAAGCTTTAACCCGCCGTGTCACGCGAAAGTGTGCTGGAACGTTTTATTGTTCATCGTCTTGTTTTGAATGTCCAAGTCGGCAGTAAAGAAAAAAAAAAACGTTGGCGTGGCCGATTGGTTAGCGTGCTCGTTTCGCACCCCGGAAGCCCATGTTCGATTCCTCAGGTCGGCGGTTTTTCCTACTTATTTATTAATGCTTCTGGGATTTTTCGCTCACGGCCAACGCCGGGCGACGCGGTACGGCGGCCACCGATGATGACACCGACTTTTCTGCTACACGGGGCCCTTAACGCTATCGCGTTAAAAGCGATCGCCACTTTCTTCGCAGCCTCTATATTGCCTCCCGAACGGCAGCTGCGGAGATTGGCATTTCTCGGCCGTTTAAGACCGAAGACACCACCACCCCAATTTGGCATCCGGCCGCATCAATGTAGACTACGACACTGTCATCCATGTTTCCGAACCGTGGCTTCATATAAGGTTCCAGCTCGCTTCTCCCTTCATTCCTTATTAAACTCCAGATGCATATATTTAGGGAGTTGGGGGCTATCAGTACATTCCCTATCTTCCTCTGCATATCTAATTTCTTTGTCAATCCTTTCTCCTGGTTTATTCCTACTTTCGCAAGGATTAACCTGCCGGTATTTGTCGCGCCAAGTCTCTCTATTTGAGAGATTTTTAACCCCCTCTGCTAACACTCTCCGCATATTGTGTACTCCCAAAGCCAGCAGTAGCTCTGTTGTGCGTTTGCGTATGAGCGCGTCTATCCTGTCTCTCCACCGATTTGATATCCAAGCATGGTCTCCCGTAACTGATTCTGCTAATAACCTCTACTTGTACTATTTTAAGACATTGCTCTCTTACAGTCGTCGGCCTTCGACTGCTATGCGCCTAACAAGGCCCAGGGTCTGTATCGCGTGACGTTCGAGCTTCTTTATGACCTCTCAATTATATCCTCTGGGCTGGAGGATTCAACGCCAATATTCTAATCTGTTGCACCTTCGTTACGCCTATACCTGTCACCTCAATCTTTCTGTCCGTCGATGTTTCGCATCAGAGGTGTTTCGGATCATGTACAGAGAGTTCCAATTTTTCGACGAGCATGCCAGCCCCCTGTCAGCTGCATACTTGACAATAATGTCAGTAGCAGTCTGCATCAGTTTCTTGACTTCCTGCTCACTCCCCTCGTTTATCGAAGACTGATGTCGTCCACGTAGGTACTAAATTTTAGCCGCCCTTTAAACTCAGCAAACTCACCTGAAACTTTTCTCACTGCCGCATTAAAGAGGAAAAGGGATATCACCGATCCCTGTGGCGTACCACTGCTTCCCTGTTTCATCATTGACAAATTTAAATTTTGAAAGTTTATCCAAGTAGTCCTGCCCCACAAAAAGTTTTTGATGTAGGTGCATGTTTTCTTCTCTACCCAGAGTTCGCTGATACGATTCAGGATCGCGTCATATTTGATGTTTTTAGAAACCTAGGTGAGGTCAAGCCCCAAGATTACCATCGTGTCTTTAGAATGCGAGCTCATTATGTCATGCTTGTGTCGGAGCATGACGTCCTGCATGCACAAGTGCGGTCAAAACCCGTACATATCGTGGGAACACAAATGTTTCTGCTCCATGAAGACCAACCTCATCTGGATGACGTGCTGCATAGGTTTCCCTACGCATGACGTCAGGGAAATCTGTCTAAGATTCCCTAGCTGCGGCGGCTTGCCCGGATTTGGTATGAGTAGGATATTTGCCGTCTTCCACTGCTCTGGAATCTGCCCTCTGTCCCAAACTTCTTGAGTGTACTCGGTTAGCTATGTAATCGGGTCATCATCTAGATTCTAAGAATCTCATTTGTAACCCCGTTAGTGTCCGGGAAAGATTTAGTTTTGAGCCGCACAATCTCTGTCCGCACATTTGCTTCCATGATGGAAGCGTCTGGGGCGTCGCTGTGCGTACACCGGTAGGGGGGGATCATTGGATGTCCCCAATGTAAAAGCAAAGCACAGGTCTCGAACACGACAGATAGTTCTGGTTTGGAGCTGAACACAACACAACAAATTTGTGGGATCAAACTCAGGCCGCAAACATATGCAGCATATATAATTCTTGGGCTTCTGATCTGTAAGGCATAGGATGTGTGTAATGTATAAAAGTTGTATTTAATCTGCTGCTGCTGCCGCTGCCGCCGCTGCTGCTGCTGCTGCTGCTGCTGCTGCTGCTGCTGCTGCTGCTGCTGCTGCTGCTGCTGCTGCTGCTGCTGCTGCTGCTGCTGCTGCTGCTGCTGCTGCTGCTGCTGCTGCTGCTGCTGCTGCTGCTGCTGCTGCTGCTGCTGCTGCTGCTGCTGCTGCTGCTGCTGCTGCTGCTGCTGCTGCTGCTGCTGCTGCTGCTGCTGCTGCTGCTGCTGCTGCTGCTGCTGCTGCTGCTGCTGCTGCTGCTGCTGCTGCTGCTGCTGCTGCTGCTGCTGCTGCTGCTGCTGCTGCTGCTGCCGCCGCTGCCACTGCCGTTGCTGCTGCCGCTGCCGCTGAAGCTGCTTTCTGCTGCTGCTTCTTGTTTCTGCTCCAGTTGCTTTCTGCTGCAGCTGCTGCTGCTACTACTGCTGCGTTCTGCTGCTGCTGCCGCTGCTGCTGCCGCTGCTGCTTCCTGCTGCTGCTGCCGCTGCTGCCGCCGCCGCCGCCGCCTCCGCCCCCGCCGCCGCCGCTGCTGCTTCCTGCTGCTGCTGCGGCTTCTTTCTGCTGCTTCTGCTGCTGCTACTACTGCTGCGTTCTGCTGCTGCTGCTGCCGCCGCCGCCGCCGCCGCCGCCGCTGCTGCTGCTGCTTCTTTCTGCTGCTTCTGCTGCTGCTACTACTGCTGCGTTCTGCTGCTGCTGCTGCTGCTGCTGCTGCTACTACTACTGCTGCGTTCTGCTGCTGCTGCTGCCGCCGCCACCTCCGCCGCCGCCGCCGCCGCTGCTGCTGCTTCTTTCTGCTGCTTCTGCTGCTGCTACTACTGCTGCGTTCTGCTGCTGCTGCTACTACTGCTGCGTTCTGCTCCTGCTGCTGCTGCTGCTGCTGCTGCTGCTGCTGCTGCTGCTGCTGCTGCTGCTGCTGCTGCTGCTGCTGCTGCTGCTGCTGCTGCTGCTGCTGCTGCGTTCTGCTGCTGCTGCTGCTGCTTCCTGCAGCTGCTGCTGCTGCTTCCTGCTGCTGCTGCTGCTTCTTTCTGCTGCTTCTGCTGCTGCTACTACTGCTGCGTTCTGCTGCTATTGCTGCTGCTGCTGCTGCTGCTGCTGCTGCTGCTGCTGCTGCTGCTGCTGCTGCTGCTGCTGCTGCTGCTGCTGCTGCTGCTGCTGCTGCTGCTGCTGCTGCTGCTGCTGCTGCTGCTGCTGCTGCTGCTGCTGCTGCTGCTGCTGCTGCTGCTGCTGCTGCTGCTGCTGCTGCTGCTGCTGCTGCTGCTGCTGCTGCTGCTGCTGCTGCTGCGTTCTGCTGCTGCTGCTGCCACCGCCGCCGCCGCCGCTTCTGCTGCTTCCTGCTGCTGCTGCTTCTTTCTGCTGCTTCTGCTGCTGCTACTACTGCTGCGTTCCGCTGCTGCTGCTGCTGCTGCTGCTGCTGCTTCTTTCTGCTGCTTCTGCTGCTGCTACTACTGCTGCGTTCTGCTGCTGCTGCTGCTGCTTCCTGCTGCTGCTGCTGGCTTCCAACTTCGGAAAAGAGTCTTCCCGGAACCAGAAATCTTTTGGTTTTTCAACTTTCCTTTCCCACTGTTTTTCTTGATTGTACCATCGGTGTGTACGTAGGACATGCATACAACTATGTCGCATAAGGAGCAAAGTGTGTTTCGAGACATTTGTGGCTGTATGGTGTAACAAACCGCCAAATATCTAATTCTTAGAACTTAGCTGGTAATGATGAATCGGCTGTTCTAGAATAAAATTGTGGTTCCCATTTACAATTCTTTCTCATACGTAGTTTATGCTGCTGACGACAATATAATTTCTTATTAATTTGATGTGATTCTTCAGATTCTGTCATTCGAACTACTACCAATTATTGTTTACACTAAGAGTGCCATCGTCACTTTGAGTCAATCACATAAGAAATAACCTGCAATATAAAGTTATTATGTAAGACAATATATATATATATATATATATATATATATATATATATATATATATATATATATATATATATATATATATATATATATATATATATATATATATATATACATAGTTGTTTGATTCTTCCATCACTTCGTCGAGGTGGGAAGATATAGTAGTAAATAACATTGTGAACTCTGGAACAAATCAAATGTATTATCAATTCTTTAATTTCGCATACAAAAGCACCTTAGACATTTTTAAGCATATGCAATTTACACGCATTTAACCAACTTGATTTTATTTACAGATCAATTTCATTTAAAACCAAACTGCGGGTGTGTAACGTCGGCTGAACGTAAGCATACTTTTCAGGATGGGAGCAGCTGCTAATAAACTGACGCCATCTTTCGCGGGCTGCTCACCTTACTAATGGAGTTCTGCAGATTAGATTGCCAAGGCAAGCATGTCACCGTCTCCTCATCTAACATATAAAATAGAGGCAGACTACTGTTCTTTGGATTCATCGAGCTACCAATTTACACAGAAATAAATTTCATTTCTCGCGCAAGGCGTCGTGTTTGTAGCATTTTCATGATATGGATAACCAAAAAGTTTTTTCGGTACACCTATCCCCGGATAAAAACTGCTGCTCCTCTCATTGAATTTCTTCTTGTTTACTTCAATAGCCACCTAGCTAATGGCATAATAACGGGGAGACGTTTTCTAAGAATTCCGAGCTTTTATATTTTCAGCTTAAGATAAGTCCAGTTGCCGATGTTCAGAACTTTTTTCATAACTGGTCGCACAATATTACGCTCGAGGTTTCGAAATTACTATCGACGACCAGTAAAGAAGGTTGATGATTCAGGAGCTGTCTTTAAGATCTAAACAATGAACTACACGAAATGAAAGATTGAATGGAATTATAGGTTTGTTCTGACGTTTTTGGCCTCAAATAAAATGGCATACGCCCGCTGCGGGAAAAGGGCACTAACGGGTAGGGCATTGTACGATGCGAAAGAATTTTGAAGAAATAAATAAACTAAAGACTCATTTACAAATAGGTATTTGCCTGACAGTCATATATTACGCCTATAGTACGCCTGATGACTGTGAGGTTGAGTATGGGACAATGGATAATGAAATAGGATATATTGCATCTAATGGTTCGAGTTCGGATTGAGTGTAGATTAAAGAAATGACACAAAAAGGGTCGGTCCGTTTTAAGACGGTAACTTTACACAGCAGAGCAGACACACCTATATCTTCGCTCAAAAATCGAAGCGGCAACCAAAAGTAGAATCCAAATTCACACAAGAACGCAGCCGTTGTAACGCTAGTTTTGTTAGGCGCCTAGCCGAAGATGAGAAACCGAGGTAGAACACGAGGCAGTGATCCTTAGCCTCAGGTTGGGAGCAAAATCGGCAAAATGGGGAGACAGCCGGACTACATCTGTGAACGTAGGAGTCCAGCAGTGGGACCCAGCAACGTAAACGCACGAATGAGATCTCCGGCCTGCGTGACAGCCTGTCATTGCTAATCCAAGTAGGCAACAGGTGCTGGTACTTCAGCGGCTATATATGCAAATGCCGAAGTCGGAAATTCCTAATTATTCTGCGGCTACAAACTTCAACATAGCTGTCTGGACAAAAAACCTGGTACGAATAGAGAGGCCATCGCTAGGGAATATTTCTATTTATTGCTCCCAATTATTAGGTGAGCAGATGTACAAAACGAACAGAATAGTTTTATTGCGAAAAATAGGATAGTAAATAGTGGGAGCAAGAAACGAAGTGCGGAAAATGTATGAGAGGAGCATAAAGAAGCTAGCTGCAATTAGATTATCAGAACTTGCCTAGTGATACGATTATAGGTATTATGATTATTTGTAGGCACCGCCAGCATTGGTTGTCAGGAAGCTTTGTTTGGATTCACATGGGGGTAGTTGTATCAAAAGGCGCTTCGCACGCTAGGCAGTAGAACGGAAAGTCGGTTGTCCCGCTGCATTTTCGAGGTGTTTCTGAAGCTACAAATTATTTATATTGTTCTTTTTTTATCTTGTGGCAAAGGTTAGGTAGGCGCCAACTACTATTTATTTCGATTACGCCAGAAAATGCATTCTGCAGAAAACAAATGTCTGCCCACCGCTAACGCGGGTCCAGCGTAAGCTGGTTGGTTTTATACGACAAAGTGTTTTGTGGCCGTTATCTCATCAATTAGGCTTATATTAATTGCGGACGGGAGGACAAAAAGACAAGAATTGTCTAGTATGCCAAATAGGCAAGATGTTGCTAGAATATCGCTACATTATTCGCATGCACACGTAATTACTTGGCAGGCGACATAGGAATAATCAAGAATGCCTTATGTCTTCTCAGTGTTCACCTGACGAAAAGGCTTGACGGTAATATGAACGAGTAGGTGGCTCTCGTGACGAAACCTGGAGGACTTCGCAATTGCCGGTTTCAGGGCTGAGCAAATGTCATCTTTTGACGTGTAAACTCCGTCTGATGCTTTCTTCAAATCTCGTATAAATATATTGCGTTTAATAAATAGAATTCAAAGTATATAACGGTGGCTGCAGTTTTCTCGGCGTCGAGACTTCTATAGTATTCCGGCCACTTCCAAGAAGGTCCCTCAGACTTCCGACGACCTTTCTCTAACATACGGATTTGAGTCATCACTGGCCTTACGCTAGCGGCCCGCACAGCCCACGTGGCTGCCATTTACCAAAAAATTCCCGCTCTCAGCCTTTGACTAGCGCTAACCAAAATTTCTGTTACAAAACCGTGAACATAATAAACTATTCCCCCGCTATATTCTTCATATTAAGACAACAGTTAAATGAAAGGATGGCAGTTACCCCAGCAGTCCTGCCATCGTTCGCGTTCGGAACGACTGTACGATCGAAAAACTCCCTCCTCTGCCGATTCGGTTGAGAAACACGAAACGCGAGCCTCAGCGTCATTGGAGCGCTTTCACTTCATTTCACTTCACTTTATTACCTTAAAGACCCCACATTGGGGGTATTACATAAGGGGTGGGAGTACAAACACTGATTGAATATGATAGCCTACATAATATTTATGAAGTGCATATTTAAACTGTTAACAAAACATGATGGGCAGGTGATGGCATCAACACCGTAGGGAAGGCGATTCCAGTCTTTTGCAGTGCGAATAAAGAATGGTGAAGAAAAAGTGACGGTGCGGGCGCGCTGGCATGAAACTGCTAGTGGATGGCCGGTGCGATGAGGTATGCGAGCTGGCGGTGTGATGTAGGGTGGTTGGCCGAGGGAGCTGTAAAAAAACTTATGGAACACATTAAGAGAAGCAATGCGACGACGATGGGCAAGAGTTGATAAACTGATTGCCGTTTAAGTGACGATACACTGATGTCATACGAATAGGCAGAAGGAATGAACCTCGTGGCGCGATTTTGGACAGATTCCAGTAAACTGATGAGATATGCTTGTTGCGGGCTCCAGAATGCAGATGCGTATTCTAGTTTGGGTCGAATGAGTGATTGGTAGGCGAGAAGTTTAATACTTCGAGGGGCGTGCCGTAAATCGCGTTTTAAAAAACCCAATGATCGGGTATAGCGCAAAACACACCCTTCTACCGTCCTATCGCCAATTAATTGGCCAAGTCCCTATTGTGGTAGAGCGCTAACGAGACAAAGGACTGAGAAACGAGAAGACGGCTTTCCGCTTTCCTCGGTCCTTTGTCTCATTCGCGATATATACTACAATATGAACTACTTCCAACTCGCCCAATACAGCATACAGCCGACTGCCTTTCGGCGGCAACTCACTGCGCATTCTACGACGCTGTCTGGCGGCACCATGACAGGACTAAACAAAAAAATTAAAAACACTGGATGAAGAGGACGTTTGTTGCATGGCGCGCACAACAACACAACTGTTTTAGTTACATGAACGCGGAGTTATATAACGACTAAAGCGCAAGAAAAACTTGTGTCCTACACTAAAAATCGCGTCGGAGCTACGGAGCTGCCTGCGGGTGACCCCACGGGGTGCTCGTAGAGCCACAAGTGGCACTCTCATCGGCGAGGAATGCCATTTGCCCAGTGTCCTATAGATACGAAGAATAGAACGAATGAATAATCTTAAACCTAGTTCGAAGGAGAAAATTACGTTGTCATTGGTGGGATATGAAATTTAACAGGTGTGGGTGAGTGACCTTTATTAAATGGCACGAAGGCCTTTTCACGTGAAAGGGGAGTAGGGACAGGGAGATCGCATTTGAACGTCAATGGGTGCCTCCTAACGTGCAAACTCTGAGAGGAATATCAGCGTGCGTCGGGCCGTAACGTCGCCGCTGCTCGTTGAAGTCCAAGCACTGAATATCGTTACATGACCTGCAAGCTATTTGCTTCTAATGTGGTAACCAGGGCTGTCTCACAACATGCATTGCACGGTTGGGCTGGCATCGATGTTGCATTTAGCTGCTTGTAACCATGACCACATTTTCGTCGCTATATCTTGCCGATAGTCTGGCTTAGCTGAGAGAAGGTCATGCTGATTGGGTTTCTTATTTGACAGGCTTTTTGCAATCGCATCTGTCGGGCGTGCGTAGGCGACGCTAACTCGGTGTATGAGAACATGGGCTTAGCGGGGAAGCCCAGGTTGTAGGAGGTTGGGATTAGCAGGAGTCGGCGCCTAGCCGCACGCCGTGTTTCTTGTCTAGCCGCACTGCAACCTCTGATGGGGTCGGGGTCAATCGGTGCGGGCTGGATAAAGTGTGCCGAGACGGAGCGATCGCTGTTTATAATCTCGCTAGACAAAGCGTGCGCGGCATATTTAAGCTTGCTGCAGATAACTATGAATACAGTAGTAGCTTCTATCATGCTAAACCAACTCGTCCAAACGCTGCCATTATTGATTCTATCATGCACGAGGAGTAAAATGTAAAGGATTAGATATTCTAAAAACTAAATTATTCACGTGCACTAGAAGTGATGTGAGTGATCGGACGCGAAGAATGGCACATTGTATTTCTTTGAAAGCATTGAAACGCACCCGATGGAGTAGCACGCCGAATAGCCTTGCATGTATTCGCTTACGATGCTTTGTAAAGCAGGCTAGAGTTAGGAAGTAATGCTGTTGAACGCATGAAGTTTACAATGAACCCGATCCGGAGTGTTATCGCAGTTTAGCTGTTAATCTGAAAAACTACAGAGAGCTTCGTTCATGCCTGCCATGAAAAGCTAAAAATTAATCTCTATGATTAGATTCCCATGTTTCTTACATATCGCATACAAAATCATAGCTCTGATAAATGCAAGGCACGTTGTGTACGTGAAAAAGGGACATGCTCTCATTGCCATCTGCTTGTTTACTCTAACAGGACGGTAAAACCCATCTAATTTTTTCGGTTAATCAGGTAATGTTCCAGATGCGTCCATCTGATTCTAGAAAACTTCCTAAGGTGATATGCCCGCCTTTATGCTGCTACGCTTGCCTACCCTTCTAATCCTCCTCACTACATTTAAAATTGTGTATATACTTTATTGCCGAAAATCAATGAATAAAGCTTGCCTCTTCCTCTCATCAACTGAAGTCTGAGGTTGTCCTTCTATTTCCCATTAACTCAAAAAATATTTTGTGGTCAACGTTGACGCATTGCCCCGTGAAGTAATTCCAGAAGCAGCAAGGTAAGGTGCTAGCATGCTTCCGCGGGGCCAACACAGGCTAACACCATAATTAGTCCGACACAACATAATCACCTGGCTTCTGCAATGCAACATGTATCATGTGCAGTGTAGCAGCACATGTAGTATTAGCATATCTCATTTTGTGACTAGTCTGGGACACTCGTCTAGCACAGAGGTCGCCGTAATAATGAATAAGTATGCATAATAAGCACATACTGCTTAAACTAAGGTACGCATTGTAGCAATTATCCTTGATCCAAGTCGAGAGAGTTAGCCATCGTACAACATCGCAACCGCTGGTACTGCTTCAACCTTGGCTCGCTTCCCCACATGACCATCTTCTCAGGAACGGGGCAATCTGGCTTTTTTTCACGGTCTCATAAGCCTCTCTGGCCCATATGCGATTTCTACT
Organism: Amblyomma maculatum; assembly: GCF_055883805.1. Lineage (NCBI taxonomy): Eukaryota > Metazoa > Arthropoda > Arachnida > Ixodida > Ixodidae > Amblyomma > Amblyomma maculatum. The sequence goes on along the minus strand of NC_139347.1, from coordinate 125,981,012 downwards.
TTAGCGAGATGCCTTCCTCTAAGCAAAGCCGGTTCATTTGGTCACATTGCCTGGTGGATTGGGCCGATACTACGCTAGCGGCCTCGGCCGCAGTCAGCCAATGGCGTATGCGATGGCGTATCGACGTTAATTGAAGGAGCAGTGCAGGTGAAATTTCATGAAGACGCGTTATTCACTGCGTGGGTGTTCTGCAGTATTACACGAGTAGGAAGCGATTGTGGCGACACCACAGTGATGGGCATGGAAGCTGGTCTGTTCACTTGGCGTGGGCTTGAGTCCCAACAACGGCAATGTCTTCAAAAATGTTTATTTTTCTCAGTTTACTTACAGCCGAGGTCACGGGGAACGCGTTTTTTCTATGATATGGATTTGCGCTGTTGCTATGCATGGTGACCTCAGAATGCGGAATACAGTGACCTAGAACAACTCAGAGGTAGAGATAATGCTCTTAACAAGGAGGTTCTAGAGAATACGTGCGAAAGAATACAGTCAAGCGAAGCATATGAACAGCGAATTCTGCGCATGGCCGATGGCTTCAAGAATCGAAGAGGAGGAAGAAATACGCCCTCTGACACCACGAGGTATTCAATGAAATATCGAATTTTACCTCTAATTTCTACTTGCACTGCTGCATTTCTGTTTCTTGTCATTTTAGAAAACTGTCTCCATTTCACAGTATTATTTCTTTCTTTAATAGATTCGCTTCATTACACGCGATGCGCTATTAGTGACAGCGAAGACTTATTTTCCCCTTAAGCTGTACAGAAAGAAAATACAATCGCCTATAGTCCAAATAATTGGAGGGCTATCCCCAAATTTTAACTTACCGAGTGCTGTAACCATTGCACATTTATTCACCACCGCTATCTCCCAACTGCCATCCAACAGGCCTCCTATCAGCCCCAACTCAATAGCTGCTTTTTTTTTGGTATGCATTTCTTCTAGGAAGCTGTTTCTCGCCCTTTAGTATCCGGCGTGTGTGTAACTACTTTTAGTTGTCGCCTCTTATTATCGCGCTGCTTACCTTGAATAATAGACGTATATCACAACATCTCCTCTTCCAATTCAACTCTCTTATGCTCGAGAAATTTACTTTGTCGTCTCTTAGCTCGTACACCTGCCGTTTGCTTACGCGTAGTATCTGCAGGCTTACTCCGTTCTTCAGAGCATGCTTCATTTTCTGCCTTACACGACTAAGTGATGCCGAATTCGGGGCTCTATAGCACCTTATATACTTCTTTTAACACGCTAAAAATATTAGCATCCCGTGTACATCCGCTACTTTTTGCCAGTAAGTCTAATTTGTTATCCTGCGGGTCGCACATCATTCAATTCCGAACACTCTTTCCCTTTTAAAGTAAAAGCCTTTAATATCTCACACTGTCGGTGTTCGGTCACACTATAGCTGTCAACCAAATGACGCCATGATGACGTCATCAGAAAAATAAGAAACCCTCTCTCCACCCGGAATCTAAACTCCATCCCTTAGATCCCCAGTCGAAGGCTTTAACCAGCTGCGCCGCGCTTTAGATCGTGAAACCCACAACACAATTCTCCACAACATAACGCCTCCACCGGAAATCGAATCACCATCCCTTCCATCTCCCGCCGAGCGCTTTAACCAAAGTTTCCACACCCGGGATCGTGAAAAACACATCATAAGTCTCCTCCTCTACCGTGAGGATCATTACATTGATGCTGTAATTAGTGATAATGACAATGATGACATTAACAATGATAATAATGATGGTGAGTTTATTTCATAAAAAGAGAAAACTTGATACACCGTGTGTACCAGCCACGCCTAGGCTTTCGCATTTCTGCAGTGTCGCTCCGCAGTGCTTTCGAAATTTTTTATGCACCTCCTTAGCACTTATTACGACAATGAAAACTTTTCTTTCCCCAGAAACGCAATATGGGCAAGTTTATACACAACAGCAAAGAGTAATCAATATTCCTGTACTTTATTTACGAGTGCAGTGCGTGTTTCTCCTACAAAACTGGCCCATTTGTTCTTGTTGATCTGATGAGGCCTGAGATTTCCCCGTCCTTCTGCAATAGTGACTATGACATCTCGCAGACGTGTTAGCGGAGGCATATGCAGAAGTACAGGTGGCAGGCTGCGGAAAGGCAGCGGCTCCGCCTAGCCCTCCCTCTACTCCCCTCCCCAATAGCAGCGTTCGAAGCCGGCATCTTGCATACGCTTCCGCTGAAACATCCCCGCTTTGCTAAATGCATTATATGAACTAGTCAGTGGTCGTTCATCTTCGGAAGCAAAGTAACGGACCCATTTTGCGACAAAAGATCGACGACAGCCTGCCTCACGCATTCCGCACTGGCCGCATACAAACCTGCCCTCCCAGCCAATGCGTCGGTGACGTAAGCAGGTATCCGCCTTATAAGTGACGTGAATCAGCCTGCTTTGTAAACAAGCCATTGTACGACCGCCCCGCGGCATTTGGCGCGCTCTCTTTTTCAAACCGATTACGTCAACCCGTTGAGCTCTTCTGCTCCCTGCCCTGTGAGTCATTTTGTTGGTAGCTATTTTGCCGCGATGACAGCACGTCTTCACGTGTCGTAGATACTCCGCAGGCGGGACGCGCGAAGAGATTGGCTATAGTGGCACCGTAAACGTGCACCTCCTCAGCCTTCTCGCAGACGCCTGGGGCGCTCCTCACGACGAAAGCAGCCGATCGACGGACGACCTCATCTGCGGACGATCTATTCGTGTTGGCGGCACAACAGGGGAGCAGCTTCGGGAGACCGACGTGTGCCTCGCAGGGCCGCGCGTAGCCCGCTTCGTTCCTTCCGGGGCATATATGGGCGCCTGGTTAATCTGTCGGCCGTCAACTGCGACAATGGAGGAGCGTCAGCGGTGTCGCAGATTACGTACCTTGACACAAGGACAGAAAAACAATGAACTCTAGATACTTTTGGATGGGAGTGCTTAAAATGCAATAGATTATATTTCATTAGTTCCAGATCCGCACCTTGAATTACGCCCGGGTGGACTATATCGCAGCTTGAAGGGCGCTTGCTGACATGTTGGTGGTGAGGGGAAGTTTTCATTGTGGTAACCAATAAAAGTTTTCGAAGCAGGTGAAAATGTTCTGGTGGTTCATTACGTTGTTAATGTCACATCTTCGGCAAACTTAGTGACGATTTTTGAAAGTTAGTTCTCATTTCCCGACGTTGGCTACATCCTGCAACTAGAAATGTATTAAACGTTTACATCAATAAAGATAATGCAATCTGCGCCGTGAACAAAGCGAGCCACAAGGAGAGGGTTTGAGTCAGCCATCGGTAGATCCTCCAGACTGTGCGCTGGCCTTTTTAAATATTGTCTTTCAGAGTAGTCCTTCAGTGCGTTTAGCGGCGGTAACGAAGCGGCTAAAGAACGCTGCAATAAAGTTTTATCATTGGGCAGTGTTCGATTTGAATGTCAGCGCCTGTGGGTGCCTTATCTTTGTTCTGTGGTGTATTTCCTTAGCTGATATTCGCGAAACTCTGAAAATTCGGACTCAGGAGAGCCCTTGGCTTTTGCTTGGCAGTCGCAAGTAATGGCAGCCAACTATGTAATTCAATGCAAAAATCGAAATAGGAAAGTACGATTGCTTACATTGACGCAAGTACTACTAGTCCCCGTCTGTTGTAATGTTAATGCGAATGCCTCGCTGGCCTCGAGGGGTGCGGAAATGTTCGCAGAATCTATATAGAAATTACGACCGCTTAAACTTACGCAACTACTACTAGTTCCTGTCTATTGTAATATTAATGCGAATGCCTCTCTGGCCTCAGTTGGTGCGGAAATGTTCGCAGGGTCTAGATAGAGATTTTGCTCGCTTACACAGACACAACTACTAGACCCTGCCTATTGTAATATTAATGGGAATGCCTCGCTAGCCTCAAGGGGTGCGAAAATGTTCAAAGGATCTTATAGAAATTATGATCGCTTGAATTGACACTATTTCTGTAGCACTATTAAGGCGAAAGCAGTAGGTGTTCGCAGGAAATTTCTGCACAAACTAAGACTTGAACAAAACAAAACTGCACCGGTAATCGAACCACTGTCCCTCCAATCCCCATCCTTGCGAGAAAACCACTAGGCCACGTCGGGTTATGCATTTTGTTTTCTTAATTGCATGGGTAAACTTCTGACGTATACAAATTAAAATCGCTCCTTCCTCAAATCACCGGGCTTCATAATGGCACACTGAGCTCGTAGGAAGCCTATGGTAATTCTCATTGCACAATGTGAGGAGGATAGCAGCAGCGATGACAACGGCGATACAGTCATTGATAATGAGAATGATAGTGCTAAGGATGGTAAATCAGTATTAAAACTCCGTCTCGATAAAGAGTTTAATATATTTTGCTGTGTTATGCATACTACTGTGAATTGCAAAATAGATTGTGTAGTGAGCTTGTACTCGTGTGACACCCTGCGAGTCAAAACTGATGCGGTTTGCCTCACAAAGCAGTCAAAACATCGTTTGGTAATTGAATGCGTAACTGCTGCGTTGGGGCATGCACAGCTAATTCCCTGTTCCTCGTACATGCATTTCATGCTGCTCAAATAAGGCAGCCATAATTGGTTGCTGAGAAACTCTGCTGTCTTTAATCGAACAGTGTAGAAAAGCCTGACGGGAACAATTACACATTCAGGGTTGGTTTGAGTAAAAGATTAAAGCGACTTACCTGTAATGCAGCACCAATGATGCTCACAGGTGTTTCTCAATTTCAGAAAGCCGAATAGCACATCCGTGCTGGCTTCCCGCCTTCATATTATATGAGCAGCACATAGTGCACACATACGAAACTCAGAAAAGATGACGGCTCACTGGCACTTGTGTGTCCCGTGTAACGTTGGCTGTATTTATTTATTGTATGGTTTTGAGAAAATAAGATCCAAAGCTTTTTATCCCGAGAACTCATGTTATTCTTCAGCGCGTAAGCAGATGTTTACAGAAGAAATATGTTCTCTTGAAGCCCTGGTGAAGCACGCACACCGGTTGGAGATTTCTATATTCCTGGAAACAGGTACATTTCCATCCCAAACAGTACTTATTTGGTGGACAGCATGAACTGGCGGGCCAGACATAGCTTGAGGTGATGCAGCGCAACGGCCCGAGACGTATACGAGGGAGAAATTGGGCAAACCCAGCGCTGAACTGACATCAGTTTATTCCGGGTGACATCGCTATATAGGTACTGTCACCGCAGAAAACAAACAGGAACTGCTGACTGACGTGTAGCAAGAAGGTCGGCCTATATATCCCTCTCGCATGGAGACGTTTCGTAGGACCGATGGTTACAAGAAAGCAGATTATTTTACTATTTTACCGATATGGCAAGAGAAGAGGTGCCAGCGTCTTTCGCACCAAGCTTCATAATTTGTGATGCCTTGATTGCGTGTCTTGATAGTTTATCATTTGAGGGGTGACAACCTGACTTTTTTCAACAGTGGGAAACTACAGCAATCGCGACAGTGACTCGACCGACCCGGTCTCGACCCGGCCTTCTTTCACAATATGTTTATTCTCTTTTGTAAATACATTTTTACGTGTTACAATATTATTTGCCAAAATTTAAAAATCGTAGGCAATTCACAAATGCCGTACAATCTTCCTACCTGCGGGGTACGTTTTGCCTAGCACTCGTAACACTTAAAACAAACAGGAGAAGAAAAACATACAGGGTAGGAATGCCACCACCATTGTCATGAAAAACATTCACGACTGAGCCAAAATACATGATAATTATTGTTGATTCGCATTAGCGGACTAAGTGGGTTGTAACTCTCTCAGATAAATCATTTAATGAAAATGGGCGCCAAAATTTGTGCACCTCTTCCCATATTTCGTGTACATTATTGGCTATGTGTCAATCACGGTTTGCTTGAGGTGGAAATAGCTTTTTGGTTTTACACATTTTAAACGCATGGTTGAAATAATAACGTGGTAAATTGGGCGTGTTGGTATATGTATCGGACGAATATATGGCAGCGCAAAGAGACAAGGACGGCACTGAACTTCCAACTTTTATTGTAGACGAAACACGTGAACATATATACACTACGAACAATGCGGCGTTCTCGGCAGTGCTTGCGCAAATAAGCTAACATATTTGCGCATGCATTGACGATGATTTTGGATTATTCAGAGCGTATATATTGTGAGCGCTGTATGGCGCTTCATCTTTCACATGGGTGCACGTGCTGTTCATCTTCATCCCTCCCAAAGCTATCCATCATCATCACTCAGTGTAATTCGTTTCGGTGTGCGATCCGGGCTTCAGGTCTCTAATAAACCTGGTCTACCAAGACCGTCCTTACACGTGGTGGAGGTGCGTCTTGATTTCCCCGCTGCCTCGTTACCTGCATCTCCCTGAAGCTTCGTTCAGGTCGCCGCTTGACCGATACCACCACTGTCATGACCCAACAGGGGACCGCCGACGTTGTGGGTTTTTCCCACCCCACCTCAGCTTCGTTTACTAATTGGACTGTGAGCAGCCGTCAACACGACCCCCAGACGTTTGCCGTATATGCGGCGAATTTGCGGATGACTGGATAGAAAACTATGACCACGCCAGTGCCTTCAACCGGTGTGATGACTCCCTCAAACTCATAACGGGTCATTTTAATTGCCCGGTGTGGCCAGAACATGGTTTTTGAACCACGAGTCGACGGACTGGGCCACATTCAAGGAAAAGTTACGTAGTTATTCTGCGCTCCTGCTTTTCGAACGGAATCCGCTAAGAAGAAGCTAGGTGATCGAGTTCAGCGATCCGGTGAGACTTACTCTTTTATATTGAAGACGTCCTCGCACTTTGCCGGCCTGTAAACGACATCATTCCAGAGACCAAGTGGGTTCGCGGCACCCCATTAAGGGAATTGGATTGCTCGCCTTCAACGCCCTGACCGTGCAGAACACTGCCACCATCAACGCCGCCATCTCGACCTATCAATGACTGGATGAACTTCAGTCCATCCGCATCCAGCCTGGTTAGCTTTCTTTCTGTTCTACTTAAACCTTAGACCTCCGTGTGTTTATTCGAGGACTAATTCGTGAGGAACTTCTAGCTCAAGGTGTTTCGTGCCGCCCCGCACCTGAGCCACAGCCTCCAAGTGCCGACCTGCGCAGCATTATCAAAGAAGAGTTGGCCTCCATGACTTCTTCCCCCCTACCATCGGCCGCCCCTACCACCTGCCCTGTGCTTACTTACTCCCAGATCGCATCCTTGCAGTCTGCATTTGGAGCGCCTACATCAGAGGTGCCTACCAATGTTCATTTAGCCGCATTGGCTTCACCTGCACACCGCCGTCATGCTATCCCACCTGGCGTGCAGCCCGCCCGGTTTGCTATATACGGCGACTACCGGGGCCATATTTCCCGTTTCTGTCGTCGTCGACTCCAAAATGAACTTCGCGGCTACGGTGCTTTGGAAACAGATTATTATAACCGCTTATCCAGCTATAACCACCGTTCATGTTCTGATTGTCGCCGACGTTCATCACCCCCTCCAGAAAGTTCCTCAGCACCTCATGGTTACCGGCTTTCCAGACGCCGTTCCTTTTCGCCTTTTCGCCGCTCAATCTCGCCGCTGCGCCAGGCTTCTCCGAGCCCCCCCCCCCCCCCCCTCATATTGGGAAACTAGCCACTGCAGTTTTAGGAGTTGTAGTAATTGGTTTTATTATTATAGAATGCAGTCACATAAGATTATAGTGCAGTCACATAAGATTTGAATTAAAACGGCCCAGAGAAGAAAATTAGGAAACTCAATATTTAGTTCCAGTCGGATCGCTATTTCTTTCACTAGTTTACACTGTTTGCTTCCGATTAACAAATTAATTTAAATACTCACGCACATGGCCTTCCAAATCCACAATTTTATAGCTTTTACTACACCAGAGTTTTGTCAACAGTAATATGCTTTTGTACAATCCAAGAACAAGTACGAAGTGTATTCATTGTCATAAATATTTGAGTGCACAAGGTCTTGAAAGTTTTCAAACGACGTTATAGTGCTTTATTGCTTTCTCATTAGCCGTACTGAGCAGATGAGAAAGTGAGTTTTTCTCGCAAAAACTGGTAAACATTCCTACAAAAGATTTTTCACAATATGCGCTAACGCTGCCAGTATTTCTACAAACTTCTTCCTGCCTTGCACAGAGGCCGTATTATTGATATTTTAAGCACATTTGGTACGACAGTCGTGCTTAGCAATCATTAATCATAGGTAGAATAAGAGGCCTAAGTTTGTTAATGTTTCGAATCAGATCCGCTACTCTTATACCATCAACACAGGGAGTTTGCCAGTCTAAATCTTGTTTAGGATTTAGAACAGACCACTTACTTTTATTGGTGTAAATAAGTGGATGTCAAATGTGTGCTTGCCTTAACTTTGTTTTAAAGTTTTGCGTTAATTCCACTTTTAAGTTCCACTTCTAAGTTTATGAATGCAAGTTATTAGGTAGTCTTTAAATTCACATACGGAGTCTATGAAATTATCACCTGTCCAAGGCCCACCTGAAATTTTATCGTCAATGCTCTTCTTCTTTTTTCAGGACATAAGCCATTTCCCCTCTGAGCAGCGACTGGAGCGACTTTCCCCATGAAAATGCAGGCATCACCTGGCTATCAACCTTCCTAGATAATGTTACATCCCACCTGTCCTCATGAAAACAAATGTTTTGCTTTCTCATCTTAACCCCACCCCTTATGTAAAACCCCGAACAGGGAGTCTTTAAGGAAACAAAAATGAAATTAAGTGAAATTAAATCTCCCCAAGGAGATTGCGCTTACATCTTTTGAACTGCCATTGATCCTTTTAAAAAAGAAACGTTTTAGCAACCTCAGCTTTGCTTTTACTAAAATACTAATTCTCTTGCACTCGATAATTAGAACTAAGTTTTCTGAGTTTTGCCGCCACCGATTCTCAATAGAATATTTTTCATTGCAGAGGTCTATTATTTTCTTAATTATCCGGATACATTTTCATTTCTTCGTTTGATTACCTTCTTTTTAATGGACTATAATACATGGCAACAAATATTTAGAAGCTTCTCATATATTTTGATTATGATTGAGGCGTATCAGAAAGCTCCAGTTCAACTTCTTTATCAGCTTACCAACTAATGCACTGTTTAACTGCTTCGTTTTATTCCACTCATTTTAAATGAAGTTGTACTCAAACAATTTTGCCTATGGTCGCCAGTGCAGCCTCAGGCAGCATCGCTCACACCCTTCATACTTCATCCGCAACGTTGTTAAGAAGGCACTGGTCAGCACGAGACCTCCTCTCCAGGGTATGCTTTTGTGAATAAAAATACACATCACTGCAAAACGAGACTCATCACCACTCGCCATACGGACGATGGTGGAGAATAGAGGAACGCATTCCCGACAACCGTCTTCCCTGATTTTACTGCGGTGTGTATTTTTATGGGGTTATTTATTACTAGATATCAAAATGGAAGGAAAAGAGGTGTGCCAGCACCCGTATCTGCCATGTCTTATCTGAAGCACCTGAACTTGGGCGGCGGAAATAAAGTGATAGTGAGGAAGCGGTAGAGAAAATCAAAGAGACAAGCGACAGGGAGAAGGAATAGTGTAGGCAAAAAATTAGAAATAAAAAGGGTATGTACACTGTAATACAATATGCAGCAGATTGCTTGAGGCCCACCCACAAATTTCGTACGTCAGTGAATGTTCATTTGGGCTAGTTGGTGAACATTCATAATTCATAATAAGTGTTGGACGAGCGCTCATACGGTGTGTTTTTCGTTTTTGTTCACCGTAGTTAGCGTTGTTTTACAATTACGGACAATTATGTAGGTCCCTGAACACTCAGCCCATCGGGCAGGCCTCCAAAATAAATGTCGCAACCACTCTGTCGCAGTAATGACTGCACTGAGGTCATTTGCATTATTTCCCCCTCTTAGCATTTCTATAACTCTACACGTGAGTAACGTAGTAAAACCCTTAAGAGGAAGACTCATCCAAAGTGCTACAGCAGCCGAATCATGCGCGCCAAGAATAACAATTCTGCTGGGATGAGAGCCCTGTCAGTATAGGCGATTACGCAATAGCCGATGCGTGTGCATCGCGACCTCATGAAGACAAAACAGCGAAAGTAAGCATTACGCGCAAAGAATGCTTAAAGCTTATAGAGACAAAATAATGAATCACTGCAAGCTTAGGAGGATGAATTCCCAACAGCAAGCCACACCAAACAAAGAATATGCTTGGGGGGTGAAAACCACAACACAAAGAACACCTGGTTGATGCGATTTTGGGTCGATTGTGCATTCACCGCCAGTTCCATCCTTCCAAGGAGAAAGAAGTCGCACACATCAACCGCTCACTCCCTGTTATGCAATCTGGTGGTTCGACTGCTCACCTCACACAGGGCGTCGAGTAAAATGAGATGCAGCTCAAGACAACAGTGCAGCAATAAAATTATAAGCACAAGAATCTCCTGCGCCCTTTTTTTGTTTCCACTAGTTGCGAAACTCAGCTAACATCTGTACAGTCGCCCAGACTTAGCACGAATGACCGAAATTGTGACTTGGACTGTCTCCGGGGCCGCGTAACGATAGTGATTGAGTGCGCGATAATACTTTCTCTGTGTTGTGCGATTGACGATAACCTGGTGCGCAGCTCGCTTTCTCGACTGTACTCGTACGATTGCCGCGTAGGCAACGCACCCGTTACGTTGGCGCCATTCGGCGTTTATCTCGCGGAAACAGCAGTTTTGTTAACGCGGGAACCAAAGATTACGCGCGGAAATGTTCGCAGCTAGCGCGCCTCGCGCGTGTCGTCCACATACTTCGGATCTAGGACATTAAATCGCGTGCTTCCAGCTGAAACCTACAGGACGTCACAAGCGGTTTATCGTAACTAATGAAAGACAAAAATATGGAGCACCAAGGCAAAAGCAAGGTATGGCAGCCTATAATGTTTGAGAAGAAAATAAAACTGGCCCCATTAAATTCTTTCACGTAATTTCTGCTCCGCGCGCCAGCTGTGGCCCCTCATAAAAGCGATTTCGGGTTTGCAGTGTAAGAAAATTTCAATGCGATGCGTACGCGACATGCGGACAAAAGCCTATACGTAACGACCTAGGCCCTAGAACTACACGTGTTCCTGCTACACGTAGTATAGACATATTAGCGAACGCAAGTGGTAATCCTGTGGTAAGGGCGGGGATCTGGCAGACTATTCGTTTCGAACCACCTTAATAGAGTTGTCTTGAAGTGCATTCTATTGTGAGTAAAGCCCGGAAATAATACTTCTTCGTTGAAATTAAATTTCGGAATTTAAACTCCGTTTCAAGAAATACCATATCGATTTCAGACTGCGGCAAGAATTTTAGGAAAACCTTCGTTCCCTGTAAGAAGAGGGAGGCGTTCTTTATGTGCTAAGGTATATTTCTATAAAGACACTGCATTACAGAAACAGCCAACTCGTCCCTGAAGCTGTCATTCTGAGAACACCATTATTCGGGTAAACGATATTTTCAAGATCGCAAGGCCAAATTCAGGAAACTGTGAACGACGCTTCACCTAAAGTGATGGGAAACTTGCACACTAGTCATGACAAATTGTTCTGCGGAAACTGCAGGAAAACGCGGAAAACACGTGTTTTCCCACCTTAATTGAGTCACTGCCTTTCCCATATGTTTAACGCTTTTCTTTTTCCAGGAAGCAAGCTGCCTTGCAAGTCCGATCGCATGTCCGTGAATGAATAGAAGTTGCATAAAACCTCGAGAACGGTGTAATGACGCTGCGCCACACGGAAAGAACACGGCGTCACCAGAGACGGGTAATTTAGCTCTGAATGTTGACACATTTCATGCTGAAAGCGCTCGCCTACAAGGACAGCAATAGAACGCGTCAGCGCTCCTATGGGCGCCGCGGAAACACTACTTGCATGCTTCGCTGCAACCTTAGGTCATTCCCACTCAAGTGTGGACGGTGAAAACCGGCTCTACTAGACGCAAAATGCGCCGCCGGAGCAAAGGAAAATGTCTTTAAACAGCGCGAATAATCAGGGCATTGCGGCCACTGCGCTCTATAAAGCGACCTCGTAAATGTGCGGTATTTATAACACATCCTTTTCCTTTCTTCTAATAACACCATAAGGGTGTGGAGGTTTCGTTTTGCCTTGCAGCCCTGATAATAGTAACGTGTCTTCGTGTAATACGTCTACAAAATAACGAATGCAGCGCAACGATTGTCTCGCGGGAGCTGCTAAAACTGAGCATTTGGGCGTCTCTCATCGTCGGAGCCATTTGAGATGTCATACCCCATTGCCCAATCAGTCATTGTCAAGAATTCTGAATAAATGCATTTTTATACGAGAATTCTTTAATGCAATAATTAGAATAATGTTGAGCTGGTTGGTCGGTACACGTGATGAAAAATGCAGTTATCTGGTACACAACTCACATAGAGGGACACACACACACACACACATATAGACGTATAGAAGGCAGCATAGTCCTTGCCTATATACATTGTTGCCTGTACAGCTTCGTTTTTTATCACCACTTTTTTATGAATTCAATTGTTTTCACATATAGAAACAAGTAACTGGAACAAATTGGCGGGAAAAAGGAATCGCGACACTCGGAGAGGACGTAAGAGAAGTGGATAGGACGAGCATGAACAAGAAACTGATTTTTATTAGAAAAACCTCCTAGCTAGGAAGCCATGTACGTTTTGCAAAGAACCCGAAAAAAAAGCTATAATATCTCTCGTCCAACGTAGGCGAGGTAACCATGGGTATACCACAGAAAAATGTGATAACAGCACGTGACTGGTTAATGTAACACACAGTTTGTATACCCAAAGGACCCACAGAGGGCTCACTTATATGCATCTCAGGCCCAAGTTTAGGCATATTTACCGCTTCCAAAATCTTCCTTTCAAGCTCTCTGAAGTCCTGGTTCGCATTCCCCCACAGCAATGTCGGAGCAACTGGTCAAAATTCTTTTTGTTCAACTTCCCTGCAACGAACATATGCATATAGATCCCTTAGAAAGATTCGTAGTTTTTGCCACCTGTATTTAAAAGCACTCCTAACTATCGAGGTAAAATTTGCGGCTTAATCGGAGGAAACTCGCGAGAAGAAATATTTTTGCAAGCCACCGGAAATTAAACTATCCGCAGCAACATTTTCATGCCGGTATTAGCACTGCACTACTTACCGCAAAACTGCCTTTTTTGCGCGCTAGGCCGAAAGGAAGTGGAACTAAATTTTCGAGGAAATAAGCGTATTTTTAGAGCAAGATTTATGTGGCTAGCTACCTCCACTCTTTTTCTATGTCTGTACATGTTCCTTCTAAATGTTGACTCCATTCGTGAGACGTGAGGCAAAAAGGATTCGTGATTGAAAATTCTAAACTTCTGTTAGCTCCATCGATAGGTTAGGCTCTGGTTTATTCGTGGAAGTACGAGAGAAGCCAAATCTCCACTTTGGGTTACAAACTGTAGCACTGCAGAAAAATGGAAGCATCGATTAGGGTTCATTTGGTTAGGGGATTTAACGTTCCGAAGCGACACAAGCTATGAGAGGCGCCGTAGTGGAGGGCTCTGGGAATTTCTACCGCCTGGGGTTCTTCAACGTGCACTGACATCGCACAGAACACGGGCGCCTTGCTTTTCGAAATCATCAAAAAGCGGCCGCTGCGGCCTGGGTTTGATCCTGAGCCCTTGGCACAGTAGCAAAAGCGCGCTAACCATTGCACCACCATGGTGGGCTAAGCAGGGGTTTGTTGAAAGCATAAATTGAACCTTAACCCATTTTTCATTTATTTGCAAGAACACTGACTGACCAATGTTGCGGCTATATTTTAGCTGATGTGTTAAAAACTGGCCCACAGTCTAGACTGAGCAGTTTGAAAATGTAATGTGATATTGTTGCTTTAACATGATATTATGCTAAACTAAATATTCTGGTTTGCACATGTTGCTATATATGCGTATAGAAATTTTGAGGAAGCGCATGCGAGTTGCTTTTTTGCGGCTGGCCACAACCTATACCCAACACTCGTTAGGACGTTCAAAACCGGGGTAGTCGTCGTTTTTAAGGCGAAAGCCTTAAAGGTACAGTAAAGAGGTACGCCACGAAAAGCCTACAACTATGCTAAGTGCCGAAGGAAGAACGCATTATAGTTGAATTGTTCACTTAATCACGGCACATCTGACCCACATACTGTGGCAACAGGGGCTTCAACGTGCAATTTGCAGGCATCGTAAACAAAAGGGACATATTTGCCGCTCATACCAAGGACAGCGTCGACCTTATTCCAAATGTCATTGTTCCCCTATTGCATACTTGCCTATTGCGCTGGTTGACCGGCGAAAAAAGGCCTCAGATAAAAAGAAAAATTAAAAAAAAATAACGAAGCACCCCAAATATACTAAAAGAACTAAAAAAATAATTTGTAGAAGAAGAAAGCCGACAGCGCCAGCGGAATTCGAACTGACTATTTCTTGCTCGATACCATTCCCGGCTAACCACTTGGCCACACCGAGACATGGGAAGTTAAGAAATATTTATGCATTATATGTCACGGCCGCATTTATAATGGAACTTCTTGTTTAGAGATGTACAGGCCATTGCTGCCGGTCTAAAGATTACAACTTCTTGACCGTCGGAGCATGCTGCCTGCTGTCATGACTTGCAACTAATGTTTTGGATGCCTATGAGCACGATATTGTGCGCTGGAATCATTTGAACATGTAGAAGTTCATAGCGGTGGCAAATTTAGAAGCGCCGGCTCTTCGGTCATATCCTGCTATCGTGGACGCATTTTTCGCTGAACCCGAAGCTGTAGAATAAACCTTCAAGGAGAAAAGTGCGACGAAGCTCCAACACTGGCAATTGCAGCAGCGAGGACACTATTTTGGTGGTAACTAAATCTTATTTGTACGTAAACATTTCGGGAAGCCTGGCGATGCCCGAGGGCTCGGTTTGTTTATACGCTGCGGAAGAAGCAGCGCAAAAGCTTGACAAACACGTAAAGTATTATGCATTACAAGCGCTCTGTGCATTTTTTTTTCATGGGCCCATTGCTCGGAAAATTACTGTCTTCATCGTTCTATTTATTTTGGAGCACGCTGTTGCCATGTTGGCCCCTGAGGGATGCTAACCGGTAGAAGCCGCGGGCCGCGACATCGCAGAATCGGCTGGTGCTACCAATTCCACCTTTGAAACGGGGCTGTGAGACCGATATGAAGGCTTCCAACACTCTTGGATCCAGATTTGCCCTGCAGTCAACTTGACACATATCGCTAAAACGTGGCTCTAGATCTATACAGGGTGGTATTTCATATAATCTGGTGTCTTATCGCTCTATGCTAATAGGTATGAGTGGGCTAACAGGGATCCCAATTTAAAAGGAAAGTGATAAAGTCAGTAGCAACATGCATGTACGTGAACGAGGATACGCAAATGAACCAGGCAAACGGGAGCCATTACCGCTGTCGGCTTATAACGTTAAACGCGGAACTCTAAGTATCCCCTCAATTTATACTATGTGCATAAAAGCATAAATACGAGTGCGCCACATCCTATAGTTAAACCTGGTGCCACTCCCTGGAGCTGCAGCTTAGAAGTCACTATCCCGTTTAATTATTATGCTCTCGCTTCGAATGTCTTCAGAGTTTCCGCGCTAACGGAACAAAATCTATCGCATCTTCCTGTGATCCACCAGATAGTAAAAGACAAAGGACTTATTATATTATGTTTGTCACAAAAAGGCGCATCAACTCTATAAAGCACACAGCACGACACAACTTTAGCAGCATTGTATTATGAAATGAATATTTAGCTTTGTGTTGCTCTTTAGTCACCTCTGGGCACTAACTATAACGTGACAGTTATCATCAACACAGTTCTTTTCACCACAGTTTCGTTTCTTGAGAATGAAGGTATTGATTCCTCGTGGATGCTTGCTTTCTTAAATAGAAAAGGGCTTTAAATAAATTTTAAGCCTTTCCTTATTTTTTTCTTTAGCACCTCGAATATTCAAACGTAATTCTCCTGCTTCGTATACAATAACATCAGCCAGTGAAGTCCCTTTAAACGAAACGCAACTTTTCCGTTAAGGTGAAATACTCATATTTGCACTACTATATCACGGTGCCTTGTAATAGCCCTCCGCTAGCCAAGATACGGGCATAAGAAGGAACATAAAATTAACTGTTACTGGTACTGAGCGCATTTGATCCATGTCTTCCTGCTACTTACCATAGACTAATATATAATGGGTTGTGCAGTAATCTGCCGGCTCAGGGAGATGTGTGTCACTTTATGGAGACTAGCAGCTAGCCATAACTATATCTTGAACTCTGACCTAGTGCTGCCACTCTTAATCAAGGCATGCAACGACTATAATTTCTGATTCCTGCTCCACAAACGTACAAAGTGGCATGAGCCATGAATAGTTACCTGTTCAATGAACAATCGGAAAAGTGGTGGCAGAGGCATTTCTTTATAATTCTTATAAATACGAAGACCTTGTACTGTAATAAGAAGCGCTTCTTGCTTTTGTACAAGTGAGAAACGAGTCTTTGCAACTGTTATTCATACATTTAAAGCAACCATGCGTCAGGTTATCTTGTGCTGAGCGCATATTTGCAAAGCGAGCTGAGTTGACCATCATTTAACAAAGCTTTTTCCAAATTAATAGTCGTAGTGAGAACAAAAGCATACCTCTTAGCTTACCAGTGTAAACAAGCTTATTTTAGAGCACGGTGTTTTAGAGCAAACATCTTGAAGAACTCATCAGCAGCAACGTCTGCCATTGCTCCTCGTATTTATGGAAACGCCTCATGGTCTATAAATAATAACTGCCTTGCACTAAACAGAGAAATCAAAATTCGTCGTCGGGCTTTCTTAGTTCGGGACACGGAGTAGGTATTCTGTAGGCCTCTCCGTTCTTCGTTACTGATTCGCGCGCGTAAAGCTTCATTGTCTGTGGCGCTAGGCGAACGCTAGTCATTGCTACTGGCGAGGTTAATAACAGGCGTCACGCACGTGTTCCCTAAGAGTTTTGCATTAATGATGCAAGATATACGGTACGCGCAGTCCCATTGGCAGGGGGCAACGCTCGCCGTGTTAGGATGGCCGTAGAAAGGGAACAGCTGCCAGATGATTACCTTTTGAACAGATGTTATTTGAACAGGCTGCGCTACATGTTTATTAAGCTATGCACTCTTATAGGATACTACGACGTCTGCCGGTATAAGGTACGGTTGTTCCCTCGACGCGAATGTTCCACGGACATCAACGGCAATGCGAGGTAACACGCAGGGCGAATCCACCTTATGGATTTAACTCTATAGTCATGCCCATTACTTTAGTAAATATTTTTAAAGGCGAAAATTGTTTGAAGCCATAATACGCACCAGAACGCTTTTAATTGTTGATGAGGGTTAGCATTCAAGACAGTGTAGTCACCATACCTAAGCAAGCGCACGGTCGGGTGTAAATAGATCGACGAAATTTTTTTTTAGCTGACGCAGACCAGTGTTGCTCAGTCTGAACACAGGGAACTTTGATCCATTCTGCGGCAGATCATGGCCATACGCATTGAATGCATTCCAGCTGCCAGCTATGATCACTCCAGCCGCAGCGAGAAAACGTTCAAGCGACAACTGTGTCCATTGACTGAATTTTTCTTCACTGAATTATTTTTATAAACGGTGACATAGGTCATTTACAACGCAGTTCTCTCTTGTGGCTGCACAAAGCGTTCATTAGTGACAATCAGCGGTGATATTAAGACAAGTGATCAATTGTGATTAAGATTTGCTCAGATTAGCCCAAGCGTCAAGGAGGATCGCCGCACAAGATCTAGCTGCGTCCTGCGTCCATAGGAAATAATTCCAGATGCTGGAAATGAAGCCAACAATCAGAGGAGAGTCCATATAAAGTCAACCTATTCAAGGAGGTTGCTGTCGGGGGGGGGGGGGGGGTGAAGAAGGAAAAGCACTTTATAAAATAGAAATGTTTTTATAAAAAGTAAATGTGGCAATTACTGGTGTTATGGAAACACGCTACACTTAACCTTCAAAGTTTTGTGGGTTGAAGCGTAGTAAAGGGCGGCCTAAGGAATTTTTGTTATGCTTGTGAGGTAGTAGAAGGTATATGAGTACTACAGTGGAGTACAGTAAAAGAAAAAAAGTGCACAAAGGGGGAAAAACGCCTCATGGTGATTCGTTGTGCTAACAGTTACTTTATAATAATCATTTACAAAGATTATCATGGTAACATGAATTTTAGTGTTTTTTTTAATTTTTGGAGTTTAGGTTAGGTTGCTGTTTTAGCGCTTATGGCGTGTGGTAGAAGTATAATTTTATGCAAATTGTACCTCATTTTCAGTTTTTGTCTCGGCTTTTGAATCGTTTTTCTTGTCAGTTTTTTATACCTTGTACGCTTTCTTCAATATGGCAAAAGGTGTGGACGTGAGTGTTAGAGTTTTATCTAAGTGGCAAATGCAATATGCTTACCTCAAGGAAGTTGGTATCTTTTGGCCTCCTTCTTTAGCGTATGCAAAACACCTCTAATAAATAGTCCTAAAGTTTTAAATTATGTTATCAAGTAGAGCTTTGTAAAGCTTACCCGCTGCCCAGATTTTCCGACATAAGTTGCTGATAAAGACTTTGATTCACTGTTCACAAAGTATCTTCATGGAAACAATATCATTAGCAACTTAGAAAGTAGCACTTCCAGAACCGGGAACAATTACACGATGTTTTATGCTGCAAAATTTCTAAGCTGGGGCTGCTCCTGCTATATTCTTTAGTACATGGGGCGACAATTCAAAGATACAAAGCTCTCGGACAAAGCCTCTCCTATGTCGTGTACGTCTCACCATGATCCTGTTTCATGCATGATTGCGGCCGACCTGCAACCCGATTCTGTCGACCCCCTCTACAAGCTGTTGCTTTCATAAAGCGACATTTTTTATTTGGAGACCCGACCTCTTGGCCAGACGTCTGTTGTCGCCCACCTCATCGACACCAGCGATACTGCTCCTATTCACAAGCGAACGTATACCGTGTCTCTCTTTCCGAGCGCCAGGAGATTCAATGTGAAGTCGACAAGATGCTGGCCGACGATATCATTGAGCCTTCAAGCTGTCCCTGGGCGTAACCTGTTGTGCTAGTACAGAAAAAACACCGGAGCTGGAGATTCTGCGTCCACTCCCGCCACCTCAACAAGTTCACCAGAAAAAAACATCTACCCTTTTCCGCGCATCGACGATCGCACTTTATTGCTTACATGGAGCCAGCTACCTTTTCTCTATTGACCTTAACTCTGGTGGGAAATCTCAGTCGATGAACGAGACCGCAAAAAAAACGGCATTTATCCTTACTGACGGCCTCTACCAATTTAATTTCATGCCATTTGGCCTATGTAACGCCCCTGCAACTTTTGAACTAATGATGGATTCGTTGCTGCGCGGTTTCAAGTGGACGACTTGTGTGTGTTATCTAGACGACGTCATTGTTTCTCGCCCACTTTTGACAGCCACCTCTCTCACCTTTCTATCATTCTCGAGCTATTCCGCCGCTCCCGGCTTCAACTCAACTGAAAAAAAAAATACAGTTTCGACCATCGGGAAATCAAAGTTCATGGCCATTTAGTGAATGCTGCTGGTGGTCAACCGGACCACGATAAGATTTGCGCCGTTCGTATTTTTCCCACGCCACGTTCATCTAGGGATGAACGTAGTTTTTTCGGCTTGTGTTCATATTTCCCTCGTTTTGTCCAGGACTTCGCAGTCCTTGCTCGCCCTCTCACCACCTTACTGAAAAAAGATCCACCTTTCTCCTTGGGCCCTGACCAAGCTGCCGTTTTCTCCGAACTCATGGATGATCTCATCAATCCACCCGTCTTGGCCCATTTCAACCCTTCGGCCACTAACAAACTCCACACTGACGCAAGTGGTCACGACACCACGGCCGCACCAGAGTGATTGCGTATGCCAGCCGCCTATTATCGAAGGCAGAACAAAATTACTCTATCACAGAGAGCGAGTGCCTAGATCTTGCTTGGGTTATTGCGAAATTCCGCCCTTATTTGTTTGGGCGACTCTGCTGTTATCACTGACCACCAGATAGAGAGTGATAGAAAACTTCATTAAAAAAGAAAAGAAAAAAAAGGGGAGGGGGAGGGCAGTGAGTGGAATCTTCATTTCAAAACCCCAGTGGCCTGGGCGGCCGCTCTTGCCTGATTAACCAGTCTATGCTGGGTCGCTAGCTCAGCA
Organism: Amblyomma maculatum; assembly: GCF_055883805.1. NCBI lineage: Eukaryota > Metazoa > Arthropoda > Arachnida > Ixodida > Ixodidae > Amblyomma > Amblyomma maculatum. Next base: position 125,960,726 of record NC_139347.1, on the reverse strand, counting down.
CATATCAGAGTGGCCTCCCACTGCGCCTCCATATGGTGTATGCTTATGTCTGCCGGTTTGGGGCTCGTGTACCCCCATGTGACGGGGTGGGCGGACCACCATGGGTTGTGCTGGCTTTCTTCACTCAAAGACCTTACTGGACGTATGGAGCGCTGGGCGTTAATGTTGGAAGAATATACCTTTTTCATTGTTTTTGAGTCTGGTCGGCTTTACCAAGATGCAGACTGTTTGTCCCACCACCCTGTCGATCTTCTCAGCTCTGCGGATTGTTACATAAACGCATCCGTCCTGTCTTTATCGGCCTTTTCCACATTGCCGAAGAACAATGCTTGGACTCTGCTGTCTGGTCTATCATAGACAGTCTCACTACCGGCCAGTCTCATTCACCCTCGCCTTGTTTGTACTCCAAGGGGACGCACTGTACCACCGCAATGTGCGTCCTGATGGCGCTAAGCTCTTGCGCGTCGTTCCGAAACATCTGCGCTCCACCATGTTGCAACAGTTTCATGATGCTCCCACCGCTGGACATCTTGGCGTGTCCCGCAGGTATGATAGCGTGCGTCGATGGTTTTACTGGCCGGGCCTCTATCGCTGAGTTCAGCATTATGTGGCTGCATATGAGCTGTACGTGCCACCGCAGGAAAAAACTATCCGTATTGCCATCTGGACACCCGCAGCCAATCTCCATCCCGACTGACCCGTTTTTCCGTGTTGGTGTTGATTTGCTTGGACCCTTCCCGGTCTCTGCCTCGGGCAACAAATGGATCGCCGCAGTGACTGACTATGCTGCGCGGTACGCCATTACCCGCGCGATCCCTACTAGCTGCGCTGCAGACATCGCTTAGTTCCCCCTCTACGACGTGAGACTGCAACACGGTTCCCCTCGTGAACTACTCACGTATTGTGGTTGCTGCTTCCTCTCCAGAGTGGTTGCTCAGCTACTTCGTGTGGGCACAGTCCGCCACAAATTTACCACTGCCTATCATCCTCAAACCAACGACTTCACAGAACGCCTCAACCATACGCTCACAGATATGTTATCAATGTATGTCTCCGGCGACCACGGGGTTGGGACATTAATCTATCATTTGTATTATTCGCTTATAACTCTTTTCGTCATAATACCACTGGCTACTCTTCCTTTTATCTGCTCTTCTGCCTACACCTATTACTCCCCATTGATACTGAAGTAAAACATGTTGCTCTGCTAGGTGGTTCATTATCGCACGGCAGAAAAGTAAGCGCAAAAAAAGACAAACGCAAGAGAGGAGACAGGATAACGTGCTGCTGGCAACTGATTCTTTTATGGAAATCTGCACATAGTATACAGAGACATCGTCACACCACCTATCGGTTCCGTACACGTCAGAAGGCAATATATTACCTAACAATAAATTCAATGTTTACCATAGGGTGACCTAAACCCGATAAAAACAGCTTACTATTTAAAAACAAAGTCACACGTGGTACGTAAAGGGCCAAAGTAACATAAAATAAAACAATAAACAATAAATCCCAAGTTTAACATAGGGTGGACTGTAACCAATAGAAACACCGATGACTTTAAAAACAAAATGACACGTGGTGTAAAGGACCAAAGTAACATGTTGGAATGAATAAGAAGTGAGCGGAACTTAATGGCATAAAAAGCAACCCCGAACAATGATGTAATATCCTAAACCTTCTTCAATGTTTTAAGCACTATAAGCACCTTGTGCTACCACAAAAGAGGCGAACAAAACTTCTATGATGATGGGGCCCAGTGACATGTTGAAAAGTGAAGACGACATAAAAAGCTCGCGAAAACATAAAAACCAGGACAAGCACATGTGCCAGCATAAGCATTCACCAACGGTTTTAAACAAACCTTTGATACATCGCCTTTGATACTCCGCTACCCACTACTGACGTCGCTACAAGTACTTACGCTCGTGATGCCATCTCCCACTCTAATGATGTTCGCCACATTGGTCGCGACAGGCTCTTTGCCTCCCAACGCTCTCAGCAATCCTGTTATCACAGTTGCCACCAGGATGTGCACTACGCCCCAGGCTCTCTCGTTCTGATCTGGCTCCCATCACGCCGGGTGGGCTTATGCGAAAAATGTCTACCACGTTACACAGGCCCCTCCGTATCTTGCGCCGAGTCACCGACGTGACATACGAAATCGAACCTTTGAACCCGAAGTTTTCTGCACCACGAGCTTCCGACATTGCGCATGTGACACGACTCAAGCCGTATTGTTCACGCCCTGCTTGGTTTACCTAGAACGTACCGGGAATGCGGTTCTGCGGTGGGGGTAATGTTATGTGGTGTACCATGCTGCTATTCAGCAAGTGTTGTTGTTGTTGTTGTCCAAATAACTTATGGCGCATACCTACAGCAAGTGAAGAACGAAATGTCTGTGTGTGTCGACGAAGTCGAAGTTCAGCGTTGAATTCTGCGGTTAAGCGGTGCCCATCGATTCCAGAGTGGTGTTGCCCACTGGTGCGGGATTTCTACTCATAACAATATTTACAGTTCATGGAGAACGTCAGTGTAGGTTGCCCTTCCAAAGTATTCTCATTGGAAAGCCTTACAATGGCTTCCCTATAGTGGCTTTATATAGGTGAGTCATATATATATTTTTTTATTTCACATGTCACACTCTGAATGTCCACGATCGAGCAGAATATGAATTTGAAAAAGTACGCTTATGCCTTCTAGCCACGTCAATACCAAGCCAAAAGACACACAGGCTTAGTAGTCTTACTATATAGCATAAAGGTAGTACGCAGGAAATGCAGCTTCCGTTCTGGCTACAACTTTCGTGCAATCCAGAGTAGCCCTCGCTCTGAAATGTTCTTTATTTTATGTATACTGAGATAAAATAAAAAGCGTTTTCCTTTCGCATAGCCGATGAAATTTCATCGTATATATTATCTCGCTCAGTTTGTGCGCATGAGAGGATATATGCTTGGCGTACAGTCACATTCCAGCTGAGCATTGTTCCAATTCCTTATGCCATGCGCAGAATGAAAGCACATATTCTGAACAACTATTCAACGCTGACTAGGTGGTATGGTGGAGAGAATGCTAGCAGTCTTTGTTGTTGCTTTTCTTCTTTGTTGAAATGAAGTGCAGTAAGTAAAAAAAAAACGAGAAAACTAATGAGCGTGATTTCAGGCAGCTGTGATTAATTTTCTCTAGTCAATAAGAATTGTGGCTGGCTTGACCACCTTATATCCACTCTCAATACTCTGTTCTCAGTTGACACATAAACACTTCACACTCTGTAAAAAGGTTAATCTCGTTGTCTTTCTAAACGCTGCATTTATGAAACAAAATAAAACAGTCCTTTGCTGCAAACATAAGTATTCAGGATACTTTTTAACGACGAGGTGCGTTAACCAAATACAATGATAGTGCAAGACCCAGGCGCCAATAAATACTGCCCTTTATTTTCGTCTTCCCGAAAATCAACAAAATGAAACAAAAGCAAGGAAGCAAAAACGAGGCTAAAGAGAAGAATACAAGAGAAAAATACCATGAATGTTCTGATGTTTCATCTTTTTTTTTCGAGTTTGTTTTATTTTTGTCCGTATTCTAACTGGTGATGGCAAGAAGAAAATGAAGTGTAGTTGCTGGTTGGTGCTCGTGTCTTGTGCCGCATCTTGTGCCGTGTCGTATTTTGTTAGTGTAACTCTACATTGACTGCACACCAACTAGCCCTGTGTAATGCTTCTCGGTGTTTACACAGGAGAAGAATCTCTATTTCGCTCAGTAGAACTGCGGTTTGTTGGGCACAAAACATTCATGCATGTGTGTTTTGTTTCCACACTGCCCTTAATCCTAAGTCATGCCGCAGAGCCCACATCAATGCTAAGCGTTCTTCGCACGTTTTATTTGTCTGATTTGGTGACTCTGTCCTCAAGTACAAGCTGCTGTCTTCCAGCTTGCTCTGCATTTTGTAGTAATAAACTTTTGTCCAATAATTTTTCATAGCAGTGGAGGTAACAATGCATGTACAATGACAGCTGTGTAGCCGTTACGGCCTAAAACCTTTCCCCTTTCCTCACTGAAACTAGCGCACTTGTCTCATTGTTTTAAACTATGTGTTTACGAAATGTTCTCATTAGTTCTAGTTAGATGCGAGCCATAAACACTGGCTGTTTCAGATAGCAGCTTAGTTGGCTTCCTATTGTGTGAATGACTAAACGAGCTGCGCCTGTTCTAGAATACTGGCGCGATATTTTTGTGACCTTGCTTTTACGAGTAAAGACTTTCCGTACTAGCGTAGATAGTAAGACTTATAAAGAAGCCAATCCTTATTCCAAATTTAGTTTTTATTTGACCATTGCTCCAGCTAGAACGCCTATTGTCGTCGAGCTTGTGATGTTTACTAAGAGCTATTACAGCATATCGTAAATGATCCTTATACTGGGTAAATGACGTAGGCAAGAGCAGTGTGTCTGCTAGTACGCGCACGAAAGAACTGTGGCATTGACCTTGGGTTAATAAGAATCTTGGAAATCATCAGCAGTGTAATACACGTTTACATGAAACGTGCAAAGAAGGCAGAAAACACTCAAAGGAATTGGCATAGTCCAGAAACCATGCAAAATAAAGGTCATAGCAAGGAATACTTCTTTTGTTTTCTTCCCATTATCTTAATACTATCCTCCGCTTTCATCCCCTAGATGAAAAAGGCCAATTTGACATTCTTCATTCGTAAGTGGACACTCAGGATAACCACATCCAATTGTACGCAGTAAGCGTTCAGTTCCTAACTTTTTTTATTACTTCCTCGGTAGTGCGAAAAAAGCATTGCTCGACATGAAATTTCAATTTAAATATCTCCTGCCCTACTCAATTCAAACTCGTGTCATCAATACCGAATCGGACGAATAGCGCCATGTTGAAGCCAATATCAGCACAGCGTAGCATTCTCGCTACACGAGCGGATGTCTGGAACCTCGGCTCCGGCAAACGGTACGTGCTACTCCTGCCCAATCTCTCCTACGGCCACTAATCTGCTCGAAAAGCAACTTAAGTGCCTAAGGAAAACGAGAAAACTGCCCATTCCGGGCGAAATTCGACTTTTACTGTGTTAAGAACATTTATCGGACTGAGACGCTCAGCCGCCCAGCTAAGCCCAATTCCGCCTCCGCTCTTCCGCCGGCACCGCCGGCGATACCAGCTGCTGTCATGGAAGTAACGGTTGAAAGCCACACCGTTACCGCACAAGAGCTACTGTCAGATGATTGGACATCAGTCCTGTATAAAGCCTACGTCTCCCGACCAGCCAGTTCGCCGAAACCACCTCGCCATTCCGAGAACGCTACCTCCGAGGCAGTTAACCCGAACGCCAGGAACGCGGCGCGCGACGCCGCAGCCGCAGCCGGGAGCGGCAAGGTGCCGGCCCGTCTACCACCTGCGACCAAGGAGGCTCGTCTCACAGTGCAGCGCAGCAAGCAGCTACCACCACTCCCACCCAACGCTATCCGAGTGGTCGTTCGCCCGCGAGGTGAACTACGGCTCCGAGACGTCCCAACACCTCGACTCTGGAAGGCAGTGCAGAGCCAGCTCCAAATTACTCTATCGGACGACTTCTGCCTGCTCATCCACCCGACCAACAACACTTTCACCATGGCAACAACACACATCCCAACGGCCGAGACACTCAAGACGCCGACCTCCCTCACCATTGGCAACCAAACCTACCCGTGCGCGGCTTACGTGGCACCTCCACCGGGCTCTACCAGAGGAGTCAACACAAATGCCTATACCCCAACGCAACTTTACGAAGACCTCGTCAGAAGAAATTCGGAGTATACCATAATAGCAGCCCGAAGCATGGAAAAGACGCACTCCATTTAAATCACCTTCGACGCAAACGCAGTCCCACATTCCATCAAATACATGGGAGCCATCCACCGCTGCACCCCATACCGCGGCAGTCCGGACGCCTGTACCGATTGCAGACAGCCGGGTCACCGTCATGACGTGTGCCCAAGCCCCAAGACCAACGTTTGCCCCCGCTGTGGAACACGACATTCGCAACAAGACCCTCCTTGTACTCCCAAGTGCATCTTGTGCGAGGGCCCTCACCTTACCGGTACGGGTTCGTGCAAGGGGCGAAACCTTCACCAGCCACGGAAACAGCCAAGCCACCTACAAACGCAGCACCAAGAATCGGTCGCATCCAGGGATAATTTTCCCCAGCGGTCGGCCGGACGCGTCCATTCCAGCCAACATGAGCAAGCCCAGACAGTGCCGCTGAAACAAGCCTCGGACACCCCAAACTCTTCTCACCAGCACACGACACCCGCAACAGCGACTCTCAATCTACAACATGCCTTGAAGAAATCCCAGGAGGAGGCAGCGGCAGCCAAAGCAGAAGATTCAGCAGCCCGAGCAGAAGCCATCGCCCTTCGTCAGCACATCGCCAAACTGGAAGCACAGATAAGTGCTCTTGTCACAGTCTCTCCCATTCCCCCTGCCCCCGCTCCTACCGCATCCCAACCTCCGCCACCCCCATACCCACCCACCGCCCACACCTTGCCGAGCCACTCCCACCCTACTTCTCCTGATTTGCTAGCAATGGAGGTTGGCACAGAACCCCCTACGAATTCAACTCTGTGAACGACGCCCCCTCCCTCCACCCCCATCTCACCAGACGACATACCAACCCTGCTTGAGTCCCTTGCTAAGCGCTTTGAGGCAAAATTGCAGGACGCTATCACTCACATCAACCAGGAATGTGCAACCCTCAAAGACGCTGGAATCCACATAACAGAAGACAATGCTACTCTTAATCACCGATTCGACGTGCTAACGCAAGGATTCTCTGACCGCCATAACGATCTTGAATCCCTGCTCAATTCTTACGCAACGTGCCTCCCAAAGCGGGACCCCATCCCAAATAGACGAAAGAAGCCCAAAGCACCGGAAGGACAAGACAATCCTATCCCTGCCGTAGCTCGTGACTCCCACCCACCCGTTATGGCTTCTTCCCATATCGACTCTCATGATGGCATCTCCGAACCGAAACCTTACACTCTGGCAGTGGAACTGCCGGGGCTTTGGCCAGAAGCGTCATGTGGACCACCAATTGCTGTCCTGCGCTACGGGACCTAACATCCTTGCCCTGCAGGAACCCTCCAACCCGCTCACCCTCCCCGGCTATACTCCTATTCTGCCCACATCAGCCACACCCCCTCGCGTAGCGTTTCTAGTTAGTAGCTCAATTACCACCATCTCCCATCCCCTAGCAATTCAAGATATTGATCACCTTTTAATGGAGCTTGTTCCACAACACGCTCGAGCGAACAGCCTCTTCGTTCTGAATGTATATAGCCACCCTAAGTGCCTCAAAAGCAACTTCGAACGCCTCTTTACACTTACGAAGCGCATAGCAAACAAGTGCCCCTTACTCGTTTTAGGAGGCTTTAACGCCCCACATAGTTCCTGGGGTTACCCGCACGACACACCAAAAGGACGACGGGTGTGGTTAGCCGCGCAACAAACCGGTCTCTCTCTGCTCACCTACCTTATCTTTCCTACGCGCACGGGAACCAGTGTCTGCAGACACACTACACCAGACCTTACGTTCGCACATTGCCTCCCTCATGCCACATGGTGCAACACACAAGAGAATCTAGGTAGCGACCATTGCATCATCGAAATTCTCTTATACATTCAACTACCCCGCAGGCCTCCCAGAGGCTCCACTTCCACGAAGTGGGACTCTTTCCGATCACGTAGAGTAGCCCTCGCCTTCGCCCCCATCACGGACATCACTGAATGGTCCAAACAACTACAAAGTGATGTCCGATCCGTGACTCTTCCCCTACAAGAGGACTTCCCAAGCGACACAGTTGGCTCCCACCTCCTACATTTATGGGAAGCTAAATCAGGCTTAGAACGACGCTGGCAAAAGCAGCGTTGGAACCGCACACTTAGACGCCGCCTCGCCCGCTTTAACAAAGAGATAGAGGCGCATGCAGCGACTCTTTCACGACAAAACTGGGAATCACTATGCAGCAAGCTAGATGGCAACATAAGTCTACGTCGGACCTGGAACCTCTTTCGACACTTAATAGACTCCACGCAGTGAAAGACTACCCAAAGACATAACCTCACCAAACTCATGCATTCTTCCGATACACCTCCACTGTAACTTCTCCAAAACGTAGACATCAGTACTTCCCTAGATACCCTCCGGTAACGCATCTCGATTATGCAGGCCCCCCTAACGACCTCCTCGACCAACCCATTACAGAAGCAGAGGTTCAGGCTGAACTCCAGAAACTTAACACATCCTCAGCCCCCGGTCCAGACGAAGTTCATAACAAGGCACTCCGGAATCTCGACGTTCAATCTATTGCCGCTCTTACTGAATACTTTAACGAGTGCTGGCAAACGGGCACCCTCCCACCGCAATGGAAAAAGGCCAAAATCGTCTTCATACCCAAACATGGAAAACCTCTGCTCACCTCTAACCTCAGACCCATCTCCATCACTTCTTCGGTTGGAAAGCTCATGGAGCATGTACTCCAGACTAGGCTGTGCCAGTACCTAGAAGGCAACCATCTTATGCCCACTTGTATGTTTGGATTTCGTCCCGGGCTTTCCACACAGGACGTCTTTCTACAGCTAAAACAGCACATTCTCGACTCCCAAACCTACGACACCAAAGCTAACCTAGGTGTGTACCTCACTAAGGCATTCGATAACGTTACGCACTCAGCTTTCCTACAGAACCTTAGAACCCTGGGAGTCGGCGCCAGGATGTAAAACTACATCCGAGATTTCCTCAGTCACCGCACAGCTACACTTACCTTCGGCGACCACCGCCTCTCAAGCATCACGCTGGGAGCACGAGGTACGCCCCAGGGTGCCGTTCTCTCCCCTATTTTATTTAATATAGCACTTCTTCACCTACCCCAACAACTAGCTCAAATCCCCGACATCCATTTCAGCCTCTACGTCGACGACATCACTGTCTGGACAAACCACGCCAGTGACGCCGAAATAGAAAAGCACCTACAATTGGCACTAACTACCATCGACACATACGTACGGGAGCGTGGCCTGACCTGCTCCCCTTCAAAATCAGAGCTCTTTCTCTACCGCCCCAAGCAACAGGACAACGTCAATCCTCCCATCTCCCTCACGCTAGGTACTCATTCCATCCCACTAGTATCCAAATTTCGAGTGCTAGGGCTAATGCTCCACTCCCATGGCGCGCACGGAGAAGTCATAAAGGCTCTCCAAACACACGCTCAACAGGCCACCCGACTGATTCGCCGCAAAGCGAACCGCCAGGCTGGCCTACGCGAGCGAAACACCCTTCGCCTCACCCCGGCTTACATCATAAGCCGCACCGTATATGCCCTTCCATACCTACCCCTCCGACAGAAGGAGAGAGACCGGGTAAACGCGCTCCTGCGGAGTCGCACGAAGATGGCTCTACGCCTTCCCCCCAGCACATCCAACGATCGGCTTCTCAAACTCGGGGTCCACAACACCTTTGAGGAACTTACAGAAGCACCTTTATGGCACAAATATACCGTCTATCGAACTCAGAGGCTGGCCGCGCTCTATTATCCAAATTAAACCTAAACCCAATTACACACCCTACCCCCTTTCCCCCTTTTTTCTATCTTCCGCTCAAACCTCAATATACCCCCTCCCCAAGAACATGTACCCTGAGCGAGATGGGAACCGCAGAATAGCAAGGGCTCGGGCCCTCCACAAACAGTATAGCGAGGACCATGAGGTGGTCTATGTGGACGCAGCGGAATATACGTCAGGCCACCGTATGGCCCTAGCGGTAGCCGACAATCAAGCAAAACTTCTAATCTCAAGCTCAATCATCACCACTTCGGCCATAGAGGCAGAAGAGGCAGCCATCGCGCTTGCTCTGACCTCTACATCTGCCAACATAATTATCTCTGACTCCAAATCTGCCATTCTCAACTATGCCAATGGCTACATATCTCGCACCGCTGCTCGCTTACTACGCTTCTGGCAGCCTCGGCACCCTGTAACCCTTATCTGGACGCCAGCACATGCCAGCCTCCCTGGCAACGAAGAGGCTCATTCTCTAGCCCGAGGTCTCACATTCCGGGCAGGGGGAGATGAGCCCCTTCTACAGGCCGAGGAGCGTCTGCTCTCCTTCCGCGATATTCTCTCATATTACCGGGACAAACGAACAGAATGCGCACCCCCAGCTCCGGCCCTTACCATAGCGCAGGCCGCACACTGGCGACGACTACAAACTCGCACTGCTCCATACCCCATACTACTACATGCCAGATACCCAGACTAATTTCCCTCCTCATGCAAACTTTGCGGCAAACCAGGAGATTTCCTACACACCCTCCTCACATGCCCCACCTTCCCTCATCCCCCATCACCGACCGTGGCCGAGTATTACTGGGAAACTCTACTGACCAGCAGTTCTGCTCAAGACCAGCGCCGGATCATCTCCAGTGCTATGAGAAGGATAGCACTCCAAGGGCTATCCTTCGCTTTGTAAGGGTGCCCTCCTCACAGTGAGGGAGCACCCAAGTGCCATTATTCATATCATTGGCATTAAATGTTTTTTACACACACACACATTCTCGCCACGCTAGGAAATCGAAATCTACACTCATAATTTTCTCGCGAAGCTGGGATGATGTCGACACCTCGATCACAGCCCGATCAGAAACTGCATTAGTACCTTATCGATTGAACCAGATATTGCTGCAGGCATATCATCAGAGCAATATATCGGTTCTTTTCGGCCCTGACATGGCACTGCTAAATATTACCTAAGTAATACTGCCACATATTTCGCTTCATGTTTTTAGGGCGAAAGCTTTTCTAGGGTAATGGTGGATATCGCCTGTCTGGAGATTTGTACTCGTGATTTGGCGAGATGTGTTGCGAGAGTTTGTGAAATTCCGCAAGATGTCAGGAAGATCATGGAATAGGTTCTGACGTGCACATAATTTCTCCGGTAAGGACGTCGCAGTAAGTTCTGACGACGAAGCCAAAGAAAAAAAGTAATGAAATTATAATCAGTACACAAACAGGCAAGATAGAGGAAGAGAAGTAGACATAAGAAGTTGAAGAGAAGAATGAGGACAGGGTTTTGCCATTAATCTCGTAAGCGGAGCTAAGTGTAGTCCTGTAAGTCTTGGTATCGCTCGTCACCTAAAAAACTTTTCAGGCAGTTAACCTTACACATCAAAGGATGTCTATTATATAGTGTTTTCGCTGTCGGTATTTTTCGGGTTTGGCACGTCGTGTACAAAACTCGTTTGGGCGTCTTTTCTCATGCAAAATACATGACTTATTTGCAATTCAGAGACCTTTATTTGCACATGACGTAAACAATTTCGTCCCGCTGTCAGTTTACATCCCCATTCCAACGAAAGGCAGTGCCAAAGATTGTTCCAACTACCGCACGATCGCGCTTATTTCGCATGCTAGCAAGGTGATGTTGAAAATCCTCCAAGGTAGGCTGCAGCAGTATGTGGATCGGGAGCTTCCGGACGTGCAAGCTGGGTTTCGCAAGGGCAGAGGAACTAGAGACCAAATTGCCAACCTTCGCTGGATCATGGAAAAAGCAAGAGAGTTCCAGAAACCCATCTACATCTGCTTTATTGATTATGCGAAAGCGTTTCACTGCGTAGATAACAGCAGATTGTGGCAAGCTCTCCAAGAGATGGTAGTTCCAATTCACCTCATCTGTCTCCTCAGGAACCTGTAGGAAGCGCAAGAGGCCACAGTCAGAACTGGGCATGGTCTTACTGATTGGTTTCCGATCGAGAAAGGAGTGAGGCAAGGCTGCATACTGTCGCCCTGCCTATTTAACCTATATGCAGAGTGCATCCTGAGGAAGGCCGGTCTGGACGAGTCTTCAGCTGGAGTGAAGATTGCTGCAAAACGTATCAACAACCTTAGATATGCGGATGATACCACTTTAATGGCAGAAACTGAAGTGGAACTCAAGAGACTTCAGATGCGCGTACAAGAAGAGAGTGTGAAGTTTGGGCTTAAACTGAACATTAAAAAGACAAAGATCATGGCGTTTTGCCCTATTAAGTCCGGGAGCATCAATGGACAAGAAGTGGAAGCTGTGACAGATTTTCTCTTCTTGGGCTCCAAGATTACCTCGGAAGGAGACTGCAGCCATGAAATTAGGAGACGCTTGCTTCTGGGAAAGAGAGCAATGGTTGGCCTTGACCGCCTAGTAAAGAGCAGAGACATTAGTCTGCCAACCAAGATCCGTATAACTCGTGCTATGGTCTTTCCAGTTGTGATGTATGGATGCGAGAGTTGAGCTGTGAAAAAGGCTGACCGCCGAAGAATTGACGCGTTTGAATTGTGGTGCTGGCGAAGACTCTTGAGAGTTCCTTGAACTGCCAGAAGATCAAATCAGTCGATATTGTCGACCATAATCCCTGACTGCTCATTGGAGGGTCAAATTCTAAAGTTAAAGCTCAGCTACTTTGGTGATCTGATGAGAAGAGAGGAGTCGCTGGAGAAAGATTTCATGTTGGGAAAGATTGAGGGTTGCCGAAGAAGGGGTAGGCAGTGAACGCGATGGTTAGATGGCATCCTCGAGGCACTGCAGATGAAGTTATGTGATGTTAGGAAGATAGTGAGGGACCGGAAAGCGTGGCGTGACATGGTCCATAGGGTCACGAAGAGTCGGACGCGACTGAACGACTGAACTGAACTGAATGCTTAGTGAAACGAAGATCATAAAGGATGAAGTAGTTCGTGAATACGCAACGCTTTCTGGTAGATGGCCTTTGCGGAATGAGGGGTCGAGCATTTATAGAGGTAATTCAGGAAACACTACGCAAAAGGGAAGCTATCTGGCGCCTCTGGCATTATATAGCTTCAGGATTTCCACATAGCGGTGATTGGCGAATATTGCCTTCTCTTGGTGAATCCGCACCCAGGAATAAAACATTCCGACACTGAAGATTGCCAGATATTAAGACTGTGTCGCAGCGCAAGATGCCGGCATCTCTGAAGCAACCGGTGACGATACAGAAAATATTATCGCAAAATTAAGACTGTCCGACTGCATTCCGTTTGTTATTGCAATTGCATAGGTCAATATATGGCTTTGTGTAATCGAGTATCTACAAGAAAGTGGTCTCTGATCGAGATCCCTACTCAACGTGCTCGACAGGTAGATGTGGCAATGGCACAAAATGACAGCCTAGGACGAGGAACACTCGCAACAGTAGGCTGAGGTAATGCCGCGAAAGCGAGCTCAGGACGAACAATACAGGCAAAAAAATTTATACATTTGAAGTAAATTTTCATACATATTCTGACCAGTATAAGGAGCAATATTCTTTCGCGTTCTTACACGTAGGCGGTCCGAAGTGTCTCTCTTGGTAATGCCACCTGCCTTCATCATTTTTTGACGTCATATCAGAGGTCAGGGTAAACAAAAACTATTTATGTTTTGATTTTCCTGTCGCCCATTTTCTTGTATACCTGAAGCAGTTAATGTTTCTGGAGTTTCGAATTGCAGTTGATGAACACGAAGATGTCTTTACGCAGTGTAATGATGGGAAAAGGCATGAATCGCAAGATATTCCATTCAGTAAAGATGAAATGCCTCAAGGAATTTGTAAAGAAATATTATTCAATGGTAGCCTCGTGCGATGTCGCAAGCAGTCAGCAACAAACTTCCGTATACTCAAGAAAGATTGCCGTTGAGAGCACCTACAACCGACAAGTTTCTATTTAATAGATCGGGGTTGCAGACCAGTCGACGAAATATCAAAAGGAGCAAAAACAGCACCAACGACGGTACAAAGACAAGTCCCTGTGTTGTCGTCTTGCCTCTGTCCTACGTATTTGTGGTTGTGTTCCTTACCTAGTTTCTGTTCAATTACAAGCTATGAATTACACATCCAACGTTCCCACGGAAGTCCAAATTTGGAAAGATTATTTTACTTTTGCCATACAGTCGAAATTAATTAGTAAAACAATGAATTTGGTGTAGTTTTTCCTGAGAGTCGACGAGAAAATATTTGAGATAATGCGCATGCGGATTTGCTTGAAACTCCCCTGAATATGTGGTCATGAAGATATAGTACCACATTATGTATCAGTACTCTATCATCATTAACACGCGATCACGCTTCTGCACTCCTGTTTCTGTGAACCTGCATGTTGTACGATATAATCGTATGAGTTCTACAGGAAAAAATAAACTCTCTTTTTACAAGATATGCCTGTAATTGTTACTTAGACTATCCAGGTTTTGAAACTGATTCAACAATTCCATTAGTAAACACCTCCGCATTCATCGGGCTCTATGCCTTCTTGCAGGGAGCAAAAATTCCGAGAGCACCGTGGAAGCGTCATTGCAGAAGTGCGAAAGCCTAAGCGTTACGGGTGCATACGGTGATTCACGTTTGCTCTCAATATTGTTACGTGGTGACAAGCAAATGAAGACGGCACAACATGGCGACAGGATGAATGATGATTTAATATCTGTGCCCTAGCACGAGGGCTCCTCTTCTAGTTGTTCTGTCTGTTCTCCTTGTCTTCAGGTCCGGGCTGGGGGCAGGGCGGCGGTAGTTGGTCAGGTCTGGGCAGGAAGGGCTGAGGCAAAGTTGCACGGCGGTGTGCCAGGACCCTCGGTCGATTTACAGATGGCGTCGATGCTCCAAGGCTAGGCTGGGAATGACATACGCCGCACCTCCAACCAAACTTTGACGTGGTGACACGCAAAGAAGACGGGACAACATGGCGCCAGGATGAACGATCATTAATGTCTGGCCTAGCGCGAGGGCCCCTCTCGCGCCACTGCCGATCTTCTTACTAGCAACAATATCATTATCAGTGAAATGCACCGTCATTAGCATTGCTAATGTTATCAATGCCGTTATCACCAATTGCAGCATAACTGCCATTGTTACGCTGATTCTCAAGGTAGACAAGGCGAATTATGATTTTCATTTTACGATCCCGAGAAATCATACATGGGCCTGATCTCAATCAACTACACTATTATTGCATATCCAGAGGGGGGGTCCTACGCGCACCTAGAGGATTTATTTTTCTGCTTTGCTCGTTTACCGTGAACATTTGCGGGAAACTGTACTGGTTTCATTTACAGATCATAGTGCGGCGGATGCTTGACTCGGGAAAATTTACTGTTCAAAATTTAGGCAGCAATGGGAGCTTTAGAATCTAAATTGCTAGCTTGTGAATAACCAGAAGTTGGCCATTCGAATATGCACACAATGGCAAGAAAGCTTGACAGGTGTCATACCATTGTTTGTTGTTGGGAGTACTTTAAACGGGAGGTGCGAGCGATAGGTATTAAAATTCGTCTGTTAGGTGCTTTTACGGGAAGCTTCAAGGGAGAACACTATACAAGAGTTTGTACAACCTCTGTGAATTCGAATGTTACGCAACTGGACTATATTTAGGCGAAATTACTGGTGTAAAGCGTGACCTGCAAAAAGCAGGAGGCTGAAATATACAGGGGTGCCCGAGTTCGATCTCGTACAAATTTTGCTTTGCACTCTGAAAACCTTACGCGACAAGCTCTACTTGATGAACACGGTCAGGCTACTGCCAAGCGTATACCGTAAATGATGTCCATGTAGTGTAACAAAAACGCGCGATATGAACTCTCTTTTTCTGAGCTTTTACACAGCACTGTTCAGTGACGCTCCTGCTGCTCCTAATTCGGAGCTACTAGCTAACTTCACAGCTCTTATAACACCTTTATTATATGATGGCTGTGCTGTTATTAACAATAAAAGAAATAGGACAGGTAATTGATCCATTATCTCTCTCCAAAACACCTGGTATTGACGCAATCTCATGCGAGTTTTACGAAGCTTTTAAATCTTTGCTGTGCCCTATCATTCTACAAATTTTTGCATTAAGTTTAGATGTGGGGGTCCCTCCTCAGCTCTTTATTAAGAATCACACAGTCTTAATTCCAAAAAGCACACAAGGAAGACTTGCGCTCAGTGCATGCTTACAGCCCAATTCCGTTGGCAAAATGCGGACTACAAAAGTTTTGTGAAAGCTCTATGAAATCGTCTACAACAGTCGCTGATGCGATGATAATTCTCAATGGCTCTAAACGCACGTGTGGTTTAAGGGGCCTCTCCATACAAAAATAACATACATATTGGGCGTAAAATTTTCGAATGTTGATGTGGCTGTTATGAACAGTCTAATTAATAGCCGTTATGAACAGATTGACTGTGCGAAGGCATTTGATCGTGTCCGGCATCTTCCTGCTTTCTCGAACGGGTCAATGTTCAATCAACCGACTTAAAGGAGAGTAATTTGTTACGACCGTTCCAATCGCTTGATTGTTAACGGTCTCCCCTCAGAGCCTGTTCCAGTTCTATCATCCGTGAAGCAAGACGGCCCTATATTACCGCTACTCTTTGCCCTTTACTTAGAGCCACTTTATTTGAGTGTACTGCGAAACAATTCAATACTCTGGTTAATTTGTCTCTAGTAATGAAGTGAAAGTGCTTACGTAAGCCGAAGATTTGGCTTCTTTCTGAACAAATCACCCAGTACTAACAAACGTATCAACACTATTGAATTGTTTGTCATCGTCTCTAGCGCTCAAAGAATAGATCTAAATATTCGCATCTGTAGTTCGGTTAATGGAGATCAATTCCGACTCATAATGCTGGAAATTACCGATTTCGGCTAATTACTTTGTGAATAATAAATATGGCGCTTTGCTTTATGTACCCTCGTGTTATAAATACCATGTAGAAAAGATAGTGGTTGTGATGCAGATGGTTAAAGCGCTTGGCTTGGTATTCGAGGAATGAAGATTCGATTCTAGTGGAGACATGATTTTTATTTTTCTGCTGACGTTATCTCCAGGACATTACATTCAAACGAAACGTACATCCCGCACCATCTCGATATCTTTCTCACTCTCAATATTCGCCTCTTGGTAAGGCGGCGGCGGCGACGGCAGCTACTGCTGCCGCTGCTGCTGCTGATGCTGTTGCTGCTGCTTGCTTCTTACTGTTTGCTGCTGCTCACTGCAGCTGCTTGCTTGTGCTGCTGCTGCTTGCTGCTTGCTGCTGCTGCTTGCCGCTGCTGCTTGCTGCTTGCTGCTGCTGCTGCTGCTGCTGCTGCTGCTGCTGCTGCTGCTGCTGCTGCTGCTGCTGCTGCTGCTGCTGCTGCTGCTGCTGCTGCTGCTGCTGCTGCTGCTGCTGCTGCTGCTGCTGCTGCTGCTGCTGCTGCTGCTGCTGCTGCTGCTGCTGCTGCTGCTGCTGCTGCTGCTGCTGCTGCTGCTGCTGCTGCTGCTGCTGCTGCTGCTGCTGCTGCTGCTGCTGCTGCTGCTGCTGCTGCTGCTGCTGCTGCTGCTGCTGCTGCTGCTGCTGCTGCTGCTGCTGCTGCTGCTGCTGCTGCTGCTGCTGCTGCTGCTGCTGCTGCTGCTGCTGCTGCTGCTGCTGCTGCTGCTGCTGCTGCTGCTGCTGCTGCTGCTGCTGCTGCTGCTGCTGCTGCTGCTGCTGCTGCTGCTGCTGCTGCTGCTGCTGCTGCTGCTGCTGCTTTTTCTTGCTTGCTGCTGCTTGCTGCTTCTTGCTTGCTGCTGCCTGCTGCTTCTTGCTTGCTGCTGCTTGCTTGCTGCTGCGTGCTTGCTGATGCTTGCTGCTTCTTGCTTGCTGCTGCTTGCCTGTTGCTGCTTGCTGCTTGTTGCTGCTGCTGGTTACTGCTTCTTGCTGCTGTTGCTGCTTGCCGCTGCTTACTGCTGCTACTGCTGCTTGCCGCTGCTTGCTACCTGCTTGCTGCTGCTGCTGCTACTTCTGCTGCTGCTTGCTGCTTGCTGCTGCCGCTGCTGGTCCTTATTGCTGCTGCTGCTGCTTGCTGCTTGTGCTTGCTGCTGCTGCCGCTGCCGCTGCCGCTGCCGCTGTCGCTGCTGCTGCTGCTTGCTGCTTGCTCTGCTTCTTGCTTGCCGTTTCTTGCTGCTTCTTGCTTGCTGCTGCTTGCTGATGCTTGCTGCTTCTTTCTTGCTGCTGTTTTCTGCTCCTTACATGCTGCTGCTTGCTGCTTCTTGCTTGCGGCTTCTTGCTTGCTGCTGCTCGAAAGACTAGTTTGAGCCGATATATCCTGGGTACGTGGTCTAATTTTATTTCCATTAGTATATAATAGGATTAACTCTCCTGGCTAGCATACCAGTCTCTTTCGACATCTGTATCTTTTATATTTTATTGTGCTGGCTGATTAAACTTGTATTCGTTTTGTTATGACAATTTGCTCAAAAAGCTGAAACACAAACTGTGGATAGGGTCACGATAAATGTAAAGAGTTTTTCAAACATAGAATATTAGGCTTAATTTCCAACTCACTTCTTGCCGTGATATCTTGTTTAGCGAACGTCACCACCCTTTCTGCATTCGTAATAATCAATAGTTCGGTACATTCATCTTACATTTTTACTAACTGCCAATTTCAAAGCTCACATACTTGTCTGATCAGTAGTTTGCATTACAACAGTAAACGATGCCACAAGCGTTCAGTTTATAGTGCTAGTCTGGTGAATCTTGCAGCTCGTTGTTTTTCTTCCCTTTCCTTATACGCTATGTTCAAGTTTTGTAGGCTTTTCTGAGATGAGGAACTGGAAACAATAATGCATAAACCTTCTAAAGATGCGATGAGTGGTGGGGTGGAGTGGCATAGCTTTGCAGTACGTCTTAAGGCAGACAAGCGCTATCTGGTAAAATAGAAATTTGGCGTAGAAGCATTCTTTGCATGGTCAGGGTATGCATGTTGTCTGCTACATTAAGTTATTTATAGTAACTCCAGCTTGGCGAAGACCTAACTTAAGCGAGCGGGAAGTCGTTCTCGAGAAGGTACAAGCGAAAGGTGGTTGCTCAGTGCGATTACGTCCGCCAATGTGCGCGCCAGAATCGCAAGAGGTTCATCTTCCCCATCATCGATGGTCTGAAAAGTGACAGCTGCACTGTAATACATATGTTTAGAGCCAGGTGACCCGGTTGAAGGTTTCCTGGTATCAATGTAAACTGTAGTTGCCTGCAGCCCATGGAGTTGCTCAGAGAAAGCAAAATTGTGCATCCTGAAAAGTGGTGGGGGGGGGGGATGACTCAGTTCAAACAAGTTCAATCTTAAAAAATATATAGCTTAAAGAGTAGGTGTACGTGTAGAGTAATCTGCACCAGAGAACGTTCCTAAGTTGTGCAATCCCGCCGTCAATATGAACACTAAGTGCTGTCTTAGGCACTGAGGACGTTAGTAGAGTGCATGAAAAAACGCTCTAATCGATGTCATTTCCTTACGCGAAGCATACAGGCATGAGAGACTCATGGAACAGAACAACGTCCTCAGGGCATCTGGTAAGCTTGGCGTAGTCTACTGTGTCTGTGAACAGTGCAATGAACGTGATCCCTCAGTGGGAAAATCACTATACTCCATAACTGTGCCGACCGTGCACTCAGCCAGAGTATTAGCTGGTGTCTCCGGCAAAGATTACTGGACTGCTGTTCGCACAGTGGCTTCGACCCTGGGCCACGCTTCGATGCAGATGAAATGAAAAACACATGTGTGCTTTTCTGAGTCACTTTCCATAAAATTATTGGAGTCCTCCTCTACAGCCTCAATATTATAATGATGGCAACAGCGCTAACTCAGGAAAGAGCGGCAACACAACTCGATTCGTCCGGTGTTCCCACCATAATCGTAAACCAACAAACCCAACTCTCCACTATTCTAAGCGTCCCTATTATTAGGTGGTGCAGCTTTAAGGTGTTACGCTTCATATACCGCATATACCTTATTAATAAACCATACCGCACCACTCCGTATCACCACATACCACATCATCTTGGGCGTCTGTCGCAGCCTAAGTAACTTTGGGAGATTAAACACCATAAACCAATCATACTGTTTTGAATTGGCACATAACACTTCATGCAGTAAAGGGCAAACTTGCAGTATCATGTGTACCGTCATCAAAGAACAATGTTGTATAATCCATGCGATCTGTGGATGTTCGATGTATTATGTGAGATGAACCATGGGTAAAACATAATTGAGAGGTTCTGTAGCTAGCCTCGCCGGGGTGGTGCAGTGGTAAGATGCCCGAATACTGTGCCGGAGTACCCGGGTTCGATCCCGACCGCGGCGGCTGCGTTTCAGTGAGGCGAAACGAAGAGCCGTCCATGGGTTGTTGTTGTTGTTGTTATATGAATAAGGAAAAGAAAATCCACGAGCCTGCTACTGGCTTTGTAGCTCCTTACGGTGCGGTTCAGGTGTCCACATAAAGAAGTGTGACAGATACTGCGCCTTTCTTTTCCTGTGAACCAATTACTATTTAATACTGTAGCTAAAGGCTGCCGGTTTTTGTTAAAATCCCATCATACTCCCGATCGCAACTCTTCTTTTCGGCAGTAACGTAAAGCAGGATTTGTGTGGGCAGCCCCTTCATGCAACGTTATTTTCTCCTCTCTATTCGCAGACACAATCAAAGCAACCGTGATGAGCATGTCACTTATCACCCTGATGGTGCTGGCAGCCCAGGGCAGTATGTCTGCTAGCCAGACTTCCAACGGTGGAGTTGGACCAGGCTACACAAGAAGCTCTGGACCACGACTGGAAGGCTACAAAGGCTACGGAGGCTTCGGTGGTTTTGGAAGATACGGAAGCTTTGGAAGTTTCGGAGGCCATTCGGCGGGTTTAGGCTACGGAGGGGGTAGGGCTGCAGATTTGAGGTGGCCACGGTTATCTCCTTGGGACTTTCTTGCCAACATGGGGCGTGAAGTGCCTTAAAGGAAAGAATCAACGTATCGCTCGGGTCAGCTTAGAAATATATCTGTATTATTTGCTTCCGAAAAGTGGCCTTATCTGAATTCTATTTGGTCGTGTGTTTTTAAAACGGCAGTTGAGCGAGTTGGTACATAATTAGGCACAAAAAAGCGATAACGGTGTTGGGCTGTTTTTTGCTTAATTGTGTGTTTTGTTTTCGCCGGAGTTTATCTTAACGTTTCGAGGAAAGTAGTTTTAGCATTCTTAACGGAGACTTCAACTGCTCAACAAGCCTGTTACATTAAGCCATTGAAGATCAATAGTATGAGAGCAAGATGGCTACACAATATGAAAGAGCACTGAACTAGGGCTGAAGGGGAGCCTCTGTTCGCAAGACGTGACAATATTTCGACAATTGCATTTCTCCTCGTCTTCACTCACAAGGGGACATTGCAGCAATGGCCAAATGTTGAGCGGAAGCCTCAATTCGCAGCCAAACGAGCGTTTCGACAGGGAGAGACTTGTATTCGAACAAAGGGTTGAGGAGGAGACTCAGTTTGCAAGGCAAACCATCGTTTATACAAGAGAATGTCTGAAGAAGAAACCAAGTCCTATTGTCAAACATGTGAAATGAGGTTGCCCCTCCACCCTTGTTCAATGCGCTTTTATACAAAGCCATTGCAGTCTTGTATGATATATATTGTCCAGGTAGTGATTCATTCACCAAAATTGTGAAAATGCCTCTTATAATTGGGAAGGAAACATGTTGCATCACGCTAACTACATGAGCTGTCGTTCTGTTTTCTGTTGACTTTTTCTTATGCTCTAGTTTCCAGTTTTGGTGGCAAAGGTTTAAGCGTTCAAGCTTTAGTTACATGCGCCAGTACCTCTCAGAAGTAGTGGTACTTGCATATCGAGTTTGCTGTGGAACGTGGGCGTTATTGTGAAATCGTTCGACGCCTTTCTGAAATGAAATTTTTCAGGCTGTTTTCTATACAGCAAATGACACATTCTGCAACTGTTTCGTCTGAAATGTGTACTTAAGATTTCAAAGATAAGTTAATATTACCACCTCTATTGTGGAAACTCTGCGGCCCCTTTTGGGAAAAAGAAGAGGTCGAAATGCACTGGTGGTCGCCGGCTGTCTAAAGGGCTGTTGCTGGTCTTCTATTTTCATCCGTGACAATTTGTGCAGGTGCTCAAAAAATCTGAGCTTTTTCTTCCCGACGTAAGCGACCAGCGTATTACTGACATAAACGTGCCCACCGGACTTCTAACAATTCTCCGCCTCCAAGGCAGTCTATCCGAATCGGCTGCAAACCAGAATCCCGCCGCTTACAGTATGCCCTTCACAACACCCACTCCAACTACTGGCCGACCGGATGCTATAGACTCCCCGTTCGTCACCCAGTCGCACGCATTATAAGGTCCTTGCATTGCAACCTATTGGAAGATGTTCTAGTTTGGCTTGACCACTATGATCGCGTCGCCGCCTATGGCTCAAATGACCATCGTAAGTGGCAGAACGTCTACTCTGCTTTTGAAGACTCCACCAAGACATGACTCGAGAATCGTGAGTCGAGCATCATGCCTTAGCAGGAGCTTCGTAGTCAGCTACTAATAGCCGTTGGAAGCCCCAGGCAGAAAGAAAAGCCTGAACAGGCTGTCCTGGGTCGAATTCGGAAGCCCAATGAAAGCTTCATGATGTTCGTTGAAGATTTGAGTCAACGTTATCGGTGCGCTGAACCAAACAAGGCCGAATCCCATAAGGTGCGCTTATTATTTAACAATGTAAAGGAGCAGCTGTTTGCTGGTCTTTCTCGCAGCCTCCTGACAACCGTGGATCAATTTGTCTGCGAAGCTACAACCATGGAACGAGCACTGCTGCAACGCGCCGTCCAGAATGACCGCACGCTCCAACTCTCAGCCGTCAGTTGTCCTATCTTGCCACGAGATAACAACGGTCGTGCACTCGGGAAGCTTGTGCGCCAGATTGGTCGAGTGGAATTTCAACAAATTCATGCTGAAGGTTTCCAGCCATCTCTCGCCTCCATTTCCAACATTACACGAGACGGGGTGCAACAAGCAATGCAGCCGTTCGTACTACCACCTGCCAATCCTCCAGAATTTTCTAAAGCTGAGATTGTACCCTCACCGCCATCAACACCGACCCGCATTTCTCCAGACCGAACAACCGCAGCTGCGCTTCTTGTCTTCTGCGCCTCGTTACCAAGTCTGGTGCACTGCACAGAAGGCAGTTATTTGGCGGACTTCTGACAGACGCCAATCCTTTTGCTATCATGTTCGAGAGCCAGGCCATCTATATCGCAACTGCTCTTGCCGTGAGACGGACCTGCAGGGTTTCATGCATGACGCAACTTGTCCTCTTATAGCGAACGGCCACACAAAATTAAAGAGTACCTCACCCGCCGTCTCTCTTCCCTCAGTTCACCTAGCCGACAGTTGCGGTCGTTTCTCCTCGAAGGTTTTCACCGAGCCGTCCGATTTCATACGAGCCTGCAAGATGAAGGTCTCCCAATCCGTATCGGGGAAACTAGATGCGGATCGAACATCCCCCCCTCACACCCAGTACTAGCGCTGCCAACCTGCCCGCGTTCATCGTAGATATCGAAATCGTTTCCGTCGACCTGCCAGTGTGTGTTGACGACCATGCGGTGAGTGCCCCAAGGACAGAGGCGCCACTTACTGATGCGTGTCAGGCACTGACCGCTGAACTGAAAAACGTGATGATACCGTGGCATGGGCCAGATAATCATACGGCAGGAGGTAATTCCTTCACGGTGGCTGGAATCTGCAATGCTGGAGTTGGAATCCGCGACACTACCTTTCCGGCATGCCTCATTATTTCGGCTGAGTGCTCGAGGCAACTTTTCCTAGGTTGACATTCTTCGAGAACAAGTGTCAGTCATTAACCTCCGCGACCATTAAGGTTCCTTTTCTACTGCTGAGCGCTCCCCGCCAAACGTGATGAACACTCCATTATTGCACTGTGCATCCATGATGACGATGTTGGTCTAGCCCCTCGAGCCACTCAGTCGCAGTTGGCCGTAGCAACAAAAGCACCGCACCGCTCATGGAATTGCGGAAAAAAACGTGTCATTGTTTTTCGGAAGACAAATCTCTGTAGCTGATGGTATTGCAACGCTTCGCGCTTGGACTTACCCACCTCCTTGTAAGAAACTTTAGTTCAGAGTATTAAACACTGCCGAGACACAGTGCAATAGCTTATTTCGTAGACATGCACGCTAAGCGCCTCTGCTTCTGTGATATTTCCGCCGACGCTGAGCATCAGCCATCTCCTCTCACTGCCAAGCTCAACATTAATGCCAAGCTGACGACATCAGAGAAGTCGAGCCTTCTGGGCCTCCTGCATTCGTTCGCGAACTGTTTGCTCTCTCGTCCAAAATCGGCGAGACGGCACTTGTCAAGCATTGAATTATTACCAAAGGCACCGAAACACCAGTGACGTAGCATTCCTACCGAGTGTCTTCAATGGAAAGAGATGCGATTCTCCATAAGGTCAAGCTTGACGATGATGTTACGCAGCTCTCAACAAGTCCTTGGGCATCTCCCGCTGTGTGGGTCAAGACAAAAGACGGCACTTTATATTTCTGTGTCGACTCCACAATGCTGAACGTGACGAAAGAAGACGTTACCCCCTTCCCCGAAGTGATGATTCTTTATATTGTCTTCGCCAAGTGCGTTATTTTTCGTCTGTAGATCTTGAGAAGCGGTTGCTGGCAAATTGAGGTCGATGAACGCGATCCTGAAAAAACCACCTTTATAACAGCAGATGGCTTACATGAATTTAAGGGGCTTCCATTCGGCTTCTGTTCAGCACCGGCCACATTCCTAAGAATGGTGCACTCTATACTCTTCAGCCTTAAGGGGCAACTTGACTGTTTTATTTAGATGATGAGCTGTTTTTCTGACACTTTTTTCGGAGCGTCTAAGCCGCCTTCATGACGTCTTCAATGTCATTCGCTCTGCTCGCTTGTCCCTCAAACTGGAGAAGTGTCACTTTACTCTAGAGGAGCGCAAATTTGTAGGCCACCTTGTCAGCTCCGATCGCATTCGCCATGACCCTGAGAAGACGATCGCGGTGGCGGCGTTTCAGACACCAACCGACAAGCGCTCCGTGCGACCATTTTTGGGCCTTTGCGCTTACTACCAGCGTTCGGACGGCAACTTTTCTGAAATCGCAGAGCCATTAATGCTCCTAATCAAGGTTGCCGTTCCTTTTGTCTGGGTCAAGAATACATTCGCCGACCTTCAAAGACGTCTCCAGTCTTCACCAATATTTGGCCACTTCGACGAGAACGCCGTCACTGAAGAACACACTGACGCGAGCAATGTTGGACTTGGCGCCGTACTAGTACAGTGGAAGGACGGCAATCAGTGCGTCATCACCTAGCCAGCCGTAGACTTTTTCCGTCCCGAGAAGAAATATTTGACAAAGGAAAAAAAATGTCTCGTGGTGATGTGGCCACTCACTAAATGCATACCGTATCTTTACTCACAACCATCCAGAGTTTGTCAGTGACCATCATCTGCTGTGCTGGTTGGCGACCCTCAAGGACCCTTCTGGAAGCCTTGCCCAGTAAAGCTTGTGTTTCCATGATTTCGACGGTATTGTGGTATAAAAGCCTGGTCAAAAGCACACCGAGTCAAGCTGCTTGTCGCGCGCACCCCTTCCACTCTGCATGGCTGACGCTGATCTGGATGACGAAGCCTACCTTGGAGCAGGCAGAACCTAAACTATTGCTCAAATGCCACGTGAACACCCTCACCTTTGTCCGCTCATTGATTGCCTTGAAAGCCGCACGCCACTACCACCTCACTTTTCTCCTCTGCGCTGGACTCGTCTTTCCTGGCCATTGACCTCTTGTACAACCGCATGCTTGCAGTCTTTCAGCACCTGTTAGTTGTTCCCAATTCTCCTCGCACCAAATTTCGGCGCGCATCTCCCAATCTGGCCACCTTGCCTTCAATGGAATATTGACACAAATATTTCAGAAGTATTACTGACCCAAACTTGCGGCCGCAGTGAGACAGTACGTAAAGTTTTGTCACGACTCCCAGGGCTGTAAGACACCCCTCTGAAGCTTTTCGATTTATTCCAACCTATTACTCCGCCGAAATCTCCATTTCACCAAGTTGGTATCGACTTATTTCGGTAGTTTCCTACGTCATCTCAAGGCCACAGGTGAACTGTTGTTGCCACCATTTATTTATCATGTTATCGCGAAACTAAATACCCACAATGTGGTAGTGCTGCCCAAATCAATAAGGTTTTTTTGTCAAATACATTGTGCTTCGTCATGACGCTCCAGCTGTGGTTATCAAAAACCGTGGAATCTCACTTAATGCACAGCTAGTGCACGAAGTAATCCGGCTCAGCAGCACAGCTCACCACAGAAGTACCGCCTATCACCACCAGATGAACAGATAACAGAACGCCTTAAGAAACCCTGACCGATATGATCTCCATGTACGTAGACACCGACCACGAGAACTGACATGTCCTTTTGCCCTACTCCACGTTTGCATAAAACACCGCAGTGCCAGAAACTAGTGGCTATACGCCTTTCTGACTTTTTGTTGGACAGGAAGTGACATCATGGCTCAGGTGCCAAAGAATCTGCCAAGCTTGACGCGAAGCCAACCGACTGGCTAGGCTCCGTATTCGTCAGCAACAAAGTCGTGATGCCCAGCAATACGAACTCCGTCACCGGAACGTCAAATATTATCGCGGTGATCAGGTCTGGATATGGACCGCCATCGACGATGAAGTCACTTCGAAAAACTATTGCATCGGTTTTTTGGCCCCTATAGGGTCCTTCGACGTGTGAGTGCCGTGGATTACGAAGTCCTTTCTGAAGCGATTGTCTGCTCGTCAAATCGTGCTTCTCTATCTACATTTACATTGTTCATGTCAACCAACTGAAACCGTATCACTCGCATTAAGTGCGGTGTTGGTGCGTGCCGTTCATTTTATGACTTCTACCATTATCTGTTCCTTCTTCACATTTTATTTTTCCCCTTGTATTATTTCACAATCGGGACGATTCTTCTTTTTAGGAGTAGGGGTAACCTGATGTATTATATACAACTGGTGCGGCCTTTCATGGGGAAACGACGAGACCGAAGTACGCTGGTGATTGCAGGCTGCCTAACGGGATGTTGCTGCTCTTCTGTTTTCACCCCTAACAATATCTTGGAAGAATATGTAAACTGCGAATTTTCAAACAACGAAATCAGAGATAGCTCTAACAGAAGAAAGTGTATACAGGCGCGATTCGATGAATGCTATTAAAGGACCGAAAGGTTCCTTCATTGGCGTAGACGACTACTGGCAGGTCACTGACGACGAATTTCAGTTGCTTAACAATGCTAGAATCGCCGGGAAGAAGCTAGGCGTGCTGCCCTGACAAGATTTGCTGGAACTAGGACAGCATTGTGAATACTAATGTATGGAATATATTCATTGCAGGAAAAAACAATGCTGACGTCGAGATTTTCTTCATAAGGGCACAGCCAGGGGTAGGGCTTAGGAGGCTTCAGCCCTAACCAAAATATTTTAGCAGCGAGAGCTACACTAGACTACCAGTCTAGCACTTTGCGGTGGCCTGGAGAGGCCAGTTGGGCGCATATGCCATTACCTTGGCAGCCGCAGCAGGTACTTTCAAGAACTCCTTCTTTCATACATACTCTCTGCTGCGACTACATTTTGGGCCAAATTCCAAAGCGCGATCGGTGACAGCTGCTGGCTCATGCGACCACCATACAGTCACATTTAGGGGAGCGCCCGCGCGCGGAATTTGTCTCAACTCTATACTTAATAGATAACAAATATTAGAGGCTCATTAGAGGCTGCAGCGAGGACATAGACGTAGAACATCCGCCTAGCATGCAAGAGGACCTTGGCTCCAATCCCGGTGCCGTGTTATTCTGCACCGGATCCAAAAAAATATCCGCGTCTCGATGCAATTGCATAAAAAGGCTTGAGGTACGACCTGATGCCGGTGGACACCTCTGGCGGCGCACTTCCTGACCGGAACAAGAGTTGGATACCCTGGTGCAGTAATTGGACGCAACCTCACATGGTTAGTCCTACAAAACCCCAGCTCTCAGTCACCAGTGGTTGCGCAGCAACTGACCTCGGCGGCGGTCAGACCTGTTGCGCAGCAGTGTAAGAATTCCTGGCTCCGCTGGACAGGCCACCAATGGAAACAGACCCTGGCAACGTCTAACGCTTGAACCCTAGCTAGTGAAGCTAGTTTAGCTGTGTTGTTAGAGGAACTAGAGGGTATGAAATGGGATGTCATATGGCTCAGTGAGGTTAGGAGGCCGAATGAGGCATATACGGTACAGAAGGACGGGCATGTACTGTGTTATCGAGGATTACCGGAGAAACGAGAAGCAGGAGTAGGTTTCCTTGTCCATAAAGACATAGCTATTAATATAGAGGAATTTTATACCCTTAATGAGAGGGTGCACGTAAGGCACCGTAGTTAAGCCTAATAAGCGGTATAAACAAAATATTGTACAGGCCTACGCACCTATATGTAGTCATGATGACCAGACAGTTGAAACCATCTACGAAGATGAAGAATCGGCAATGCGGAAAGGGAAGATGCAGTATACTGTACTGATGGGCAACTTCAATGCCAAGGTAAGGAAAAAGTAGGAAGGAGACCAAGCAGTGAGTCCGTATATATGGTATTGGCTCTAGGAACAGCAGGAGGGAGGCGGGGGGGGGGGGTTACTAGCTGCATTTCTACAGTGCAGTAACCTAAGAGGCATGAATGCCTTCTTCAACAAACGGTAGAACCGGAAGTGGACATAGAAAAGTCCCAACGGGGAGACTACGGTCTAACCCCACCATAATGCAGGATGTAGACATAATCGGGAAAGAGTGATGCAGTGACCACAGGATGGTAAGGTCGCGAACTAGACTAAATCTCAAGAGGGAATAAAACAAATTGTTAAGAAGGAAGTCCATCAACGAGTTAGCAGTGAGGGGGAGGGCAGAAGAGTTCAGGATCTCGTTGCAGAACATATATTTAGCTCTAACCGAGTATGACGACATTATTGAGTGCGGCGTAAAAGTAGGCGGTATGATAGTTAGATAAGATACCGGTAAGTTGTCTGAGACGAACGATGTAATTACGAAACGCCAAAGCATGAAAGCTTACATTACAACAGACCAGATAGAATTCGCAGAGATATCAAAGCTAATCAATAAGTGCAAAGCGGCCGATATAAGGAAGTATAACATGGAGAAAACTGAGCATGCTGTAAAGAACGGGGGAAGCCTTAAAACGGCGAATAAGAAATTGGACATGGGCAAAAGTCAGATGTATGCTCTAATAGAAAAGGCGGCCAATGTCATCGTAAATATGCACAAGATTGTTAAATATAGACAATAGCTAGAGTAGTCAAGAAAATATTGAGATTGGCAGTATGAAAAAGCAGTCAGACGTTCCCCTGTGACGAAGGAAGAGGTTAAGAAAGCTTTAAAAACTATGAAAAGGGGGAAAGAAGCAGGGGAGGATCACTACAGATTTTTTGAAGGATGGGGGGGGGGGGTATATCATGCGAAGATAACTGGTCAACCTACGCACTGCCTTGTGCCATCGACGGCACCAGAATCATGGAAGAATTCAAATATTATCTTAATTCTGGAGAGAGGGGACGCTAAGGACCTAAAGAAGTACATACCAATCATCTTCCTCTCTATTACATATAAGGTATTTACTGAATAATCGCTAATAAAATCAAGACAACCTAAGACTTCAATCAAGCAAACGATCGAGCATGTTTTCAGAAAGGGTGGTCTACTATCGATCATGTCCATACAATCAACCAGGTGACACAAAAATTCTTATACATAGCCCTTATACATAGCATTCAGTAATTACGAAAACGCATTTGGCTCAGTAGAAGCCACAGGGGTCATAAAAGCATTGCGAAATCAGGCTGTAGAAGACACGTATGTGAAAATACTGGAGGCCTTATAGAGTGCAGCACAGCAACGATAGTTCTGCATAAAGAAAGTAACAAAATTCCTATAGACAAAGGTGTTGGGCAAGGAGACACAACATCCCCAGTGCAATTCACAGCTTCCTTAGAAGCAGTATTCAGAGACTTGGAATGGGAGCAGTTAGTGATAAGAGTAAATAGAGAATACGTCTATAATCTACTATTCGCTGATGACATTGTCTTCCTAAACAAAGAGGATGAACTGCAAATAATGATTGATTACCTAGACAGAAAGAGCAGAAAGGTAGGCTTCAAAATTAATACGCAAAAAACTGAGGTAATGTTGAGCAGCCTCGGGAATGAACAGCTGTTTACGTTAGGCAGTGAAGATCTAGAAGTAGTAGGCGATTATACCTACTTAGGAGAGGTAGCAACCGCAGATCCGGACCATGAAAGAGAATTAAGAAGGAGAGTGAAACTGGGATGGAGCGCATTCGGCAAATTCTCGCAGATTATGACTAGCAGCTTTCCTGTATCGCTCAAGAACAAAGTATACAACAGTTGCATCTTACCCGTACTCACCTGTGGGCTGAAACGTGGAGGCTAACAAAAGGGTCCTGCTTACGTTGAGGAGAACGCAGAGGGATATGGAGCAAAGATGGCAGGGGTAACGTTAAGAGATAGGAAGCGTGCAGAGTAGGTCAGGGAAATAGTTCAAGCTACTCACATTCAAGTGGAAATCAGGAAGACGAAATGGGCATGAGCAGGACACATAGTGCGAAGAAAGGATAAACGATGCTCGCTTAGAGAATCAACCTGGATTCCAAGGGAAGAAAAACGCAGCAGGGGGTGGCAGAACGTTAGGTGGGCGGATGAGGGTAAGAAGTTCGCAGGGGTCAAGCGGACGAAGCTAGCACAGGAACGGGTTAATTGAAGGAACATTGGAAAGGCCTTCGCCCTGCAGTTGGTATAGTCCGGCTGATCATGATGATGATGACGATGATGATAGGCTGATTACGCGGTGTTTGTGTGAACCAGGAGGATTGAAATATGAGGACTTAAAGGTTGTAACCCGGAGTAAGAATATATGAGGTTGCAATTTATGCGGGGGATCCAGGAAGCGAGCGCGAGCTTGCCAAGCGCGTGAACGGCGCTAGCAGAAGCGGAGCGTGTAGGAGGTGGCGACACCAGTGAGATGTGGCGGGAGAGGTGCCCCATTGCGAATGTCGTTAATAATCGCGCTCTCTCTCTGAAGACTGGCCATTCCTGAGCAATATCAGCAGCATGCATTGCCTTGCTCGTTTCAAACTGACATAGTTGCAATTTTCGCGTGATATTTATTTTACTTATTGAGCGAGAAACTACATCGCACCATTAATTTCAGTTATTTCTGCCACACTTCTAGGGACATGCAAATATATTAAAAATGCAATGCATTCTTAAGACAGTGCCCATTTTTTCATCATAGGAGAGGCTCCATGAGAGAGGGACTTCATACACCACCTCATCGGCGCACTTCATAAACGGGTCGCCCGTGCATAGTGCCGCAGCCTCCTTCTTTCCTTCCTTTTGCGATGAGTGAGCAACGATTTCCGAACTTACTAGGGGCGGAAAAGACAATCGACACATCATGCCTGCGTTTCGATGGAGGCGAAACGAAGGGGCGTCCGTGTGCTGTGCGATGTCAGTACACGTTAAAGGTCCCCAGGTGGTCAAAATTACTCCGTAGCCCTTTTACTCTTTCCACTTCACTCTCCCCTTCTCTCCTTCTCTTACGGCTCGGCTCACATGTCCACAGAGCAAGTGTGACTGCGCTTTTTCCTTCATGTGAACCAATTATTATAATTTATTATTATTATTATTATTATTATTATTATTATTATTATTATTATTATTATTATTATTATTATTATTATTATTATTATTATTATTATTATTATTATTATTATTATTATTATTATTATTATTATTATTATTATTACGCCTTCTTTAAATTGTGGGCCAACTTGTATATGTAAGGCACCACTGTAGTGCTTCTGTGTCTAACTTAAATCTAGTTTCTGTATCAGGAAGGCATGTACTGTCATCTTTAATATTTATGCTATTTTTTAAACTATGGTATACCAGTCACATATTTTCCAAGCAATTTAATCCGTGGTAAGCAGGGCCTTAGACGATGCGAAGACTGCACCCGCATGGGGACATTGTTTCCGACATCGCAAATAGGGATATATTGTTTTTGGGGCGTTTCTTCCTGGAACACTTTTTTTTCCGTAAACAATTTTTCCGTGGAAGTATTTACCGGATCTCTCAGTTTACATATCATAAAATGCACCATGGGTTCTGCCAGTTACAAAGTGTGTAAATGGCAGAACTGGCATTTGAACAGTAACCCTCAGTGATCCCCTCGGTGAATATCTTCAAAAGGCAGTTACCCTAACTACACTGTGCAGTGAAATGCTTTCACAAGTTTTGCTTGCAAAATATTACAATACAATGTGCTCTGTCACTTTGGTACCTCATATTACTCTGAGGTTCCTCCTTAGTGTCTTTTTTCAGAAAAAGGGATACCTGTCAATATAACCTGAAGCCAAAGGACTGCAGCGGAATATGAGTGAGGAAGTGCTGCCACAGAGAGCAGTGACCCTTGCTGATTGATCAGTGAAAATGATCATTGGCTCTTAACTAGAAACCTGCAACATGACCGTTTTCCCAGCTCCCTTGCAAAATTAAAGCTTTCACAATATGTGGAAGCCATGTTTGGCAGCTTTCAAGGCATGCACTGTAACTATTGCAGTTTCATTATACCTTTTGACTACAGGTTCTGAAATGCAGCATAATTTGTTTTGAACTGATCCCCCATCCACCTAGATCACTGCTTGCAACTCCTTATGATGTTTTTTTCATACGGGTGCCGGTAAAAATGACTCCGGATAAAAGATATTCAGAGGACATGTCCCCAAAAAATGTCGCCAGAACAAACGTCCCTAGAAAAACAGTCCCTTTTTGCTAAGTGCGAAAAAATATCCCCAAATGTGTGCAGTGAAATGTATCGTAACGTAAATTTTTTGCCTGGCCTGGGCCTCTACTTTTCCGGGATTAATTGCTTCGAAAAAAGTGTTTGGCCTAACAATGTGAAAAACGGCAGCAATTGAGCTTTTACAAGATGAATCAGTAAGAGGACATTAACGACGTCGCGCCTGTTTGCTTATTTGACTTTACATCTGCTTTTATGATTTTAGCTTGAACCCGAATTGAATTGTTTTGCTTTTCGACGTGTTTTCTCGTTCCACGTGCAGTAGGTCCTCATTGTGCTATAATGACGCAGACCGTGGGGCTACATGGCGAGTTGCAATGATGTATGCTCATGCCGGGCGTTCACAAGAACAAAAAATGATGATGGCAGCGGAAAAGAGTGACCTGGGACAAATGTTTATCTGGATGATTCCGCGATTCACTGACATCACTGATCGAAGAATCGACTTGAAGCAGGGATGTGAGCTTTAACATGCACTGCATGACCGTGGCATGATCCGGTACTCCGACAGCTGCCACCTATTTGCCTTGTTTGCGCGTTAACCACAGGCTTCTGCGGTGGACGCTATGAATGGGGCTTCAGGGTGGCCATCCTAATTTTCCCATTTTCACCGGTAATACAGACAGTGTCCACCGGAACGGTTGACCCTCATCCCTGCAAGATCTGCCGGGGTGTTTCAGTGGCGCTTTCTTCTGTTAGCGGTTATTCAAGGCTACTAATAGGGCATCCGGAGGAATCAGACCCTATAGAATGGCTAAATCTATTATCAAAGTCAGCACAGAATGCAATAAACTGTTCATTTTTTGTCAAGTTAGTTTTAGAAGGTTATATTCTCTGGATAAAATTTCGCCTTGGGTACCTTATCTCCTAAGAGCCGCTTCCTCAGTTGCCTTTCCTTCTGGGGACCTTTTTTCAGGGGCTGAATCTTGCGGCGTTTTTTTTTTCCTGGGACGTTTTTGCCTACACCCGTCTTGATACAGCTCCATTGCTCGCTTGTGCGTAGTTTTGCTGTACTAGGTAACTCAGGCTTTTCTATAAAGTCGAAATGGTACATGGCAAGCGAAATGCTTTCCAGAATGTGTTTAACGAATTAAAATCGGAACTTGAACAATGCCTGGCATATAAACTTGAACTTCAATAAGGTGATACACACTCCCGTGATAACGGCAGATGAAAAAAAAGAAGGCCAGCAGTGAAAGTAGCAAAGCAGCATGCTTTAGGTGTTCAGAAGTGGGATCATTAGAGCTGACTGCGCTGGAACAAATTTTCCTGAAGTCTTTTTTTTTTATCTTATCAATGGTATTCTATGTCTCCACTCCAAATGCTGTGATCAGTTAGTAGTATTTCAAAAAAGAGCACAAGCAGACATGTTTTCTTCAGTCACAGCCGCCATGACCAGTAGCAAGCATTTCTTCTGTCTCTTCTTTTCGTTCGGTGAAAGAACGAGCAGTTTTATATTGGAAAAACGTTGAAACTGCATTGCGCCGCTTCACCTACTTTTTCACGAAACTTCAATGTTCATAAACATTTTGTTTTCAGTCTATGGTGCTAGTGCTTGCCCACCAGCTTTTAATGACCTCGACTACATTATCGGGAAGACCTGCACATTATGCACTGCCTTGTGCACCAGATTTGAATGTTATGAGAAGGATTTGAAAATAAATTTTAAGCAAGGAATATATTCTGAAAAGAACATGTATCTCCGCCTAACAAAAATTTGAGTGCAATGAAGATTAGACGCTGTAAATTAACAACCCCGAGAAATGTACAGCTCAGCTTGAGACAATGTACACATGCGGCAAGAAAGACTAGAAAAGGTATTGAAATGCATCAGCAGGCTTGCTCAGGACACAGTGTACGCCAGCGTAATACGCACACGTTAATTAATTGGCGCAACAAGACAGAAAAGTTTTATAGTGTTAGATATTCAGTCTGAATTAGTGTAAAAAGCTTAATTTGTTACTTTTATGCATGTGCAGCAATATATTAGGAGAAATACTGACTGTGCTCTTTTTGATTTTGGATGAGTGTATCATAGCACTAGTATTATAAAACAATGCAAAAGAAGTGTTTTTGATTCATATCTTACAATGACCCGTTTTCTGCTGAGGAAAGCCAAAAGCAGTGAGAAATGTAATGTTGCAGCTATTTGCAGAATTGGCATGAGAAGTGCAGCTGAAATTTTTTCATACATCGGTTTATTCTTTGCAACCCCATGCTTTGTAGTGTTTGTAATTAATCGAGACTTTTTTAAGGTTGGAAACACGTCAGTTACAAAGGTCAGTAATGCCAGAGGCAAAACCGATATATTGTAACGTAACGTTACACAGAAGGCGCTCTGGCACTCTGGCACCGAAGAACTCCAACAGTAAGTCAGGGCAGCAAAAAAGCGGAGCACTGTTTCGCTTCGTCGTCTTCTCCGAATCGCCCGTTCAAATCTTCGTCGTCTATGAATGGCATGTGTCATTGCCTCCCTTCTTGGCAGCATCGCCTCGATGCTGCAAATGCTGCTTGATGCGATGAGCTGACAGATATTATGCTAGCTTGGTGTGGGATACCACCACACAAAACGGGGCACCATCAGTCTCAAGAATAGTCAGCGGGGCGATCGTGGTAGGGTTTCATCCGGACAACGTGTACAACATCAGTGAACTTGCGTCGTCTCCGGCTTGAGGGATCTTGGGTCGCGGATTCAACTTCGTAAGCGACGTCGCTGAGGCGGCGGAGGACACGATATGGGCCGAAGTACCGGCGCAGCAATTTTTCAGAGAGCCCACGATGACGAACGGGCGTCCAAATCCAGATATAGTATCCAGGCTCGTAGGCAGCGAAGCGCCGTCCCTTGTTGTAACGGTCAGCGTCTAGTTGCTGTTGTAGGTATATGCGCTGCCTTGCCAGCTGCCGCGCTTCTTCCGCACGCTGGGTAAAACTAGCGATGTCCAGGTCAAGCTCATCTTCGTCGTCGGTGTATACGGGCAGCATTGTATCCAGTGGAGTGGTCACTCGACGGCCGAAGACAAGCTCGATGGGTGTGAGCCGCGTCGTCTCCTGAAGTGCCGTATTATATGCGAACGTGGCATATGGGAGGATTTGATCCCAGGTCTTATGCTCTATATCCACGTACATAGACAGCATGTCTGCCAGAGTTCTGTTTAGCCGTTCCACCAAGCCATTAGTTTGCGGGTGGTATGCCGTGGCTCGTCTAAGGCTAGTGTGTGTAAGATTCAGTACAGCCTTAGTCAGGCGGGCCGTAAAAGCTGCCCCGCGATCGGTAATGATAACAGCCGGAGCTCCATGACGCAATACGGTGTCGTGGACAAAAAACTCTGCGACTTCGGTGGCAGTTCCTTTTGTGAGCGACGCGGTCTCAGCATATCGGGTCAAGTAGTCCGTCGCGACAACACTCCTAGGCTTTCCATTACTTGACTTTGGGAAAGGACCAAGAAGATCCATCCCCACTTGTTGGAAAGGAGTTTTCGGTGAAGCGATCGGTTGAAGAAATCCAGCTGGTTTCACGGGTGGAGTCTTTCGGCGTTGACAATCACGGCAGGTTTTAACGTAAGATCGCGCTGAAGGTAATAGTTTCGGCCAATAGTATTTCTTCCGAATTCTTGCAAGCGTACGACTAACTCCCAAGTGGCCGGAGGACGGTTCGTCGTGACAAGCGCTTAAGATGTCCGGCCGTAAGTGCGTAGGCACTACGAGTAGAAATCTCTCTTTTGATCTTTCAAAATTGCGCTTGTAGAGAACTCCACTTCGTAAAGCGTATGACTGCAAGCCACGACGAAAAACAAGCGGTACTCTACCACCGCGTCCTTCCAGATAATCGATGAGCGGCGCCAGCTCCGGGTCCTTGCGTTGAAGGTCAGCCATATGGGATTAGGTAATGGCCCCAATAAAGGAAAAATCGTCGGCGTTTTCCACTGCAGTGGAGTCCAATGGCGCGCGTGACAGGCAATCCGCATCTTGGTGTTTATGTCCCGACTTATAGACAACAGTGACGTCATACTCTTGAAGACGGAGGCTCCAACGAGCTAAGCGTCCAGACGGGTCTTTAATGCTTGCCAGCCAGCACAAGGAATGATGGTCGCTGATAATACGGAAGGGTCGTCCGTACAAATATGGTCGAACCTTGCTGATGGCCCAGATTACCGCAAGGCACTCCTTCTCCGATGTCGAATAGTTCGCCTCCGATCGTGAGGGTGTTCGGCTCGCGTAGGCGATAGCCCGTTCTACTCCGCCTTGCCACTGAATGAGTACTGCGCCGAGGCCAACGTTGCTGGCATCAGTATGTACGTCGGTTGCGGCGTCTTCATCGAAATGGGCGAGTATTGGGGGTCTGTGTAGGCGGCTTCTAAGCTCCTGGAAGGTTTGTTCTTGATCGTCTCCCCACAGGAAGGGTATGTCTTCTCTGGTTAGTGCCGTCAGTGATTCAGCTATCTTAGAAAAATCTTGGACGAAGCGTCGGTAGTATGAACAAAGACCTAGAAATCGTCGAAGTGCCTTTCTGTTGGATGGGGCGTGGAAAATTTGACACTGCGGTAGTCTTCTCGGGGTCAGGGAGAACGCCCTGTGCACTGACAACATGGCCGAGAAAGCGTAGTTCCTTGAAAGCAAAGTGGCATTTCTCAGGCTTGATCATTAGTTGCGCGCCTTTGAGTGCTTGAAGCACGATGCGCAACCGGTCCAAGTGTTGCTCGAAAGTAGGCGAGAAAATAGCGACATCATCTAAGTACACCAAGCACGACTGCCACTTCAGACTAGATAAAACCGTGTCAATCATACGTTGGAACTTGGCCGGTGCAAGACCAAACGGAAGCACCTTAAACTAGTATAGGCCGTCGGGTGTCACAAACGCAGTCTTCTCTCGGTCTCTCTGATCCACCTCGATTTGCCAGTATCCGCTTTTGAGGTCTAATGAGGAGAAGTATCTGGCGTCGCGTAGTCGGTCGAGGGCATCATCAATCCTGGGTAGCGGATAGACGTCCTTTTAAGTCAGGTTATTTAACTTTCGGTAAGCGACACAGAATCTCAAGGTGCCATCTTTCTTTTTAACAAGGACCACTGGCGAAGCCCATGGGCTCGTCGAAGGCTGGATCACGTCGTCCGCAAGCATTTCATCCACTTACGTTTTAATGGCGTCACGTTCCTTAGGAGAAATCCGGTACGGGCGCTGGCATACCTGTAACGTGGTCTCATCGGTGATGATGCGGTGCTTGGCGACAGGAGTACGACCGACCTTAGAGCCTGTGGCGAAGCAGTCTGCGAAATTGCTCAGAAGAACCGAGAGAAGATTACGCTGATCGAGCCTCAAGTCGGGGTTACTTTTAACAGTTTGCAGAGCATGACAAGGTGCGGCCTCTTCTTTAATGTTCGGTCCGGCGTTGCATAAATGAGGCAAGGCAGTAACATCGTAAAGGACGGCAACAGCCGTGTGCTTGGCGAGATGCCGCATCTCCTTGGCAAAATTTGTCAGGAGGACAGTAGCACAACTGTTCTGGAGTTGTACGAGCCCTCGAGCAACGGCTAATTCCTTCTCGAGTAGTAGCGGAAGGTGCCTATCCGCGATGCCCTCGTAATCGTTAAATAAGTCATGCATTACAAGAACCAACACACTAGAACGTGCCGGAACCCTCACGTCATCGTCGACTATACGCAAAACGTTCAGACCCGGATCTTCGTTTTCAATGCGCGCCACAGCTCGTTTCGTCGAAAAGGAAACACGCGCTTCTTTCAGGTCAATGACAGCGCTGTTGGTCTGCAAGAAGTCTAGACCAAGGATCAAGTCTTTCGAACACTCAGGAAGCACGATAAATTCTCCGACATACACAAAACCACGGATGCCGACCCGCGCTGTGCACTTGCCTGCAGGTTCGATCAAGTGACTTCCCGCCGTGCGAATTTTCGGGCCGGACCAATGTGTCAAAACTTTCTTCAATTCTCTGGCGAGACCACGTCTCATTACTGAATAATCGGCACCAGTGTCGAGTAACGCGGTGACATTCACTCCATCAATTGTTACACATAAATCGGAGGTAGTATGCCGGATGCTGTCGCTACCTGACACAAGCGAAACTCGTCGGGTCGGCCTGACGATGACGGAGGATCTTCACATTTCCCGACATCAGCGACCTTGCCTCCGAAGGCCGCTGGTATTAGTTTCCCCGGCTAGGGCTGGGAGAGGAGCGGCGTCGGGAAGAGTGGGGACTTGTCGAACGGTAGCTCGTCGGGGACGTAGACCGACGCTCTTGGTAACCGGACGTGGCGGGATACTGCCGCGCTGCAAGGTCGCTTGCAATCTCAGTAGGCCGTTCGTCATTCCGAGGGTAGAGTTCCTCCGAGGCGAAACCCCGCATGTTGACGCGGCGGTAAGGGCACACCCGGTAAAGGTGACTGGCTTCCCCGCAATGATAGCACAGGGGCCGCCATACATGACTTTTACGGGGTCGCTGGTAGATTGGCGGAGGGGAGTAGTGAGGCTCCATGCGGCTGCATGTGAGTCCCTCCATGCGAGGACTGCGGCTCCATTGCTGGAGCTGCGGCGTTGATACTATGATCCGGCGGGGGAGCCCTACGTAAGACGGATGCGTAGGTGGGCCTCGCGTAGAACGTATGGTGGGGAGCGCGCTGCTAGGGAACGTCAGCAACTTGCTGAGCTGCCATACGCACCTCGTCCCGGACGACTTCAGCCAGTGAAGGAAAAGCTGTTGTGTTGCAAGGCATCCGGAGCACTTGCAGTTCCTCCCGCACGACAGAACGGATGAGATTTCGTAGTGCGTCCATGTCGCTGCCGACATGCACAGGGGGTGCGTCGGACCCAATGAT
The DNA here is from genome assembly GCF_055883805.1 of Amblyomma maculatum. Classification (NCBI taxonomy): domain Eukaryota; kingdom Metazoa; phylum Arthropoda; class Arachnida; order Ixodida; family Ixodidae; genus Amblyomma; species Amblyomma maculatum. The sequence goes on along the minus strand of NC_139347.1, from coordinate 125,921,083 downwards.
GTTCACGTCACGGTTGTACTGACGGGCTCGGTGTTGCAGCGTTGTCTCCATGGTCGCTGCCTCGCTGAGAAACTCCGCCACAGTGCGCGGTGGACTGCGCACCAGTCCCGCGAAAAGGTCTTGTTTAACGCCCCGCATCAGGTGACCCAGCTTCTTATCTTCTGGCATTTGTGGGTCTGCACGCTTGAAAAGGCGTGTCATGTCCTCAAAGAACATGCGCACGCTCTCATTCTGGCGCTGAAAGCGCGAGTGTAGCGCAGCTTCTGCTCGCTCCCGGCGGTCGGCGCTAGGAAAGGTGGCCTTCAAATCACGACAGGAGGCTGCCCAGGATGGAAAGGAAGCCTCATGGTTTTCAAACCATGTCCGTGCAGACTCTTCAAGAGCGAAGTACACGTTGTGGAGCTTGCGCTCATCAGTCCACCCGTTGTAACGAGCAACTCGCTCGTAGTTCTCAAGCCAGTCCTCGGCGTCCTCGAACACGTCGCCATGAAAAGAGGGGGGTGTTCGCGGCTGATGACACAGGATGTTGGTGGGAAGCCTGCTCTCAGATGTCATTGCAGCAGGTTCTACGGCCGTTTGAGGGTGCGTCGTCCTGGTAGCGGCCGGAAGGGGTCCGAATTCAGGGGGCTCTCCACGTAGGCGGCGGCCGAGGCGTTGATCTACGGGGTAAGCTGCAGGCTGATTATGCAGGACTGGATCGATACCCAGCACCTCCACCAGATTTGTAACGTAACGTTACACAGAAGGCGCTCTGGCACTCTGGCACCGAAGAACACCAACAGTCAGTCTTCTTCTTCTTCTTCCTTGATATTTGGCACATACCCACGAAGGGGGATTGGCCAGGGTTCAGTGTAGACTGCCAAATGTCCTACACAAACTGAATTAGTGTAATAAAGTAATTGACAACTAAACAAAAACAAAAGGTTTTAGATCACAAAAGTTATTGAATGAAAAAATATGATGCAAAAATTTGTAGTTTTGTAAATTTGGAATGCAATTAGCAGGGGAATCTGTCCGTAGCTGTTATGTAGTTATGTAAGTACTGACAAATTTGAGGCAACGCAAATCCTTTCGCACTCGCACCGAAGGAGAGTAGAAGCGGGACCGATAACGTAAATCCCAAGCGTGCAATTGGACTTTCTAAATGCACCCTCCTCTGATATGAAAACCTTCGGCAAGCGAGAAGGAAGTGATCGATATTTTCAATTTCACCGCAAGCCTCACAAAGGTTTGTGGGGATGATCCCGCATCTACATAAATAAAGATTTAAGCGAGGAATCCTGCATCTCAGAAGAGTCATCGTAACCTCACACTGCCGTGATTTACATGCTCGAACTTTCCATGAGTATATGAGATGCTGGTATTCGGCTGTAGATAGCAAAGAATCATTGCATGTAGCGGCTAGGTATTGATATCGCTGGAAACGGGACATTCCAAAAATGGTGATATTAGGAATGGTACAAGAAACAGATGCATCAAGAGCTGATTTAGCCAGGAAATCTGCAGTTTCGTTATGAAAAATACCGCTGTGTCCGGGGACCCAGATGAAGCGTATTTCTTTCACCCACCCCGGTATGAAATACTTTAGTGAGCGGATCAACTGAGCATCCCGTGCTGACTCCAGTGACAACAAAACAGAAAGAGAGTCTGATAGAAAAATTATTTTTGATTGACTGCAGGGAACTTTTAGTAGCGCTAGCCCAATTGCCATAAACTCTGCTAGAAATATCGGTGTGTAATCCGGGACACGCACCGAAAAACTCCAGGAAAGAGACTCCGAAAAAATTCCAATCGCAGCTTTGTGCGCAATCACAGACGCATCAGTGGCAATTACAGCGTGATCAGGGAACTTTTCAAGGTGTTCACATAGGAGACTGGATATTAAATTTGAGGGCAAGTGCTTCACATTAGATGGAAATATAGAATCATAATTTATATCCACAAAGGACGTTGAGCAACCAATAGGACATATAGAAGCAAGGTCCACACCAATGTTTGTTAAAATGCTCTGCGTATAAACAACCTGGGGCTTGCAGACCCTTGGCCACTGGTGAGTGAGAAAGAGGGCGGGGTTTGACACAAAAATAGGTATAGCCACACCGGGAGTAGTCTCAAATGATCGCAAGAATGATCTGACAGTTAGAAGGTGGAAACGGGAGTTAAGGTCCGGAATGCGGGCCTCCAAGTACAGAACAGTGGTAGAGACTGACTGTGGAAGCCCTAGGCAGAGGCGCAGCGCCCGTCTTTCTAAAAGCAGCAAAGGATGTAGCTTATATTTTGGACACCCAGAAAAAAGAATGCAGCCGAATTCCAGAATCGGTCTCACATAGGCTTTGTACAAAAGTAGAAGAGTATCTCGACGCATACCAAATTTCCTGTTACTTATCCGTGTCAGTCTACCAAGGGCACGTTCACCTTTCCGAACATTAGACTTGATGTGAAGCCTCCAATCCATAGTAGCATCATACGTAATGCCTAAATACCGCACAGATTCCACTTGAGGTATGACATCTGAGCGGTAGTTTAACGAAACATATAAGGGGGTTTCGGTTTTAAAAACTAGCACACTACTTTTGGACACATTTAAAACCAATTTAATTTTGTCAAACCAGACCTCAAGTGCATTTAGGTAAGCCTGTAGTGAACGATATAGGTCATGAATATCTTTTGCCGAGGCGAAGAATGCTATGTCATCTGCATATACATATACAGTGACATCAGGATGAACCGGAATATCGCACATTAATATATTAAAAAGGAGTGGGGAGAGCACAGAACCCTGAGGCACCCCTCTTGTCTGTGCATAGGTGTCTGAGGTTAATGTGCCATCAGTGCAAAAAAATTCTCGTCCTTTCAAAAATTCCCTGATCCACGCATAAATGTAGAACTGAGGACGTAATAATGACAACTTGTTTAGTAGAATGGAATGTTCAATGCTGTCATAGGCCTTAGCAATATCTAGCGTCACTAACGCTGATACCTCCTTGTTGTACATTGCAAGGCGAATCCTACTTTCAAAATTTACATGTGCAGACCATATTGAGCATCCATTGCGGAAGCCTATTTGGGAAGAACTCAAAGCATTAACCTCTGAGATATGCTTTGAGAGGCGGTCATGCACAATTCTTTCTATTAATTTTACTAGATTCGAAGTCAAAGCTATCGGCCGAATGTTTTCAACATGAAATCCTTTACCAGGGTCTTTCAAGAGCAATATAATTTTCGCCACTTTCCAGACGTGAGGCAGCCATGCAGATTCTAATGATTCATTAACCAGATCCAGGAGATCCTGAGTGAAATCATTTGCTAAAATTTTGACCATACCTACCGTAAACCCGTCCCAACCTGGAGCCGAGTTTCTCATGGAAGAAATCACAGATAGTAGTTCTGACCTATCAACCTCAACATACTCTAAGCAGGAAATGGGAGCGTGCAAGGGAACTCTGCACTGCTCCTGGAAACGTAATGCTAGTCCTTGCGCAATTTGTTCTAACTCATCCTTTGCCTCCTGTGGGGACAACACTACTGAACTTAATGACTGTGAAAGGTGCGAGTTTCTATTTCGTTCCATGAAACGATACAAAGCCTTCCTGTGCTTAGGGTTTGACAAATAATTATTTAAATTTTCGTTGTACTCGTCCTTTGCCTGCGCTATGGCTCTTTTGAATGACGCCGAACAAAATTTGTAGTTTATCCAGTTTACTGGGCTCTGGTTATAAGAGAGGCTTTTCCATGCTGCTTTTCTACGGCGGAAGGCTTTCTCACACGCGTCATTCCACCATGGGGATGGCGACTTATTGTTTACTGTAGACCGCACAGTGAACTGGGAATCTACAGTAGCATTCGCGATTGAGGAAAATACCTTTTGTGCTTTGTCGGTCCTACATGAACAAAGGTTTGATTTGAGGGAGGAGCGTAGCGAAGCTGCATATTTGGCGTTGTTTACTAGTTTACGGTCCAAAGTTCTATCTCGTGTTGTGCTCATCATGATGGTAAATGTTATTGGAAAGTGGTCGCTAGACGTACCACTATCTACTGTGGACCATCCTCCTATACCTATCCCACCTGCTGCCAGGGAGAAATCGACGACAGATTGTGAATTTCCGCGCATGAAGGTTATAGCCCGAGAATTGCAGCAGCGCACAGCATTTGACGTCATCCACGTCCATAACAGCTGTCCACATGCGTCGGAGCAGTTATCCCAAAGAATATGGTGCGAGTTAAAATCACCTGCAATAACTACCCTATTAGAATTTGTAAGTAATCTGTCAAAATAGTCTGTGCTACGTACACCTGTGGGGCAGTAGACGTTAGCGACTGTGACAGGGCCACAATGCGGCAATGTGATATCTACAGCCAAAATCTCACACTCAGGATTCATTACTGTTTTGCTTATTTTTGCCCGGTGACATAATTTTGACGATATCAAAGTTAATAAACCACCGCCCCTACCGTTTACACGATCGGCGCGGAAAACATGATATTTCTTTAAGGTAAATGACTTTGCGGGGAGAGCCAAGTTTCTTGCAAAAGCACTATGTTTGGTTTATGTGTTGAAAGGAGAAGATATAAATCTGGAAGTGAAGATATAATAGAGCGACAATTCCACTGCAGAACTTGTACACCTGCCATGATTACTTATCTAAAATTGAGGCCGCAATAGCCTCTTTTAACACATCGGTTTGCTGTGAAACTTTGGAAGGTCCTTTTTTAGTTTTGGTCTGAGAAATGGAGGACTTAGAGGGTGAGCTAGAAGCACGGCGCTTTTGAGTAGGGCATGCCATTTCAACATCATTAGAGCAAAAACTTTTGCGAGAAATGCCTACAGGGACACTGTCGATTGGGTGCACTTGAGCCAGCACTAGAGGAGAATCTGCATTTGAACTTTCAGTACAGGTTTGAGGTGAAATAGATGCTGGAGTCAGCACAGGTTGAGGTGGGCAAAGTGACTGGCTACCAACAATACTAGACAAAGCTTCAGTAAAGCTGGTAAGCATACGGTCAACCACAACAGAAAGGGCTTTTTCAACCGTTTTCACAATTGCGTTAGACAACGTGGTCTCAAAGTCTGGAGTAGAAGGGCGCACACAGTTGGCATAAGTGTGCCTTTTCCGATCAAGAAGGGCATAAGCATCTGCTCGAGAGCAACGATTCTCTTGAATTAATTCTAGTAACGCTTGCTCCTGAGATCGTTTCTCACAACTGGGGTCATCAGCCGAGTGCTCGTTACTGCACAGACAACAGCTAGGTCTTGCAGCAGTACAGCTATTAGAAGAGTGTCCTTCCCCACACACCCTGCATCTTGTCGCAGACTTACACGCTCGTCCACTGTGTCCAAATCGCCAACAGTTGGTACATTGAAGGGGGCGAGGACGTAGCGGGTCAATGCGATAAATAATTGGCCAAATTTTTAACTCAGATGGACACATGAGACCGGCAAATGTTGTTATAACTGACTCTGTAGCAACACGCACCCCGGCCACTATGCGAGAGCAGCGATACACTGAAAGAACACCAGCTCCTGCGTCCTGAAATTCCTCCAAAATTTCTTGAGCAGTAGATGCAGGATCCACTCCACGCACAATACCCTTAGTGCAAGCCAGTTGTTCAGGAATAAAAGCTTTTACAGGAATCGATGTAAAAGAACTGCAGCGTAGCAGATCTGACACACAATTAATGTTTGCAGATTTGCAAACTATACCTCTTCTCCCGAAAGGTCGCACCTCAGAGATATCAAGGTAGTGATCCGTCAGAGTTTTGAGTTGCTGCTGAATAGCTTTCGGATTTTTCATTTTCAGCATTCCATCGCCTATCGGTATGAGTGCGACAGGAAGCACATCGACGCCATTTTTTGCAAATGATTCCAGAGGCAAGCTTTCATTCGGCAGGCTGGCGAACCAATCTGCCGAGCCCCCTCCCGGGGTGGTGAAAGACATGCCTGTGCGCAAGGTAATGACACCTTTACATTACCAAATCCTATAAAGCTAGCCTGAACCCTGATCAAAACCCCCCTGAACGTGGAAAGGCCTCACCACGAAGAAGCTCAGGCACCGAACACCTTGAGGACTCCCAAGACAGGCAGATCAGAAATCGACGTCTTCTTATTCTGCTCAGCTCGCACGATCGCAGGTGCAGATTGTTGTTGTTTACCAAACAACATATGCCACAGGGATCGGCCAAGAATTGGGCAGCACAGTTTTTGAAGCATATATCTGAAGCACAATCAGTCAGGGCAGCACAACAGCGGAGCACTGTTTCGCTTCGTCGTCTTCTCCGAATCGCCCGTTCAAATCTTCGTCGTCTATAAATGGCATGTGTCAATATTAACATATCATTCATGAGTCAAAACAAGGCCCTTATAGCCACAAAATGGCACATTTTAAACTACTTGGTTATAGAATACCACTGTAAAACGTCTTAATGAGAACAAGTTACTCTATTTTGTTTACATATGGAGAAAGCTCTACAAAGTAAAATTATCTCCACCCTGTATGGGAATCATAGAGATTATTTCAAAGGTAACTGGCAATACAAGTAGAATTTTGAGCTCCCATAACACATTATAATCGCACTTCCTTGTTATCTCCAAAGGTTTTTGTTTTACTAGTCCACACTTCATTTTATATTTGGTGGTTTGCTTTATTACTAGACAAAAACATGCTAATTCGTTGATACCACTGCTTTCTTAGTTTTATAATATTTCAAATGAAATAATTCTCTACCGCAATAACCAGCATCCATATCAAAGTAGAACTTGGCGGTAACATGCGATGTCAGCTGAGCAGTCCTATTTAATGTACAGTAGTGAGAAAAAGTGGTATACAACTCTTAACCGGTGACAGAGCTTGGGAAAATAAAGTCTTAGTGACAGCGTTCATTCATGTCGATAAAAGGCGGAACCACCACAATAGTCTATATCCCAATATCCCCAATGGCTGTTGCTAGATGAGGTTGAAAGGCAGTTTTCTCGAGCTCCGCTACAGGCTGTGTATCATATTTTCACGTCCTAGCTTAAGGACAGGACGAACAAAGCCACCTCAGGTCAGCAGGGCAGCAGCGGGAACCAACGCGACGGCGGGGAACCCTAGAAACGCCGATGGGACCGCCCGCACCAGCGTCTTTCTGGAATTTTACAAGCACTGCCCCTAGTCCTTGTTGCTGGCGTCCGTGTGGAGTTTAATGTCGGCATCTTGACTGAAATTGCCTAATTAGGTGGTGATAAATGGGCTTAATTCTATTCTTGCTCCTCATTCCACACAAAGACGACGTTGTCTTTCGTAAGGTGTATAAGTGCCACTGCGATTTGGGCGAAGTTGCGACCAAAACGCCTGAAGTAGGCGCAAAGACCAAGAAAGCTTTCGAGAGTTTTCTTGTCCGACCGCGGCGGGGTGGACGCCACGGCCGCTTGACGATATGCCCACGAAACTTCACATTATTTGAACCGACATTTCGAAGGCTTGAGTGTGAGTCCCGCGTTCCGTTCCGTATAGTGCGAAAAACCGCTTCAAGGCAGAAAGATGGTAAGCGAAGGTGATTGAAAAGATAGCATGAACATCTAAATAAGCGAGATCCGCCACTTCAGTCCGGCAAGCACAATGTCCATGACGCGCTGAAATGTCGCGGGCGCTGTACATAAGCCAAACGGCATCACCTTGAACTCATAAAGGCCATCCGGTGATAAAATCGCAGTCTTCTCTCGACCTCGCTTATCTACTTCGATCTGCCAGTATCTACTTTTCAAACTTGATAGACAATATATTATTAGTTGCGGTTTAATTCTGGTTAACCTTAGTTGAATTGCTATAGCAACGGAGGGATCTTCGTTTGCCTGCTACATTATTCCCCTATCACGCCCTATCAGTGTAAGGTGCTACATTATTGAGGACACCTAAGCGCATTCTTTAAGACTATAATGCGAGAGCGTAAGCTACCAGCCCACATATGATGGAGAAGGATTCAATGCTGCTGAGCTGAATGTGGAGCCAGAGAATTAGCTGACGGTGACCGATCGGTTTTCTTCTTCGCTGCTGTTCAATGTCAAACGTGGCGCTTCCCAGGACGACGCGACGGGCCGACACCTGGCGCAGTATTGCTATCGCATTAATATAGCGGGCGTGACGGAGCCGATCATAGGTGTCGTCGATTCCGGGCAGTGGATACACATCTTTCTTTGTCACCTTGTTGAGTCGACTGTAGTCCACACAGAACCGAAGCGTCCCGCCTTTTTTCTTTACAGGCACAGCACGTATGTATGACGATGTATAACATCATCATGTAGCATTTCATGCACTTTTTCCTGCATTGCTTCCTTCTCCTTCAGGGAAACTCCGTACGCCGCCTGGCGAATCAGATGGGCAGCGCCGCCGACAATAATTTTGCGTCTCGCGACGCGTGTCTAACAAACCCTGGATGCCGTAGAAAAACAATCGTGGAAGCTATACAAAAGTACGAGTCATTCGCGTGTCTGAGACGACTCAAGTGTGGTCTCGATGTTCAGTTGCAAGGGTTTTTCTCTTGCGCTTCGGCCGGAATATCCCGCTCAAAAATCCCAACAGCCTCACAAACGTCGCTAATATCTTCTATATGGGCTTTAACTGCTTCTTTTGTCACGTGCTGCGGCTCGTTCCTAAAGTTCATCACAAAGATGTTGGCACGCCGTTCCTGAACATCGGTTATTCCCCTCGCAACACCATTTCCCCTAGAAAGCAACATTTGCACGCTTCCTTCCAGGACACCGTCACGACGTGCGGAGGTCTTGGCTCGAACAGGTGGAAACACTTTCGAGAGCGGTGGCAAGTTCACGAGCTCGGCATCGACATTAAGTACAACTGGAATGGCTGTACGAAGCCTTGGCATTGAAAAACGTTCCCAGAGGGAGAACGTATTCTGCCTTACGTCGATGACTGCCCCACGAAGAACGTCCATTCCGAGAATATCATCCTTGGAGCAATGTTCTAAGATCACAAATTTGGTGGAGCACGTCTCGCCGTGAATGTCGACGTCGGCGCTGCGTTTACCGACAGGAATTACGAGGGGACCTCCAACGGTTTTATCGGAGGCCCATCCCACTGGGTGGCAACCTTACGATGTCGGCGCCATTATTTTCCGCTAAGTACCGAGAATCAGCGCCACTGTTAACGAGAGCAGTGACCGCGTGACCGTCGATTATAACGCCGACATTGCTAGTGGCCGCCAAGCCGGGTTTCTCTCCGAGTGTGCCGTTGTTCGTGGTGTCAGATGTTAACGTACGTGCAGGTGTTTTCTTTCAGCCGAATCCGGCAACGCCACCTCCAAGCGCCGTCATGCTCAGTTTTCCCGAAGAGGAATAAGTGACAAGCTCTTACGGCGAGACCCGTGAGGAGGCGTGGAAAGGCGGCGTGGCCAGTGTGAGCGGGATGCACGGTCATCGGTTTGCATCGGTGATGAAGAGCGCAGAATATATTCCTGGATATTTCAGGGTTGTTCACCGTGAAGACAGAGCCGATCGCCCCGGCTGAATCCTCGCAGGCCAGCTCTACGTGATCAGCTTCAGCACAGTGAAAACACAACGGTCGCCTGTCCGCAGTCCTCCAGATGTCGATTTTTCGTTGTCTTCGTGGCTCCGAGTATGCTTCATGCTGTGCCAGGAATTCACGGCGTCGAGGTCCAGGATACGTAGACCCTTGGTACTGGAGAGGCAGGGCCGCGGCCGACGGATAATGACCGCATAACTCTCAGCCGGTTCTTCTGCAGCTGCAACCATTGGCCCAGTTGAGACGGCTTCCGGTGTGAATGCCTGTCGTAGTTCTTCACGAATAGCTGTAGCGATGGATACTGATGACAGCTGCTCACTAGCTGAGACGTTAGCCCTGGCGGTCTACCCCTTGGGCAAGAGTCCGAATTCAGAAGCATGGCCTTGCTGACGTCGACTAGCGCGGTTTTCAGGTGCTGCCTCAGACTAAAAAATGCGGCGGCCTGGACTTAAAACCGGGCTCGAATTACGTGTAGGACTGCGCTGTATAAGATTCGTACCTAGCTACTGCTCCAATGAAGTAGAAGAATCGCGAGCGTTGTTGAAAAAAAAAGAGGCTCGTGCTTCCCCTTCTCCGACTACTATATACCACATTTTTTCACGATTGTGCATTCTCTTCCTGCATTTGAAAACTTCATTCAATAACGGTACAAAGCATAAGACCCAAAGCTCATACGTAGTGCCAAATAAAATTTCAGTAACAATATCACTTATGAAGTGCTTATCAGCAACTGCTGAAGCAAGATTTTGTAAATAGCAATCCATAGTAGCAGAAAAAACAAACATAACTGCGCTATCCTTAAGGCCCATGTCGGGATCTCAATGGAAGGGCTGCAATGAAATTGGAAACAAACTGATAATGTAGCAAACAGAGACGAAAGAACGTTTCCTGATGACAAATATCACAACATAAAATGTACTAAAGTGTCCTAAAACGAAGCCTACTCCTCTTTTCAACCAATGTAGGGTGTGAATCCAAATAGAGAACATTTGATGCATCCGTTGCTCCACTACATTATGCATTGTGTATCAATATGTCAGGTGATTATTGTAATTGAATTTTCATGCTGTTTGTAGGCTCAGTCAGGCGTTTATCACACTTCGTGAGACTTCAATCTTCTTGCTAATCGTATTTACCAATGCTGACTTTAGTACAGTGACTGTACTAGGCACGCCTGTGTGCATACATGCAAACATTAAGGCGCCAGGCATCAAAAAAGCTCTTGCTGATGTGCGTTACAAGGTTACTCAGAAGTATGCAAACAGGACTATAAAACCACTCTAGCCTTTATTCTCAACTTGTTTCATCATGAAGCACTGCAGGATTCTTTTCGCACTGAAAAACAAGCTTAAATATCACGGATCATCTAATTTAATGTGCGGCCGAGAGAAAAGTACTGTGAGCCTGCTTTTCATATATTTTTACATGCACAAGCTAGTACCGACCAATGCTGCATAAATTATATATAGCTGAAAAGTTTAACTTCTGCATTACAAAGAACAGAAAGAAACCAAATTATCCCAGTTTTTGGGATTGCTCTGACAGGCGAAGTCCTATTAGTCCTCGATACACTTTCATGGCAAAGCATAAAATCATCATAAAGGCGTAACTCACTGCTCCAGCATAATGGGGCATTTGAATGCCATACATCCACAATCAGGCACTCAATAGTATCTGAACACGTTCAAAGTACCAGTCAATGCATGCGCCATACAACAAAATCATCTATGCCGGCCTAAAGTTAGAACATTACTTATACACATTGCGCTCATCTGAAAACCATGTGACAAGTTAAAAACTACTCTGACTTTATAGCAGCGGCAAGAATGTGGTCGAAGTATGGTGTGGAAAATTCTTAAACGCTTATAAACACTCTTCTTGAAAGTAGCAGCGCGAAAAGTGAGTTAGTGAAAGCATACAAGACTGATGCTCTTTCCCCTTTTGCGTTCTTGTTTTTAGTGCTTCTACTTTCAAGATGACACCATAACTACTTGTTCAAATATATTTTTTACTGCAATAAACAGTCCGTTGTACCAAAACAGGATATTTGAGGCTACCCAAAAAGGCCGTAGCCATAAGTTCTTAGAATATAAATCTTACAAGTGTTCAATACCACCGGTCGCATGAAATCAACGAATGTCCTAGCAGTCTAGTACCTGAGATGAAGACGAACAGCCCATGCATGTTTCACTGACTGTATTATGATGAGAAACAGGGTTACAGAATGGACAAAAGCACTTAGAGGCTACGAAAAAGAAAACAGGTTCGTTCATTGCTTTTCCCCTCGCGCTGATTTCAAAATTAAAAAATAAAATGCTCACATTCTGACGAGTTAGCCGTGCCGGAGATATACCAGGTAGTTGCCGCCAAATCCCTCAAGATGCACGAGAACAATATATTGCAGCGCTGCTGGCTTTCTTCGGGTTACTTAAAGAGCTTCAAACTGCTAACGCCAACGAAAATAAACATGATTGGCTGGTACCATTCCATTGGCGTGATTTACAAAAGCATGCTCAAAACAGTTTGATAGCTTATAGAACCATATATATACGCATCCATGCCACCGCTCCTAAGCTTGCTTCGCATAAATCACAAAGGCAAAATTTAAAGACAAGCAAAGGTAACCTAGACGTTTTAGATGTTTTATAGTTGTTTAATTAACTACAACCTGAATGATTTAATTTATTCTTGAACGAGAGCTGGCTCCTTTGGCTATGAGGAAATCAAAACACTAGCCAAGCCTAGCAAAGCCTATTATTGGTGTATACGCGCGGAGCAAGAACCATAATACGGGTAGTATACTGTTGAGAATAAGAAATGGAAGCTTTGCAACTTTTTCCGTGTTCATTGCATTACAGAGAGAGCGAGAGAGAGACCCTGTAATGAAAAACAGATTTTATCCGGCATTTAAATTTCGCTGACATGCTACTTTGTGTAGGAAGGGGAATTGGGGAGGGAAAGATTGAAAAGGTATGGTCAGGATATTAAAACGAAATGAAGGGGGAAATAAAATGCGGCCAATAAATGCGCTGTCAGGTGCATCGTAGAATAATGGTATAAAATAAAATGCTGTAATGGATAGTCCGATAAATGTGCAGAGTTCACAGCGTGAAAAATGCCGGATGATAACATTCAAGGTGAGCTTATAGTTTGTCTAAAAGTCCAATTTATTTTAAAAACATGAATAAAAAGTTCCTTGCGAGTCTTTGTTGCCTATAGGGCAGGCTAAGGGACCTAAAACAATGTCCATTGTTAAAAGGCACTGGGGAGAGCCTTTCCATGCTATGTTCGTACAACGCACGCTCGTCAGCGTACGCAGGACACTCAAGCAGGGTATGTTGCACAGTTTCAACCGAACCGCATTGTTCATTTGACCAAAACGGTATTAGCGTTTGCTGTGTGTATGCGTGTTCTCGCAGTTTCTACATCGCGTAGGGGTGTGCAGCCGTATCTATCCTTACATTGAGGGTGGGAGCATAAAGACAACGCAGAATATGGGTTACGCTTTCCTTGGCTCTCTGGGAAAGAGGAGCCGTGAAGCCGACGATAAGGCTTCTCTATGTCGTTGGGCCACATAATCTTACGAGTAACCTTCGACGGGTATTGCGGTGTGAACGAACCTACTCGGCGTACCCGGCTGCTTCTGTGTATCAACGAACTGATCTGTGTTGGATGCGAACTTGTTTAATGGGAACGTTCAACAAGAGTGCTGGTCTTGTGATCATTGTGATTGTGATCTTAGGCTTTGTTTCTGTAACACTCAAAAGGTGTCATCAATTGATGCCCGAAGGCAAAGAATGCCTGCACGCACTATTGCCCATATCAAGCTGTTGCATACACTGAACACCACACGTCGCTGAAGCGTAATATAGCAGCCACACTGTTCTCGAATGCAGCCCGAGTACAGGAAGCTACAAAGAACAACTCGAAAAGCGGAAAATGTACCCAGTCAAGTCCTTTCCAATATAAAAATATATAAGCATTCAATCTTCTTTTTGAAAAACTGTAATGGACGATGATTTTTTACAATTGTCATGATGGCTGGGTGACGATTTAACAAATCGGGTACAAAAAAGGTTTGCTTTTGCATGCCGTATTTTGTGCGTATTTTACCCTTGTTGAAAGCTGTGCACCAAGTGTTATAGTTGTCTTCCCTCAGCAGATATTTGCGGAAAAATTTAGTTTCATTAAGTTTGACTGCGCAGAATATGGTGATTGCTGTTTTTCTGTTTACCCGGTTTACAACTGTTAATACATTCTTCCTCATGAAAAGCGGAGAATAAGTCCTCTAAGATGCATTCTCAATAATGCGTATTATTTGTTTCTGTAATGTATATACCCTAAGTTGGTTTTGGTTGTATTTCCCCAAAGGGATAAACAGTATAGAAGGCGTGAATGCCCTAGACTATAATACAGCTGCTTTTTCAGTTGTTGGGCTAGCAGGGTTCTTAGCCTATTAATAACACCGATAAATCTCACAATACTGGTTTTCATGCTGTCAATATGATTTGACCAATTCATGTTTTCTTCAAACAAAAGGCCATGAAATGTATGAGAAATGGAGCGCTGGATGGTTTCACCACTAAATTTTAGTGCTATCTTTTCATAAAAATGTTACCACGAGGGCGAAAAACAATGTACTTTGTATGTTAATGTTAAGTTCTTATTTATTTTCTCTTAGCCATTTTATTTAGCTTAATATTAGCTTCGCGCCGAACATTAGTCAAGTTTTCACCAGAAAGAAAAATACGTTAGTGTCATCAGCATAAAGTATGATATCTGCTTTCAGGGGCACTTTATTAATGTAATTTATGTACAAAAGAAAAGAAAAAAAGACAGACCGAAAATGAACCCTTGTGGGACACCATATTCGATTTCTCCTAGTGCGGATTTCGATTTAAGTATTTCTGTGCCCTGCACTCGATTACTTAAATAGCTTTTTACTAGGTTAAGAGCAGTTCAGTTCAGGCATTCAGTCGTGTCCGACTCTTCGTGACCCTATGGACCATGTCAAGCCACGCTTTCCGGTCTCTCACTATCTTCTTAACATCACATAGCTTCATCTTCAATGCCTCGAGAATGCCATCTAACCATCGCGTTCGCGGCCTACCCCTTCTCCGGCTACCCTCAACCCTTCCCAACATTACATCTTTCTCCAGCGACTCCTCTCTTCTCATCAGATGACCAAAGTAGCTGAGCTTTAACTATAGAATTTGACCCTCCAATGAGCAGTCAGGGTTTATGGTCGACAATATCGACTGATTTGATCTTCTGGCAGTCCAAGGAACGCTCAAGAGTCTTCGCCAGCACCACAATTCAAACGCGTCAATTCTTCGGCGGTCAGCCTTTTTCACAGTCCACTCTCGCATCCATACATCACAACTGGAAAGACCATAGCACGGGTTATACGGATCTTGGTTGGCAGACTAATGTCTCTGCTCTTTACTAGGCGGTCAAGGCTAACCATTGCTCTCTTTCCCAGAAGCAGGCGTCTCCTAATTTCATGGCTGCAGTCTCCTTCCGAGGTAATCTTGGCGCCCAAGAACAGAAAATCTGTCACAACTTCCACTTCTTGTCCATTGATGCTCCAGGACTTGATAGGGCAAGACGCCATGATCTTCGTCTTTTTAATGTTCATTTTAAGCCCAAACTTCTCACTCTCTTCTTGTACGCGCATCAGAAGTCTCTTGAGTTCCACTTCACTTTCTGCCATTAAAGTGGTATCATCCGCATATCTAAGGTTGTTGATACGTTTTCCAGCAATCTTCACTCCATATGAAGACTCGTCCAGACCGGCCTTCCTCATGATGCACTCTGCATATAGGTTAAATAGGCAGGGCGACAGTATGCAGCCTTGCCTCACCCCTTTCTCAATCGGAAACCAATCAGTGAGACCATGCCCAGTTCTGACTGTGGCCTCTTGCCCTTCATAAAGGTTCCTGAGGAGACAGATGAGGTGAATTGGAACTCCCATCTCTTGGAGAGCTTGCCACAATCTGCTGTGATCTACGCAGTCAAACGCATTCGCATAATCAATAAAGCAGAAGTAAATGGGTTTCTGGAACTCTCTTGCTTTTTCCATGATCCAGCGAAGGTTGGCAATTTGGTCTCTAGTTCCTCTGCCCTTGCGAAACCCAGCTTGCACGTCCGGAAGCTCCCGATCCACATACTGCTGCAGCCTACCTTGCAGGATTTTTAACATCACCTTGCTAGCATGCGAAATAAGCGCGATCGTGCGGTAGTTGGAACAATCTTTGGCACTGCCTTTCTTTGGAATGGGGATGTGAACTGACCTCCTCCAATCCTGTGGCCACTGCAGGGTTGTCCAAATCTTTTGACATAATGTATGCAGTTGGTTAACAGCGTCGTGGTCGAGGTTTTGAAGCAACTCAGCTGGAATACCATCAATTCCGCTAGCTTTGTTCTTAGCAAGGCTGGCTAAGGCCCATTCAACTTCACTCTTCAGGATGCCCGGCTCGAGATCAGCAATCACAACCGTCCTATGTTGGGTTTGCACATCCGGGTCCTTCTTGTACAGTTCTTCTGTGTATTCCTGCCACCACTTCTTAATCTCTGAGGCTTCAGTGAGGTCCTTGCCTCGTTTGTCCTTAATCACGACCAGCTTAGCACAGAAGCTTCCTTTGATATCTTTGATGGTCTTATACAGAGCTCTTGTGTTCCTTAATTGGCTGTTGTCCTCAACTGCTTGACACTGTATGTTCAGGAAGGCATTCTTATCCCTCCTTGCTATTTTCTGAAAATCCGCATTGAGAACCTTGTATGTTTCTCTTTCCCCCATACCTTTTGCCATCCTCCTTTCCTCAGCTATTTGCAAAGCCTCTTCAGATAACCAGTTTGCTTTTTTGCATTTCTTTTGCTTTGGAACTACCTTAGTAGCAACTTCTTGTATTATATCACGAACATCAGTCCACATCTCTTCGGGCTCTTTGTCTTCTAGATCTAATTCTTGAAATCGATTCCTCACTTCCACAGCATATTCTAATGGAATCTGATCCAGATCATACCTGAAAGGCTTTCTAGTTTTCTGCGTTTTCCTCAATCGAAGCTTAATTTTGGCAACAAGAAGCTGATGATCGGTGCCACAATCGGCCCCAGGCCTTGTTTTTACTGCTTGTATAGCGCTTCTCCATCTCTGCCGGCAAATAATATAATCGATCTGATTCCTGTACAGACCGTCCGGTGAAATCCATGTGTACAGGCGCCTCTAGTGCTGTTGAAAATGAGTATTCGCTATGGTCAGGTTGTTTTCTTGACAGAACTCTACTAGCCTCTGCCCAGCTTCATTTGGCTCACCAAGACCGAACTTGCCTGTAATTTCGGATATTTCTTCACTCCCAACCTTAGCATTCCAGTCTCCTATGAGAAAAACGACGTCTGATGATGGGGTGCGGTCTAAAAGGCATTGTAGGTCCGCATAAAATCTCTCAACGTCAGCTTCTTCAGCAGCAGTGGTCGGTGCATAGACTTGGATAACTGTTATGGTAAAAGGGTGACCTTGGATCCGAAGTGAAATCATTCGGTCGTTTTTGGGGTTGTACCCTAGCACTGCTTTGCCCATTCTTCTGTTTACTATGAGAGCGACCCCATTCCTTCTCTTGGATTCGTGCCCACAATAAAAGACATAATGGTCGCCGGATTTAAATTCTCCCATTCCGGTCCACTTGAGCTCGCTGATACCCAAGATATCAATGTTCAATCTGTCCATTTCTCGCTTGACGATATCCAGTTTTCCTTGTGTCATAGATCTTACATTCCATGTTGCTATGTGATATATCTCCTTGCAACATCGGACTTTCCGGTCGCTTCCCGACACATCCAAAACTGAGCGTCCTTTAGGCTTTAGCCCAGCCGCTTCATTCGTCCTGGAGCTACTAGGAATCGCCCTTTGTTCATCCCCAGTAACATGTGGGACGCCTTCCAACCTGGGGGGCTCATCTTCTGGCGCCATATCGATAATGGTATTGTGACTGGCCATAGGGTTTTCTTGGCAGGAAATACTGGAGTGGGTTGCCATTACCTTCTCCAGTGAATCACATTTTGTCAGAACTCTCTGCCGTGACCTGTCTATCTTGGGTGGCCCTACACAGCAGAGCTCACGACTTCATCGAGTTTCGCAAGCCCCTCCGCCACGACAAGGCAGTGATCCATGAAGAGGAGGTTAAGAGCAATTCCCCTTATTTCATACTCACTTAACATTAGCAATAAGATGTCGTGTTTGGTAGAGTCAAGCGCCTTTTTAAATTCAAGGAAGGTTTCTATTGTAAACAGTTTATTCTCAATGTTGTTGGCTATTCATTATTAATTTAAACAGTGCGAACACGAAGACAAAGGACAAGATAAAAGAAAGCCACAGTACAAGCGCTTGTACTGTGGCTTTCTTTTATCTTGTCCTTTGTCTTTGTGTTCGCGCTGTTTAAATTAATAATGAATATGTACCAACTCGCCCAACAAAGTATCTTGTTGACTATTCTTTCTTTAATGTGCAGTAGCGCTGTTTCCGCACATTGGTGTTTTCGAAACCCGTACTGTTTATCGGGTATAATATTATTTACATTGTAGAAATTTAGTAGTCGCTCAATAATAACCTGTTCTATTACTTTTGGAAAAACTGGCAATATAGAAATTGGCCTGTAGTTGTTAATGTCGTTACTGTCACCTCCTTTAAATATCACGGATACTTTCGCGATTTCTAATTCGTCTGGAAAAATACCATTTTATAATATCAAATTGCATTTGTATAACAGCAGTTTACTAATGTACACGGTGACCATTTTGCAGGCTGCGCTTTTATGCCATCGATACCAGAACCTGCCGAGTTCTTTAGTTTGAGCACAAGGTCACATACTTCTGTCTCATTTGTAGGAGAGAAAAATAAAGATCTGTTTATACTAGTGGAAATATACGATATATACGTAGGGTTGCAAGTTTCCGAAGGGCTTGAAGATCCGCTTCTCAAGGGTATCTTATTAAACTTATTTGCTGATACTCCAGTGTATATTGTTCCGCCATCGCTTATTTCAGACACAGGGATTTCTTTTTGATGAACAAGAAGTTCATTTTGAGCTTTTCAGGTCTTTCTTGGGGTCATTAATAATATTACTGAATTTGTACTCATAATAACATTTGCGTGCTAATTTTATATCCCGGGTTATTCTGTTTCTTATCCTTTTTGCATTTTCTTAAGTACTCAAGATTCCTTGCGTTTATAAAATCAGCAAAACGTGGTTCTCGCTCTTCTATTATTATTATTATTATTATTATTATTATTATTTTCGGACTAAGGGATCAGAATTTTTTTCTAGCGTCTTGTCCTCTTGTTATACCGCTGTTGTGGTTACCGAAACCTGGCTGTCAAGTGATATTCCTTCCAATGATTTCTTTCCAAATAATTACTCTGTTTTTCGTAGCGACCGCCCTGAAACAGGTCCCAAATCAAGAGGAGGTGGAGTGCTCATTGCTATTGACAGTTTTGTGAAGTGTGTTCGACGTTCCGATCTGGAAACTGTTGAAGAATGTGTGTGGCTCGAGCTCACTTTAAATCGATATGAAAAACTTTTACTTGCAGCTTTCTACATTCCTCCGAATCTACCTCCTTCAGCCTATGATGATGTTCTGCTCTCAATCGAACATGTTATAACCCGTCATAGCAAACACAAACTTCTTATTTTAGGTGATTTTAATACTCCTGGTATCAACTGGAACTCACTTATTTCTTCTCACAACAATCATTACATATTAAGTAAGTGTAACGCTCTACTTGATTTCATAGCCTTTAACTCTTTGCAGCAACACAATTTCATTGCAAACTGTTGCGGTAATATTCTTGACATCTGTCTATCGAATTTTGAAAGTGTTCGAGTCTCGAGTTCAGACATACCGCTGAATCGCTGTGACAAATTTCACCCTCCGCTTCTAGTTACTACTGCTCTCTCTGCCTCACCTTCTACTAATTCAGATCGGGTGGGGAATTCGCCCCGTTTCGCGTATGCACGTGGTGATTATGTCGGTCTTTTCAATTTCTTCTCTTCCGTCGACTGGTCCCTTTTAAATGACATTAATGATTCAGATGGACAAGTCAGTCGCTTTACAGAAATAGTTCTTGATGGTATGCGTCGGTACATACCTTTGCATACTCCTACGCGTAGGAAGTTCCCTTCCTGGTTTTCAAGGGAACTAATAACGGCGTTAAAGCTCAAGGAACGGGCCCATCGTAAAGCGAAACGCCCTGGGTTTCACAATTGGGCAGATGAGTTTCGCCGTGTGCGTTCTCTTTGCAAACGCTTATACAAGCGGGACTACGACTCCTATCTTGAGTCTTTAGAGAGGAATGCCTCAAATCGTCCTAGTCAGTTCTGGCGTTACGTTCGCAAGCGTTCCATTAAATCAGATTTAAGTATCAGCTTAGTTGACTCTCAGGGTTCGGAAATTCGGGATGTTGCCGACAGTTTTGCACAACATTTTTCCTCCGTTTACAAACATCCACATTGTGATTCCGTTTGCCTCCCTTCTGGTGCACTATCTAATTCCATTCTCTTTGACGAGGAGTTGATAACTGAGAGTCTTAAGCGTCTGAGACCATCTTTGTCTCCTGGACCTGATGGCATTCCAGCTGCCATAATAAAAGCCTTCAGTTATATCTTCGTACCAGTACTGACTGCCATATATAATAACTGTTTAAAAAATGCTGCCTTTCCTCGCGTGTGGAAAATGGCACGCGTGTTTCCTGTCTTCAAGTCTGGAAACAAATCTGATGTTTCCAATTATCGTCCGATTTCTCTTCTATGTGCAACCTCTAAGCTTTTCGAATTAGCTTTGCACAGCGTACTTTCCTTCCATCTCAAACATATCATAGTACCGAATCAACATGGCTTCATGTCGGGCCGTTCTACTTCTACCAACCTAGTCACGTTTATGACGTATGCCTCTGCAGCAGTCCTTCAGAGGGGTCAGGTTGACACTGTGTACTGTGATATGAGCAAAGCTTTCGACGTTGTTACTCACTCACTACTTCTTGAAAAACTTCTACTCTCTGGCGTTGAAGTCTCACTCGTAGCCCTCCTACGCAACTATCTCCTTGATCGCTTCTGCTTTGTCAGTGTCAATGGACAGACTTCTTTCGTTTACCCTGCAACGAGTGGAGTTCCTCAAGGTTCAGTACTAGGCCCGCTTCTCTTCTC